>NC_089838.1:52519137-53119137 GCF_035609145.1 Eleutherodactylus coqui | reverse complement strand
AGTAGGACTTTCGGAGATAGTCGAGTGTTTGTACTCGGCCATTTCTGTCCTATTAAAATGAATCGCGCAGCTCATGCGCGACCGCTGCTCCATTCAATATCCTTATGACTGCAGTGCAGGGTGCAGTGCAATATACGTAGAAGAACGATGGCAGCATAAAAGGCGTAGTAATTTTCTTATACTTTTTATTCCTCCATCAAGACTGCAACGTTTCGACCCTCTTGGGGTCTTTGTCAAGCATAAAATAACTGCACAACATCAGCAATTATATCATGTGCCCATTAAACCACCACCAATCACCACTGCAGAAGTACAGGTGTAATACTACATTTATTACCTTGCAGCTCAACCTCTTTCACTGGTATTTTTCCATCCTTGACAAGCAGACCTCACTGCCCCTGGCTCTCTCCATGGCTGATTTAGTACTGAGTTGCTAGCATTTCTCATTCCATATTGCACATGCGTCAGATGTCCAGAGCTTAGCTGACGTCAGTGTACCGGGGCTTACCCCTTCTCTGTAACTACGGTCCCTTCATGGTATCTACGAGCCGGCGTCTCTCTCTTGCCACCACGCATACGCGAGGTGTTTAGAGCGCCACGAGAACCTCACAGATAACGTGAGGGCTCAGAATTTTCCTATGCTACTGCGCCTGTGCACAGAACTTCAGCTATAGTGCCGGGAACCTGTAGTAACCTCTATCCAGTACTGATAGTAACATTAACAGGGCAATATAAAATCTTATATAAAGTACCAAAGTATGTCAATTTATCTCGGCTTAAAAGGCTGATTCAAAAGAGCAGGGCATGTAATGTTTTATCCTCAACTTAGTGAGAGAGCAACTCTGCAATGTCAAATAAGTGTTGTTGCAGTACAGACTTGCATATGGGATATTTAACCCCCTGTACACCAGAGTGCTTTAAACACTAGATCATCAGATCAAAGTTTTTCCATATCAAAAATGCACAAACTGCACTGAAGGATGCTTAGTGAAATTTATTAATAGACAGAAAGATTCTTCTTCTCCGTACATTTTTTTTTTAAACTCGTTTTATTGAACAACATATATTTTGTACATTGCATGAATAAGCAATTACTTAAACAGTGTGCATTTGCATACACAAATAGTTAAACTTTGCATACATCAGAAAATTCTTTGGTAACAGTGTTCGGTACACAAGTACGTTACATTTTCTCTATGTTTATTCAGCATATCTCAATACATACATCTGTAGTGTTCGTAGTATTATTGCTCATTTTACCTGCCAAGCCTGGGTGTGGTTTGTCTTAATAAATTTTGGAACATTTCTTGCGTGAAGTTTGTGTTTGTTGTCCCGCACCAAATCCCCCACACCTTGTCGAACTTTTCAGGGTATTTCCTGTTTTTGTAAACTATTTTCTCGTATGGTAGGATGGTATTGATAATACTCTGCCATTTTGTAACTGTCGGAGGGCGCCTGTCCATCCATCTTAGCGCTATAACTTTGCGGGCATAAAATAATACTTTAGTAAGGAATATTTTATCATAATGTTGCCATTGTTCCTCATCTATGATCCCTAGCAGACACATTGCTGGATCCAGTGGTACTGGTATTCCCATCAGTTGGGTCAGGAACTCTGTGACCTCTTTCCCAATACGTGTATACCATCGGACATCCCCATATTAGATGATTGAAGTTTGCGTTTGTTGCGCGGCATCGGTGGCACTGACTGGTCACTGATCTGTTCATTTTATAGAGTCTAGTTGGTGTTAGATAACATTGATGCAGGATATATAACTGGGTCAGTTTGTTGTTCGCGGTTGGTGAGACCCTGGTGTAGGTGGCCATTGCGGTCTCCCAGTCCTCATTAGTCAGTGTTGGGATAAGTTCCCTCCATTTCTCCAGTACCACCATTTGTGTATTGGGGATCTTAGAGTATAACAAGTGGGTATATAACTTTGAGATTAGGCCCCTAGGGCCCTGTGTGCGCAGTATACCTATTAATGGGTATGTGGAGAAGGGTCTTCTGGGTTCTGAGAATTGCGCTGTCAATGCGTGTCTGAGTTGCAGATATCTAAAAAATCCTGTTCTAGGTACACGGTATATTTGCTGCAATTGCTCAAAGGAGACTAGTGTCCCGTCAATGTATAGGTGTTCCAGTGTGGTAATTCCCAGATTTAGCCAAAATTGTCTGTCTGGAAGATTCAATAAATGCGGCAACGCTCTATTGTTCCATAAGGGGGTTTCCAGGGGGGTGTCCTCTTGCCCCGTCAGTTTCCTACATGCCCTCCAGACACTTATTGCGAGTCTGTGAATGGGCAGCATTGGTTTCGTCAACAGCCCTGGTTTTTCCAGGATGATCCAGAGGGATGCCTCCGAAAGGAAGTACATCAGGTGGTGCTCGGAGTTCGGGAGAGGGGCGCCCGACAGCCAGTAACGTATATATCTGACTTGCCCTGCCAGGTAGTATATTTTGAAGTCCGGCAGCGCCATCCCCGCCAGCTCTTTAGGCTTTTGTAGGGTTTCCATACGGAGTTTGGCTCTAGCCTTCCCCCAAACGAACGATGTTATTAATGAGTTGGTTGTTTTAAAGAATTTTTGTGCTACAGTTATTTGTGCATGTTCTAGCCGGTATAGATATTTGGGGAGAATTATCATTTTAATAAGATTTATTCTTCCTGCCACAGATAGTGGCAGGGAGCTCCAAGCTTTTAGTTTTAATTGCAGGGTTGTTATTAGGGGTGCGATGTTTAGATTAAAGCTTTGAGTGTGGTCCCTGGTAATGTAGACTCCCAAGTATTTAAATTGGGGGACAATTTGCAGGTTGTGGTATACCTCCCCCACTCTCCACTCCTCCTCTCTCAGCGGCATAAGGGTAGACTTCTGCCAGTTGATACGTAGGCCTGAAAAATTCCCGAACTCGTCTATCTGGGAGACGGCTAAGGGCAGGGTGCTTTGGGGTTCCGACATGTAGAGTATTATATCGTCCGCATACAATCCTATCTTGTCTTCTCTGGGGCCAATCTGGATCCCCCTATATAGTGTGTGTTGTCGAATTTTTAGTGCTAGGGGTTCTATAGCAATCGCGAATAGAAGGGGGGAAGGTGGGCAGCCCTGTCGGGTTCCCCTGTGAAGTGGGAGGGAGGTGGAGATCAGGCCGTTTGCCATTACTCTCGCCGTCGGTGCAGTATATAAGATAGAGACCCACCTGATGAACGGCTCCCCGAATCCAAATTTTCGCAGAACCTCCATCAAATATGGCCACTCCACTGAGTCAAATGCCTTGGCAGCATCCAATGAGGCCAGGGCCCAGCTTTCTCTCCACCTCCGTCCCACCTGCGTAATTACCTGCGTCCTCCTGATGTTGTCTGACGTGGACATTCCCGGAATAAATCCGGATTGGTACGGGTGTATGATATCCTTAATTGCTTGGTTCAGCCTGAAAGCCAGTACCTTGGCGAGGATTTTATAGTCTGTATTTAAGAGGGAGATAGGTCTGTACGACCCACACTCCTCCGGGTTCTTTTCAGGCTTTAGTATAAGCACTATATTAGCCTCTAACATTGACTCTGGAAGGCGTCCTTTCTCAAATATATCCTCATATAGTGAGAGTAGTTGTGTTATTTCCTCTCTGTACTGAAGATAAACTTCCACTGGTATGCCGTCTGTACCCGGGGTCTTATTTTTTGCCATGCCCTCCATTGCCTCCTGTATTTCTTCTATTGTGACAGGGCCATCTAATAGGGATCTATGTGTTTCTTGTATTACTGGAAATGTTATGTTGGTTAGGTAATTCTCTAGCTCTGCTGGGGTGTAGTTAATCTGGGACTGGTATAGATCTTGGTAGAATTGTTGAAATCTTTCTAGTATATCTTGGGGGTCTGTGAGTACTGTGCCCTCGGTTGATTTGATCCTTAATATAGCCGGGGAAGTAGTCTCTTGCCGGGCCATATATGCTAGCAATTTACTGGACTGATTACCTAGCTCAAAAGGACTGGCGGGTGAAGAATAGTCTCCTCTGAGCCTTTTCTTTCAAATGCATCAGATACTCTCTACCTACTTGTAGCCATTTATCTCTTTTATCGTTTGAGGGGTGGGCTATAAATTATTTTTCTAGTTGTTGGCATTGTTGCGCTAACTGTTCTTCCTCTTTAGCTGCGTTTTTTTTAATGAAGGAGATTGAGGATTTAAAGCATCCTCTAAGGTATGGCTTAAAGGCTTCCCACACCAGCATCCTATCCCGGCTTTCCTCATGCGCCTCGTAGTATAATTGAATTTGGTCTATTATTCGGTCATTTGGGCCAAGCAGTGAAAGCCAGAACGGGTGTATCCGTTGCTTCCTAATTGCAGGGGGGCCTGGTTTTTTAAGGACCATGCAGATCGGTGAGTGGTCTGAAACCCCTCTTGGCAGAAATTCTATGGACTCTATTTTTGCAAACAATAAGGGGGATCCAAATATATAATCTATTCGGCTCAATGCATGATTATGGGCTGCATGGCAAGAAAACTCCTGTTGGTGGGGGTGAAATGTTCGCCATAGATCCAGCCATCCCGCCACCGAGATCATAGAGGCCAGGCGGGTCGGGCCCCCGTCTCCCGCCCTCCGAGCACCCCCCCCAAATCTGTCCAGGTGTGGGTCCATGACCATATTCATGTCCCCCATACAGATAGTCGTTACATCTGGTGTAAATGAGGCAAATTGTATGCCTTCTGCCAGCAGGGCTGTTGACGTTGTTGGTGGGTTATAGTAACATAGGAGTACATATGGTTCATTGTTTATTTTGGCTCTTACGAAGATGTATCTACCCTCTGGGTCTCTTTTTAATTGTTCTACCTCCCATCTGATGGACCTCTCTATCAATAGAGACACCCCCCTGGAATATGATGTGTGATGTGAGTGTGCTGACCACTGAACCCATGGCTTTAGCAGGCATTTAGAGGTTTCGGGTGTGAGGTGGGTCTCCTGTAGGCACAACACATGTGGTCGCCAGGAGCGTATTAAGGAGTTTATTATGACTCGCTTCCTGGGGGATCCCATGCCTCTGACGTTCCAGGACACAAAAGTTATCTCAGCCATTGGCAAAGATGGTTTAATTGGGTCCGGATGAAATTGTTTATGTCATTCTGTCCGCTAGGAGACCCCCCATCACGCCCCACTACATCTCCATTACCCGCTATGCAATCGCACTTCAGTACATTTATAGAAAAAACATTGAACATCTGATGCATACACTCTAGGAACATTATGGTAGCGTACTACCAACTTATAACTCTTACAACAACTTGTAACTGAACAGGTTTTGAATACTGATTATAACCTCGTTGCGTTAGTATTCGTGGCTAACTTTAACTCGGGGTAACCAACTTAGCATAGCTCCATCGTCGCTATACTTGTGGTTTTGTTTGGTTATTGGTACAGTGGTGTGAACCGACCATGTCATATTGTGTTTTAGTTAGGTGGACTCCCTTCCGGGGAGGCGGAAGGGAACAAGAAAATCTGGGGGGGGGGGGGGGGGCGGGAAAGGGGAGAGGGGGGGGGGGGAAGGTGAACACGGGGCGGTTATTGCCAGGGGTAACCTGGAGGGGGGTGCTTCCCCCCCAGGCTAGCAGCCTGCAGCACAATTAGGCGGCCTTGATGGGCCCTTTATATGTGGTATGAAAGTCCCGTCACCTAAAGGAGGACAAAAATAATGGTTAGGTTTTGGTATACATTACAGTCTTTCTGGCCGTCGTCTGGTGGTCAGCCATTCTTCTGCCTCGGATGGTGAAGAGAAGAATCGGGTGCGGTCTCCGTCAATCACTCGTAGTCGCGCTGGGTACATCATAGAGTACGGGAGCTGCAGATCTCTAAGTTGCCTTTTAATGTTGAAGAACGAGGCTCTTTGCTTTTGGAGGTCTGCCGAGAAGTCCGGAAAGATGGAGACTGTGGCGTTATCGTGGCGTAGGGGTCCTCCTTTTCTGGCAGCTTGCAGAATGATATCCCTGTCACGGGAATTGAGTAACTTTGCCAGTAGCGGTCTGGGTGGGGCACCGGGTATGGGTGGCTTCATCGGCACACGGTGAGCCCGTTCGATGACAAAGACCTGCGATAGTTCTGCATTGGGAAGAAGTTCGCGGAGCCATTTCTCTAAGAATTCTTCCGGTCTCTGTCCCTCGGTTCTTTCTGGCAGGCCGACTATGCGCAAATTATTGCGTCGTGAACGATTTTCGAGGTCGTCCGCTTTCTGTCTCCAATAGTCGGCCTTCTGCGTAAGATCTCTTATTGCGGCTGACATTGGGGGGACGGTGTCGTCTAGCGTAGATATTCTATCTTCCGTAGCTGTGACTCTTTCTCTCAGATTTTGAAGGTCTTGTCTAAGAAGACTGACATCCATTTTAACTTCATCAATTTTACTGGTAAGAGTAGTCGTGGATGTCTGGATTGCTGTCAGTAGCTGTTCGGATAGTTGTTGTAGGGTTTGAACTGTCCCTTCTGTTAGGTTTGGATTAGTGTTCTTTGTTGGAGGGGGTGAGCCCCCCGGGGCCGGCGGCGCGGAATCGGAGCTTGTATCTCTGCGATTTTCGTTTCTGACAAATGCCTTTAATTTATCTGCTGCAGCGTTCTGCCTGGTAGGCCCCATGCTGTTCTGTCAGAGGTATTTAGCGGCGTATTCGGTTGCTTGCCTGTGTTTTATAGTGCCGGTTCACCAGTATACTCGGTGCAGGGCTTATGTACGTGGCGTCTGCCCTATTCTCTGTTATCAGCAGTGGTGGTCTCTTGCAGGTCTTACGCTCTTTTCCCCCTTTGTTTGGGGGGGTGTTCTGGGCCTGTTTCTTTGGCCTTTTCTCTAGGTATTGTGGGGGAGGGGGGTCCCACTCTCTAGCGTCTTGTTTATATAGGGTACAGTAGCTGCTGCTCCTTTTCTCCCCTTCCCCCCTAGTGCACTTAACTGGTTACTGCTGCTGGCGTTGCTTTTCTCCTCCAGGTAGGGGATCTCTGTGCGGCCTCTTCTCCTGACCCCTCACCGCCAGGTCCGCCGGCCCAGCCCACTAGGTGGTGGTTGTGTCAGCCGCGGCAGTGCAGATCTGCCGTTTGTATTGTTGTGGTTGCCGGTGCCCTGGCTGTTTCGCCCGGCGTCCGATCCCCTCTTTATGCTGGTAGAGGCGCGCCGGGCCCGAGTTATTGCCGGCTGGCTGGGTCTGCCCCGCAAGATGGTGGCGGCAGCTGCGGCACCGCGTGTTCACCCTCCAAGTCCCTCCGCTCGGGGGATGCTTTATAAATGCCTCGGTGCTCCGCTGTGCCGCCGGTCGTCTCAGCCTCCCGCCTCCCTCTATGCGGCCTCTCTATGCGACCTTTCGCTGCTAGGCCCGTCTGCCCCGTCCTCAGGATGGCGGCCGTGTCAGTCGCGGCGCTGCAAGTCTGTCGCCGGCGTCGCTATGGCTGCCGGCGCCACAGACACCCCACTCAGCGCTCGATCCTCCTCCTCTCTGTGTCGGTAAGGGGGGAGACAGGCTTGGGCAGTCGCTCGCCGATCGGGAGTCTTCTCCACAAAATGGCGGCCGCAGCTTCCCGCGCTCACCCTCAGGGTCTTCTTGCTGCGGCGTCGGGTAGGTGCCACAGCGCTTCGCAGCCCCGCCGGTGGTCTAGGCTCCCCGTTCCTCACCCTCCGCTGTGTGCAGCGCTAGATCCAGAGCCCGCCAGTCGGCTGATGACACAAGCTCTGTAATGGCGGCGCTCCCAGCTCCACAGGCCTCGTCCTTAGCTCCGATTTTCCTGCGCCTCGTTCGTCAGGGGTAAGTGTCTTGGGGTCCACTCTCTTCCCCCTCTCCTCTGGTGGTGTTATGTCGGGGTTGGGAGTCCTCAGGATCAGTGCGGGATTACCGGTTGGTCGGTTTGAGCAGGAGCCCTTCTTACATGCGGCCGGTCAGGTAGGCTGCTTGGCCACACCCCCTTCTCCGTACATTTAATATAATCTTCTCTCATTTCCACAAGTATTATATACACCCAACTACCAAAATTATGGAAAAACCAATACATCAGTGGAGGTATAGACAGCCTCTTCTGCTCTCAAAAAAATCAAGTGACATTGCAATCCCATATTAAAATATATTCCATATATATGGGGAGAGGCGTGACAGGTAATCTTGTCTGCTTGCGGATGTCCAGGTCGTGTAGAGGGAGCCAAGGGATGAATTTCTGCAACATATAAAAATCTGTTAAAAACATCAAAATCAAAGAATGGACAAAATACAAAAATCTTTCCCCTATGGTGAAGCATAGGAATTATATATGTGGCATATAATCATAATCTAATTTCAAGCCTTTAGGCGACATTGTATCCAGCAAAAAATTCCAGCGCAATTCACATTTTTGTAATAATAGGGTTCTGTCTCCACCCCTTATTAGGGGTGGGACCGAGTCTATAACCCTAAACCTGAGTTGGCTAACTAAGTGTTTAAACTCAGAAAAGTGTCTAGACATGGGAAGCACTTTATTTTGTGTACGAATAGTGCTTTTATGTTCGTTTATCCTTTCCCGTACTTCTATGGTGGTGTGGCCTACGTAGCCTTTCCCGAAGGGGCAGGTAAGTAAATATACTACGAAGGATGAGCGACACGAGTATCTCCCCTTAATTTTAAATTTCCTTCCAGTCAGGAGATGAGAAAATTCTTCGCCCTTTGTCAGGTTCCCACAGCATGCGCATGATAGACATGGGAAATTACCCCTCTTCATTGGCGCTAATACTAGCTGTGTCTGTTTTTCCCTCTCCGACAAAAAGGGTTTAACCAGATGATCCCTTAACCCCTTAGTGACCAAGCCTGTTTGCGCCTTAATGACCAGGCCAAATTTGGCAAATCTGACATGTGTCACTTTAACATGGAAAAACACCAGAAAGGTTTTGCATATCCAAGTGATTCTGACACTGTTTTTTCGCCACATGTTGTACTTCATTTAGGTGGAAAAAAAAGACCGATAGAATTTGTGTTTATTTATTAAAAGCGCCAAAATTGGGAAAAGTTTGAAAAAATCGTCATTTTCCAGAGCGTCATCCCGACGGCCCCATTACGTATGGAGGTTGACCTCTGACCCAGGTAGGGACAGGAAGAGTTTAAAAGCACCTCCCCTTTCCACCATGCTTTAGTGTCTTCCTGTTCCTACGGTGGGACAGAGGAGCAGCTCCAAGCAAGCTGCGGAAAAAGAAGAGAAGAAAGAAAAACTTACCACACGCTGTGCGATCCCCCTGGAGGGGTAGAGGTCGGGGCCGCACACTCACGAGTCCCTGCATCCCTGACCTGCGCCGCCGGCGGAGCCGTAAGTCGCCTCAGCAGCGCTGGTCTCCCTCGTGCGGTTAGCATGTTTGGGCCGCCGCTGCCGCGATGGAATAGTTCCTCCTGGCAGGGGAACGGCAGCGGCGGCCTCCCTGGTCCTCGGCGCGCATAGCGGTGACGTCATTCGGCGTAGTGACGTCACGCGCTCAACGTAGGGGGCGTGGCTACCGGCGAGAACCCGGAAATGGGCGCCAAATTCAAAAATCCTCCCCATATAAGCAGGCTAAGCTCCATGGAGGATCCTGCTGACTGCCAGACAGTGTATGTGAGTATGTCTACCCGCGACAGCTCAGCACGTGAGGGAGAGACTGATACCCTACCAACTGTAAGTAGGCTATATGCCAAAATGCGCAAAATGGTCACTTGTACAAGTCGGATGCATATATGTTCCCTTTTTCTCTCCCCTCTCCCCCACTTTGCATGGGTAGATGGATAAGGAAGGTCCAAAGAAAACGGACCCGAGAAAAAAAATCGAAAAAATGCGTCCTTTGCAGCAAAA
Organism: Eleutherodactylus coqui; assembly: GCF_035609145.1. NCBI lineage: Eukaryota > Metazoa > Chordata > Amphibia > Anura > Eleutherodactylidae > Eleutherodactylus > Eleutherodactylus coqui. Next base: position 53,109,350 of record NC_089838.1, on the reverse strand, counting down.
GGCTCGAGGAGAGCTACAAAAAACCCCTATGCGAGGAATGCACGGGAAAAATACTTGCAGAAGAAAAAGCGGCGTTTAAATCTGACATCCACTGCATGATCAGGGAAGAACTGCAAGCCTCCATGGCGTCCCTTCCCCAGGCCCAGCCAGGTCCGTCACGGGTCCCTAAAAGGCCAAGGAAGACTGAATCGGCGAGCTCACTCTCCGGTGAATCACTGGAGCTCCTGTCTGAAGGAGAGTTAGAGGACCCACCAGTTCCCATAGAAGATGAGAGAAAATATTATTTCTCATCTAGCGACATTGCGCACCTCATCAAGGCAGTGAGGGAAACAATGAAAATTGAAGAGGATAACCCGCCTAGGACAATCCAAGATGAGATGTTTGGCGGCCTCCGGTCCAGGAGAAAGACCATGTTCCCGGTCAATCAAACCCTGCAACAAGTAATTACAAACGAATGGCAGGAGCCGGAAAAAAGAATAGCGGTTTCAAGAGAAATCTGAAACCGGCTCGCGTTCGCTACTGAGGACGTCTGCCTGTACAGGGAGACCCCTAAGGTGGACATCCAAATTGCAAAAGTGGCCAAGAAAACCCTCTTGCCCTTTGAGGACACTTCCCAGCTGTCCGATCCGATGGATAAAAAAAATCGACGGATTAATGAAGAAAGCCTGGGAGGCAACATCCCTTACCATTGAGGCCAACATAGCCTCAACTTCTGTGGCCAGATCCATGGTGCTATGGCTAAACAGGCTGGAAGCCTCTATCAAGGATCGGGCCCCCAGAGAGGAGTTAGCCAGCTGTCTCCCCCTCCTAAAAATGGCTACCGCCTTCCTGGCTGACGCATCAGCGGAGACGGTGAGATACGGTGCAAAAACCGGAGTCCTCAGCAACTCTGCAAGAAGGGCATTATGGCTGAAGACATGGGCCGCAGATATAACGTCTAAAAACAAGCTCTGCGCCATCCCCTTCCAAGGGGAATACATGTTTGGGCCCGTCCTGGACAAAATCCTAGAGAAAGTCGGCGACAAGAGCAAGACCCTGCCCGACAGACAACCCTTCAGGAAACCATCCTTTCCGAGGAGGACACGCCAGCCACCTCCCGAAGTTAAAGGAAAAAGGAAGACTGGAAGATGGTCGTACCCCAAGGGAGGTCGGGGTAAGGAAGCTTAACCCTTTCCTGAACAAACAGGGGGTAGATTAGCGGGCTATCTAAGCCAGTGGCAGGGGATAACCTCTAACCCCTGGGTACTCCGAATAATCGAAGCTGGGTACCGAATTGGGTTCCACTCTCTACCCCCTAGGAGATTCCGCATAACCTCCCCTGGGTCCCTACAGGAACAAGGGAACCTCATAAAAGGTGTGCAGGAACTCAAGGACTTAGGGGTCATTACACAAGTCCCTGATCACGAAAAGGGTGAGGGATTCTATTCCCCCCTATTTCTAATCAAAAAACCAAACGGTTCCATTAGGACTATCTTTAACCTTAAAGCCCTAAATAAATTTATTTCGTACAAAAAATTCAAGATGGAAACAGTAAGATCTATTGTCTCACTAATAGACCGGGATAGTGTAATGTGCATTATAGATCTCAAAGATGCATATTATCACGTCCCAATAACTGCAGCCCATCACAAATACCTGAAATTCGCTCTGCGGGAGGGGGACAAGATCCAACATTATCAATTCATGGCCCTTCCATTCGGAATCTCCACCGCCCCTCGGGTCTTCACAAAAATCATAATAGAGATGGTAGCCTATTTCAGATGGAACCAAATCCGTATATTTCCATACCTGGATGACTTCTTGTTAGTATCAAGGACAGAGAAGTCTATACGTATAGACCTATCCATGGTCTTATCTACCCTAAACAGTTTAGGGTGGATAGTCAATAAACAAAAGTCCGACCTGAATCCAGATACACAGAAGGTATACCTGGGCGTATTGCTAGACTCCCACATCCAGGAATCCCGGCTTCCATCATCTAGGAAGGAAGACCTCATCCAAAGAGTAAACTCCCTCTGTCAGGCTACGAAGGTTTCTATTAGAGAAACAATGAAGGTGCTGGGCATTCTGAGAGCCTGCATTCAGATAGTCCCGTGGGCACAAGCCCATACCCGGCAACTACAAAGATTTATCCTTGCCAACTGGGACAAACGACAGACATCCCTGGATAAGAAGGTGAGCCTGTCCGTCCGTGTCAGAGAGTCCCTATGCTGGTGGACCTCGCAGAGGAACCTGAGCAAAGGTACCTCCTGGTCACAAGAACCTACTGTACCCATCACAACAGATGCCAGCAAAACGGGATGGGGAGCGCAAGTAGCCGACCTAAATCTACAGGGAATCTGGGACCCCCAAGTAGCTAAGCGCTCATCCAATTTCAGAGAATTAAAGGCAATCTGGGAGGCGCTTCAGGTAGCAGAACCCCTTATAAGAGGAAGGCATATCAAAATTCTAACAGATAATATGACAGCTCTGTCATTTGTTCGTCACCAGGGGGGAACGCGACACCCACACCTGCAACAACTGGCGACAAAGATACTCCGCTGCGCAGAATCCAACGTGCTGTCTCTCTCAGCGATCCATCTAAAAGGGTCCACAAACGTCGCCGCCGACTTCCTGAGCAGACAGAGCATTCTTCCAGGAGAATGGGGACTGAACCAGCGAGTCTTCGACCAACTAATCTGCCAGTGGGGAGAACCGCAGATAGACCTGTTCGCCACGAGGAAAAATTCAAAGTAACGGGACTTTTACTCGTTGAATCCCAGAGACAATCCGTGCGGGGTAGATGCCCTGTCCCAAAGCTGGGACATGGACCTAGCCTACGCCTTTCCCCCTTTCCCACTGATCCCCCGCACCCTCAGGAAAATCCAAACCAGCCGGGTGGCAGTCATACTAGTTGCCCCTATGTGGGACAAAAGGCCCTGGTATCCCCTGCTAAAAGCCTTGACTATTCGAGGTCCACTCCTACTACCAGCCGTGGAAGATCTCCTGCTCCAGGGCCCGCTAACATACCCGGGGGTCGAGAAATTGAGGCTAGCAGCATGGATGCTGAAAGCATGATACTGCGTGGGAAGGGACTCTCCCATAATATAATTACTACCGTGACAAAAAGCCGTAAGCCTATCACGACAGCCATCTATGATAGGATATGGAGGAAATTCACAGATTTCTGTAAAATAGAGCCAGGGAAAATCCCAGGGATTGACATACCTGTAATCCTGGAATTTTTACAGGCAGGCTTAGAGAAAGGCCTTAGCCCTAGAACCCTTAAAGTTCATACAGCAGCACTAGGGTCCTACCTAGTCTTCCCTTTGGCAGAACACCGCTGGGTGCGTAGGTTTCTCAAAGGGGCAGAAAGACTTCGACCCTTTGTCAGAGAAACTTTCCCTACCTGGGACCTAAATATAGTCCTAAATAGTTTTTGCCAACCCCCCTTTGAACCCCTCTCCCAACTCTCCTTGAGACTACTCACGCTAAAAGTTACCCTTTTAGTTGCCATAACTTCGGCTCGGAGAATAGGGGAATTACAATCGTTATACTGTATTGAACCATACATGGTAATACAAGATGACAGGATTACCTTCAAATTGGATCCAGCCTTCCTACCGAAGGTAGTGTTAAATTTTCATAGGGAGCAGACGATCACTCTGCCCTCCTTCTGTCAAAATCTCCGCAATGAAAAAGAACGAGAATTTCATAGCCTAGACGTTAGGAGAGCCGTTCTAGCGTATCTGGAGGCTACCCGCTCTTTCCGTAAAAATAATAACCTCTTTATCCAATTTCAGGGGTCGGCAAAAGGAAAGACGGCATCTAAGAGCACCATCGCGAGGTGGATCAAGACTGCCATCCAAGAGGCATATAAAGCCAGGGGTCTCGATCCTCCAGGGAAAATTAGAGCCCACTCCACACGCTCTCTCTCCTCCTCTTGGGCAGAAAAAGGCCAGGCGTCTGCCGAGCAGATCTGCAAAGCAGCCACCTGGTCTAGCATACATACATTTACCCGACACTACGGGGTTAACGTCCAGTCGGACAAAGACCTGGACTATGGACGAAAAGTCCTCCAGGCAGTAGTCCCGCCCTAGGGCCACGTATAATTTGGTATACTCCATACGTAATGGGGCCGTCGGGATGACGCTCTGGAAAGATACGGATTACTTACCGGTAGTCCCATTTCCAGGAGTCATCACGACGGCCCATAGTTTCCTCCCTTTTAGTTTAATTCATGTTTTTCAAATGTAAATATGACCGAATAAAGGTAAAATTTGGTTTAGTAAACATTGTCCACCGTAATAATTTGTAAGTCACTAAAGCATGGTGGAACGGGGAGGTGCTTTTAAACTCTTCCTGTCCCTACCTGGGTCAGAGGGCAACCTCCATACGTAATGGGCCGTCGTGATGACTCCTGGAAATGGGACTACCGGTAAGTAATCCGTATCTTTTTCACATTTCCAACTGCAATATCTAAAAATATGTGCAAACATAATATAGAAATTTTTGCTAAGATATATGTTTCCATCTGTTTACTTTATTTTGGGCGTACATTGGAAAAACTTTCGTTTTTTTTTTTTTAACCATTTAGGAGACGTACAAATTTAACATTACTTTTCAGCATTTTGAGGAACACTTTGTTTTCCTACACCAAGCCAAGATTGGGAAGGCTCATAGGAGTCAAAATGATAGATACCCCCACAAGTGATCCCATTTTAAAAAACTACACCCCTTAACGTATTCACTGAGGGGTGTCATGAGTATTTTAACCCCACAGTTTTTTTTCAGGAGTCAATGCAATTTAGAAGAGAAAAACAAAAATTATATATTTTTGCAAATATGTCATTTTAAAGACAGGACTTTTTTCTATAATACACATGAAAATGAGGATTTGCACCCCAGAATAAATACCCCTGTTTGTCCCGTGCTCAGAAACATACCCATTGTGGCCCTAGTATTACGTCTGTATGCACAATGGGGCTCAAAATGAAAGGAGCAACCGGTGGCTTTCGGAACAGAAATTTTGCTTGAAGGAGATTTAGGCCCTATTGCACACTTGTAGAGCCATTGAGTGACCAAAACGATGGAGAACCCCCACAAGTGACCCCATTTTGAAAAGTAGACCCCTTAACGAATGAATCTAGCGGTACGATGACTTTTTTGACTTCACAGTTTTTGAATGAATCTAAGCCAAGCCGAAGGAAAAAAATTATGTTTTTCATTTTTTTGGCAATTGTGTCAATTTAAAAACAGCTTTTTTTGTACATTGTACATAGCAATGAAGATGTTCACCCCAAAATGGATACCCCCGTTTGTCCCGTGTTCAGAAGCATACCCATTGTGGCCCTAATCTACTTAAAGGAAACATAACTGGCCTATAATGGAAGGAGCACCCATTGGATTTCAGGGTACAACTGAATAAATTCCAGGCCCCATTGCCCACTTGTAGAGCCATTGAGCGGCCAAAACGATAGAGAACCCCCACAAATCACCCCATTTTGAAAACTAGACCCCTTAACAAATTCATGTAGGGGTATACTGCGTATTTTGACCCCACAGTATTTGAATGAATCAAAGCAAAGCAGAAGGAAAAAATTACGATTTTCATTTTTTGGGGCAATTTTGTCAATTTAAAAACAGGTTTTTTTTGTACAGTGTACATAGGAATTAAGACGTTCACCCCAAAATGGATACCCCCATTTGTCCCGTGTTCAGAAACATACCCATTGTGGCCCTAATCTAATTACAGGACACATGGCTAGGCCCATAATGGAGGGAATGCCCGCTGGATTTCAGGGTACAACTGAATAAATTCCAGGCCCCATTGCTCACTTATACGGAAAAAAAATTGACTTCCTAAAAATAACCCCCCCCCCGCCATCGCCATTTTTTGGCATTCCCTAAATATTAGATAAAAGTAATAATATAAACTGCGTTTTATGTCCGAAGACAGGGGTAATTATGGAGGCTGGTTGGGGGTATTTCGTGACCTCAGCGGCAGGGATGGGGTGTAAAAAGTGGCGCTGTGAGGCTTTGTAATCTTGCTGTGGTGCAGCGGTCTCACACAGAAGGCGCTTAACAAGCTGCTCCTGGAACTGCATGAAGGCGAGCGTTCCCGGGGCTTCTTGTAAATTACGGATTACAGGTAGCGATCTGAATAACACCGGGCTCTCACGGCCGTATGCAGAATACGCTTGCGGAGGCCCACAGCGGATCCCAGCTGTGAGCCCGGCTGTGACCCTGCGTACAGCCACGTAATGTACTGCGCATAACTGCCTACTCACACAGGCAGTCATGCGCATTACACAGTTTTTTGTTTATATTTCCCGCGCCGTCGCTTAGAGATGACTTGGGAACCTGCAGCCCGTACACAATGTATTTGCATATGGGCTGCGAGTATATCCGCAGTCATAGAGCACAATGGGATCTAGGTCGCTGATATCCGCGGTAAAATATAGCATGCTGTGTTCTGTTTCTGCGAGTGGATTACGTAATTCCGACCCGCTAATTGGGGGGAATTGTGTAATCCAATGCATGTGATTGATCCGTGGATTACCGCTGATCAAGCGCATGCAGAACCCGTAATTCCTCTCCGGTCATGCGTGACCGGCCTAATGTTATATCGCTAATTTATCACGTGACCGGGGACCACTCAACGAGGCCTCCGGTCACTGCTCCAAGCACTCAGCGACTGTTGGTCACTGGGAGCAAGGAGATTTAAAATTTTCTGGGCTCCCCGGCTCCTGTGAATGTGTCTGCCATTTTGCTGGCGGGTGCATACCCAGTAGCCGGCAGGATCCATGGAGGATAATCGCATCTGGATTCAAATGCGGAAGCCTCCGAGAAGATGTTTCATCTCCTCTCACCGATCGCATCGGTGACGGGAGATGAAACTTCCACTTTTTAAAGAACTTTTACGTGATCGCCATTATGCATTGGGTAACGGCGATCACGTGACCAGTAACCGCATACCACGGCTCCCCGTGACATCTCCAGGCTCTTGGCTACCTTTGGTAGCCAGCAGCAGGGAGATTTTAAATTTCTTGGGCAATCTTTCACTTTTGCGCATGCGTCCGCCAGGGTTAGGTCCACGGATCAACATCCCACCAGGGAACACATCCGGGACCTTGAGTATGTAATTACATCCCCCCTTACGGATACGATCCGTAAGGGGAGATGAAACTTTAACTTTTTAAACTTTTTTTTTTTACTTTTAACTTTTTTTTTTTTTACTTTTTAACTTTATATGATCACCGTTACACCGTTATCCAATGGATAACGGTGATCATATGACTGAAAACCTCATACAGCGGTCCCCAGTCATATCTCCCTGCACTCGGCTATCTGTGACAGCCGGGTGCAGGGAGATTTTGAATTTGCCGGGCTCGCCGGCCTTCTGCGCATGCGCGCCACATCGGGGAGGTGATCCATGAGGGGAGGTGAAACTTTTATTTTTTTACACTTTTCGTAACATTTTCGTGATCGCCGTTATCCATTGGATAACGGCGATCGCGTTACCGGGGACTGCTCACCGCGGTGCCGGGGACTGCTCACCGCGGTCCCCGCTAACATCTCCTGCCTCCCGGCTACCTACAGGAGCCGGGAGCCAGGAGATTTTAGATTTCCCGGGCCGCCAGGCCTTCTGCGCATGCGGCTGACGTAATGCCGCCTGGCGCGCATGCGCAGAAGGCCGGCTTCGGGGCCCAGAGGACCAGGAGAGCGGGGAGCAGTGCGGCGGATGGGGGTGAGTAATTTCAGCTGCCCTGATGGATCCGATCCATCAGGGCAGCTGAATCTTTAACTTTTTTCAAACTTTTTTAAACTTTTATGCGATCGGCGCTATCGATTGGATAGTGCCGATCGCATTGCCGGGGGGGGGGGGTGGTCCCTGCAGCCCGGGATGACAGCTTCATGCTGTCGGCTACCTGCGGGCACCGACAGCATGGAGCTGTCACGTCCAGTGCCCACGGGGCTTTATTCTCTGCAGGACACATGTTTTTACGTCCTCAGAGAATAAAGCCGACTTGGGCAGGACGTAAAAACACTATGGGCTGGTCGTTAAGGGGTTAAGTTCCGACTTCTGTGATAAGCTATCATAGGAGGAGATGAAAATTCCTTGATCTCACAGCCTCTTTGTATAATCAGCCAGTGTTTTTTGATAATTTTTCTAATGTCATTACTTTCAGGGCTGAATGTCAAAACCAAAGGGATCCTCTCATTCTGGCAACGCGTCCTTGTTTTGCGTATCTCGGATCTTGGCAATGTTCTTATCTCATCAACTGTCTTGGTAATAAGGGGTTTGGGGTACCCCCTATCCAAGAAATTTTTTGCCATTTGTTGTAAACGTTCATCAACGAACTCGTCATCAGCTATCTTACGTACTCTAAGGCACTGGCTCCAGGGTAAGGATTCCAGGTTCCTTCTCGGATGATTACTTTCATACCGAAGGAGATTATTCATGTAGTTGTTCTTCATCTCCTGTCCAAATCAGAAAAATATCATCAATAAATCTGTACCATCTTTTGACAAGTGGCCACAGTTCTGATGTACGCAACAGCTCTTCCTCTAAGTATCTCATATACGCGTTAGCGCCAACATACGCTAACGCGTAGATACCATGAAGGGGCCGTAATTACAGAGAAGGGGTAAGCCCCGGTACACTGACGTCAGAGAGGAAGTCCCAGCTAAGCTCTGGACATCTGACGCATGTGCAATATGGAATGAGAAATGCTAGCAACTCAGTACTAAATCAGCCATGGAGAGAGCCAGGGGCAGTGAGGTCTGCTTGTCAAGGATGGAAAAATACCAGTGAAAGAGGTTGAGCTGCAAGGTAATAAATGTAGTATTACACCTGTACTTCTGCAGTGGTGATTGGTGGTGGTTTAATGGGCACATGATATAATTGCTGATGTTGTGCAGTTATTTTATGCTTGACAAAGACCCCAAGAGGGTCGAAACGTTGCAGTCTTGATGGAGGAATAAAAAATATAGGAAAATTACTACGCCTTTTATGCTGCCATCGTTCTTCTACGTATATTGCACTGCACCCTGCACTGCAGTCATAAGGATATTGAATGGAGCAGCGGTCGCGCATAAGCTGCGCAATTCATTTTAATAGGACAGAAATGGCCGAGTACAAACACTCGACTATCTCCGAAAGGCTCTGACCCCCATACCTTGACGCGCATATTATGGACTTTTGAGTTTAATTTGAAAATCCAGAAGTGTGCTGTGAGTTGCTGCGGTTGCAGTGCAGGGTGCAGTGTGCAGGATCAAGTCTTTGGCAAACTGTGTTCTGCCATCGTCCATCATGAACAAGTGTTTTTGCATTGGTCCCACAAAATGTCCAATTTCTCATATGTGGCCACGATTACACAAAGGCTGCAGCTCCACGGTACCTTTGCTCGCCTGATGGCAGCGATAAAGTGAGTATTTCCTTATATGAGGTTTTACCGTGTCACCACCAAGCGCCAAAAGTTTTACAGCTTTTATGTACAGCATTTTGCAGTGAGCTGCCCTGTATCTTATTCCCACAGGTCTTCGCCAATCAGGTGATCCTAGCGCACAGTCCGCTGCGGATGTTTCCTCAGTTCCACGATAAATGCGTCCTTGTATCTGGTCAGGGTGCAGTGGATGAAATTGCTAAGGAGTATCCTTATTTCTGATTTTGGAAAGGGTATGATTTATTCTTAAAGGGAACACGTCCCATTACAGGGTCCAATCTGACGTAGGTGTTGCCATTACATCAGATGCCCCAAGGAGAGCCACCCCCCAACCCCTCATAGATAGAGTTGTGTCCCTATAAAGTCTTTCTGTGCAGACTCCTTGACAGATTGCAGCTTGGGCTTTAGGAATGTAGTGACAATTGAAGATGTGAGGCAGGCGTACCCGCTGCTGGACATGGTGGATGAGCGGCGGAGGCCGAGGAGCGCCGTAAGTACAAGGTTTCAGCAGTGATTCCTGTGTGTGAGAGAAGCGTTGACATAAATCACACAAAAGTCTGTGATGGTGATCTCCAATGTCCGCTGCTGTAACACTACAACTCCTAGAGTGCACTGACACTAGGGTTGCCACCTTCATCACAAAAGAAAAAAAAAACAGCCAATGTAAAAGGGGTGTGGCTTATCCCAATGTTTTTAGCTACGTTATTCTAGTGGCTTCAGTAGTAATAATGACACCCCCCCCCCCCCCCCACGGTGGCTCTAGTAGTAATAGTGATCCCCACGGTGGCTCTAGTAGTAATAGTGATTCCCACGGTGGCTCTAGTAGTAAAAGTGACCCTCACAGTGGTCCCAGTAGTAATAGTGACCCGCATGGTGGCTCGAGTAGTAATAGTGACTCCCCCCCCCCCCCCGGTGACTCTAGTAGTAACAGTGACCCCCACGATGGCTTCAGTAGTAACAGTGACCCCCAAGGTGTCTTCAGTAGTAATAGTGACCCGCACAGTGACCCCAGTAATAATAGTGACCTTCACGGTGGCCGCAGTAGTAATAGTGACTCCCCACGGTTGTCCTACTAGTAATAGTGACCCCCTACAGTGGCTCCAGTAGTTATAGTGACCCCTACAGTGGCTCTAGTAGTAACAGTGATCCCCACGGTGTCTCTATTAGCAATAGTGACCCCCACGGTGGTCCCAGTAGTTAAAGTGACCCAGTCTATTGTCGTAGTAGTAATAGTGATCCCCATGGTGGCTCTAGTACTAATAGTGACCCCTCCCCACGGTGACTCTAGTAGTAGTAATAGTGACCCCCCACAGTGACTCTAGTAGTAATAGTGACCTTCATGGTGGTCCCAGTAGTAATAGTGACCTTCACGGTGGCACCAGTAGTAATAGTGACCCTGACGATTGTCCTTGTAGTAACCGTGATCCCCCACGGTGGCTCCAGTAGTAACCGTGACCCCCCCCCCCCCCACGGTGGCTCCAGTAGTAACCGTGACCCCCACGGGGGCTCCAGTAGTAACCATGACCCCATGTTACGGGGGCTCCAGTAATAACCGTGACCCCATGTTACGGGGGCTCCAGTAGTAACCATGACCCCCACGGGGGCTCCAGTAGTAACCGTGACCCCCACGGGGGCTCCAGTAGTAACAGTGCCCCCCACGGTGGCCCCAGTAGTAATAGTGACCCCCACGGTGGAGAAGTCCAGGGTCATTTATGAGTACAGCAATGGCGCTGGAACGAAAACTCAGTTAAGTGAATTTGCAGGTTGGTCTGCCTGCCGCCTCGCCAGAGCTGCTCAGTGCAGGGAATTATTTTTTATCAGCCTCTAATCTGATCAATAAAAAATACACAGCAGCTTTGCTGGTCGAGTTGATGGTGTAGATTTTGCGGCAGCCACAAATTGTTTTTTGTTTTTTTTTAGGAGCACAATCACTAGTAAATATCTGTACAGATGATGTTGATGTGTTCCTACTATAAAGCCACAGAATGATTAATATTTCTGTTCTCTCCAGGTCACAGTCAGTGTGAAGCTTCCAGCTTTAGAAGGTGAGAATGAACATCTAATCCACAAATCTTCCGTATTTGCAAAAGCCAAGAATTACGTCTGTTGTTATGCATTTTCCATGTCCATACTGTTAATCTGCAGCATATAAATAAAGCTTTAGCATCGTATAACGAAAAGTTCAGCATCTCGCTAATAAACTTTGTTTCAATTGATCCCTGCTTGCTGTCAGTGAATGGAAATGGTTGTATTTGCATCCAGAGGCTGAATACCCATCTTGACCTCCTGCTGACAAAGCTGTGTGGTTTGTTAGTGAATCGGAGCTTTGTCTTGTTTGGATATGATCAGGATTCCTTTTCAAGCTCTTAATGTAAAGAAGATTTTTTATTCGACATGACAGCAAGCAGAGATCTTGAAACTTGCAAAGAATTGAAATACAGAGAGATAAGTTTACTTAGGTTGGTGTTTTATATGTCGGTCTAAGTAAAGAGTGTCATGGAGTGAAGTGTAGAAAATATAGTAGGAGACAAACAACTAAAGGGGGATTCCGGTCATTCAAAGTGGAAGTTATTTGCTTCATAAGGCGATAACTTGGAATTTTCCAATATAATGTTAGAACTAGTTTTACAAATCTGCAGAGATATTGCTTTTCCTGCGGTCCCTTGGTTCTGCATTGGTATGCAATGGTTATGCTCTGCTGTTTTAGTGGTCAGACACAGTCACATTCTGTAATGATGGCACAGTTCTTTATGCACTGTCGTCAGTAACTGGCAGTGGAGCATTGTGGGAGATGTAGTTTTTGCAGTCCCCGACAACCATTTTAAGTAACAATCGGCACAGGTTGGAGAAGAAAGGTTTAGGCCCAATGTCCACGGGCGGATTTTAATTATAAAATCCGAGCGTGTTTTCTGTGCGGGAGACCCACACCTTGCCGCCCGTAGGGATGCATTAACATCCGCACAGCAAGTAAAAGCATGCGGATGTGATTTTTTGTTTGTTTGTTTTTGTTTGCCTGACGTGCAGCTTACAAGCACGGGAAGAAATCGCAGCATGCTCCATTTTCCTATGGATCTGGCAGGAACGGCTTCCATTGAAGTCAATAGAAGCCGCCTCTGCCGCGGCACACCTGCAGCTGTCACTGTGAATGTGCTGCGGATCTGCGGGAAAGCAGGACGATCGAAAAGAAAAAAGAAAGCACTGCGCATGCGCCGGCCGAGTTTCCCCAACGCTCCCAGACGCATCCGCCGTGCTGAAGAAAGAAGATCCGTTCGGCTCAGAGGAGACCCGCACTAGATCCGGAGAGCTAAGAAACTGTCTTTTCCTCTCCATGTCCGCGGGCACGCAAGGATACCACATGCTAGTTCTTCTTGTTCTTTTGGCCTTTTTTGCAACCTCCTCCTCACTACTTTTCTAAAGAAAACGTAAATTTACCAAAAAGAGCCTGTTAAATTTACTATAATTTATACCAGAAGCTGACATCAATTATCTAGCTCATGGCGGTCATAGATTTTACAATCTGGTGCACGGACCGGCCAGACAGGCTCTTCTGCACTTCTTAATAAATTTTGCGCAGTTCATTACATTGACTCCACCCATATTGACTTATGACTAGAGATGAGCGAACACCAAAATGTTCGGGTGTTCGTTATTCGGAACGAACTTCCCGCGATGTTCGAGGGTTCGTTTCGAACAACGAACCCCATTGAAGTCAATGGGCGACCAGAACATTTTTGTATTTCGCCGATGCTCGCTAAGGTTTTCATGTGTGAAAATCTGGGCAATTCAAGAAAGTGATGGGAACGACACAGCAACGGATAGGGCAGGCGAGGGGCTACATGTTGGGCTGCATCTCAAGTTCACAGGTCCCACTATTAAGCCACAATAGCGGCAAGAGTGGGCCCCCCCCCCTCCTAACAACTTTTACTTCTGAAAAGCCCTCATTAGCAATGCATACCTTAGCTAAGCACCACGCTACCTCCAACAAAGCACAATCACTGCCTGCATGACACTCCACTGCCACTTCTCCTGGGTTACATGCTGCCCAACCCCCCCCCCCACCACCACCACCACAGCGCACACCAAAGTGTCCCTGCGCAGCCTTCAGCTGCCCTCATGCCACACCACCCTCATGTCTATTTATAAGTGCGTCTGCCATGAGGAGGAACCGCAGGCACACACTGCAGAGGGTTGACACGGCTAGGCAGCGACCCTCTTTAAAAGGGGCGGGGCGATAGCCCACAATGCTGTACAGAAGCAATGAGAAATAGAATCCTGTGCCACCGCCATCAGGAGCTGCACACGTGGGCATAGCAATGGGGAACCTATGTGCCACACACTATTCATTCTGTCAAGGTGTCTGCATGCCCCAGTTAGACCGGGCTTTTTAATTCATAGACACAGGCAGGTACAACTCCCTATTGTGAAGTCCCTGTCGACCGACAGCATGGGTGGCTCCCTGGAACCCACCGGCGGTACACAAAAATATCCCATTGCATTGCCCAACACAGCTGAGGTAGTAATGTCGTGCGTAATACAGGTGGGCTTCGGCCCACACTGCATGCCCCAGTCTGACTGGGGTTCTTTAGAAGTGGACACATGTAGGTTACACTCCCTGTGGACCCACTGCCTGGGTGGGTGCCAGGAAGCCACCGGCGGTACATAGAAATATCCCATTGCATTGCCCAACACAGCTGAGGTAGTAATGTCGTGCGTAATACAGGTGGGCTTCGGCCCACACTGCATGCCCCAGTCAGACTGGGGTTCTTTACAAGTGGACACATGTAGGTTACACTCCCTGTGGACCCACTGCCTGGGTGGGTGCCGGGAAGCCACCGGCGGTACATAGAAATATCCCATTGCATTGCCCAACACAGCTGAGGTAGTAATGTCGTGCGTAATACAGGTGGGCTTCGGCCCACACTGCATGCCCCAGTCAGACTGGGGTTCTTTACAAGTGGACACATGTAGGTTACACTCCGTGTGCACCTACAGCATGGGTGGCTCCCTGGAACCCACCGGCGGTACACAAAAATATCCCATTGCATTGCCCAACACAGCTGAGGTAGTAATGTCGTGCGTAATACAGGTGGGCTTCGGCCCACACTGCATGCCCCAGTCTGACTGGGGTTCTTTAGAAGTGGACACATGTAGGTTACACTCCCTGTGGACCCACTGCCTGGGTGGGTACCAGGAAGCCACCGGCGGTACATAGAAATATCCCATTGCATTGCCCAACACAGCTGAGGTAGTAATGTCGTGCGTAATACAGGTGGGCTTCGGCCCACACTGCATGCCCCAGTCAGACTGGGGTTCTTTACAAGTGGACACATGTAGGTTACACTCCGTGTGCACCTACAGCATGGGTGGCTCCCTGGAACCCACCGGCGGTACACAAAAATATCCCATTGCATTGCCCAACACAGCTGAGGTAGTAATGTCGTGCGTAATACAGGTGGGCTTCGGCCCACACTGCATGCCCCAGTCTGACTGGGGTTCTTTAGAAGTGGACACATGTAGGTTACACTCCGTGTGCACCTACAGCATGGGTGGCTCCCTGGAACCCACCGGCGGTACATAGAAATATCCCATTGCATTGCCCAACACAGCTGAGGTAGTAATGTCGTGCTTAATGCAGGTGGGCTAAAAATTTATTTGATTACACTGTAGGCGAGGGCCCACAAAAATTGCTGTATCAACAGTACTAATGTACATCCCAAAAATTGGCCATGGCCAGCCAAGAGGGCAGGTGAAACCCATTAATTGCTTTGGTTAATGTGGCTTAAGTGGTAACTAGGCCTGGAGGCAGCCCAGTGTAACGAAAAATTGGTTCAAGTTACAGTTCCAACGCTTTTAAGAGCATTGAAACTTTTAAAAATTGTTTAGAAAAATTATTTGAGTGAGCCTTGTGGCCCTAAGAAAAATTGCCCGTTCAGCGTGATTACGTGAGGTTTCAGGAGGAGTAGCAGGAGGAGGAGGAGGAGGAATATTAGACACAGATTGATGAAGCAGAAATGTCCCCGTTTTGGATGGTGAGAGAGAACGTAGCTTCCATCCGTGGGTGCAGCCTACGTATTGCTTACGTATCGCTGCTGTCCGCTGGTGGAGAACAGAAGTCTGGGGAAATCCAGCCTTTGTTCATCTTGATGAGTGTTAGCCTGTCGGCACTGTCGGTTGACAAGCGGCTACGCTTATCTGTGATGATTCCCCCAGCCGCACTAAACACCCTCTCCGACAAGACGCTAGCCGCAGGACAAGCAAGCACCTCCAGGGCATACAGCGCTAGTTCAGGCCACGTGTCCAGCTTCGACACCCAGTAGTTGTAGGGGGCAGAGGCATCACCGAGGATGGTCGTGCGATCGGCTACGTACTCCCTCACCATCCTTTTACAGTGCTCCCGCCGACTCAGCCTTGACTGGGGAGCGGTGACACAGTCTTGGTGGGGAGCCATAAAGCTGGCCAGGCCCTTAAAGACTGTTGCACTGCCTGGGATGTACATGCTGCTCGATCTCCGCACCTCCCCTGCTACCTTGCCCTCGGTACTGCGCCTTCTGCCACTAGCGCTGTCGGATGGGAATTTTACCATCAGCTTGTCCGCAAGGGTCCTGTGGTATAGCAACACTCTCGAACCCCTTTCCTCTTCGGGAATGAGAGTGGGCAGGTTCTCCTTATAGCGTGGGTCGAGCAGTGTGTACACCCAGTAATCCGTTGTGGCCAGAATGCGTGCAACGCGAGGGTCACGAGAAAGGCATCCTAACATGAAGTCAGCCATGTGTGCCAGGGTACCAGTACGCAACACATGGCTGTCTTCACTAGGAAGATCACTTTCAGGATCCTCCTCCTCCTCCTCCTCCTCCTCAGGCCATACACGCTGAAAGGATGACAGGCAATCAGCCGGTGTACCGTCAGCAGCGGGCCAAGCTGTCTCTTCCCCCTCCTCCTCATCCTCCTCATGCTCCTCCTCCTCCTCCTGTACGCGCTGAGAAATAGACAGGAGGGTGCCCTGACTATCCAGCGGCATACTGTCTTCCCCCGCCCCCGTTTCCGAGCACAAAGCAGCTGCCTTTATGGTTTGCAGGGCATTTCTCAAGATGCATAGCAGAGGAATGGTGACGCTAATGATTGTAGCATCGCTGCTCACCACCTGGGTAGACTCCTCAAAATTACCAAGGACATGGCAGATGTCTGCCAACCAGGCCCACTCTTCTGAAAGGAATTGAGGAGGCTGACTCCCACTGCGCCGCCCATGTTGGAGTTGGTATTCGACTATAGCTCTACGTTGTTCATAGAGCCTGGCCAACATGTGGAGCGTAGAGTTCCACCGTGTGGGCACGTCGCACAGCAGTCGGTGCACTGGCAGCTTAAAGTGATGTTGCAGGGTGCGCAGGGTGGCAGCGTCCGTGTGGGACTTGCGGAAATGTGCGCAGAGCCGGCGCGCCTTTACGAGCAGGTCTGACAAGCGTGGGTAGCTTTTCAGAAAGCGCTGAACCACCAAATTAAAGACGTGGGCCAGGCATGGCACGTGCGTGAGGCTGCCGAGCTGCAGAGCCGCCACCAGGTTACGGCCGTTGTCACACACGACCATGCCCGGTTGGAGGCTCAGCGGCGCAAGCCAGCGGTCGGTCTGCTGTGTCAGACCCTGCAGCAGTTCGTGGGCCGTGTGCCTCTTATCGCCTAAGCTGAGTAGTTTCAGCACGGCCTGCTGACGCTTGCCCACCGCTGTGCTGCCACACCGCGCGACACCGACTGCTGGCGACATGCTGCTGCTAACACATCTTGATTGCGAGACAGAGGAGGAGGAGGAGGGTGCTTTAGTGGAGGAAGCATACACCTCCGCAGATACCAGCACCGAGCTGGGGCCCGCAATTCTGGGGGTGGGTAGGACGTGAGCGGTCCCAGGCTCTGACTCTGTCCCAGCCTCCACTAAATTCACCCAATGTGCCGTCAGGGAGATGTAGTGGCCCTGCCCGCCTGTGCTTGTCCACGTGTCCGTAGTTAAGTGGACCGTGGCAGTAACCGCGTTGGTGAGGGCGCGTACAATGTTGCGGGAGACGTGGTCGTGCAGGGCTGGGACGGCACATCGGGAAAAGTAGTGGCGACTGGGAACTGAGTAGCGCGGGGCCGCCGCCTCCATGATACTTTTGAAGGACTCAGTTTCCACAACCCTATACGGCAGCATCTCAAGGCTGATGAATTTTGCTATGCGGACGGTTAACGTTTGAGCGTGCGGGTGCGTGGCGGCGTACTTGCGCTTGCGCTCGAACACTTGCGCAAGCGACGGCTGGACGGTGCGCTGAACTACACTGCTGGATGGGGCCGAGGACAGCGGAGATGAGGGTGTGGGTGCAGGCCATGAGGCGGTAGTGCCTGTGTCCTGAGAGGGGGGTTGCATCTCAGTGGCAGGTTGGGGCACAGGGGGAGAGGCAGGGGTGCAAACCGGAGGCGCTGAACGGCCTTCGTCCCACCTTGTGGGGTGCTTGGCCATCATATGTCTGCGCATGGTGGTGGTGGTGAGGCTGTTGGTGTTGGCTCCCCGGCTGAGCTTTGCGCAACAAAGGTTGCACACCACTGTTCGTCGGTCGTCAGGCGTCTCTGTGAAAAACTGCCAGACCTTAGAGCACCTCGGCCTCTGCAGGGTGGCATGGCGCGAGGGGGCGCTTTGGGAAACACTTGGTGGATTATTCGGTCTGGCCCTGCCTCTACCCCTGGCCACCGCACTGCCTCTTGCAACCTGCCCTGCTGATGCCCTTGACTCCCCCTCTGAAGACCTGTCCTCCTGAGTAAGCGTTGCACACCAGGTGGGGTCAGTCACCTCATCGTCCTGCTGCTCTTCCTCCGAATCCTCTGTGCGCTGCTCCCTCGGACTTACTGCCCTTACTACTACCTCACTGCAAGACAACTGTGTCTGATCGTCATCGTCCTCCTCACCCACAGAAAGTTGTTGAGACAGTTGGCGGAAGTCCCCAGCCTCATCCCCCGGACCCCGGGAACTTTCGAATGGTTGGGCATCAGTGACTATAAACTCCTCTGGTGGGAGAGGAACCGCTGCTGCCCAATCTGAGCAGGGGCCCGAGAACAGTTCCTGGGAGTGTTCCCGCTCCTGAGCAGGTGTCATTGTAGTGGAGTGAGGAGGCTGGGAGGAAGGAGGAGCAGCAGACAGAGGATTCGGATTTGCAGCAGTGGACGGCGCAGAACTGCGTGTTGACGATAGGTTGCTCGAAGCACTTTCTGCCATCCAGGACAGGACCTGCTCACACTGCTCATTTTCTAATAACCGTCTCCCGCGTGGACCCATTAATTGGGCGATGAATGTGGGGACGCCAGAAACGTGCCTCTCTCCTAATCGCGCAGCAGTCGGCTGCGACACACCGGGATCAGGAGCTCGGCCTGTGCCCACACCCTGACTTGGCCCTCCGCGTCCTCAGCCGCGTCCACGTCCTCTAGGCCTACCCCTACCCCTCAGCATGCTGTATTACCAGTGATTTGATTTCACAGGCAGGAAATAAATTGGCGCAAGACTGCAGGCCAAATATAATTTTTTCCCTTTTTGGAAAACGAAAGGCCCCACTGCCTCTAGTGAATGAATAATCTAAGTTTAATAACTGTGCTGTGTCCCTGCTAATGTGTCACAGAACGTGAGGGTAGCAGAGTTATTATAACTCTGGCAGAGCAGGTATTTTTTTCCCAATTAAGGAAAGCAAATGGCGAAGCCAGCAGTAAAGCGTAGCTGGGTGCGTCTGATTTTTCAACGTTGTTCACGCAGCTCACACGTGTCCACAGCCCTTAGGACGGACAGAGGCTGGACAAATAGATTTGTTTTCAGTTTTTTTCCACCAAAAGGCAGCACTGCGTATATTCAATGAACATGAGAAGTTTAATAACTGTGCTGTGTCCCTGCTAATGTGTCACAGAACGTGAGGGTAGCAGAGTTATTATAACTCTGGCAGAGCAGGTATTTTTTTCCCAATTAAGGAAAGCAAATGGTGAAGCCAGCAGTAAAGCGTAGCTGGGTGCGTCTGATTTTTCAACGTTGTTCACGCAGCTCACACGTGTCCACAGCCCTTAGGACGGACAGAGGCTGGACAAATACAATTTTTTTCAGTTGTTTTACAAGCAAAAGGCCGCACTGCGTATATTCAATGAATAATAACTGTGTTGTGGCCCTGCCTATACAATTCTTTCCCTGCAGTATCAATGGAGGGTGCAATGCTCTGCAGAGGCGATTTTGAGAAGAAAAAAAATATGCAGCACAGCTAACAGCAGCCAGCACAGTACTGCACACGGTTAAATATGGCCCTAGAAAGGACCGTTGAGGTTCTTGAAGGCTACACTCACTCCTAACACTCTCCCTGCCTATCCAACACTTCTGTCCCTAATGCCGGGTGCAACGCTCTGCAGAGGCGATTTTGAGAAAAAAAAATAATTGCCACTGCTAACAGCAGCCAACACACAGCTATCAGTGGCCCTAATAAGGACCTTTGGGGGTCTTGAAGCCTACACTAACTACCAATTCTTTCCCTACAGCAGCTCCGGTACAAACAGCACTGTCCCTCATCTAACTCACCAGGCATCTGAGGCGAGCCGCGGGAGGGGCCGACTTTTATATTAGGCGGACACCTGATCTCCCCAGCCACTCACAGCAGGGGGGTGGTATAGGGCTTGAACGACGCAGGGGGAAGTTGTAATGCCTTCCCTGTCTTTCAATTGGCCAGAAAAGCGCGCAAACGTCTCAGGGAAGGAAGTGAAAGTAACCAGAACACCGCATGGTGTTCGTTACGAATAACGAACATCCCGAACACCCTAATATTCGCACGAATATCAAGCTCGGACGAACACGTTCGCTCATCTCTACTTATGACTAATTTTTCAGGCATAGAAAAGTTGCAGATGTTTGACCTTTTGGCTCCCTGCTTACCACTTTTCTAAAAGTGGGAAGAGCTAAGCAAAAAAAAAAACTGGGGACAAGACTTGAGCAGCCTGAGAGTTTTACTGTAATTTAGGACAGAAACTGGTGTAAATTGCAGTCAAATCTTCACTAGCGTAGCTGGCGTAGACTTCACATTCTTGGGCACGGACTTAATCAATTTGGCCCACTTTACTCCAGTGCACTTTATAAACCTTTGGTCTAAGTCAACTTTTTCCCGAGTGTGTAGCTTATTGATATAACTTACTGTGTTCATCATGTGGTCTGCTTGCAGCTGTTGTCTTGTTGGGGGAGCCGGTCCGTTGGGAGACGAGCCTGCAGCTGATCCTGGATGTATTGCTGAGCGCAGGGCAACCGACTGAGTGGAAGACCAAGTCATTGTATCCACACCTCCCAGTATTAGCCTGTAATATGGATCTGCTCTGGATGGCTGAGGCGCAGATGCCCAGGTCAGTCACAAAGGATAGTGCTCCTTAGTTTTCAGTAATTTTGTTGGTTTTTTTGTGATCTGTGGGAATTAAAGTGTAACTATCATCTGTATTTTTATGTGTAGTACTCCATAAAATATAGAAAGCAAGCTTTATTAATAAAGTTTTATAGGGGACAGTTGTGTCTGCACTACAGAGAACAGTGTCGGCACAGCTGGAGCGCTGCCTTCTGCTATGCAGTTAGGTGAATACAGATTTCCCTAGCAACGACTTCTAGCTGCATAACAGAAGAGGTAAAAATGTCCAGAATAGGCTAACAAAACCTGTTACAAAAATGCTTAGAATCGCCTATACTGTACATTAAAAAATAAATGACAGTTAGGCCGATCTCACACGTGGATAGTAATTGCGGATTCTGCGAGCGATTGATCCGCAGTAATGCCAACGTCAATCAAATACATTGAATTGCACAGTTCCACTAACAGTGGGTCAGAATTCTGTAATCTGCCTGTGGAAAATAAAACACAGCATGTTCTATTTTACCGTGGAATCCGCGACATAGAGCCTACACAGGGTCATGGCCACGCTCACAGCTGGAATCTGCTGCGGGCCTCTGCAAGCGGATTCCGCATATGGCCATGTGAGCCGGGCTTCACATTTTATTATAAACTTTGCCACACATTTCATAGCGGTCTGTTTGCTGTTCTGCCACTAGAGGTGCTGTTCTTTGAAGGCCTGAAGATTTATTTATTTTAATTTTTGGGGCAGGTTTGGTCATGGCGCATTTCTACTCTGCTTGGAAACACTATACCATAAAATCACCGGACGACAACTGAGGTACGAGGCGCTGATCGGGAAACCCAGCCCTGTGACCTACAACTTTGCCGAACACCTAATTCTCAGCCAAGCGAGGGAGCAAGGGTGGAGCAATCCTGTGCGGACACTGTATGCCATTGGGTGAGTCTGAAGAGAAAAGCTTGTGATAATATGGTGAGTTGTTTTGTGGGAGATGTGTTTTCATGCTGCCCTTTTATCCCACTCCAGGGATAATCCGATGGCTGATATATACGGCGCCAACCTTTATAACCGTTGCCTGCATAGAGAAAGAGGAGAATCTCCGCGGCCCCACAGCTGTCAGTCAATCCTGGTGTGCACCGGGGTGTACAGTAATCAGTGCACGGCACCCAGCGACCCGAATGCGAGCGTCACGCAGGCTGTTTTCCATGGACATAGGGACTTTCAATTCGACCCCAGTCTGGTGGAGGCGTCACATATTGTGCGAGATGTCGGAGAAGCTTTGGAGCTGATATTGAAGAAGGAGGGGTGGCGGTCCAGATGTGACAGCATTCATGATGGCACTCTGCCGCATTAACCAGGATGGCGCCCGGGAGGTCGCAGCGTGTTCTCCATATCAGGGATTTTTATGCCTTTCTAGTTCTGAATGACAATTTTCGACCCAATCTTGATAACTTCCAATCCAACCGTTTACATTGCAAAGCCGTCACTTATAGGGTCCTCCTTTTTTATATAAATGCTGGTTAATCGTTGAGTAACAAAAAGTTCTGCAAATTTCTGAAAGAGAAATTTAATTCTACACAGTTTCAAGCTGTCTGCTTGCTGTCAGTGAATGGAAACATTACTTTCTATATCCTGAGGCTTACAAAGCCTGTACACACCTAACACTTCTCACAGCTGAGGGTTTGTTAGTAGAGATGAGCGAGCGTACTCTTTAAGGCAAATTACTTGAGCGAGTATCGCTATTTTCGGGTACATGCCTGCTCGCCCGAAAAGATTCTGGGGCCGGCGGGGTGAGCGGTGAGTTGCGGGATTAAGTGAGAGTGAGAGAGAAATGGTGATACTCGCTCGAGTAATTTGCCTTAGCGAGTACGCTCGCTCATCTCTATTTGTTAGGCCACTCTAACACAGACATTTTTTACAGCATTTGGCTTTCAAATGCCACGCTAAACGCTATAAAATGCCTCCATGGATTTCAATAAGGCTTCTCAAACGGGCATTCAAGTGCAGCGTTTTCCAACTCCGCAATATTCGAACGCTGTCTGCTCTATTTTAGTGCATTTCAGCCATTTTTTTTTTATTTACTTTTTGATCAATTAATGGAATACTTTGCATGATAATAACAAATTGCATCAGTTTACATATTGATATAAAAAATAACATCTTTCTTACAAACGTCAATGATAATAATTCATACAGTATATTCCTGCCAACAACTTTTCGTTTCTGTACTTTGTTCCTACATTCTTTGTTTTTTGGGGGCTGGAACAGTAGCATCTTGTCCTCTTTATCAGGAGATAGTTTCAGAACAGTCTTGACTCATATTGGCCTTCACCTACTCCTGGTGTTTCAGTGGGAGGAGAGGGGGGAGGGGGGGTATGGATAAGGAGAGGGTAATTGAAGTAAATATGTCTACATATGAGACAAACCAGGAGCTGTTCTGCCTTATGATCAGAGTTCTCTGTCCCCTGCTTGCTCACCGCTAGCCTGCCCAGCGTTCCCCTTAAAGGGGTTGTCCCGCGGCGAATTCCAAATTTTTTTTTTTTAACTTACCCTCGCATTCTGCCCTGTTAAAATCAATTCCGTTCGTCTTTTTTTTTTTTAAATCACTTACCTGCATCCCCGTTCGCGCAGCATCTTATCTTTCTTTTAAAGATGGCCGCCGGTCCTTTCCCAATGATGCACCGTGGTTTTCTCCCATGGTGCACCGCGGGTCTTCTCCCATGGTGCACCATGGATTGTCTTCTCCTTCCTTGCGTTCCACTGCCGATACAGCCACCTAATTGGCTGATCGGCACCACGTGACGGGGCGGAGCTACGATGACGACGCGCAGACCAGCTCTCCGGCGCGAGCACACAGCAGAAGACCGGACTGCGCAAGCGCGTCTAAAGAAGCAAGAAGACACCGAAATTAGACGGCTCCATGGAGACGGGGATGCCAGCAACGGAGTGGGTAAGTGAATAACTTCTGTATGGCTCATATTTAATGCACGATGTATATTACAAAGTGCATTAATATGGCCATACAGAAGTGTATAACCCCACTTGCTTTCGCTGGACAACCCCTTTGAGTCCTCCATTAGGTACCATTCTGTATGTCTGAAGGGGTTTACTGTAGTACTGCGTCTGAGACGTGGGAAATGAGAAATCCCTTCCATTTTTTAAAGTGGTTTTTTTTTGCACCCTTTTCCTTGTGCCTCTCTACTTCTATTCTTTCCATGGTCCTTATGTGAGTGAGTTGGGCCACCACTTCTACTTCAGGGAGCGTCTATGAGAGCCGTATGTGTTAGCAGCTAGGTACGAATGGTGGGATGGATTGTTTGGCCATGTCTGTTGTCTGTTGCGGTTCGGCATGGAAGAGTAGGGAGAGCCTGTTTACACCTATATTTATCTTCCATTTAGTTTGAATGTATTATGCTATAGATCCCCATAAGAGGTTTATTTGTGCACATGACCATATGCCAAATTTATTCCGCGGCTCCGGAGGCTCGCTAGGCCGCACTGGGCCTGAGGCTCCCGCAGTCTCCGTTCAGCTGAGAATCCCCTCTTTCCACTCCTTTTGGTGTCTGGAGACCAGCGGAGGTGTCGGTAGTGGTCCTGGGTGCCGAGGGATCGCGGATGGCCGAGGGTTTTGTGCACCTCATCACTCGTTGCAATAAAAACCCCGTCCAACGCATTTGAAAATGCCATTTGAAAACGCTGCATTTTTACAGACTCCTGTGTGAGAGCAGCCTAAGGCCAGCTTCACACAACCGGTTTCGCATTGCACATAGTAACATAGTATGTAAGGCCGAATAAAGACAATGTCCTTATAGTCCAGCCTGTTATCTTCCTGTGTTGTTGATCCAGAGGAAGGCAAAAAACCCCAAGAGCAGAAGCCAATTAGCCTTTTTGGGGGAAAAATTCCTTCCCGACTCCCTAATGGCAGTCAGATTAATCCTTGGATCAACCCCTAAAGTTTTCCTACCGTTGGGTACCCGGATTAACAATTAACCTAAAGATTTATAGCCTGTAATATCCTTCCGCTCCAGAAAGACATCAAGTCCCCTTTTAAACTCCTCTATGGATTTTGCCATCACCACTTCCTCAAGCAAAGAGTTCCACTGTCTAACTGCTCTTACAGTAAAGAACCCTTTTTTGTGTTGGTGATGAAACCTGCTTTCTTCTAGACGTAGCGGATGCCCTCTTGTTACCATCCCAGTCCTGGGTATAAACAGATCATGGGAGAGATCCTTGTATTGTCCCCTCATGTATTTATACATAGTTATTTGATCACCCCTTAGCCGTCTTTATTCTAGAGTAAATAATCCCAATTTGGATAGCCTCTCTGGGTATTCCAGTCCCCTCATTCCATGTATTAGTTTAGTCGCCCTTCTTTGAACCCCCTCCAGTACTGTAACATCTTTACTGAGCACCGGTGACCAGAACTGCACGCAGTATTCCATGTGAGGCCTGACAAGTGCCTTATATACTGGGAGGATAATATTCTCGTCCTTCGCCCCTATACCTCTTTTAATGCACCCCAAGACTTTATTTGCCTTTGCAGCAGCTGATTGGCATTGGTTACTCCAGTTTAGTCTACAATCCACTAGTATCCCCAGGTCCTTTTCCATATCACTTTTCTCTAGCAGTACCCCGTTTAGTGTATATTGGTGACATCCGTTCTTGCTGCCCATGTGCATAACCTTACATTTTTCAACATTGAACTTCATTTGCCATTTTTCTGCCCAAGCCCCCAGCTTATCTAGGTCCGTTTGTAGCTGTGCCTTGTCCTCCGTTGCATTGATTATATTGTATAATTTTGTGTCATCTGCAAATATTGATATTTTACTGTGTAGTCCCTCTATCAGGTCGTTGATAAATATGTTGAACAGAATGGGGCCCAATACTGAACCCTGTGGCACCCCGCTAGCGACGGTGGCCCAATCAGAGTATGAACCATTTATTACCACCCTCTGCTTTCTATCATTGAGCCAATTCTTTACCCAGATACACACGTTTTCACCCAATCCGAGCTGTCTCATTTTATATATCAGCCTCTTATGCGGCACGGTGTCAAATGCTTTAGAGAAGTCCAGATATACAAAATCAATAGAATCTCCCAGGTCCAGCCAAGAGCTTACTTCATCGTAGAAGCTGATCAGATTGGTCTGACATGATCGACCCTTCATGAACCCATGCTGGTGAGGAGTTATTCCATTGTTCTCCTTGATATTCTTCGATGGCGCCTTTCAGAAACCCCTCGAATATTTTTCCAGTTAGTGAAGTGAGACTTACCGGCCTGTAGTTACCAGGCTCACTTTTGGTCCCCTTTTTGTAAATTGGAACCACGTTGGCAATGCGCCAATCCAATGGTACAACCCCGGTCTTGATAGTATCCACAAATATTAGATATAGCGGCCTAGCTATCACATCACTTAGTTCCTTTAGTACCCTTGGGTGTATTCCATCTGGGCCTGGCGATTTATCGATTTTTAATCTTCTTTAAACAGTTCCGCACTTCCTCCTGCGTTAGGTATGAGATATTTTGTGAGGGGTTCATTTTATTCCCCTGCATCTCGTGTGGCATTTCCTTTTCGTTTGTGAATACGCTTGAAAAGAAACTATTTAATAGATTTGCCTGCCCTCCATCATCTTCAATGATTTCTCCTGCATTATTCGTTAAAGGGCCAGTGCTTTCGGTGCAAATCCTTTTGCTGTTAATATAGTTGAAAAATAGTTTTGGGTTGTTTATGCTCTCATTGGCGATCAGTCTTTCTGCCTCCTCCTTAGCAATTTTGATCTTATCTTTGCATATTTTTTTTCCCTGTACAATTTTAGCGCTTCTTCGCTGCCTTCTTACTTTAGTAGTTAGAATGCTTTCTTTTTTTCGTTAATGCCTCTCTTACCGTCTTGTTGAGCCACATTGGTTTCCTTTTACTCGAAGTTCTTTTATTTTTAAAGGGAATGAACTGCTCACATGAGGTGATTAGGATCCTTTTAAACTTTTCCCATTTGTCCTCTGTAGTGATATTTTTGAGGATGTTGTCCCAATTAACCCCTTGAGTGGCACGCCCGGAAATTTTCCGGGACGAGCTCCACTGCTCATAGCAACATAGCCCGGAAGATTTCCGGGCTATGTATCACTATGGGAGCTGCAGAGCACAATGCCACAAGCTGTGACAGTGTGCTCTGCCTGCACAGACCCACAGAAAACAAAGCAAGGGCTATGACAGAAGCAGAAGATATTGCCGATATGCCGGCAATCTCCGCTTCTAATGTCCTGCTTTGTTTACAGGTTGCCATAGAGACCATCGGCTTGTCAGAAGCAAGCTGATGGTCTCTGTGGCAGGGAGAGCTGGTTGTTAGCTGTCAGAGGACAGCTAGGTACCAGCTCTTACAGCAGAGATCAGAGAAAACCTCCGATCTCTGCTGTGTTAACCCTTTACATGCTGCAGTCTATGTGACTGCAGCATGTAAAGGGCTGTCATGCAGCATGTAAAGGGCTGTCACCATCGGACCCCCCCCCTTCCCCCCAGAATGTGATCAGGGAGTCCTGATGGGTCTCTGTGGAAGTCCACTAAAGGGACGAAAATAAAAAAATTTAAAAAAAAAGTTAAAAATTATTTAAAAAATAAAATAAATAAAATTAAAAACACTTGTCTCCCTTTACTTTGTGAAAAATTAAAAATATAATTACACATGTGGTATCCCTGCGTTGTAATGACCCAGAGAAGGAAGTTAGTACATTATTTAACCCCTTAATGAAATGGTCCCTTTTTTTCTTCTTTCCCCATTTCTCCCCCCCCCCCCCCGTTTAAAAAATCATAACTCCTTTATTTTTCCATCGACGTACTTGAGCAAGGGCTCGTTTTTTGCGGGATGTCCTGTAGTTAACGTTGGTACCATTTTGGAATACATACGACTTTATGATCGTTTTTTTGCATTTTTTTCTGGGAGACAGGGTGATTGAAAGTGCATTTCTGGCGTTCTTTTTTTTTTGGATTACGTTCAGCGTGGGGATTAAATAATGCACTATTTTGATAGATCAGACATTTACGGACGCGGCGATACCAAATATGTATTTTTCTTTTATGATTTAGATTTTTTTATTATAGATATGGCAAAAGGAGGGTGATTTAACTTGTATTACTTTTTTTTCCTAATCTCCCTACAAATTTTTTCACAAAAGTTATGCAATACATTATATATACCCAAAGATGCCATCAAAAAGTACAACTTCTCCAGCAAAAAACAAGCCCTCACATGGCCGTGTCAATGGAAAAATGAAAAAGTTATGGCTCTTGGAACGCGACTGCAAAATTAGTTGAAATTAAATGATTGGCCCATTTAAAAATCCTGCCCTGCTGGGCACGACAGGGTGGTAGGAAACCCGCCACTCAAGGGGTTAATGTTACCGATAGTAGTTCTAAGCTGATCAAATTTTGCTTTACTGAAGTTTAGTTTATTTGTCGCTCCCTGATAAGGCTTCTAACTGAATGACAGCTGGAAGTTGATTATATTGTGGTCACTATTCCCCTAGTGCCCCTCAACCTCTAACCCCTTTATTCGGTCCGGTTTGTTAGTTAGTACTAAGTCCAGAATGGCCCTCCCTTTAGTTGGCTCCCGCACAAGTTGGGTAAGGAAGTTATCTTTAATTGATCTCAAGAACTTATCACCCCTATGAGATTTGCATGTTTCGTTTTCCCATTTTATATCTGGATAATTAAACTCCCCCATGATAATTACTTCGTTGTGGTTTGACCCCTGTTTTATCTGCCTTAGTAGTAAGGTTTCAGTTTCTTTTGTTGCTTTTGGTGGCCTATAGAAAACCCCTATCAGGATTTTGTTATTTTTTTCTCCCTGTATTTCTACCCACAGAGATTCCACGTGTTCATCTCCTACTCCTATATCTTCCCTTAGTCTTGGCTTTAAGTACGATTTAACGTACAGACATACTCCTCCCCCTTTCTGGTTCCCACGGTTTCTTCTGAAGAGATTGTAACCCTGTAAATTCGCCGCCCAATCGCACTTATCATCAAGCCATGTTTCTGTTATTCCGACTATATCATAGTTTTCATCGGCCATTCTTGCTTCAAGCTCACCCACTTTACCGATCAGACTTCTTGCATTCGTGGTCATACAATTTGTACGGTTTTGTTTGTTCTTCAAATTCGTTTCGCTACTAATGGTACTATTGGCTGATCTGTCAGTTATAACTGTACTAACCCACTCCCTGCTCGACCCCCCCCCCCTTCTTATTGCTTAGACCCAGGTCGCTAGCTACACTGACTACCCCACTATTTCTCTTTTTGCCCTCCCCCGGTCCCTAGTTTAAACACTCCTCCAGCCTTCTAGCCATCTTCTCCCCAATACAGCTGCACCCTCCCCATTAAGATGCAGCCCGTCCCTAAAGTAGAGCCTGTAGCCGACAGCAAAGTCAGCCCAGTTCTCCAGGAACCCAAATCCCTCCTTCTTACAACAACTTTGTTTACTTCCCTAAGATCCTGCTGCCTTTCTAGTGTGGCCTTAGGTGCAGGTAGTATTTCCGAGAAAACTACCCTGGAGTTCCTCGCCCTAAGCTTGGATCCTAGGACCCTGAAATCATTTTTAAGGGTCCTCCATTGACCTCTAATTTGTTCATTGGTGCCAACGTGCAGCATGACCGCTGGATCCTCTCCAGCCCCTCCCAGTAATCTGTCAATCTGATGTGTCGAACTCGAGCGCCAGGAAGACAACACACCGTTCGACGATCCCTGTCTTTATGGCAGATTGCTCTATCTGTCCCCCTTATAATTGAGTCCCCCACCACTATGACCTGTTTAGCCTACCCTGCACTCCCCGTCTCCGTCTCACTGAAGCAGTCAGCTCCCTGGCGTTCAGAGGGCATGTCGTGCTGCAGCGGTGCTGGCTCTGTAATGGCATCCCCCTCATCTGCCAACGTTGCAGACTTGTTGGGTTGTGCCAGTTCAGGACTAGCCTTCCTGCTTCTCTTCCCCCTACACCTCCTTATATCTGTCACCCAGCTAGCTGCCTGCTCCCCCTGCACTTCCGTACTACCATCCGCCCCCGCCTCTACCCCAGCGAGTGCCTGCTCAGTGAGCACCAAACTCCTTTCCATGATGTCAATGGCTCTCAGTGTTGCCAGTTGCCCATTTAGATCCAGGATTTGGGCCTCTAAATGTGCGACGTGCACACATCTTGCGCAACAGTATGCACCCTCGATCGGCTGATCAAGGAATGTATACATTGCACAAGTAGCACACTGGATGACATTGGCAGGCATGGAGCTCATCCTAATGGGGATCTACAATTTACTTGTGAAAGTAGTGAAGATAGACTTGCTCACACGCCACCCCCCACGCCCAACCGCTCACACGCCGCCCCCCACGCGCAACCGCTCACATGCTGCTTTTTTTTTTCTTTCTTTCACTCAATCACCCAATCCTGCTGCACACAGACACTTATACACTCACACTCTAATACCCCCTCACTTAGTCACAGACACACACACTAGATACACAGAAGACACACACTTAGATTCACACACACACGAAGACACACTAGATACACAGAAGATACTTATCAGCTCCTCCGCAGCTCTGGTGACGTCACCTCCTCTCCCAGTGGCCGCGCTCTCTGCCCTCCTGCAGCTCAGCTCCGGGACCTGCTACCTTGCTTCTGCCTGCTGGATCTTCAGCGGGCAATCTTCCAGCCGCGCTCCCTCGGACTCCTGGTGGCCTTCGGGCGCCGGTACCGGCTCCTGCGCCGCTCCGATGTCCCCTTCTGCCCTGCTCCTGGTTCTGCCTCTGGCGCCTGTTTCTGGCGTCTGACGTCACTTCCTGGAAGGTATGTGCACAGCAAATTGCACACAATGAAAATCTCTATGTACTTTCGCTTTTTCCTCACACTCGTGGAAAAGAATTGCGTATTCCACGGGCGGAGAAAAAAATCACAGCATTCTCTAATTTGCTATGGACGGCCTCCCTTGCAGATGTGCTGCGGGTACGTTATCGCCTAGCGACGGCTCGTGAAGTACAAATATATTTTTAAAAATCTGTACAGCGCATGACCGTCTGTGGTCATCTGCAGTGCGGCAAAAGCATTTTTTTTTTGTTTAATTTTTTTCTTTTTCTTCCCACTTTAAAAAAATCAGAAGTCTTTTATTTTTCCTGTGACATGTGGAATTTTTTTTTGCAGGACAAGTTGTATTCTTTAATGCTGCTGCCTCGCGCACTTTATAATGTACCGGAAAGCTTTTAATAATTCCTAAGTATGGAAAAAATGCAACTGCAAAATTTTTGATGAGTGTTTGCTTTTACGACCTGCACAACGCGTTAAAAATGACATGTCATCTCTATCAGTCAGTACAAAAATTTATAGAGTGTTTTTTACGCGTAAAATAACTTTAAAATATATATATCTTTTAAGAATAAAAAAGATGCTTTCTGTCACCGTAATTGACTCCTATAACCTTTTAAAATTTTGTTGATCAAGTTGTGTACGGACTCATTTTTTTGCCAGGTGGCCTGTAGTTTTTAATATCACCATTTTGGGATAAACCCAACTTTTGGATCACTTTTTATTCAATTTTTTTATTAGATATGGGATGACCAAAAAAGGTAATTCTGGCATTGCATATTTTTTTCTGACGGTGTTCTCTGTGCAGGATTATTAATGTGATATTTCAATAATCAGGATTTCTGCATACGCAGCAGTACCACATTTTTATTTATTTATTTATTTGGATTTTTTGATGTGACAACCAGGAAAGGGATGGGAAGGGTTAAACTTTTACTACTTTTAGTAGTAAAAACCATCTTTGTCCGCAGGTGTATGGGCACTTTAAGGCCATGCTTGACACAGTTTCCACGTAGATACTACGCCGTTTACTTGAATGTGGATTTGCCCTATTGAGCGTAAATTCGCAGGTGGATCTGCATGCAAAGTCGAAGCAGAGTTGCGAGGCTTGGTCTAGGATTTTTGCCTCAGATTATGTCAGCTGCGTGGTGCAAAAATGTGACGCAAAATTGGCACTTCAGATGGAACCACCGCACATGACAATATCTGCAACGAATTTGCGACAAACTGGAGAATTGACCTCATTCATTGATCGGGGTGAATTCCACTGTAAAAATCTGCATTTTAAGGCGATTCCAGAAGCCTTTTTTCTACACTAACATTTGCACTTTAAGTGCGAATATGGAGTGCTCACACCCTGCGCGGCTGCACCTTCAGACTGTTCCCATTCACTGACAGTAAGCAGAGATCTTGAAAATAATGAACCGTAACATAAAAGGGAAAAATTTATTGACTCGCACCAGTTGTCTGTTGGATTTCTACACAACTTTTGATCTTTTTGCACCAAATTTAGTGCCAGGAATTACCTGTGCTGATATTTTTAGGTATGGAGTCCAATGCGGGGCCCTCCTGTCCATATGACATGATGGAGCCCCTCAGCCACCGACCCCCTCAGTCCATTCTCTCTATTTTTTTAACCTATTAGTGACCGCAATACACCTTTTTACTGAGCTCACTCATGGGCTTTAGGCTACCTCCACATGGGCGATTTTCTTGTGCAATTTTGTCACAATGTGACAGTGCTTCGAATCGCATATATGTAGAGCCCATGCTTTCCTATGGGTTCTTCCACAGAAGCGCTGTTTTGTAGCCTGCGATATTGCAACACTACAAATAGCGTGTAAAAGGTCAATAAAGTTAAATTTAAAGAAAAAAATCCAGGTTTTCCATTTGCTCTTAAAAAAATCTAATAAAAGTTCTACAACTTTATATAGGCCCTGGAGTGCGGCTGTTAAAATATACAGCTCGTCCCAAAACACACAAGCCCTCATTTGGCGATGTCAGCGAGTTATGACTCTTACAATGTGACAATGAAAATCACTATAGCCCCATTTATACGGGATGAATGTCAGACAAATGATGGCTGAAACTCGTCCCCGCACATACATGCTCTTGTGCTCCTTGCTTCAATGGGTTCATCTACATAAATGTATTTTGCCCGTGCAAAAGTATATGCAGCATGCGCTGCTTTCCAACGTATTTGCGCAGGAAAAGAGCACATATTGAACTAATTGCCCGTATCAATGGATGGGAGTATTGTACTCGAACAGTATAGTAAAACACGCACATGCATACACATACGCAACACCCATTGTGCAAATGCACAAATAAATGCGTTTGTGCTCGTTGTACGCCGGTCTAAGTCACAAAATAGGCTGGTCGCAAAGGGGTAAACTATATTTATTGCTTCTTGCCTGCTAATCCAGAACCTCCTGAGAGTGATGTGTGAAAATAGTATATTACATTACAGTGCTAGTAACCTGTTTGATAATCTATAGTGTTTGACAATCTGGCTTCTGATTGGTTTTATTGATGCCAGATTAAAGGAGGGACGGACGGACGGACGCACGCACGCACGCACGCACGCACGCACGCACGCACGTCTACACTTGTCATCTTTGTCGTATGGAAGCCTCTGTGTATTAAGTTTGCACGTCCACATGCTGACTCACAGGCTCAGTCACTCTGCCCACCAACACATCCTCATCCTCTGTTCACTATACAAATTGCTTCTACCCCGTTTGTCCGTGACAGACCGAAGCATCTGTAGTAGGAGAGCAAGATCCAGCAGAGCTGACAGGGGTCTGAGGACCGGCCTGAGAGTAAGCAGATATGTCTCTTCACTACTTCATGGTACAATTATTATCTATCTGCAGAGGATCCTACTGGGGACTGTATTTACAGCTACCAGAGGAGGAAGGAGACTGACTGGAGAACTAACTATATATATGGCTGCCAGAAGATGAAGGAGACTGACTGGGAACTTACCTGGGACTATATTTACAGTTACCAGAGGAGGGAGGAGACTGACTCGGAACTTACTGAACATATTTAGCTCTACACTGATTGGAGAACCTACACTGGGGACTATATTTGCAGCTGCCAGAAAAGGAATGAGACAAATGGGAACTTCCTTGGGTGTATATTTACAGCTGCTAAAGGTAAAAAGAGACAGATTGGGGAACCTACTAGAGAGTATATTTACAGCTGCCAGAGGGGGAAGGAGACTGACTCGGAATTTAGTGAACATATTTAGCTCTAAACTGATTGGAAAACCTACTGGGGACTATATTTGCAGCTGCCAGAAAAGGAGTGAGACAACTGGGAACTTTCTTGGATGTATATTTATAGCTGCTAAAGGGAGAAGACTGAGAACTTTCTGGGGGCTATATTTATAGTTATTAGGATGGGGCTGAGAGACTTGTGGTGATCAGGAGAAGGAACCTACTGGGGATTATATTTACAGCTGCCTGAGGGGGAAGAAGACAGAACTTTCAGGGGGCTATATTTATAGCTCCTAGGATGGGGCTACGAGACTTGTGGTGATCAGGAGTGAAAAATATATAGAGTACCTTCAAAGAGTTGTAGGCAGTAATCAAAAATGGGTCATGTGACACTGTCCAGCAATCTCCCTACAATAGCATAGATTAGTAGGGAAGATACAGTGGGGCAAAGAAAAAATATATTTTGGGGGGAGTGCAAAGTTGATTAAAATGGTGGTTGGTAGCTTTTTACAACTTTGTACGAACTTCATCCATGGAATAACATAATATGTAAATAAACAGGGTCACATGATAAGTACAGGTATGTTCTATTAGTGCAGGTGGAAGTCATAGAGGAGGGGTCTTCCATTTAGGACCCCTCTAGTGAGCAACACAGGGAAATTTGTTTTATTCTGTAACCCATTTATTTGCATGGGCATCATGTAGTACTGTAGCAGCCGATCATAGCTTCATGTAGAAATCACCTGGTATTGCTAGGAGGATCTACAGTGGGCAGTTGCAGGGGAATTGTAGTATAGCATAGACTCCTTTTAATGCTTTGCTTACACTCAGTAGCTTAAAACCTGCCCTGAACTAGTTCTGCACACACATAAAAGAAGTGGTGTAGGATGGATAACAACCCTGACCAGAGGAACTTACAATCTATACAGTAGATATAAGAGGAGGAATGAATTGCCACTTTGTAATAATCGTTATATTTATGATCAAGGGGATTCTGCACCACTAGTAGGATGCTTCTTGTTAAAGTCTTGGTTGTAACATTTGGTCTTGCATTGTATTTTGTGTCTGGTAGTCAGGTGTCAATATGATAGAGCAGACAATACAGCCACATCAGAGGATGGCAGTGATATGTATGTCGCATGGTGTTTGGGGAGCTCGGTTACGCATTCTCCATTTAAGGCTAGTCTCACATCTGCATCTCAGCCTCTGGGGCACAGGTGGCAAAAAATAAGGGATAAAATATGGCAGCATGCTACACTATTTCACCCAGGAAAATACCAGAAGGAATCAGGCTGAAGCTAGCCGGGCACCATTTCTGTAAGGGGCCACATTGGGGCACTGATACTATAAAAGGCCACATCTGGGGAACTATTACCATAAGCGGCCATGTTGGAGGCACTATTACTATAAGATGCGTTATTTGGGGCACTATTTCTATAAGAGGCCACACTGGAGGCATTATTATTATAAGGGACTACTTAAGGGGCAGCTTGGTGATCCTGGCTCCTCTTTCATTATTAACCCTTTACTTCTTTATGAGATTACATGGTCTCCAACCTGTGCCCCCACCAAACACACACACAAACTACAACTCTCAGTATGTCCTGTCTGGTTTACAAATGATGAAAACCACAAGCATCAGTGCTGTGTGAGACGTGATGCCCTCCCAGCACCTGTCATGGTGACCCACTTCTGTCTGAATGAATCTGTATCATCTTATAGGAAATGGTGGAGCCGGATGACTGGAGGATGCTGAGCCCTGCTGGGACTTGTAGTCCTGCACTGAGTGCCCACACGAGCTCGCCGGGATGTAGCGTTACCTTGTAGCTTTGCTAGACACAATATAGCGTTCTCCTCCCCCTGCAGCCTCCTCCTCTCACCACCAGGGGGCAGCAGATCTGGAACTCATTCGGCCGCAGAAAAAAAAGCAGCAGCAGCTGTTCCGGTTATCCCGGTGCTACTGGGGCCCCTGAGCAGCCTCTCCGGGATCCTGGGGCCCCCAACTCCTGTGCATTCTGCAGCTGCCGGATATTAGGGTTTATCCCCGGGATGTCACATCTTCCAGGCTGCAGCCTCTGCCGGGTGTCACACCCTCCTCTGCACCCCCAGGTCAGTGCATCCCCCTGCACCCCAATAACTGGATTTATGGACCTTTGCCGGGTGCTGCCTCTGCCATCTTTTACCTCCTAGCAGCTGTGCCTTCTTGTAACCACTACCTCTGATCACAGCCAACAGCCCCCCAATATAGCTGGGACTGTCACTTTACTCCCTGTGTACCCCAAACCTTCATCTGTGCATCCAGACATGTTATCATAGATTCTCCTATTCCTATACCCCAATCCTGGTCCCTTATTACCCATGGTACCCCCAAATATTACATTCATAGCCCACCATATCTGATGATTGACGAAATGCACCCCATTATTTCCTCCGGTTGTGATGCTTTGCAGGACACAGACACAGCCTGTTAGTAGTGGACCCTCTTATTTTACACCTCTTTATTAGTGCAAACTCTTCTTACATCCCCTTATTAGAGCACTTCTTTATTAGTGGACCTTCCTATTTTACTCCCTATTATTAGTGCATCCTCTGATTTACACCCCATTAATATTGTACCCTCTTAATCCAGATTCATGCCTATATTGGTACCACCCAATAATTCCTTTAGACACTCCATATTCTCATTAGAGGATTGCTAGTTTCCACTTTGGATTCAATGCAGCCCCCATGGCTGTAGGACCCTGAGATTACCCCCTAATCTTGTTAGGTTTGTCATTTTTCTCACTGCTGTAGTTCCTGCCCCCTGACATCCTGCCCCCTCCACTCTCCCCACTACCCGTGGCCCCCTCGTGCCCCCCCTCCTTGGCCCCCTCTTCCACCACCTCCAGTCTGGAAATGACAGCTGGGGAGTTTCCACATGGGGGCCCTGGAAGGTTGCCACAAGGGGGCCCAGCCTGTCCTCTACGTGGCTGTTATAAGATGCTGTCCGTGGTGCTGCTGCTGGCACAGGGGGCCTTGCTGGACCTCTACCTGATTGCCGGCACTGACCTGTACTGGTGCTCCTGGATAGCCACTGACCTGGTTGTGGTTGCAGGATGGGGGATCTTCTACTCCAAGAACAGCAGGGGCCAAAACACCTATCAAGGGTCACTCAGCTCCACCGGATATGGACAAGTTCACCGGCAAAAAAAGGGCCATTTTGCTTATAGCCACTTAGCCTGGCTCATATATGCCATTGCCTTCACTCCAAAGGTGACTCTGATAATCTGCACGCCAATAGTGGATCAGATTGAGGCTGGGGTACCACTGGGCAGCACAGGTTTCAGACTCACTGTGGCCCTCTCAGTCCCGCTCCTGTGGTCTCTGGTGCGCTCGCTCAGTGCTGACCCACGAGGATGGCCACATCAAAAAGCCAGCAGTCACTTCCTTGCCTCCTGCCTGGACCTGCTCGACAGCTATGCCCTCCTGGAGCCCATGCTGGAAGGAAAACTACCACTAACCCCCCTAATCCGTTACCCCCTATTGGTCGTCTACTTTGTGGCTTTGGCGTCCCCTGTCCTCTGGTTGTCAGAATTGGACTCAGCAGCCCCTGCCGGCTGTTGTCGTCTCTTCCTTCGCTTCCTCTGCAGCTCATTGGTGGATGCTCCTCTGTTGGCTGTTCGTTGTTTCTTGATGTTGAGTCCAACCAACCAACCGATGTCAGTATTCATGCTAAAGAATGTCTTCTTCTTGGCCTGCCGCTGGCTGGAGGTCCTGGAGCTCTGTTGCCTCCTCAAATCTCCCGGTCCTGACCATGCGGACCGCCCTCCGGGACAGTTCAGCCACTGCGTGTCTGAAAACGACATGGGACCCCATGCTTATGTCAATACACTTGCTGTGACATCACAGAACTGAGCCTTCCTGTCCCGGGTAATTGTAATATACCAGCTAACTCCTATGCCTCCCTCGGTCTCCAGCGCACCTTTATCTTCTACTTTTGCCAACACTGCCATGAAAATAAGTGAGAGCCTAGATTCCTCCTTAGACCTCAAGGCATGAAGAGCTTTCTAATGTCTCCAGGTCAATTTCACACCACCTCAAGTGTCCAAATTTTGAAGTTATAATATATGGAAATCCCATAAAAATAGGGGAGTGTTTGCTATAGGACTGGGAGGTCCTGTAATCTATATGGAGTCTGTAAAGTCATACCAATGTAACATGTTAACATATATCGATGGTAGATCGTTTGTAAACGTCATGTGGTTACGCTTAGTGAGATCCTTTCATAATTTATAATTATAGATCTTAAAGGGAACCCATCACCAGCAAAATGCACTCTTACAGCTTTGTGCACCCAATAAAGAGCCCCTGAAGTGCCAAGAAGGGGAGCAGAAGTAATTCCCCCTCACTCCTTAAATGATAATTGCTCGGGCCTAGTGGGTGCCATGGCTCCCTTTAGTATACTTTTAAGAATTGCATTGTGTCCTAATGAAGATTTTTCATGGTGCACCGGCCCTTCAATTTTTCAAAAATTGTTAAAAAACTGACTTTTAGGTGGATTTGACAAGTAATGCATGCAACCACAAGAACCTTAATACGAACAAGGGCTGGATGTAACTTAGTAGAGAGAGTGCATCCCCTCTACTGGGATTGTTGTCACAGGAGAAATGTGGATTGAAAGGGGAACTCTTGATATAAAATGATGTTTACTAAAAATTTTAGATGCATTAAATTCTATACAGAAAGGATTTTACAGCAGCAGCTTCCTATCCAGATGACTTCTCCAATTCAGCACAGCTGCAGTACTCACATCAACCTGAAGGTGTCACTGTAATATTAGCAACACTGACCCCTACAGGTTCTAAGAGAAAATATAATTTTTTGTATGAAGATAATATATTTAATGTTAGAGTGAACTGTAAAACCATATTCTACCAAATGCAGGAAGTAATGCAGAAGTCTCTCCACTTCCTTCCAGCTTGTCACCGCATGTTGCAGGTTGCCATTATGTACTAATTCCACCAATCAGGTCTGTGCCCTGAGCCTAGCACTGCCTTATATCTCCTTGCCCTGGCCTTTGGGCTCCTGGATTATTGTAGATTTCAGAGAATTGCTAAATTTTGGAACACATTCCAAGATTTTGGGAAAATTACAAAATCCTAATTTGGGAGATTTTATATTTCATTTTTTAATTTCTTGTTGTTTTTAAATACTTTTTAGTATTTTCCTTTGATTATTTCAATGATACTGAATTGCTTTTCATTGTTTAAGGGTGCTGTGAAATTCCTTTAATCTGGCATTTGATAATTTGGCACTTGTTTTCAGCCCAAATTGTAGTACATTTCTCTCTGTAGGTTCTCTGCTCATACAGCAGAGATTTCAATACTTTGATATCAATATCCAATAATCCAGAAGATCAGATAATCTGGTGTCTGTCAGGTCCCATTGATGCTGGATTAAAGGAATTTGACTGCATTTGTTAGTAGCATTACAAAAATTATGAGTGATTGGGATGCAGCCATTCTCGGTTGTGGTGGTTATCGTTTTTTTTCCCTATGGTTTCCCTTGGCCTGAACATCTGTCTCCTGACCCAAACTCTTGAGTATCACAGGACTCTATGATGCTTGGAGTCTGGGGCAGAAGACTAACGGTCAGGACAGACACAGCTGTATTATGGGGCACATTTATGAACAGCTTTATGCCAGTTGCTGGAGTAAAAAAAAACAAAAACAAAAAAAACATTTTTGCCCAAAGGTGTATTTACACTAAAAAATAACAACTTTTCTTCTTTCTACGCAAGTCGTGCCGCTTTTTTAAAAATTGGCCATGGCTTATTGGGAGACGGACGGTAGATTTATACATAAACTGATGTAAATTATACCAGAAGTGTATGCCAACTCGTACCTGGCATACATTTCAGTGTAGGCGCACAGTGGTGCCAGGGATGCATTGAATACATCTCTGTACATATTTAGCGCACAGTGAAGCTGGGGAAATTGTACTAGACCTGATGCAGAAATGCCGACATACGGTGATGCATCATTGGCTAGAGTCGCAGTAGTGGCTAATAGTCACTAGTTAGAGCTGAATATCTGAAGAGACTGTCACTTTAAGGATATGTTCCTACATAGCGGACATACTGTAAACTTTCCAAAGTGCAATTGCCTGTGGGAAAATGTGCAGCATTTTACAGGAGGAGCATACACTGTGAAAAAGCCTACAACATAAATGGACCTGCGGTGCAAATTTTAAATGCATAGCATGTCAATTTATGCTGCAGATTTTTGGCGTGGCTTACCTCTTGAAATGATGGGGTAAAATCCATCTCAAAACCTGCGGAAAATCCCCCAAATGTGGATCACTGACGTCAACAGATATACAATCCACCATCTTTGGAACTTGTTTTTTTATTTTGTGTATTTTAGGGAGAGTAAAATGATTACCAAGTGGAAACCGTCAACAATCAGGTTATGTCCTTTTCTACCTTATTTTGTATTATAATAGTGCTAATCCACGTGCAATTCCACTGGGCCGTTTCAGATGCAGATTTCTTCTGTGGATTATCTACAAATCCTTTATGTCAAACCCATATTGTACCATCATACTGTGAGAGTTTGATAAGTTATGGCCCATCCACACCAGCACTTTCATGTACGTTTCACGTATGCGAGAAATGTGCATGGAAAAGAAAATCATGTAAAAACATTATTAAGTTTTGCAAAACTGTATTTAAAAAAAAAAGTGTTTTTTTTTTTTTCAATGGATGCATGAAATGCTACGTTTTATCAAAAACGTGCATGTCTCATGGATGAACATATGCCAGTGTAGGAGGCCTCTTACGCACAGCCCATTTTCAGCCATTATAAAGCAATGTACTCATTAACAGATTTGTAAATAGCTGCTTGTTGATGGTTTCCAAGTAGACACTAGCTATTTGCATAATTAGAAATCCTAGGAAAAATACCCAGGACTCCTCCCCATGTAGAAGCATCCGCAGTGTACATGCAGGGTCTTTCTTTATATCTGTAGAAACTGTTCTGAAAGCATTTCCCCGAACTAGTACAATAGCCG
Organism: Eleutherodactylus coqui; assembly: GCF_035609145.1. Lineage (NCBI taxonomy): Eukaryota > Metazoa > Chordata > Amphibia > Anura > Eleutherodactylidae > Eleutherodactylus > Eleutherodactylus coqui. The sequence goes on along the minus strand of NC_089838.1, from coordinate 53,068,444 downwards.
CTAATCACCAAGACTCTTCTGTAAAATATTGCAGTGACCGAGCGCCTCCGATGTGTCATGTCATCGTTTTCCAAATGATAATTCCACCAAGGGCTGTTCTTCTAGAGCCATCGCTATCTCACTCATGTGAACTGATTGTAAATGCAACAAGGTACTCAGGAGATTAAAGAAACCACGCAACACAGCACCAAGGGCTGCACCTCAGGTTCTCATACGCAACAATGCACAATGACAGGACGCCTGCAGACCGGCGCGATCAGTATTGTACCCTATGATTTGTGGCGTCATTAGGTGGCCAACAGCGGAGAGATAATGAACAATGCATGTGATTCCTGTACTAAAACTAAGTTGTTTTTTTTGGTCCAATAGTGTTTTATAAAAGCTGGCAGATCCGTGTCTGTAAAGATTCTGTATGATTCAGTACTGCAATGCCACAGAATTTATATATTATCATTGCCTATCATGTACCGTTGCAGTGGGCGGGATATCAAACTTACCAGACATTTACTGATAAGCCTGATCTGAATCAATATACCAGCTACAATAATGTGCCCCCTCCATATCCAAGACCATAACTTCTGTAATATTGTCCATATATACAAGTATATAACTACTCTAATACCCTCCCTCCCCCCCCCGTGTACAATAATACAACTGCTATAACACTGCCCCCCATGTACAAGATTATAACTACTGTAATACTGCCCCCATCTACAAGATTATAACTACTGTAATACTGCCACCCCTGTACAAGAATACAGCTACTGCAATACTGCCCCCTCTGTATAAGAATATAGCTACTATCATACTGCCTACTATGTAAATACATATATTTTTAGATCTGCAATTATATAGTTGGCACAGGGACTGAATCGGACAGACTCTGTACAGACACGCAGTTGATGTCGCCTGCTTGCCGTGACTGTAATAACTGATGAATAAATGGCGATAACCTGTCCGCCGCGTCTTATGTGATTATTGGAAAATCAGGACACAACTGCATCGATCAGTTCCTTTGTTTACTGATGTAGTGAATATGTAAATACAAAGACAAATAACTGATCTAAGTGACAACGTCCTCATAAAAATTCCTTTAGTCCAGCATTTCATTACTCCTAATAATCTGAATCAACATAACCAAAGTGATGAGATCACACTGCATCTAACTGCATAACTATATGAACCAAACAATCAGAACTCTGTATGATGCATACACAGGTAGGTGGTGGCCCTTGGAAATGACATGTGTGCTTACACTGGGGATCACAGTCATCTTCGGGGACCGTTGTATTTTGCCAATCCAGAATAGGGCGGTTTATGGCAAACTAGATTAGCAGTTGCTACAGAACAAAAATTGCCAGATTAAAAGGAAATGCATTGTAATATGTTACAAACCATCCACAGAAGATGCAGATTTGTGCTGCAAACTGTTTGGGCCATTGTAAACCAATCATGCAGAGAAAATTTCGGATCCGTAAAGAATAGTAGAAAGCAAAGCAATCGCCGAATGGACGCTACCCGCGTACCGACATAACATAAATATAGTCTACCCGACTAAGAAACTTACATTCATTGCTTTTAGGCCGGCTGCACACGAGCGTGACGGGCTCCGCCGCGGAATATTCCGCGGCGAAGCCCGTCACGGCGCCCCCCAGAGACCCCATACTTACCAGCGGATCCGGCGTTTTCGCTCCCGCATGACGCTTCCCTGCCCAACGCCGCGTCACATGACGCGGCCGGCCGTGTCATGTGACGCGGCGGCGGTAGGCGGGAAAGCGTTTTCACGCTATCTTCCGCTGTGTTACAGCGGGAGATAGCGTGAACTGACGGCTTCCATTGACTGCAATGGAAGCCGTCAGCGCGTACACCCGCGGCAAATAGAGCATGCTGCGGGTGAAAACGGGAGATTTCACGGTGTGGAATTCCGCACCGTGTGCCCTGAGCGATTAGGTTCAATAGAACCTAATAGCTGCGGGCAACGCAGCGGATTTTCGACGCGAATTACGCGGTGGAAATCCGTTCGTGGGAAGGAGGCCTTATGCAGGATAAAAGTAAGGCACCACATAGTGGTGAGTGAAGTAACCATCCACAGACGCAGGGGACGCGGCGCCATTTAGAAGAGAGACATTTCTCATGCTAAAAATGCAGACTTTTTATATTTGTAGATGGATAACAAATTAAAGAGGGAACCAGTCACACCTTACACCCTAGAAACTAAGCGAGAGTGCCATTTGGGAGGAAAAGGGGGTGGGTGACGGAGTCCGGAAGGGTTGTTTTTTTAATACCCATTCCCTGTGGTGCCCGTCGCTAAAGATCACACATGGCCCTGAAAATCTGATTCTTTACACAGTACTGTGTGTGCGCTCTTTCAGCCTAGAGCCACAGTGCGCACAGCCCTGTGAAGAGAATCGGATTTTCAGGGCCGTGAAAGAGCTCCTGCGGCAGGCACCACAGGAACCAGGGAGCGAGTATACAAAATAACTTACCCGACTCCCAGCCAGTACTAGAACTTAGTTTATGGTGTTGTGGGAACGTGACAGGTTCCCTTTAATCATCATCTAGTGTGCAGCTACCTTTGCTGTAGTTACATCATGTTTTATACTCTAGTCACATCCAAAGTTGCATTCACAATTCTGCTGGTTGGCATTTGTGCCGTAAGGCAGTTACTTGGGCACAATAATAGTCTGGACCAGGACCAGAACACAAGTGCAGCTTTGGTTGTGACTGGAGTAAAAGACAGACATTGTTACATAAATTTAGTCAGTCCTTCTTCACTCCGCTTCTATCGGCTCCAGATTATTGTGGTTCCAGGTCCCGTATCCCAGGTCTTCCGAGTGGCAGTTCATGTTATCAGTCTGACCTATGACGGCATGTGGACGCTGGAAATCCTGGTAAAGATCGCTATATTCTGCATAGATATCAAGCTCATCGTCTGCGTCCCGCACTGCTCTCTGGCCTCCTGGAACTTTGGGCTGGGACCAGTGTTCCTGGGTTGCTCCCAGAGCCGTGGACTGGGAACCTTGACCATCACTTTGAAGTAAAGGTTCATTGAGTGTTGGCACTGGTATACCATTCTGAACCAACAACGGCCGATGTTCAAAAAGTGGCGAATCATCGTTGGAGGCCACATCAGGGGCCAAATACTCATCATCTAAGATACTCTGAAAGAAGAACTTCCTCTGAGCTTCCTTCAACTCCTCAGCCCGGACGTCTTGCTGACGTTGTATAGACAAGTCTATCTGACGTAAACGTTCATAGACAGAGTCATCTCCAGCAAATAAATGATCTTCTTTGAAGGCCACACTTGGGCCTCCTGGATGACCTTCTAAGATGCTCTGGCAGAAGAACTTTTTCTGAGCTTCCCTCAAGTCCACAGACTGGCCGCCTTGGTCTTGTGGTGTAGACATGTCTATCGGAAGTAGCGGCCCATTGACTGTCAGATCTACACTAGATGAGGACTTGGCTATGGAGAAGAGCAAGTCAGGGTTTACTTTTGAGATGCTCTGACAGAAAAACCTTTTCTGGGCTTCATTTAAATTCTCAGATTTTACATCTTGTTCAATTAAGTCCATCTGACCAAAATACTCATTGCAAATTGGGACAGACTCATCGATGTTGACCAAGTATGGCTGTTGCCTATAAGACACTCTTAAAGCTTCTGTATTGAGAGATGGTTGTACAACAGTGACTGGTGAACGCTCCTCATTAAGAAGTGGTACTACGCAAATACTTAAAGGTCCAACCATGAGAGAAGGGTTTACCAACCTAATCGAGTCCGGCTCGATGATGCATGGAGTCAACTTAGAGACTGAAGTCTCAGGACGGCGGATCTGAGGAAAGGCTCTACATGTTAGCTCATGTCCAGCCTCCTCTTCTTCTATGGACTCATCTTTGGCCTCTACTTGAGAATATTCTCTCCCAAACCAATCCAAATGAGTTTCTTGCCAAGCCCGGCACTGCTCAATCGCCTTTACCAAATGGCGGTAGCTCTGTTCTCTTTCCAGGTCGATGTTATATTGGACGTTGGGCTGATGACGCTCTATTCTTTGGATGCGGAATAAGAGGAGTTGCAGGTTTTCAATGAGAGCGTAGCAAGGACAGATTTCAAGTGGAGAAGGTATATCTCCGACGTCACATAGGTCGCTGAAATAAGCTACCACGTAGCGGTCGTAAGGCTTTCCCTTCAGGAAGTCGGGGAGGATGAGAGCCAGGGCAGGAGTGAATAGGTCACCAAACACATAACTGGCGTCTTCAGGTAACCTTACACGTGTTTCCTGGCGGTTCTGCATGGCTCGCCATTTTGCTTGTGCCCCGCTGGAACAAAGAATAAGAATCGTCCCGTTCATCTTCTCGATTTGGTCTTTTTGGTAGCTCAGCCAGGTCATGGCACCTTTTATACCGATCTCTGCGCTTTGGTGCCGGTCCAGTACAACATCCAGGCCCCATGCCACCCGCAGGAAGTCTGCTAGCTTAATGACAGCGTTGATGTAAAGTCTGTGATCGGCAGAGTATACCAACCACACCTTCTGTTTCACTAGCGGAGGCGGGACAAGTGGTGGCAAATGAATAGGGGGTTTGACTGCAACAAAGAAAAAAAAAAAAAAAAAAAAAAAAAAAATTACAATATGAAGCAGTACTGTAAGCTAAGAATTTGGAAGTATTGTCCACTAGTGGGCAGGAAAGCAAAGCATCTACTCATACATATGACCACCTCACTTTCTGCCTCGTTGTAAAGATTATTAATCTTTCTCATTAAGAAATATCGCTCTTGAATCTTCTACTTCTACCTTGCTTCTTTCAACACTGCGGTCCAGTTAACAGAACTGCAGCGGCAACATCTACGCGATGTTTTTATGACCCGCACCCTGGATTTTCATTCTACCCTAAATACATGACTGCATCTAATTGGGAGTATGGAGATAGAGAGATTAGACTGAGTTGCTGGGGAACGATTACAATGTGTGAGCAGCGCTACAGAATATGTTGATGCCATAAGAAATTAATGCTTATTTTATAGACAGGCACCATTAAAATTAGGACAGGTGAGCAGGAGGGTGCAGTTGCATTCTTGGACTGTAGGGTATGTTCACATGGTGGTATAAAAGCGCCATCACTGAGAAGTTGTGGGCTCCTATTCCAGAAACACTTATCCTATTAGTGATACAAGGTGTGTACAGCACTGCAGTATGTCATCGCTATACAAGCGATGGGGAAAAAAAAAAATTAACTTTCACTCACCTGATGGGGAGATACAAGCTGTAAGAGAAGAAAAGGATAAAGTCAATGAAGTCCTCGTTTAAAAAAAAAAAAACAGCATGTCGCCCGCTCTACCCGCAGCTCACCACTGTGAGTCACGAACACCCACAACAGATGCAGAAGATGAGATGACTCGTGCAGCGGGGGAGGGGACTCTGCCTATTATCCCTAAATAGCTTGTGTGTTGGAGGAGCTGAATAATTGCTGCCATGAACTGATAGATCATGAGATATAACAAGGAATATTTTCCAAGCAGAAGCCCAGAAAAGATGAACATCTAAATCAAATTTTTTTTTGACACGATATAAGGGGAAATTCCCGGATCCTAAATCCACCAACGTTTGGTTCTTACCTCGAAAGCGCCACAGGAGGATAACTGTGACCATGAAGGCCATAACTGTCACAAGCGCTGCAATCGGCCACACATAACGGGGTCCAGGCGGCACTACAGATAAGAGAACATGTTATACATGATGTCTAGCCCAGCAAGCTCTGCAAATCCCTAGAAGAAGTCTTCTACTCCCGTCACATCCAGAGCTGAATTTGTTATTCTGTTAGTTTCCTGTTAACTATTAAACTGCAGGACCTCATTTGGTTCTTTGCTGGATCTATTGTATTGTCATTGTACAACCCCAATTCCATAAAAGTTGTGCCGCTGTGTAGAATGTGAATTTAAGGATTCAGAAATCTCATCTGACCATATTGTATCCACAATAGAACATAGGACATGTCAGAGGGGAAAGGGGCATTTATTTCATTAACGCCTTAGCGCTGCAGGGCGTACATTTACGTTCTGCATTGTCGGGGGTATGTATGAAGAGAGATACAGCCGTCACCTGGCAGCAACAGCTCCAATCGGCAGCGCCGTTGATCGGAGCCATTAACCTGTCAAAGAATTGACAGAGGCATTTAAATCCCCCGATGTTCGGGGGTCCCTATCAAGCCATCCCCGTGCATGGCTTGATAGACTGCCTGCCCCATCGCAGTATGATGTAATGCCATAGCATTACATCATAGTGCAGGAGCGATCCAAGAAAGAAAAATCAGAATAAAAAGTTTTACTAGTTAAAGGAAAAAAAAAACCCTTTTGCCATATTTACAATAAAAGAATCTAAATAAGACAAAAATACATATTTGGTATCGCTGTGTCAGTAAAAGTCCGATCTATCAAATAGCGCATTATTTACTCCTCATGGTGAACGTCGTCCGATAAAAAAAAATAAAGAACACCAGAATTGCACTTTTTTGGTCATCCTGTCTCCAAGAGACAACAACAAAAAAAAAAGCAATAAAAAGCGACCAAAAAGTCGTATGTATTCCAACATGGTACAAATAAGAGTAGATGTCATAATCCTTTCCCCTGAGTACACCCCATTTTATGTAGGGGAAAACACTGATATAGGGGTTGTAGAACAACATATACTCCATTCAGGGAAGGCCTTGCATATTTCAGCAAGATAATACTAAACCATATACTGCAAACTTGGCTTCACAGAAGGAGTCCGGGTGATGAACCGGCTACCTGCAGTCCAGACCATCCACCAATAGGAAATATTTGGCGCATTATGAGACGAAAATCCGTCAGAGACGACTGCGGACTGTGGAGCAGCGAGAATCCTACATCAGACAGGAAGGGGTAAACATTCCTCTCCCAAAACTGGTGGTCTCACTTCCAAGAAGAGTGGATGCTACATAATGGTAGTCACGGCCCCACCCACCTTTTGTGAGATGTGTTGCTGCCATGGACTTCTAAGGGAGTTACTTATTTAAATGAAATGGAAACATGTTGTCGCCCCCCCTGATATGTTCTATTGTGGATACAATATGGTTGGATGAGATTTTTCGAATAATTGCATTCTTTTTTTCTCTTTCTTTACATTTTACACAGCAGCCCAACTTTTTTGGAATTGGGGTTGTAACTGATGGATTTGCAAACTTGTGGTCTGTACTCACCTGGGGTTGTCTCCACCTTATCAGGAGTAGGATGACACTTTGGAGTGTACCACAGCCGCCTGCAGTCCGTGTCACAAGAAGGCATATAAGGCCACACCTAATAAAAAGCAAAGAGGAGGTTAGCACATAGGAGGGGTAAAAATGAACAAAGTAGTACTGCCTGAGGCCAGCAGATGGCAAACGTTTCTGTATCTGAGCGTGAGGACTCATCATGTCAGAGCATCCTGCGTCGTCACTGAATCACTTATGCAGGAACGGGTGAAACCAAGTTGGCTCTCCATGTACTAAATGGATAAGCCGGTCGCCCCAGAGAAAGTGCGGCTCTATTGCAGTAACGAAAAGAAAAAAAAAACAACCTACTTTTACAATATAAGAATGAAGGTCAAGTATGGATTAACAGGTAACTAGAGAAAATCTAAGACCATATACGTTACCGAAATGTTATAAAAGCAGGGTTTATAGCGGATGGGGTTGGAGAAGTTAACCTGCACACGTTCAGCATTTGCCCCCTGTTGGACGCAAGAAGAAAAAAAAAAAAGTTGTTGCAAATTCAAGTCTGTCCACCAGGAGGCAGCAACCAGTAGCGCAAAACTATTTACATCCTGGAAATAGTCACAGCCCCACCCATGACAGAAGAGTAAATGGGGCTGTGTCCACGCTCCCCATGAAAGCCTCGCGGCTGCTGTAGGTATATGAATCATTATCCGATGTGGTTACCTGCTTGAGGATGACTCTCTCCAACGGTAGAACTGTCTGCGGAGGGCCAATACGGACTTGAACGCCATATTCAAGAGCATCCCGTCGAGGGGTAAATGTCACGATCAGTTTGTCTCCAGAGAATTCTAGACTGATGCTTGGGTTCCAGCAGAGTCCTAGGAGTGCAGAGGGGGCAAATCCTGAGAGTCCCCTATCCACCCATACACTAATACCAAAGTATCTGCGTACAAACCATACGTACCAAGTCTGCAGCAGCTGTCTGTCTGCATCATGTCAGCATCGCCGCATTCTGCGGGAGTAATGTGTAAAAACAGTGACTACACCAGCAGAACAGTGAGTGCAGCTCTGGAGTATAATACAGGATGTAACTCAGGAGCAGTACAGGATCAGTAATGTATGTACACAGTGACTCCACCAGCAGAATAGTGAGTGCAGCTGTGGAGTATAATACAGGGTGTACACAGTGCTTTCAGAGACGGTCAGTATTGTCGATGATTATTTCGTCAGCACAGACAGTGAGTCATTAGTTTAGTTGATTTTTGAGAGAAAACTTTTCAAGCTTCATGCAAACACAAAGGCATTGAAGAAAACAGAGTACAGTGCCCTCTTGTGGCTGTTATAGGTACTGAGATTTAGATATTGTGCGCTGAAGTAAAAGCTTCATTTGGACTGCAGAAAGTGACTAAATAAATAAAAGAGATCAGCCGCTACTTTACCTGGTACAACGAATTCCTGTTCTTTGCGGTTTACGTGGCCCTGCGGCGGCAGGTGCTGCACACTTATCTGGTATTTATTACCAGGATGCACTTCAAAGTTATTGTAGAAGAACCTCCACTGGGGTAAAGGAGAGATTAAAATGTGAACTGGGTCCAGCTCCACACAATCAGACAGAGTGCATACAGGACCCCAAGCTCCGGCTGTTGGGATTTTTTAAGGGTCACTTACTGGCTGCTTGTTTTCATCGCGCTGATTCGGGAAAGTGTTACCAAACTGGAACCGCACGCACCGCGTCTGACCTGAACCGACCTCCAGAACAGAGATCTGCGCGCCCTCTAGCGTCAGGATGCCAGCTGCAAGGCACAGATTATACAGTGAGCTTTACTAAGGTGGGACCCAAGTGCCAGCGCAACATTGTCCTGTACACCAAGTGTCACTATGTCATTATCCTGCACCCCAAAGCTCAGCCAGTTGTCATCCTGTTGCCCCACCCCAACGATCAGAACCCAGGCATCCCTCCCATGTCTCCCAAGGGTCCTCATCCTGGCGTCCTCTCTCCCCAAACCCAAGGGTCTTCATCCTGGCGTCCTCTCTCCCCACCCCCCAAACCCAAGGGTCCTCGTCCTGCCCCCCCAAGGGCCGTCCCCCTAGCAACCCCCCCTCCCCAAAGGTCCATCCCCCTGGCAACAACCCCCCAAGGGTCATCCCCCTGGCGTCCTTTGCCCTGTGTCATTGGTCTCCCAGAACGCTCTCACCTTCCACGCTAACCGTCCAGTTGATCCACAGGAGCGGCACACGATATCCGCGGTCGTTGAGCCCAATTCCCATTGTGACCTCCATGTAGGAGGGGGCCGCGGGGGTCCACTTGGACTGTTGGCTCCAGCTGGGGTCCAGACAGTCATCTGTAAGAGGAGAACAAGACTCAGCGGTGACCTCGCTGACCTCCCGCCACCCTGAAGAGGACTTACCGCTCGCGGCAACGCACTGGATCCCCTGCGGAGACAGAAAGAGTGAGATGTTAGGAGGGAGAAGGAACATAATGACCTTAGTCATTACAGCTCTCTGTTGTCAACCACTGCTCGGTGGGGGGCAACCTGCTACAGTGACGTCACTACCAAAATTTGGGGAATGACTACAACTCCCAACATGGAGATTTGTTATGGCGGTCACGCACCGGCTGGGAGCAGTTGAAGTGCGGGGAGGAAATAACCCGGAGTCCCCGGGCCGCACACAGCAGCCCGGAGAGGAAGAGCAGCAGTCGCCCCGCTGCTCTCATGGCCGTTCGGGACCTCGGTGCCCACCACACTTCCTTCTTGCCGGGTATGCAAATCATCTAGAGCGTCTGACCAATCAGACCGCTGCATCCAGCCAGGTGAGCCTGTGGGAGGTGCCTATTCCGGGAACTGAAGGACGGGGAAATCCCAGGTATGCAAATGAGAGGGCGGGGCTGGGACTCTATGACCTGGCTCTTTATACAGTCCTCGTATAATGTAACCTGGAAGTACTACAAGTCCCAGCCACCGTCTGTCTAGTACTGTGTAGTTTCATAACAGAGGAGGCACTGAGGTTCAGGGCGCAACGTCTGAGAGAATCAGACTAGAGGGGCCACCGTAGGAGCGCTAGACAGGCGAGCGAGGAGGGACACTGTGACGTCACCACTACTATATAAAGCCAGTGCAAAAGGCGGGAAGTTCAGTGCTGCTAAGTACAGCGGCCAGCGCAGTTAGGCAGGGCTGCGCTCTGTGCGGTTTATGTGAGAGTTGGCAAAAGACAAGAAGTCTGAAAGAAGAAACCGAATATTAGTGTTACGTTACAGTTAGAGATGAGCGAGCGTACTCGGATAAGCACTACTCGCTCGAGTAATTGGCTTTATCCGAGTATCGCTGTGCTCGGAGCTAAAGATTCGGGTGCCGGCACGGAGCGGGGAGCTGCAGGGGAGAGAGGGGAGGAACGGAGGTAAGATCTTTCTCTCCTTCTCTCCCGCCCGCTCTCCCCTGCTCCCCGCTGCGACTCACCTGTCAGCCGCAGCGGCACCCGCATCTTTAGCCCCGAGCAATTACTCGAGCGAGTAGTGCTTATCCGAGTACGCTCGCTCATCTCTAGTTACAGTGAGGGAAGTAAGAATCCTAAAGACACAGAAGGTCTATACAGTCACCTAACACTTCGTCACCAAGGGCCACATCAGCATTCTGGTTGCCTTCAAAGGGCTGTTTATAAGCGCTCATCACACTGGCGTAGTTGCCATCTGTATTCCGAATATTTTTTATGTGTGCGTAATACAGACGCCTAAGGCACGATTTCCTTGTGCAAAATCCCGCAACGGATTCTGGTACTGGTGTATCTTATCGACATCGGAAGCTAGGGGTGTGACAGATGTTTGCAGAAGTGAATGCCCTTGTCATGCCCCTAGATGCTGATTGAGAGACAAGATACAGCAATTACGCCCAGGGGGTTAACCAGGGCTCCATTCTCAACTGTATGTGCGCCTTCCACGCCCGGATTCCTGCCATGGGTCCGCCAAGGAGACTGACATCGGCCGGTGGACAGTAGCACAGTTGGAAGTGGCTTATAACTTGCGGCGAGGACAGTAACAGTGGACAGCAGTCGGGAGCACAGAGGAGCCAAGGACAGTGAGGGAGAAGCGGTACGCCTTCACACACCAGCACAGCAGGTTTTTCCCTTCCCTAAGCAGCCTATGAGGTCCGTGTTAATGCAGTCCTGGAGAGTAACAGCGGCTGACACTGGCTGTGTCATAAGCGGCGGAGAAGAAGCATCGGCCCTTGAAACTAGCGGAGCACCTCCGCCACTCCATGCCTTCTCTGACACATGCTGATGTTGTTCCCCGGCAGCCTCTTTCATCTTCCCCTTTCCTGTGCTCTCAGCCATGTTGGCTGAGCGCTTAGGCAACATCAGCTGCAAAAATCACGAGCTGGGGACCGCAGGGAATCTGTGCCAGAAAACCTCCAACCCCTCGTCAGCCAATGAGGACGTTTGGGGGCGTTAACAAGCCTTCACTGTCTCTCTGCAGGTCTCCACCCCTTTTTATGGTGGAGACAAAATACAATTGTACCACGGATTCCACCCGGCCTGCAGACATGAGGCCAAAAAATACATTATACTCACCTGTCCGGATGCTGCGGGGGTCTCCTCCGTCAAGGCCAGATCTTTTTTCTTCTGCGGTGACGTGCCGCTTCACATGCGCCGTGCCTTCTTTTGTTTTTTTTTAACTCCTGCTTTCCCGTGGTTTCAGATGGCTTCTATTGGCTTCAATGGTAGCAGTCAGTGCGGAAAACCGCATAAAAATGGTGCATGCTGCAGTTGTTTTCCCACGCGTGCGATCCGCATGCCGCGGAAGAATGACATACACAGGTATTTAATTATCTGCAAGTGCCCAATGATTCCCTATGGGCGTGGATCGCACGTGCGGTAGTCCTGCTCGGTTTTTGTAAATCAATTTATGCTTTGGACATGAGGCCTTAAACACAATTGATTTGGATATTCAGACATACAGTTTTCACGCGTGTATTTTATGCGTGTGAAAAAAATGGCTGCATGTCCTATTGTGGCCCGTATTATTTATAAGAGTCAACAGGATCACATAAATATACAGTGAATATAAATGATATTTGCGGATTCACTGCGTTTTTATACAAACCTTGCAAATTTTTTTTTTTGTGCACATGAAAAACGCACTGAAGTATGATTGTTCTCAGTGAGAGAAACCAAGTAATCTTGTAGATATGATACCTTTAAATGGCTAACAAAAATACATGATGTTACACCAAGCTTTCAGGTCTTCTATCGATCTTTCATCAGTCTAAATGGAACTGGTTTGCATTGGGCACATAAACGCAGTGAATACGCATACAAAAAAGAAAAAAAAAGCAAGAAGGTTCAAATATGCAGTGAAGATGCATATTATCAGTCCTTGAAAACGCTGCATATTATGCAGACTGAAACTATATTCGCCTGTGTGAATGACCCTAAATGTAAATACTCTGTACCGTGGGTGTGGCGCTCTCTGTGCTACGATGGCATTTACCGCCTCTTTAGCGCCAAGCTACTTACCATGCAGTAATGATGAGAACCATTCCTTTAGGGAACATTCACAGAATTGGTACAGATTTTCCACACCAAAATCCACTTCAATTTTCATGGCAAAAAACGCACCAAAATCTGCAATAATATTTAGTGTCGTGGATTTTGGTGCAGATGTGCATGCGAAATTTGCCGTCAATGGGCAAAATTCACTTGCAGGATTTCAATGTGTAAAATCATGTTCCTGCAACATTCCGCGTCTAGTAGGGACATGTCGCTAACACTTCAGCCCTGACCATTGGTGATAATGTCAGCCTCGCTGCTCCGACAGTCATAGTAACATAGTATGTTCGACTGAATGAAGATAATGTCCATGTAGTTCAGCCTGTTTCAACCTCCTTGCTGATTCAGAGGAAGGCAAAAACCCCAAGAGCCAGAAAGAAATTAGCCCTTTCTGGGGAAAAATTCCTTCCCGACCCCATGTCTAGAAAGACATCTAGTGCCTTCTTAAACTCCTCTATGGATTTTGCCATCACCACGTCCTCAGGCAGAGAGTTCCACAGTCTTACTGCTCTTACAGTTAAGAACCCCCTCTCGTGTTAGTGATAAAACCTGCTTTCTTCTAGACGTAGCGGATGCGCTCTTGTTACTGTCGCAGTCCTGGGTATAAACAGCCGTCTTTTTTCCAGGGTGAATAATCCTAATTTTGATAGCCTGTCTGGGTATTCCAGTCCTCTCATTCCATGTATTAGTTTAGTTGCCCTTCTTTGAATCCCTTCAAGCACTGCAACATCTTTTCTGAGGACCAGTGTCCAGAACTGTACACAGTATTCCATGTGGGGCCTGACAAGTGCCTTATATAGTGGGAGGATAATGTTCTCGTCCCTCGCCCCAATACCTCTTTTATGGTCAAAATATGTTTTTATTCGAAGCAATACTTGTTACACTCGATGTGGTTCGTTCCAATAGCAGACTATATAATGACACAATATAATATAATATAACTATAACTACTAGTCACAGCTCAATGAAAAGGTCCTCAGACAAAGATGGTCTTAACAGTGGTAGGGTTAACTAGTTTGCCTATGTTTGGGTCAGTACAGGCATGTCACCCTAAGCAACTATTACTACTGAGCTGACTTATCTGTGCTGTGCTCCTTGGTCGGCTCGGAGGTGGTTAGATTGCTTCTTTTTTCTGAGGAATCAAAGTGAATATTTATAACTCAACTATAGTTCAAAAACATAGGATCGTTCCAAACCGATCCATAAATTGGGGTGGGTATAGAGGGGTTGGAGGGGCGGGGGGTCGGGTAGGTTAGGGCGTCAAGATGGGGAGGAAAAGGAAGGAAGAGAAAGAAGGAGAAGAAAAAGAAAGTGTCTTGTTTCATGGAAGCCTCTAAAGGAGTCCCATTCTTCAGTCAAGCTGGCACTACTCCATTTTCGGTCCACAGGTCGAATCCGTTGGAGCTACGGAAGGAGATCCATACCTCCCACGTGGCGTAGTGCGCTATCCATTTGTCGTTATCGTTGGCTCTCAATTCCTCCATGTGCCTAATTTCGTCTAAGGCCATTGCCCAGTTCAGGCGTGTCAGTGTCGTCCTGGTTTTCCATAGTCTGGGGATCATGGTTCGCATGGCTAGAAGGAAAAACCTAAGGACATCTTTTTTGTTAGCGGAAATGGTTCCTGGCAGGATTGACAGGAGAGCCATCTCCGCTGTAAAGGTTAAGGATTTTCTTTTCAAGGCATTGTATATGTCTTCTATTTCTAACCAGAGTCTAGAAATACCCGGGCAGGACCACCAGATGTGTACAAACGTACCCAGCCCATTCAGGCATCTCCAGGAGGCTGAGGAGGTACCAGGGTATATTTTGGCGAGTAGTGCCGGGGTACGGTACCATCTCATGATAAGTTTGTAATTTATCTCGTGGTGCCTGCCCGCAACCGACATCTTGTGAGTCAGAACAACCCCTTTAGCCCAATCTTCCTCTGACAGGGGCTGACCTAGCTCACCCTCCCAGGCTCCGCGGGCTCCTCGTTCCGGGCCCGGAGTCCCCCTGGCCACCTGTATGTTGTAGACCTTGGTGATCTCTCCCCTTGGTTCTCGGGGATTAGCACATAGCTCCTCGAAGGGAGTAGCTGGGACGGACAGCTCTGCAATTGAGCCTTGTGTTTTTATGTAATGGCATAATTGTAGGTATTGGAACCATGCACCCGTCTCCGGCCCCCCATCTCCTGTGAGCGCGTCTAGGGTCTTAATTCCATTTTCTTGAAGACAGTCGTGTAACCTTGGGATGGGAGCCCCAAGGTTAGCTAGGAACGTCATTCCCCAGTCTCCCGCAGGGAAGTCCGGGTTGCCGACCAGGGGAGTCCAGGGTCCCGGCACGGATATCAGGCCACATCTGTGTGCGAAGCTGTCCCAGATCCTTAATATTGTGTTCAGAAATGGCGACACCTTTATGCCCCGTCTGCCCAGTCCTCCTTTAAGCCAGAATAGGCCTTGCGCCCGGTGCGGGGCGGAGTTCTGTTCCAGTTCCACCCATAATTTAGAGTGTCCCCTGTGCATGAGGTCCAGGACTATTCTGCATATTGCGGATCTATAGTAGAGGAGCATGTCGAGTAAGCCTACTCCACCCTTCTCTTTCTTTTGGGTGAGGAGCTTGTAGCTCATTGGGGCCTTGCCCTCCCCCCCCCCCCCCCCCCCCATACGAATCTCATCAAGGCTCTTCGCAGCTTAATGAAATAATTGCGTGGGAGTTGGATAGGCACCGCCTGGAAAAGATACAGGAATTTTGGGAGGGAATTCATTTTGATGGAGTTTATTCTGCTGAACCATGATAATGTTAATGGTCTCCATCTTTCGAGATCTTTTATCAAGGAGGAGTAGATGGGTTCGTAATTTAGGTTAAACAGTTGGGCTGGGTTGGGCGATAGTTTTACTCCTAGATATTTGATGTGGTCTTCGCGCCACGAGAGTGGGAATAGGGGTTTAAGTTGGTTCAGTTCAGCGTGTTGTACTGTTATGTTTAGGATTTCTGACTTACACAAATTAATTTTAAAGTTGCTAACCTTGCTGTAATTGTCAAATTCTCGTAATATGGCTGGTAAGGCCTGTCTGGGGTTTGTGATATAGACTAGGAGATCATCAGCAAATATCGCCACCTTGTGTTCTGTTTGTGCCGTGCTGTATCCCTGGATTTCTGGGTTTGCTCTGATTGCATTAGCGAGTGACTCCATAACTAAGATATATAAGGTTGGGGAAAGTGGGCATCCCTGGCGTGTTCCGTTATTGATATTGATTGGGTGTGAGAGTTTCCCGTTCACTCGTATTTGAGCCGTGGGGTTTTTGTAAAGGGCCATTGCCCCAATACCTCTTTTAATACAGCCCAAGACTTTGTTTGCTTTTGCAGCAGCTGACTGGCCAGTTAAATCTACAATTCACTAGTACCCCCAGGTCTTTTTCCATATCACTTTTCCCTAGCTATACCCCATTTAGTGTATATTGGTGACATCTGTTTCTCCTGCCCATGTGCATAACCTTTCATTTATCAACATTGAACTTCATTTGCCATTTTTCTGCCCAAGCCCCCAGCTTATCTAGGTCTCTTTGTAGCCGTACCTTGTCCACCGTTGTATTACTTATATTGTATAATTTTGTATCATCTGCAAATATTGATATTTTGCTGTGCAGCCCCTCTATCAGGTCGTTGATAAATATATTGAACAGAATGGAGCCTAATACTGAACCCTGTGGCACCCCACTAGCGACGGTGGCCCAATCCGAGTATAAACCATTTATTACCACCCTCTGCTTTCTATCTCTGAGCCAGTTCTTCACCCTATCCGAACCGCCTCATTTTGTATATCAACCTATTATACGGCACAGTGTTGAATGCTTTAGAGAAGTCCAGATATAGGAGATCAATAGACTCTCCCAGGTCCAGCCTAGAGCTTACTTCATCATAGAAGCTGATCAGATTGGTCTGACATGATTGACCTCTCATGAACCCATGCTGGTGAGGAGTTATTTTTTTGTTCTCCTTGAGGTATTCTAGGATGGTGCCTTTTAGAAACCCCTCGAATATTTTTCCAGTTACTGAAGTGAGACTTACTGGCCTGTATTTACCAGGCTCTCTTTTGGACCCCTTTTTGTATATTGGAACTACCTTGGCAATGGGCCAATCCAGTGGTACAACCGCAGATGATTGACGGGGAGTCCTAGCAGCTCGATCTATCAATGACTGATTCTGAGGAGAGCTCATCAATAGCAGAAAGTCAGAAAACCCCTTTAATGCAAAATCTGACACAATTATATATTAAAAAATAGTTGCATGGTCGAATACTATAATTGTTGTTGAATAGTGATTTTTATGTAATTCACCTACTACTTCTGTATATAATTATATATGTACTGCCAGTAAAAGTTATATCCTTTATACAGTAATATGGAGCACGCTGGTATAACCTGGGAATCCTCTGTATTAAATTATCTAAGTACAGCTGGCATAAGTGATACATCTCCTGTATATAGTGGTATGGAACATGATGGTGTATCTTCTGTATTTAAAAAAATATATGTAAACCTGTTATTAGTTATACATATCCCTGTATAAAGTGATATGGACCATGCTGGTATAACGTGGGTATCTCCTCCAGGGTCATCGGGTCCAACCCCCTGCCCAGTACAGGATTTATTAAACCATCCCAGACAGATATTTGTCCAGCCTTTGTTTGAACACTTCCATTGAAGGATAACTCACCACCTCTCGTGGTAACCTGTTCCACTCATTGATCACCCTCACTGTCAGAAAGTTTTTTCTAATATCTAATCTGTGTCTCCTCCCTTTCAGTTTCATCCCATTGCTTCTAGTCTTTCCTTGTGCAAATGAGAATAGGGCTGATCCCTCTGCAGTGCGACAGCCCTTCAGATATTTGTAGACTATTAAGTCTCCTCTCAGCCTTCTTCTTTTTTGCAAGCTAAACATTCCCAGATCCTTTAACCTTTCTTCATAGGACATGATTTGCAGATTGCTTACCATCTTGGTAGCTCTTCTCTGAATTTGCTCCAGTTTGTCTATGTCTTTTTTAAAGTGGGGTGTCCAGAACTGGGCACAGTATTCCAGATGAGGTCTGACTAAGAAAGAGTAGAGGGGGATAATTACCTCATGTAATCTAGAAACTATGCTTCTCTTAATAATCCCAGAATTGTGTTTGCCTTTTTGGCTGTTGCATCACATTGTTGACTCATGTTCAGTCTATGATCCATTAGTATACCCAAGTCTTTTTCACGTGCTGCTGCTTAGCCCAATTCCTCCCATTCTGTGTGTGCCTTTTCATTTTTCTCACCCAGATGTAGGACTTTGCATTTCTCCTTGTTAAATACCATTCTGTTAGTCTCTGCCCACTGCAAGCTTTTCTAGATCTTTTTGAATACTCTCTCTCTCTCTCTGCCCTAGTGTTAGCTATCTCTCCTAGCTTTGTCTTGTTGGCAAATTTGATCCATTTCCCATCAATTCCCTCCTCCAGATCATTTATAAAAATGTTGAACAACACTGGGCCTAGGACAGAGCCTTGTGGTACCCCATTTGATACATTCTCGCACTTGGATGTGTAGCCATTTATGACCACTCTTTGAATACAATCACTCAGCCAGTTGTGAATCCACCTAATAGTTGCCTTGTCAATCCCATATTTGGTCATTTTTTCAATAAGTATAGTATGAGATATTTTGTCAAATGCTTTACTAAGGTCAAGAAAACCAATATCCACTGCATTTTCCTGATCAACCCAGTCAGTGATACTATCATAGAAGGAAATTAGATTAGTCTGGCAAGATTATATATGTACTGCTGGTATAAGTTATACATCTCCTATATATAGTGATAGGGACCATACTGGTATAACCTGGGTATCTCCTGTATATAATTATATATGTATAGCTGGTATTCGTTATACATCTCATGCTCAAGTGATATGGAGTATGGTGGTATAACCTGGGTATCTCTTGTATACAATTATACTGGTAATTATTAGGAAATTATAGTACCGATGTTTCTGGTGGCGCAATGCACCACACAGCTGTGCTACATGTGTGTCACACACATAGCACTGCTACATACAGTGTTCATCCCATACAACAGGGTTCAGAAGCAGCACAGTCATTTAGATGAAGGACTTTGATTACGTCGTCATTCTGCACCCCTGATCACATGGCAGTGACGTCATCAAAGGTCTTGCATCCTTGTGCAGATTACAGGTGGACTACAAACCATCTGTGGCCTCAGTTACTATGGAATACTAACAAACACCTAGCCAGAGAGCAGCCATGTGATACAGGACCTGTAATGATGTCACTATCATGTGATCATGGGCGGAGCAAAGTCACTCACAAACACACGCACGGACGGACAGGTCGGCGTTAGTAGTTTGATGTGTACCGCTGGTATAAGTTATATATCTTGTATATAGTGATATAGACCATGCTGGTATAACCTGGATATCTCCTGTATATAATTATATATTTACAGCTGGTATAGGTTATACATCTTGTATGTAGTAATATGGACCATGCTGGTATAACCTAGGTTTCTCCTGTATGAAAAAAATATATGTAAAGCTGATATTAGTTATACATCTCCTGTATATGGACTATGCTGGTATGACCTGGAAATCTCCTGTGTATAATTATACATTTACAGCTGGTATAAGTTATACATCCGGTGTATAGTGATATGGAGCTTGCTTGTGTACCCTGGGTATCTCCTTTATATAATTATATATGTACCGCTGGTATTAGTTATATCCTCTATATAGTGATATGGACCATGCTGGTATAACCTGGCTATCTCCTGTATATAAATATTCATGTGCAGTTGGTATGAGTTATACATCTCTTGTATATAGTGATATGCACCATGATGGTAGAACCTGGATATCTCCTGTATATAATTATATATGTATAGCTGGTATAAGTTATACATCTCCTTCTATATAGTGATATGGAGCATGCTGGTATAACCTGGGTATCCCTTGTATATAGTTATATATGTACTGCTGGTATAAGTTATACGGTACTATTGTACCTTGTCACCACCAGAAGCTAGGGGTTTGACGGGGCTCGCATGGAGGAATTCCCCTAGCTCCCGATTGGGTGAATTCCTGAAGGTCCTAGGAGCGTCTGGATTGATTTTTGCCTGGAGAGTTAATTATCTAAGCCTAACTGGAAAACTAACCCTAACTCTAACCCTCTAGCTCAGGCAAAAATCAATCTAGAGTTTGCCCAGGGAACATACAGGCCGCTGGCAACAGTGTCCTTACCCATGCTGCGGCCGTCAGCCATGTGTGCCCTGTTTCTTTCTGTGGCTAGACTTACAGTGCTGCCGGCAAAGTGCTCCGCTGATCAGACTCTGCCCCACCGCCACTCTGCAGTGCTGACATGTGCCGACCAGTGGCTCTCAGCTTCCTCCACAGCGACCCAAGTAATGGGAACGGAGGTGTGAGAAGACAGGTGCCAGGGAGAGTCACAGCGGGGCCGCTAAAAGGGTAGCGGAGGCGATCAGCTGCCTCCACACTGGGGACAGTCACAGCAGGGCTGTTAAAGGAGCATGCAGGCGGGAGACTACAGCCGCCAGGGAGACTGACAGCGGTCCTGGTAAAGGGATATGGGAGCCCACAATGACAGCTGCGCTGCTGGGAGGGCGCCAGCACCTACAGTCAGAGCGGGGGCAGGAGCAGACGCCGTACACTCACATCAGGAGACCGCAGTGCGGAGTGCCACGACCGTGAGCCCGAGGAAAGGGAGTCAGCCGTGCAGCCAATCATGAACAGGGGGCATCACCGGCATGCCAAGCATCCACTACTTTCAGTGGTGACAAGATACAATAATACCAAGTTATACATCTCCCTGTATATGGTGGAATGAACCATACTGGTATAATCTGGGTACCTCCAGTATATAAATATATATGCACGTTTTCTTGTATAACTTTTAGGTGTCGTGTTGTCAGGGTATATGTATATATTGCCATATGTTTTTTATGCTTTATACCTATATGCAAGTTCTATTCAATTCCAAATGAGAAAAAACGTAATCTGTCGCCTTACATCAGATATTCCAAAGGCCTTGCAAGGCGAAGACAAAATGTATCTTGAACAAAATGTATTTTAAACACAGCAAAGAAGAATCGGACGAAGGACGCGTACTTGGCTGTTTTTCCAGAGGCGCCGTAGCAAGATAACAACTGTTCAACTATGTACATAACTTTCACTGTCTCAGGCCGGAAATCCGGACTTCCCATATATGGTTATGCGGTGGATTTGAGCCAATGAGCTCATCACTCATTTCTAGTGATGAGACCAAAGGGTATAAGATCTCATGTAATCTGTAATAAAGCGCAAAGCACAGTCATGTCCCCGTGTGAGAAACTATACCAGACCTCCGTGTGGTGTTTTCTTCTTTCCGCCGGCAGCGGGGCAAGTGGGGTGGGCCTGATTGGTGCTGTACTTAGAATTTTTCCCTGACAATTTGGCGCAACCAACTGGGGCGACAAAACCGGAGCTTACAACGCATTCCACCCGGATCCACGCCACGGAGAAGCCGTCCTGCTGCAAACCGAGCCTGATCAACTCACAGAACTCCAGGTAAGACCAGCATATATTTATGTTGTGTTTTACGCTGAGAGTCTTGCAGCAGGAGGGACTATCTGTGTTTTGTGACCGGACGGGTTGGGTTAAGAGTTCTACATGGTAACTCGTGTGGGCTTCGGGTTTGCCGTCATGGACCACTGACTGTGATATGCGCACCAATCGCTCACCCAGAAACTAGTCTGTAGTCTATTTGTACTTTGAAGTCCATGGTGTTTTAACGATAGTGAAGGTTGTTTGTTGTATTTAGTCTCACAAGAGAAGGGACCCTCGGTTGTTTTTCCAGTATATAAGGGACTAACAATTTGAAAATTAAAAGGGATGCATGCTGAGAGGGATGCATTTTGTGAGACAGGCTTCATAGGAGAAGGGACTCTCGGTTGTTTTGCCTTATATATGGGGCTAACGATTTGATTTCAGAGAGATGCATTCTATGAGGCTGGTTCCATAGGAGAAGGGACCCTCGGTTGTTTTGCCGGTATATAAGAGGCTGACAATTTGAAAATTAAAAGGGATGCATTCTATGGAGCGTGTTATTATTATTGTTGTTGTTGTTGTTGTTGTTCTAATATACGTAAGACCTTATTAAAGAAGACGGAGCCCTTTATGGGCTGCCGCCGTGCGGATCAATTGATGGAGGAGAGACAGTAGGAGAGACAAGGGTCACAATCTGTAAACTGTAAGAAAACTTATGACAAGGACCCGCACGGTAGATTACAGAGGGTGTCGGGAGAGTGTCTATTGAAGGTTACATTGGCAGTTAGGTAGGGAGAAAGTGCTGAAGGAACAAGCAAAGTCGAGAGAAAGTTACAAAGCATGTGATTTGTTGGCAGAGAGAGAGAGGAAAAGGTGTATAATATGTATAATCCATACTAGGTGGATATATATGTGTGTATATATGTATATACTGTATGTGCAAATAGTTAACTGAGCTTGCTTTTGGTGTGAGAAGGCTTGTTGACATGTAGCTGCAGTCTGTCTAGTTTTCAAGGTCGGGCGAGAACAAAGCAGAGAGAATGAAGTGCTGACCCTGGAGAATGTCTCTGCTTGCTTAAATGGAATGGAGGCTTGAAATGAATTTAATTAATTATACCGTCTTAGTAGGCAGGAAATATAGCAATTTCTAAGGTATATTCTTACTTATACAGGGGTTGAAAATGAATGTTGCAAGGTCCCAGGATATGTGTTATTTATGAGTTCAAATGCAGGCAATAGTTAAACTAAAACAACTCAGTCAGTGAATGCATATTCGGAGAGATAACAGTTGGTTTTACAAAGGTGGGGGCTTTCAGATTCACTCTAAGCTCAGGGTCACAGAAACTAAAACACTTCAGCGTTTAATATAGCATATAATAGCTTAAGTAGATAAGAAAGATAGAATGTCTCAGCAAATTTTTTCACATAATTTGTCAAAGATAGCGCTCATTCACAATCTCATCTCAATAGAATCATGTACTTTATAACATTATTGCACTCACCTCAATGTTTTTCAACTGATGTATGTTTATTTGTTACACTTTTTGTCTGTGCATCTGTATGTGCTGGTACACCTTCAATAGGGGGGTGACGGAGCAGACTTGAGAGCATGGATGGATGAGAGTTAGTGACCCGTGTTCGGGCTGTGGTGAGTGTGTGATGCAGATAATGACTGGGGATAAAAGTCCCCCCCATGCATGGGACTTTGCTTGGTTGAGATGTGGACGTGTAGACTGTTAAGCTGAAATGAGCTGTGAAAAAAGACGCACGCAGCCAGTATCGAAGGGGTGGAGCTAGATGATGTAAAAGGACGTAATGTGGGTCATCCCTCTTGTCCACAAGGGAGGGGGTGAGAATCTTGAGCAGCTAGTAAAAGTTTTTGTTTTGTTTTTTCTCCTGTTTCAAATTTGATAAGACATTGCAGGCAGGAACAGACTAATAATGAATTCACTTAAAGGATCTCACATTTCAAATATCAATAGATGTTTGTAGGTTATTCTTCCCCGATGTAACTCATGTCTCTGTTATTGGTGCTAACATTTTACAGGCCTTATCTGCATCCATCAAATCTTTTTACAATGTTGTACTAACTTGAACCCGGCTACTATTTCTTCCAATTGAGTACCCGGGTTCAAAGGGGGGGAGGAGAAGGCATAGGTGATCTAGGTATTGCAAGTCAGCCATTTTTTTATTTTTTTTTGCAAGCCATTTTTTAATTTTTTAATTTTTTGCAACAAGATTCTGATCTTTTTCAAATAGAATACCAGCCTGATTGTCTAGCATTGATGCAACAAGAAAATTTAAGTTTAAAAAAAAAAAAAAAAAAAAAAAGTTACTGAAAGCCCTTGTTAACAATGCATATTTTGAGTTGTTTTTTATAGATGGTACCCAGGGTGATTGACAACTCCACTCCGGTTATGCAGTGGTTACACAACAAGATGTCCTAAAAGCAGAATGCCTCCGCATGTCGCAGCACAAGAAGCGGAACTAAAAAGGCCCTCACTGAGGCGTGTAGAGTGGCGAAAGGTAAGACGGCAAACATTTACACTGACTCCCGGTATGCATTTGGCATAGCTCATGATTACGGCCCAACATGGAAGGCCAGACAGTTTTTTACCACAGCAGGACAGCCAATTAGGAATGATGCAGCGGTGCAGAGCCTCACGGAGGCCCTACTTCTACCTGACAAGGTGGAAAGCTCACACCAATTCAAACACCGAAGAAGCGAGAGGCAACGCCATCACAGACCACACAGCAAAAGTAGCGGCCCTCAAGCCGTGGAAGAAAAGAAGAAAAGAAGAATTTAACAATAACTTTGGACTTTGATATAAACTTGGACTTTGATAAAAATTTGGACTTTGACAAAACTTTGGACTTTGATAATAACTTTGGACTTTGATATGCTAAAGACTTTACAGTTACAAGCCAGCAAGGAAGAAAAGGAAAAATGGACTAAAAAGGGACGGCGTATGGTGAACAGTCAACAGAACTTGCTTACCATAGTCCCTGTGCCCCATGATGGCCCAGCTGAAGCACCAAAAGACGCACCTCTCAAAGCAGCAATGATGTCGATGCTTGAACGAGGACGGGTGGCTCCTTGGTTTTCTGTAGCTGCTGCATCATTTGTCCAATTTTGCATGATCTTTGCCGTAAGCAGCAGGGCAGAAGTAAATTTGCCACATCACACTTGCCTAGACCACTCTACCCATTTCAGGGATTGCAAATTGGCTACACTCAGCTCCCACTTTTTGGGAAGCATGAATATGTGCTTGTTGTTGTTGATGTCTTTTCAGGTTGGAGACCTACTCTGTTACCAAAGTAAATAAGCAGGTAACCGCTCAGAAGCTCATGAATGAGGTAATCCGCAGATACGGGGTACCGGAAGTGATTGAGTCAAACAAAGATACACAAATGTCACAGGTGAAATAATGCAACACATCATGTCTGCTTTGGGTATATTCCAGGCTTTTCACACACCCTACCATCCGCGGAGTAGTGGGAAAGTAGATACAAAAGGCAATGAAGAAAACGGGCAAATCTTGAATTGAGTGTCTTTCATTTGTTTTTCTTTTTCTCAGGAGGGTACATGCCACAGTAGCTGAGTTGTTAATTTTGTCATAGGCCTCTCCAAGGAATTGTTAGTAATCCATTCTGCAGTCTCTGCTTTTCTCCCAGGTCCTACAGATGAGTGTCACAATTTGAAACCAGGTGACAGGGTCTATGTAAAAAAGTTTGAGCGAGAAACCCTGTTTGAATGTCCCTACCAGATGTTGTTCACCACCCCAACTGCAGTCAAGCTTGAAGGAAAGCCCACTTGGATCCACACTTCGCACTGAAAAAACTAATGATCCTGCATATCCTTTACATTCTATAATGTGGTACAATTCCTCTAACACACACTTTTGACTACTGTACACTAGCCCCCTGTTTCAGAACAAATTAATACAAGCAAATGTGCAATATGAAGACTACACTGAGGGTGAGAATCCAACACCGCATTGTGCTAAGAGAGAAGTTGACACTCCAGGTGGTAACTTTGATCCACATGTATACATAGATGCAATAGGAGTGCCAAGGGGGGTGCGAGATTAATTTAATTCTAGAGATCAGGTTAAAGCAGGTTTTGAGTCCTTATTTGCTATTGTCACTTTTAATAATAATGTAGATTGTATGAATTATATCTATTACAATCAGCAGAGGTTTGTAAACTACACCAGGGATGCTTTGCAAGGGTTAGCTGACCAGTTAGGGCCCACTGCATCCATGGCCCTAGAGTGGCCCTGGATATGATTTTAGCAGAAAGAGGTGGGGTATGTAATTTCCTGTATGTGTATTATCCCTTTGATCAAAAAGAGTATGAGTAAGGGACTGGATAATGTGACACCAACATTTCCCTTGTTTGAAAAAGATGAAGAGCCAGTTCCGATAGTGCCAACCACGTACGTTACCAGAAGAATGGAGAAATGTACTAGTGCTGCGCCTGCCCCGGTCTCATAAGATGGACTGTCAGTGGACTTCCCATTTGCCTAGGGATAGTGCAGAAGACCTTAGGTTCCGGCGAGGGCACACCCTGTGGGGTGTTAACTCGTACAGATAGAGGGGATGGATGCCCGGAAATAAGCCCAGGGAATCCATGGCCTCCTTCTGAGGTGAGGTAGGGATCCCCCCTCCTAGGAGTAGGGACTTACGGGCAGTGGAGAAAACCTGACACAAGGGAGACGACCGAGGAAGAGTGCAAGCTCTGATGCTTGATCTCCATATTAAGTTTTTTAGGGGGGTTTGTCAGGGTATATGTATATATTTCCATATGTTTTTTATGCTTTATGCCTATATGCAAGTTCTATTCAATTCCAAATGAGAAAAAACTTAATCTGTCGCCTTACATCAGATATTCCAAAGGCCTTGCAAGGCGAAGACAAAATGTATCTTAAACAAAATGTATTTTAAACACAGCAAAGAAGAATCGGACGAAGGACGCGTACTTGGCTGTTTTTCCAGAGGCGCCGTAGCAAGATAACAACTGTTCAACTATGTACATAACTTTCACTGTCTCAGGCCGGAAATCCGGACTTCCCATATATGGTTATGCGGTGGATTTGAGCCAATGAGCTCATCACTCATTTCTAGTGATGAGACCAAAGGGTATAAGATCTCATGTAATCTGTAATAAAGCGCAAAGCGCAGTCATGTCCCCGTGTGAGAAACTATACCAGACCTCCGTGTGGTGTTTTCTTCTTTCCGCCGGCAGCCGGGCAAGTGGGGTGGGCCTGATTGGTGCTGTACTTAGAATATTTCCCTGACAGTGTTAGTCTCTGTACTAATGTATTCCACCAGGGATTGCACAAGATCATAAATCACATTTTTTTTAAATAAACTTTATTTTGTAGCCATTTTACAACATCATTCCTTAGGTAAAAATGCAATCTTACATAAATATACATTTATCCCAAAGATCAACCATTAAATATCTTTATTTCAGAGCCCATTCTGCCGGAGACTGGATGCCACGTGCAAGTAGGGGGGAGGAAGGTTTACATTAAACACCCGAGAGCTGAATGTTTCCAAAGGGCCCTGGATAAATAAGGGGCCCAACAGGGAGGCTGGAATAATGGAAGCAAAGAGGGGACTTTCCTGGGACAATGGTCTCTCCAAACACGAGGGAGGGCTTGCATTTTACATCACTAGCTATTTGACTCCATGAGGATGTCTGAACAGCACTCCAGTTAATAACCTTCAACTTTTATAGGTACGGTTCTGCATGACCTATGAAATAGACTGAATTTGCATAAAATCACATGAAAAAAGTGTTTGTTTTTTTGCTGAATTTCGCTGGCAGCTTTTGACATTTTGGCAGTGTCTGCTATATGTTAACTGTACAGAGGTGTCCTGGCACCAGAACCAGCCATGTCTACCACTACAGAAAGAAAAGATCAATCAATGGTACTGCCACGGTGGAGTCCTGCAATAGATAACACGATGTAAAATGCTTCATTAAGACCTTTTACCAAGTATACATTTAGTGATTTCCTTGGGGTGGGTGATTTTTAACCACAGTCCTGGAAGTGCTGAAAGATGTAGATGTGAGAATGGTAATGGCTGCGTACAGCGCGTATTCTAGGATTGTACACTGAATGGCCCCTTTGTTAGAGACTCTATGCCCTCTCATGATTGGCGCTCCCTGGAATGAAAAATCTCCCCGTGACCCCAGAGCGCAGCATGAAATCATGTGACAAATTTTCCGTGTATCAGTTTCGGTGGGAATCCACATTTGATGGGAAAATCCAGTGATTTGAGAGTCTTCAGCAAGGCCAGTGCTAGATTAGCTGGGGCCAGGATTTCACTGCCAACCGTGTGAGGTTTTCTCATGTAACGGTGATCATGCATCAAGCGAAAGGGGATCCTGCAGATGTAAAGAACTCGTTACTGTAAAGGGGTCACAGGAGAATGTTAGGAATCGTTCTGACCAACAAGCGCTACACAATCAGCCAAATACAATGTTGGTGCTCCAATTAACGTATTGGAGTGCACAACTCGCCATTCCTTATCACAGATGGGCTCTAACAGCAGACGACTAGTTCCAGTACCACTGTGTCTAAGAGAAACAAAAAGGCAAGACTCCAGTGGGCAAAATTGCGGAAACACATCTGCTGGTCAGGTGGATCCAGATTTCTGTTGCACTGTGCTGATGGGAGGTCAGAATTTAGCGTAAGCAGCATGAATTGATGACCCCTTCCTGTTAGTCTGGTGAGTAATGGTGTGGGGAAAGTTTTCTTGGTGCACCCTGGGTCCTCTGATACTTGTGGATGGACGCCATGAGGAATTGCTGCGGTTCTGAAGGCCAAGGAGGTCCAGTGCGCTACTAGATGGGGGTCTGTAAAAAAGGTGCCCTTCAGTGTATTAAGGTAATGTTGAGGGATGTAGACTATTATCTGTATACTGTACAGAGGACAATCATCAGCATAGAAGGGTAATTCATTGTTAATAACTCCTTTTGGACTTTGGGATCACATCAGGAAACATTTGGAGAGGTTGTATCGCCAAATCCAATTGATTCACAATGAAGAAACCCAATATGAGATGGTAAAAAGCTTAAGCAACGTATTAAATAGGTTAGATATTTACACAGCAATGTACTGCACAGCAACACATCGCACACACTCACCCACTAAAACAGAAAGGAAGATGTAGTTTAAACGCTTAAATTGGTGGGTTTATGATGGAACTGGTGAGCACAAGGTGTGTGATGGCAGCCACACTGGACGTTACTGGTTACATTCGGCACAGCTGCAGTTTGTAGCAAGTTAAAAGAAAATTGCAAAGTTCACTTGAAATATTAAAAAGCAGAGCCAGATTCAAGTATTTCTGCAACAAACCCTTCATGCACAAAGCGGCACAAAACAGAAAACGGCCACAAATCACCTGGTAAAGAAGTGTAATCCCCTCAGCACAGGGCTTCAGTGTGTGGACATCTCTGTGGCACTGGTCTGTACAAGAGGCCATACATATACTCATATACTCAGGATTTAGCATTTGTTTTGCAATTCACTTCTGATGCGCTTTTGGTCTGAAGTCGTCACAAAGTCCCTGTTCACTGCAATAAAAATAGATGCACCGTAGCCATTACAAATGGTGGTGGGTTTGATTCTGACATAGGTGAGACACCTCTTTTAGTGGCATCTAAATAGCTCATTGTGTCTCAGTAGTTTCAGATTATTTAATGTGAACTTTATGTCATCCCATCTGCTACTGAATCTAAATGGGACTGTTGTTTTAAAGCTACATTGGGTAGAGGACAGATGATCCAAAAATATCCATGTACAAACAGTAAGCACACGGTACATCTTAGTAACCTGCATTAAATCCACCCATCCTAAATGTGATCCAGTATTAAAAAAGTATATTTCTTAAAAGATAGGATAGAAATTATGTAAAGAGTCACAAATAGTGTTGTCTTCAGATCAGCGCTGCATCTGTAAGAATCTCTGCACTGCCTGCACAGCCTTGCCATCATAAATATGGCCACTGGTGTTGGGGCATGTGTTCATATCCGCCCATCAGTGGCCCCCATTGCATAACAATGCACAGCACCTTGCATGCAGTGGTCGGCTGTGCACCAAGTTATCCAGTGGAGGGGAGGGCACTGATGGACTGATCTGGTCATGGTTAGGACAGTAACTCTGTGCAGGTAGTGCAGCGCAAAGGGAACAGGACTTTTACAGACACATAGGCACTCAACAGGCCAGGTCATCAATAGTAGATTGACAGGGGTCCATTTCCAAGGACTTCTGCCAATCAGCATTTCGCTGGACCTGTGTACTTGTGCACTGAGCTAATTTCTGCAGGAAGCAGACAGTTTCATTCCCACTGCAGTGGCCAGACTTGGTATTGCAGGCCCAGCTCGCATTGAGGTGAATGGGAGCTTAGCATTAAATACCAAACCTGGCCACTGCAGTGGGAATGGAGCTGTCTGCTTCCTGTGAAAATCAGCTCATTATATGAGTACATGGAGCCAGCAGTCAGCTGATCTATTATTGATTGTCTATCCTGCTGTTAGAATGTTAGTAGTTTACAACTAGACAACCACTTTAAACATCAATGGGCATTTTGGGTAATGCAGGGACATCTGGGGTCCTCCACAGAGAGGAACACTGTGGTTACTCTCTGCATTAGCTAATTGATGGTGTTCGTGAACAAGGGGCTCCTCTATTTTAAAGCTTATGTGAAAATGTGTTTCCTAAACTTGAAAACCCTTGCTAGGCCCAATGGTTAATAGGAAAGATTAATAAATGCTTAGTAAATTGCAAAACATAATTTTCGGAATTGTAGATGGTATGTAGAATAATTCAGATACAATTACCTGTATAGCACCACTGAAGGGCCCAGCAACATAAAGAGGTATATAAAAGTGTATTTAGTTATTATTTCCATTGAACAATGACACAATTTGTTCCATTTTGGAATAACGAAATCCAAAGTGCTGAACTTGAATTAGATCAGATAACAGTTGCTGTAGCTGAACAGCGCTCCTAGTGGCAATTGCCTTTTTGCAATAGTGGTCTCATTTTAGTGCAATATATATAGATAGATAGATAGATATACACATGTGGACCCCATATCATTCCAGCTGAAGCCGTACCTCAGTATTGTATTCGTTCTATTTTGTAGGACTAATTGAAATCTATTCAAAGCTTCAGCCCAGTGCCACATTGTGCCAACTGACATCTACCCGCTGCTGCACCATAGCATGATGATGAAGTTGTGTTATAAATTAACATGCAAAATCTGTCATGTGTTTTATATCCGCAATACAACATCCCTGAATGTACTGGAAGAAAATACATATCTATATGTGTTCATATATAAAGTCATTCTTTTTAACAGTATTCCCCATTTTAGCAGCTATTAATAACAATAACATCTCGCTAATAAAATAATTGGTGAAAAAATATATCTGTGCAAATTTGAGATCCGCACACCCACTACCCTCAAGGGTTGGCAGTGAAACTTACTCTCACAATTGCAAAACTTACGCAGATGGACTCAAAGCTGTCAATTTACCATTGCAAGAGCAATCGCCTTTAATAAATGCTTTGCGCTGTGGAAATCATATACAAATAATTGCAGTTGTGAGCTCAATCGCAGGTGGTGGTTTCACCAGTAAGGGCGTGCTAAACATAGACTAAATAGAAAAATAGGCAGTTGCTGTAAAGGATTTTTGCCTCGTGATACTCTAAATCATTCATATCTTCTTCCGAGGATCGTAAAAAGAAGATGGCAACCCTTATACATTTATACGCTTCACATCTCATCCTAAACCTTTCAAATCTAATGTAATTGATATAATGTTGCAGCTCGGTTGATCCATCTGCATCATCCAGCAGGGACAGCCAATCATAAAACAGTAAGGAATGGCACTGAAACGTGACAGCTGCACCAAATACATTGTATTTAAAAGGAAGGATTAGCTGGATGACACAATCTTTCTTAGCAGCAAGAGACAATGTTGGATGATGCAGCAGGAGCTTGCAAACATTTTGCAGCTGCAAATTGATTTTGAGAAGAACTTTGGGGATTTGTGTATCTTAAGATGATAAAAACAGAGCAAACAAACAGTTGTGATCAAGATTTTTCTCGAAGATCCATCATTAGCTTTAACTTCTTAATTTGAAGGATCCAGGATCCAGGTGACCCCCCCAAAAGGATTCCAGCGGGTCCTCCAATCACATAACATAGAAAGAAAGTCAGCTCCGGATGTCTTCCCCCCCCTCCCACCCCAACTAAAATGGATGAAGAACGCTGTTCTGGTCACTCCAGGTCACGAGAACAGTGAGGCACTTCTGAAACAAACTCATTAGGAACACTGAAAAAAAGAGAGAAAGAAACTGAAGAGGGAGCACAAAGCTCCTCCAGGAACATCCACCCTCTGACAAATTGGCATTTACTACGGCTCTTGTCTATGTGAGGCTTGCTGGCTACTGGCTGCTTAGGTATACTCCTGTTCGCCTTCACTGTTCGCACAACCCGCTGAATGTCCTGGCTCATCTGACCCAACCCCCGCGCAGTCAAGCCCCTGGTCCCTGCGTTTGGTGAAAGGTGAGAGCTTCCTATTCGGGCTGGGGTTTCTATTCAAGAAACTGTCAGCTGCGGATTCCATCTCCTCTATCGTCATTTCACAGGCATCCGCCAGCTCATGCGTTGCCACCTGCAAGAAGCAGGGGTCCTGAGCAAACTGCGCCAAACCTTCCGAGATCAGCACCTGCAAGACACAGAAAAGGATAAAATTGGAATATCAATGTAACATCCTACTACAGTCAGGCCTCCCTCACAAAGGGTGTTTTGTACAGCGTTAAGCGCTGCCTTTTCAGCCCAGCGCTAAACGCTGTACAACACTCCCATTTATTTCAATGGGGCTGCTCACACAGGGCTGAAAACGCTGCACCTCCCAACGCTGCGCTTTGACAGCGATGCAAGGTCTATTTTTGGGCGGTTTCAGCCCTGCGTTGGCCATTGAAATGAATGGGCAGCGGTTTCAGCACTGCTGAAAACGCGGCAACACTTGGTGCCGCGTTTTTGGCAGTGTTAACCGCTCGCCGATTTTCGGGGTGAGGGCTTGCAATAGAAGCCCTACCCTGAAAATCTGCCCCAGCTAGGTAGAGAGAAAAAAAAAGCAATACTCACTTAGCCGCTGCAGTCCGGGTCGCGGCCGCTGGTCTCTGCCGTTGATCCGGGCTTCCTCTGCACTCACAAGTCTATTGCCGTAGGTCAGGTTTGAGAACCCCCGCCTCCAGCAATAGAGTGCTGCGATTGGTTATCGGCGCGCTCGATGTCCAATCACAGCCCTTCATTGACTGTCTCAGCCAATCAGTGCCAGCAAGCTCTGATTGGCTGAGACAGTCAATGAAGGGCTGTGATTGGGCATCGAGCAAGCGCCGACAACCAATCACAGCACTCTATTGCTGGAGGCGGGGTTCTCAAACCTGGCCTACGGCAATAGACTTGTTAGTGCAGAGGAAGCCCGGATCAGCGGCAGAGACCAGCGGCCGCGACCCGGACTGCAGCGGCTAGGTGAGTATTACTTTTTTTTTTCTTTTCAGCATTCTTGGCTGCGTTTTCAGCTGAGCTGAAAACGCAGCCAAAACGCTGGCATAAGGTATGCCAGCGCTGCTGAAACGGGGCGGAATCTGCAGTAAACGCAGCGTTGAAAAAACGCGTTTCTGCAAACGCCCTGTGTGAGGGAGGCCTCAGGAGAGACAAGCAAATCATAACCCATGCATTGCAGTTTCAGCATATTTATGTATATTCTTTCTGTAGGGAAATGCACATAAAAAGTTGGTTGCGTGCACCCTTCCTCAGAACACTTGTGTGCTAATAATTGTTGAGACATCTGCTCATCCTCAAAACTAACCTCTCCACATCCAGCTTTGAAAAGTGGTGCAGCAGATCATCTTAAAGATTTTCCACTATTTGTTTGCTGTTACCCCCATAGACAGCCCAGTTTTTGAACTGACATGTTGGCCATGTATATTTATGCCTGTTTAAAATTAGGTAAGTTAGGGTCGGTTGCACGAAAGTTTTGATCTGAAATTAAAAGTTGATCTAAGATCAATAGAAAAACGTTGCAGCAATACAATTTATCTTGGTTCAAATCTAGGTTTAATTTGATCCTTCGATTTTGGGTGAATTAAACTAGTTGAACTTAAGGCCCATTTTTATGCAAAGATAATCTTTCAAGATTGAACTTCTTTGTTTTTTTTCAACAATTTTTATTGAAAAATTTCAATATATAGAGAATATAGCAGTAGGAGACGTTATACAGGTGTATCACGGTAGAGTAATTACAAAACAATGTGTAAACTAGCTAGGCTAATGATCACCAGGAGTGTCCCAATATGGCCAGAACTTTCTCGCCTTTCGTTGTCGTTTCTCTCGTAGATGTGATTTGTAGAAGTCAATGGCCTGGCCAGGGCCAAATTACAGATCGAAAGGGGAGAGGGAGGGGGTGGTGGAAGGGCTCTTCTCTCTTGGGGTCACAGCCCATAGGGAGCTAAAAAACTATATTTTGGGTATTATTTTTATTGATAGGTTGATGGGCCCCCTGTTACAGGAAGGGCATAATCCATCCATGGGGGTCCACATTTTCATAAACCTGTCAGACTTGTCCTCTATTATCGAGGTTAGCTTTTCGTTTATCAAGTACCAATTCATTCGGCGTTTGACCTCGGAAAAGTCCAAGGAAGTTTTCTGCCAGGAATGACCAATAGTTTGTTTAGCGGCTAGGAAAAAGAATAAGATTAGTTTTCTGGAGGATAAAGTTATATTTTCAATCCTTTTGTTTAAAGCAAATATGATAGGTCAAAAGACTCTGGATTCAGACATATTCCCTAATTTATACAATAACCTAAGTGCAGGACCACCATATGTGGAGTATATCTCCAGGGAAGGAACAACCTCAGAAGCAATCTTTGGAGTAACCAGGAATTGCATGTACTATTCTAGTGTGAACTAAGTACCAGCGTAGTAAAATTTTATGTTTTTAACATTAGTGTTTTACGGGCACCACAATTGGTAGACCTCCAAATCTGAGACCACTCGTCCTCGTCTAGGATATTACCTATAACCCGTTCCCATCTTGATACATATGATAATTGTGTACGAGTCTTGAGAATTTGTGAGATAAGGCCTTTTGCTTCAGGATATTAAAGACAAAATGTGAATGATTGAAAGTTTTAGCGATCATTTTGCGTAATGCGTTAATGGACACTAATGTCCATTAACATTTTATCAGCTTCATTTGCATGTAAAAGGACCTCTGGGAGTTGTTTGCAAATCCCAGCATGTGGGCTGGGTCTGCACACAGCTGCAATGTTCTCATATGGGCTGCCAAAAGAATACAATGTGATCTCCCGACTCCTGCTGAGAACACAGCATGCGCTCTATTGATAGATACTTTAGCTCTCTGCAGCTGAATGATGGAATTTAAGCACAGCTTGAAATCATCGTTCAGAAGAAAAGCGCACAATGGTAGCGTTTACACGCAACAATTATTGCTCATTTGCCGTCATTTGAGCAAATTTTGAGCGATAATCATTGCATGCATATGGGCTTTTAGTTTAGCAGACAAAATCCAAGATGGCAGACTTGGTTGATAATCTGGTAGGCTTTTTCTGAGTGGTGAAATTACCCATGTTTTTACTATCGCTATGAATGCTGGGAAGATCACATGACTACAGTCACCAATCACCACGCGATACATTTCTTCTAGGTTGTACCTTCAATCAAGTGAACTTGGTTTTGCAAATCTTAGATCACAAAGTGTTTGTGCAACACTTCTTTCTTAACCCCTTAGTGACCAAGCCCGTTTGTGCCTTAATGACCAGGCCAAATTTTGGAAATCTGACTTGTGTCACTTTAACATAGAATAACTCTGTCAAGGTTTTCCATACGCAAGTGATTTTGACATCGTTTTTTTGCCACATATTGTACTTCATTAAGGTGGTAAAAATAGGCCGATAGAATTTGTGTATATTTACTAAAAAGCACCAAAATTGGGAAAATTTAGAAAAAAATATGCAAACATGCTGTACAATTTTTTGATAAAATATATATTTCCATGTGTTTTACTTTATCCTGGACACACATTTGAAAAACTTCAGTTTTTTTTTAACCATTTAGGAGACGTACAATTTTAACATTGATTTCTAACATTTTGAGGAACATTTTCTGTTCCTACACCAAGCTAAGATTTCTAAGGCTCATAGGTGTCAGAATGATAGATCCCCCCACAAATGACCCCATTTTAAAAACTACACCCTTTAATGTATTCACTGAGGGGGGGGGGGGGGGTCAGGAGTATTTTTACCCCACAGTTTTTTTTTCAGGAATTAGTGCAATTTAGAGGAGAAAAAATAAAATGTCATATTTTATTTACAAATGTCATTTAAAAAAACAGGATTTTTCTTCTATAGTGCACATAAAAATGAGGATTTGCACCCAAAATGGATACCCCCTGTTTGTCCTGTGTTCAGAGATATACCCATTGTGGCCCTAACCTCGTGTCCGTATGCACAACGGGGCTGAAACCGAAGGGAACAACCAGTAGCTTTCAGAACAGAGATTTTGCTTGAGGGTTTTTTAGGCCCCGTTGCCCACTTGTAGAGCTCTTGAGTGGCCAAAACAATGGAGAATTAGACCTCTTAACACATTCATCTAGGGGCGACTGCGCATTTTGACCCCACAGTTTTTGAATGAATCTAAGAAAAGAAGGAGGAAAAAAATTACGATTTTTATTTGTTTGGCAATTGTCATTTTTTAAACAGTTTTTTTTTTGTACAGCATACACATGAATGAAGACTTGTACCACAAAATGGATCCCCGTTTCTTCCGTGTTCAGTAACATACCCGTTGTGGCCCTAATATTATGTCCGTATGCACTTCGTGGCTCAAACCGAAAGGCGCATCGAATTTCAACTGTGTTTTAATCTGTGCACGAGCCCGACGTATGCTACCTCCAGGAGCCGGCAGCATGGAGCTGTCACGTCCTCATCTTGCAGGGCCTTAATCCCCGTAGGAAGCATGTTTCTACGTACTCAGGGATTATGGCCCAGCAAGCTAGGACGTAAAAAGGCAATGGGCTGGTCACTAAAGGGTTAAATCTGCTGGTTGTATTTTAACTAAACCTGGATCAACAGCTGGTTGCAGTTTAACTAAACCTGGATAAACAGCATGGTTGCAACCCACCCTTAGAGGTACGCATGTAGTCATTGATCCCCTTACCGCTTCCACCAAACTGCTTGCACTGCCGTGGTGCTGCCGTGTCTGGTCCCATGTGTGGCAAGGAACTGTGAGGGAGCCCGGTCGATCTCGGCCGAGGTTACAGTCGCTGCAGTGCACAGAGGGGAAGCTGCTGTTTAAACTGTCTTTGGGCCCTGCGTCTCCTTGAAGCCTCAGTGCTGGCACAGTCTGTTGTGTCCACCCTCGGGAGCAGGGTGTGGCAGGCGGCGTGGAGCAGAGGCGTGAAAATGCTGTCGGCGAGTGACTCCTCTGTAATAGAGGGCTGAGCCCAGCTACCGCTAATGCCTGCAAATACAGAAGATATACAATATAATATAGTTCATCTTGGAATAAACAATGAACAACTCCCTACTGATTCCTCTACTCATGGATTCGTTTGCATAGTTGTACATAGTTGAAATGTGCAGAACTGCCGAGGGATGGAAACTAAATTTCACATCCAAAGAAGCAAAATAAATATTTCACCAGTTGGCTTCCCGTACTACCACACGGGGCAGTCTGATTAGACACTAAATCAAGGAGGCTCGAGATCGGGACCTGTAGAAATCTATGCCCATATATGCAACTTATTGCTGTCATTTTTGATTAAAGAAAGACTGCAGTTGTATGTTTCGGGGAAGAGAATCAGAAATAGAGAAGCAGGAAGACCAGAATCACCACAGTATAAGAAAGGAAAAATATCAGGTATTTTCATAGCAGTACTCACCTGATGGTGTACCAGATGCAGCTGCGGTAAGACGGCTTTGGGCGAGGTATCAGCTCCTTGGTTCCGGTACCTCCGTAGACACTCCAAATGGAATGACGCCCTTCTGCCTGCAAAGAAAACCACACGGAGAGCTGCCTTCAATTACATGTCTTCGACACTTACAGTTTATTCACCAGCATCCTAAAAAGCCCACAGCAAGTCCCGTACTTGCACTTGTACCTTTAAACTGAGCAACTTTCAGATTGTAACCCAAAATATTGCAAAAGAGAATGACAATTGTTTGAAAGCTTTTACGCAGAGCGCTTATAGTTCACTAGTTGTTCGCTGAGATAGCGTTCATAGGGAGAAACTCCATGCAAATGTGTTCACAAGTCGTTCAAATACAAATGACTGCAACGTTACACTGGACGATTTTTGATCAACTAACGACTATTTTTTAAGGTGAGCTGAAACGATTAGTGAATAAATTACTGCTACTCACACTGTTGGTGACCATTTTTACACCAAACGATGGTCACTTGCTAACTCTTTCAAACGATTATTGGGATGATGGTCATGGGATGATGGTTACATGGAGACTTTTTGTAGTGCAACTTTTTAAGTTTAAATATTGAGCTGCACTCCAGAGAAATCATCTGTTGTATGTAACTTGGTACATTCTTATACACTTCAGGTGCTACTTTAAATTGGCAAATTGCATTACAAAAAGTCTCCCTTAAGTCTCCGGCTTTACATATCTTATGGGGTTACCTAATGAGGCTGAGCGCAGGAAGCTTCTCTTAGGGGATGGACACAACCCTCTCACCACCTCTCCTTCTGATGGGGTCAACTGCCGACTCTCCTCATCTCGATCAGAAAACCTGTAGGGTATATGGAAGATTTCAGATATGTCCGTTCATTCATTCATGCATCGGGTGTGACTGTGTTTATGGGGGCATTAAACCTTTTTACCATAAAAATTGTCATGCTGGTTGAAGTTCTAGAAAGATCATCATAATAAAATCTTATGCCAGCTAAGGATGCAGTATCTTATGTACACTGAACTGCCATTTATTAGAGCCCCAGCCCTCTTATGATTGCAGCTTCGCTGTATGGAAATTAGACCCAGAAGTCAAGCAACAAGTTTTCCGAGGCTCAGTTTCAGTGTGAATCCATATTAGATGGGAGAATCCAGCGTTCTGAGCGGTTTCCAAAGAGGCCTGGTCTAGACTAGCCGGAGGTCAGGATTTCACTGCCGACCACATGTTTTTTTTTCCCATCTAATGGTGTGGAGTCTTTATAGAAAACTGCGTGATCGAGGAAAAACCTCCTATGAACAAAGACAACTCGTCGACAAAAGAGGTCAGAGGAGGATGTCAGGAATCGTTCTGACCAACAAGCGCAGCACAGCTGGTGCTCCAACTGCTGTATCTTTTTTTTAACTTTGTTTTATTTATCATAATAAAGTGGAACAAGGTACAGACAGTAAAGGATTGAATGGATATATCATGTAAAACAAAATATATCTGTATACGATTGTTATAGGTATGCAAGTGATACACATTAAGCCTGTCTGTACAATGACAAACTAAACAATAAAAATTAGCTATTTTCTGATTTTTGCATGGTTTCTGTATTGAACATTTAAATAACAGTTAGATATATAGTGCCGGAGAGCCCGTGCCGGGTAGCCCATCCAGTGTGTAGTGTGGCGTTGAAGAGCGCGGGAGTGAGATCGAAAGGAATATTAAGAGAGAAAAATAAAAGGGAAAAAGGGAGGGGGAGGATCGGGGCCAGGATGGGAATCAAGTTGGTGGTAAAGTGGAGTGGTTAATTAGCCAGAAGCCCCAAACCTCCTGAAACCTACCCGGGCAGCCCGTTTTTGAAGATAATTTTTTCGTAGGGAATAACAGTATTTACTAGTTTGATCCAGTGTGATAATAGCGGCGGGTCTGTGGCAATCCAATATAAAATGACAGCTTTACGGGCCAGGAATAGTATCTTCCTGAGAAAGGTGTGTGTATGTTTGGGTCATTGATCTTCCGGCAGTAAGCCAAATAGGATTGTTTTAGGATCCAAGCTTATAGTAAAGGGAGATAATAAAAGTGAGTTTGCAAAGGTGACTATGTTAGACCAGAAATTGTGGACTGGTGGGCAGTCCCAAATCAGATGCCAGAAGTTAGCCCCCGGTTGGCGGCATCTATGGCATGAGTTTGAGGGGATATTGCCCAGTTTGTGTAAACAGTTAGGAGTGAGGTAAGCTTGATGAATTATGTAAAGTTGGATCAATTTATTGTTTGCAGTGGGAGAGACGGGCAGGTGGGATTCCATGATGTCTGTCCAGTCTTCAGTTGAGAGGGATGGAATAGAGAGTGTCCATTTGTTAAAGGCCGGAAGCGGGTTATGGTTTATTTTGGCTGAAAGCAGGTGTGTGTAAAGTGCAGAGATCAGGCCTTTGGGTCCTTGGGATTTGAGAATGCCGATTGTGGGGAATTTGGAAATCTGAGTGGAGGTAAGGGGGAATTGGGTGTTTAGCGCGTGTCTAAGTTGAAAGAATCTAAATAGTTGAAGTTGGGTGGCCTGGCAGCCCAGGAGAGAGGAAGTGCCCGCTGAGGCTCCGCTCAGTAGCCGCTACAATCCACGGCATCCCGTGAGCTGGAGACCCGGGATGGCGATTTGGGGACCGGCGCTGGCATCCCCAACCCAGCAGGAACGTTTGGAGGCGTTTATTGAGCCTCTCCGGAGAGGAGCGCCGCGGGGCCTACAAGGCCTGAACATCCCCGGGCTCAAGTGCCGGCTGGCCGCGACCGGAAGTGCCGGCCAGCCGCGACCGGAAGTGCCGGCCAGCCGCGACCGGAAGTGGAGAATCGCGGGCTCTCCTGCTCAGCAGACCGGAGCGGGGAACAGCTCAAGGGCACCAGAGGAAGAGGAGAGGCCGGGTGGCCCACCCTGTACAGCTGCGGACCGGGCAAGCTGCAACAATACTCTCGGCCCAGCACCTCGGCGGACGCCCGACCTAACGCGCCCTCCAGCCCACAGAGCGCATCCTCTGAGGGAGCCACACCAGCTTCCCCCTCCACACCCGGCCCGACTATTGCCGACGTACTGAAGGCAATCACAGAGTCGCGCTCTGCCCTCACTGAAAAAATTGACGCACTGCAGTCGGACTTTGGGCTACTGCGAGCGGACGTCCAAACGCTGAGAGAGCGCACAACAGAGGTTGAGACGCGAGTCTCTAACTTAGAGGACACTGTTGCACCACTCTCAGACCAGATGCGCACCCTTAACTCAAATCTCGTGGCGCAGCGGAAGAAAATGGACGATATGGAGAACCGCCTGCGCAGATGCAACCTCAGATTTATAGGATTGCCGGAGGGCGCTGAGGGCAGAGATCCTTGCGACTTCCTGGAATCGCTACTCAAGCAGGAGTATAGCCCCAACTCTCTGTCCC
Source organism: Eleutherodactylus coqui (assembly GCF_035609145.1). Classification (NCBI taxonomy): domain Eukaryota; kingdom Metazoa; phylum Chordata; class Amphibia; order Anura; family Eleutherodactylidae; genus Eleutherodactylus; species Eleutherodactylus coqui. The sequence goes on along the minus strand of NC_089838.1, from coordinate 53,027,719 downwards.
CCCTATTTTGTGTTGAGAGGGCTCACCGCATCCCATCAAGGGCCCCGCCACCCGGGGCCCTCCCACGCACCTTTATTGCAAAGCTGCTTAACTACAGAGACAGAGACAAAATCCTGGCACTTAACCGTGAGAGAGAACCACTTAGAGTGGACGGACAAACAGTCCGCATCTTTCCGGATTTCTCCTTAGAGGTGCAACAGAGGCGGCAAAAATTTACAGAAGTAAAGAAGACGCTGCGCTCGAAACAACTGGTCTACGCCATGCTATACCCTGCTAGATTAAAGGTGATCAAGGATAACCGCTCCCACTTTTTTGAAAACCCAGGGGACGTCCTAAATTGGCTTGAACGAAACTGATCCGTTTCGTGAGACTTTCAAAAATGCGCGCTTGATGTGGCTGTCCGACCAAAACTTCCCCTTTTCTTTTGCACTGTAACTGCGGAGGGAGACCCCCTTCCCCCTCCCCCCCTACCCTTCCACCCCCCCTCCTTTCTCCCCCCTCTCTTTTCCCGTTCTCTCCCTCTTTCCTGCCCCCTCTCCCTCCATCTTAGACAAGAAGGTCGGCAGCTGAAGATAATGAAACTGCAAAGTTATGTGGACTGTGATAAAGCTGCTATTTTCTTCAGACTGTGAGGGCTCGGCTGGTTTGGGAGCCTGGGTGCTGCCCGCGGCCCGAGCTGGGTACCCCTAGTCCACACTGGCGCAACCCACATTTGCATAACCCTGTCTCTGTTCCTTCACAGGGGGATTCCATTTTCATGTCTGTAACTGCTGTTACTGTTTAACCCCTTTTTTTCTGTTATAGTTTGTTGGTGACTCTCTTGGGGCCAGGCCTTACGCCCCCTACAAGTTGTGAGTTATGGGATCGAAACCTGTCCAAAGTTCGGGGGGATGGGTAGGGTGGGAAGGGGGGGATGGGTTTTGGGGGGGCAAATGTGAACAGATTTTGGTTTGCACTGTAACTTTTATTTGTTGTTGTTTTTGGCGCGACTCTTTTTCGGATACTTTACGAGGAACTTGTGGGAACGATAACCAGCCCCTTGAAAATGGCTAGTACATACTTAAAATTGGTCTCCTGGAACGTCAGGGGCCTAAACTCTAAAATCAAAAGAGCATTGGTTTTTGACTTCCTCAAAACTCACTCCCCTCACATAATATTACTCCAAGAAACACACCTTAGGGGCTCGAGGACGCTGGCGCTTAAGCGAGCAACAATAGGCTCAGCGTATCACGCGACTTACTCAAATTATGCTAGGGGAGTCAGCATACTGGTAGCCAAATCGGCCCAGTTTGCCTTCCGCCAAATACACATAGACCCTGGTGGGCGTTACCTGATCCTACAGGGAACCTTCCACGGGCGCCTCCTCACGATAGTAAGTGTCTATCTACCACCGCCTGCCAATATCAAAATACTTCATGAGGTGATGGCTCGAGTGGTCCCCCTGGAGACGGCCCCGATAGTAATTATGGGAGATTTCAACCTAATCCTGGACCCTGTGCGGGACCGCCTCACTCCAGCTGCTCACGCACAGACCCGGCTGCCTGGGTGGGCTGACTCCTACCTATTGCAGGAAGTGTGGCGTGCGCGGCATCCACATGACAGAGCCTACTCGTGCCACACCCCGACCTATAATGCCTTCTCACGCATAGACCTCTGTTTCGGCTCTCCGGACTGCCTCCCCATGGTTCGTGACATATCCTACCTGCCCAGAGGTATCTCAGATCACTCCCCGCTCCAACTGGTTCTTGATCTTGGAGTTGAGGGCAGTCGCCCTATGTGGGGACTGAGCCCGTTGTGGTTGGAACAGAGAGAAGTGCACGAATATGTAGAACGAGAGGCTGAAATGTACTGGGAGGTCAACGAGGGGACGGCCTCGGAGCTAGTGGTATGGGATGCATTTAAAGCCTTCACCAGGGGATCCTTTACCTCGGCCATCGCCGAGCATAGAAGATCCCTGGGAGACAGCCGTCTGGACCTGGAACGCCGCCTTGATCTAGCAGAGGCTAGACACATAGCGGACCCCTCCCCGGAAACTACTACAACTTTGAGTGCCCTACGGCGGGAATACAAATTACTGCTGGTAGAATATACCAAAAAGAAACTTCTGTACTCCCGCCACCGGATCTTTGATCAGGGAGACAAGAATGGCCACTTGCTGGCCTACCTGGCTAGAGAGGACCAGACACTGCCACCAATTACAGCAGTAAGAGATAGCATGAGTACTCTACTAGACGACCCCAAACTAATCAACCAAGCGTTCGCCCAATTCTACAGGGACCTGTACACCTCCAAACTAAGTTGTACGGAAGCGCAGCTTCTGGAGTATCTGGATGACATCCCTTTCCCGTCGCTGAGCAGAGACAGCGCGGCCCATCTGGATAGAGATCTGAGCATAGAGGAAATAACGGAGGCGATTAAGTCACTTCCCAATAGAAAGTCGCCAGGCGTGGACGGGCTCCCTGGGGAATGGTACAAAAAAAATGTGGAAACCCTGGCCCCTCGACTTTTAACATTATATAACTCTATTCTGCGGGAGGGGGCGCTACCGGACACGATGCGTAAAGCCCTAATAATAATGATCCCTAAAACCGGAAAAGATCCCACGGACTGCGGCTCTTACCGTCCCATTTCCCTCCTTAACAACGACGTAAAAGTAATTGCAAAAATATTGGCGACATGTATAAACTCGGTACTGAGCAAGATCATACACGCTGACCAGTCCGGCTTCATGCCTGGCAAAAGCACGGACATGAACCTGAGGAGACTCTTTAATCACCTATCGTACAAACATACTAACTGCGGGAAGCGCACTCTGGTATTTATAGATCAGGCAAAGGCCTTCGACTCAGTAGAGTGGAAGTACCTGTGGGCGGTGATGCGGCGGTTCGGATTCGGGCCAACTTTTATTAAATGGATCGAGATTCTGTACGACTCCCCGGTGGCTAACATTAAGACCAATATACATGTTTCTGCCCAGTTCTCCTTGAGTAGGGGCACAAGACAGGGCTGCCCTTTGTCCCCCGCCCTGTTCGCCCTCGCCATAGAGCCTCTGGCGATCAAAATCCGAACGTCACCAACAGTAAAGGGATTTAAATTGAACAATTACGAAGAGCGCATAGCGCTCTATGCAGATGACACCCTCCTTTTTCTCCAGGACCCGGAGGCGTCTCTGGAGGCGGCGCTGGCTATATTTGGCGCATTTGGCACGCACTCTGGCATTAAGGTCAACTGGGACAAGACCCATCTGCTGGCGGTGGACCCTGCGGCTGCTGAGCTCCCCCTGCCCGCCCCGCTGAGTTGGACAACCCAGACCACTTACTTGGGCATAAAGGTCTCAGCGGAACTATCCGCCTTTTACAATTCCAACCTGGTCCCTCTTCTGGGCTGGGCTGGGGAGGTGGCGACACGCTGGGCGTCTCTCCCACTCACGCTGGTGGGCAGAATAAACCTGCTTAAAATGAAAATGCTACCAAAATTTCTGTATGTACTGCACAATTCCCCTACATTAGTCCCCCAAAAATTCTTTACTATGCTCCGCGGGATCGTGCTGCGTATACTGTGGAGGGGCACCACACCCAGGATTAAATTGGAGACCCTGTGCCTCTCGTCGAGTGGGGGGGGGGCTGGCCCTACCACACTTCTATTACTACTACCTGGCCAGCCAACTGGTATACGCGGGATGGTGGCTATCTTCGTCAGATTACAACCCGGTAGTAGGCCTTGAACGTAGAATGGTGGACCCTGCCCAGAACCTATGGGGGCTGCTGCTGAGCGGCCCCTCATCCTCGGTTGCCCCTCTGCCCACTCCCATGCTGGTGACACTGGAGGCTTGGCAACGGGTCACGAGACTGTCCACTGCAGATGAGAATGCGAGGTCCCCACATACTCCCCTCTGGAATAACCCCAAGTTGCCACACTTCCAGCGCTTCCCAGAGTCTGCCTTCTGGAGACGTTGGGGCGTCAATGTCCTTTCGGACATAGTCAGCGAGGGCACGCTTAGCACCTTTCTGCAGCTGCGGGTAGCCCACGGCCTGCCCGAAAATTCTTACTTTAGATACTACCAACTGCGAGGGGTGGCCAGGGCGCAATTTGGGGGTATATCCATCCCACTATCTATGACACGACTGGAGAGCCTGGCACGGATGTGCAACCTGGTCAGGCCACTGTCAAGCTTCTATGCCCATATAGTGCGGCATCTAGCCCCGCTGGGCGAGAGGGCCGTGCAGAGATGGGAGGGGGACATCCCTGACCTGACCTCGGGGGAGGATGAGGATATATTGGGTGGATCCGGTCCCCCCCTGGTAAGCGCTAGAGACAGGCTCATTCAAATCAAGTTCCTGCACCGCATATATTATACCCCTTCCAGGCTGTGTACTATGGGATTGCTCCCCACTGCAACGTGCCCGCGATGCCAGGCGGCAGATGGGACGATCATGCACGTGTTCTGGGAGTGCGCGGTCCTACAGGACTACTGGAGAGATGTGCTTGTCTTTATGGAGACGCACCTAGGGGCTCCGAGGATCATGCATCCTGGAACATGCCTCTTTGGGCTGGTGGGAGACCTGCCGGTGACTGCAGCAACACGTACACTGTATAAGCTGCTACTTTTCTACGCAAAAAAAGTGATCCTACTCAACTGGAAACACCCCGGGAGACCGACCAGGAGTGCATGGGTCCGGCTGGTCAACTCCGAAATCCCTATGTACAAACTGACATACATGGCCAGGGGGTGCCCTGAAAAATTTGAAAAGATCTGGGGGGGCTGGGTGAGCTGCCTCGCGACAGCGGTGGGAGAGCCAAGCTAGGTAGTGGTGGAGGAGTGAGGGAGTGGGGAAGATAGGAAGAGGGACATCCGTTTAACATATTATCCAAGTTAAAGCCCTATTCTCAGAAAACACAAAATGCTCTGTTTATTTTATTTTCATTTATTTATTTTCCTTTTTTTTCTCTACTCTATTTCCGCGGTTTTCCTTAAAAGAGTCGCGCCGGGGGTTTGGGGGGGTTCTAGGTTCTAAGATTAATTGGGGGGGGGGGGGGGGGGAAGTATTAGTCAGACATCAAGTGCCAAGAAGAAACAGATGGGTATATACAGGTGGAGATTTTTTTTACCCTGCTTTTTACGCAATGTACAGTTACTGAACCTGACACCTGCGGTGCCAGCTACTTATGTTCATATGCTTGTTAATTTCTGGCTAAATAAAATTCCTTTAAAAAAAAAATAGTTGAAGTTGTGGGGATTGTAACGAGTCCCGCAGCTGGGTGAATGTGGGGAGTATGCCGTCTGTATAGACGTCGTCCAGTGAAGTGACCCCTAGGCTTTTCCAGTATTGGGGGTCTGGGATCGACTGCAAGGCTGTCAGGTCTGGGTTATTCCAGAGGGGGAGGTCAGACACTATGTCCCAAAATCTCTGAAGAGACTTGATTTCCCTCCATATACTCAGAGCTAGTCTATGGAGCGGTAATAAATCGGAGGGAGTAGAGCAATTGGGGAACTCCAAATATACCAACAGATTATTGCCTTTTACTTGATGTTCAAGAAATTGGTCTGTAGTGGGTTTTTCCAGGTCCAGAAACCACGGTCGGATATTTCGTAACTGGCCAGCTAGGTAATATAATCGTAGGTCTGGAAGGGACATTCTGGCCTGGTTCTTAGGTCTCTGCAGCGTTGTCAAACTTAATTTGGGTCTAGATGAGCCCCATATGAATGATGTAATGTGGAAATGAAGGGATTGAAAATAGCGCCTGGGGACGATCAGGGGCATGTGTTGCAGTATGTATAAACATTTAGGTTGTATGGCCATTTTGACTAGGTTTATGCGTCCGGCTACCAAAAGTGGCAGCCTGGACCACTGTTTAAGTTTATGCTTTATAGTTTCAAGTAGGGGGTTGATATTATCCTCCAGGGTTTTATTGTGGTTTCGAGACATGTTTACCCCCAGGTATTTGAATGTGGATACCACCGCCAGGCCGTATCTAGGGACTGAGGGATCTATTACAGGGTTGTGGCTTGTGTATAAAATCGTGGATTTGGACTAATTGACGTATAGTTCAGAAAGTTGGGAGAATTTATGTATGCGGTTTATGGCTTGGGAGAAATTTCTGGGTTTGATAGGAAAAGGATAGTATCATCCGCGTAGAGACCCACCTTACTCTCCACGCCTCCCCATTTAATTCCGGTTACCGTGGGAGTGGATCTCAGGCGAATCGCCAGGGCCTCTATGGCTATGGCGAACAGAGCCGGAGATAATGGGTAACCTTGTCGGGTGCCTCTGGACAGTGAAAAGTCAGTTGAGGGGATGCCATTCACTACTACGTTGGCACTTGGAGTTTTGTATATGATCTTGATCCAGTGTATAAATCGGGGGCCGAGACCGAAGCAGTGTAGGCAGGCCTCCAGGAAGCTCCACTCTAGGGAGTCATGGGGCCCAGGGCATGTTGAATTGCCTACCAAGTTGAATTGCGGTTTGGACTTTGCGTATATTGATTGTTGTAGACTTCCCTGGCATAAAGCCAGTTTGGTCAGGGTGTATGATAGAAAGAATAACCTGGTTTAGCCTGGTTGCTAGGATTTTAGTTACAACTGATGTATCTTAACACACAACCTGCTGTTTGCTTAGCACGGATGGTCTATAACAGCAGATGACCAGTTCTAGCACCATTGTGTCTAGAAGAAACAGAAAGGTCAGTCTCCAGCAGGCAAAAGAGCACAAAAATGGTATCACTGAGCAGTAGAAAAACATCTCCTGGTCAAATGGATCCGGACTTCTGTTGCTTATGGGAGGGTAAGAATGTGGCGCAAGCATTATGAATCGGTGGCCCCTTTCTGTCGGTCTGGTGAAACGGTGTGAGGAAGCTTATCTGGGGGCACCCCGGGTCCTCTGATAATTAAGTATGGAAGCCATGATGAACTGCTGCGGTTCTGAGGGCCAATGGGCTACTAGAGGGGGTCACTAATAAATTGGCCGTTCATTGTGTATGAGCTTAACCGTCTTTAGAGTTATCATTCATGTCATTTTATATATAATATTATTGCATTTAATCTCTTCTCACATGTCAGAACAGAGCAGGCTGGGCTCGCTGCTGTACTCCACTTCCTCACTGGCATCGTAAGTCTCATCCTGTGATGCTTCCTCTCGACATATGATCGGCAGACGGCTGTCTCTGGACACTGAGCTGTGAAGGGAAGAAGTAATTAGCAACAGAGATTTCTAAAATGCATAATTCCCCTGATACAAGCAAGAGCTCTCTTAGTATGTGACCTACCGTCCCCAGGCCTCACAATGACATGTCCTGGGTCAGCGAGAAAGGAAAACAGAAGAAGACAGACACATTGAGATGGTGGACACATCTCCACTGAATAATCCAGATGCTGAGATCTGTCACCTGGTGAAGGTGGTTTACATCGTATTTTCTGTTCCGTCTCACCGCATTAAGAAGTCATTATTTATTCCAGCTCAGACTTACCTCTTAGAACCAAGCTTCCAAGATCCATGAGTACGAACCGGACAGCTCTGTCCTTCTACGGTGCTGATGGTGCTCTGGTATGGCAGCAGGTTGGGAAGACGTACCAAAGCTGTATTGTTGGCATTGTTGATGTTGGCATTGGAACCAGAAGACGAGTAACTGCTTGGAGTAAATGTAGAGTCCACTAACTTCTCATGAGATGGGGAATCAAGGTCCCCGGGCCCCCCAGATGTCTTGTTGATGTGAAGAGGTCGTTGTGTGGTAAACGTTTGCGGGAACGCACTTCGTACTTCACTTTGGTAGTAGCTGACATGGTTCCCAAACAAGCCTCCTGCTCGCTGAGGGGTTTGGAGAACACAGAAAGGAGGATGGAGGGATTAGAACAGGATACTAAAATCACATACGGAGATGAACATTGGCCAAAAACCTAAATTCCTCAATGCACCATCAAGTTCATCTATTATGAATGAGTTTGGACACAAAGACATGGATCCAGTGATGCTCAAACCATGGGAGATACAGCCAACAATGCAGATGCCCTATGAACTGCCAACAATGTGAGACTAAGATTTGAAAATAAGACAAACCGCAGGATCAGGAATACAACAGATGTGATTATGTAACACGACATTGGTACATTAGTCAGGTGATCATAATGTAAATATGTGAATCATGTTCGGGGTTGAGTAGTTGTCACCCCTGATTGGAACTGCTGGACATTCAGTTGTGGATGTACAGTCTTTCTTACTGGGAGCTACAGTGTCAAACTCCCAAGAAAATGTAATTTAAATGAAGGTGCCCATACACATTAGACTACAGTTGATGAAAACGGATGATATCAACCAAAACGGCCATTTATTTTGGCTGACCAGAGACGGACCATCATCATTCGGAAAAAAGTTGGCCACATTTGAAATTTTCCTCCAATAGTTGGTCAAAAGACTTTTTTTGTTCATACAAAAGATCTTTTGGCCTTGAACAACGTTTCTCTAAAAGAATGTTCTGAGAACGATTATACGTCTGTCGCATCATTGAATATGTATGGCCAGTTTAAATGACTGTGAGGGCCAATATCAACTGGAATGTGTATGGCTGACTCGGAGAAATGATCATTTACCAGATGATCCTTCCTTCAAAGGTTGTTCAACCATCAACCTGCTTCTGTCTAATGTGTATCACAACCTATTGGAGCCTCCGTTTCTTTAATGCGGGATTGAAGCTATTGTTAACGCCTACAGGAAGTTGACACATAACCAAAATGCATGGATTTGCTATTACAGCACAATGGACACAGTGTTACATGATAAGCAATACAATATGACACAACCACAATACAGCAGGATAAGATGAAACGTTACCAGAGAAGGTGTAATAAGTAGGGTACTTTTACACAGCATGACTATTGGGAATCTTTTCTGGTCGCCCGCTTCTATTCATAGTAAACAGGCAGTTATTCACAAATTAACAATTGCCTATTTACACAGGCCAACAGTCGCTAGTTTGTTTTAGTTGAGCTGAAAACCAAGCATCTCCGACAAGTAAACAAATCTCGCTTATTTGCTCTGTTGGGTCCCATGTGTACATGGGACGATGGTCGCCCGTAATTGCTCTTTTGAACGAATACTTGTGCGGCTCTTGTCCATGTAAAAATACCCATAGAATGATGCAATGTTGCAAACATAACAGGTACAGCGATAAAGAATAAGTAATACAATGTCATACAACCAAGATACAGCAGTATAAGATGCAATAATGCCAAAGTAGATGCACTACGAGGAAGAGTGATACAATGTTACCAAGTACAGTGATACCAGATGAATGATACATTGTGACTAGAGATGAGTGAGCGTACTCGCTAAGGCAAACTACTCGAGCGAGTAGTGCCTTATGCAAGTACCTGCCCGCTCGTCTCAAAAGATACGGGTGCCGGCGGGGAAGAACGGCGAGTTGCGGGAGTGAGCAGGCGGGAGCAGAGAGTGAGAGAGAGATCTCCCCTCTGTGCCTCCCCGCTCTCCCCCGCTGGCACCCGAATCTTTTGAGACGAACGGGCAGGTACTCGCATAAGGCACTACTCGCTCGAGAAGTTTGCCTTAGCGAGTACGCTTGCTCATCTCTAATTGTGACACAACCATGATGCAGCAGGGAAACATGCAATGTTACCAGAGCAGGTGTAATATGTGAGTTATACAATGTTACACATAGCAGGTACAGTGATAAAGGATGGGCAATACAATCAGACAACCATGATACAGCAGAATAAGATGCAATGTTACCAGAGCAAATGTACTAGGTGGAGGAGTGACACACTGTTACCAGAGCAGGTATACTAGGTGGAGGAGTGATACAGTGTTACCAGAGCAGGTATACTAGGTGGAGGAGTGATACAGTGTTACCAGAGCAGGTATACTAGGTGGAGGAGTGATACAGTGTTACCAGAGCAGGTATACTAGGTAGAGGAGTGATAGTTTAGGTAGAGGAGTGATAGTATTACCAGAGCAGGTGTACTATGTGAAGGAGTGATACAATGTTACCATAGCAGGTGTACTATGTGGAGGAGTGATACAATGTTAGCAGAGCAGGCGTACTAGGTGGAGGAGTGATACAGTATTACCAGAATGGGAGTACTAGATGCAGGAGTGATACAGTATGACCAGATTATGTGTATTGGGTGGAAGAGTGATACAATGTTACAAGAGCAGGTGTACTAGGTGGAGGAGTGATAAAATGTTAGCAGAGCAGGTGTACTAGGTGGAGGAGTGATAAAATGTTAGCAGAGCAGGTGTACTAGGCGGAGGAGTGATACAGTATTACCAGAATTGGAGTACTAGATGCAGGAGTGATACAGTATGACCAGATTATGTGTATTGGGTGGAAGAGTGATACAATGTTACCAGAGCAGGTGTACTATGTGGAAGAATGATACAATGTTACCAGAGCAGGTGTACTATGTGAAGGAGTGATACAATGTTACCATAGCAGGGGTACTATGTGGAGGAGTGATACAACGTTAGCAGAGCAGGTGTACTAGGTGGAGGAGTGATACAATGTTACCAGAATAGGTTACTAGGTGGAGGAGTGATACAATGTTACAAGAGCAGGTGTACTAGGTGGAGGAGTGATAAGTGTTACCAGAGCAGGTGTACTAGGTGGAGGAGTGACACAATGTTACCAGAGCAGGTGTACTAGGTGAAGGAGTGATACAATGTTACCAAAGCAGGTGTACTAGGTGGAGGAGTGATACAATGTTACTAGAGCAGGTGTACTAGGTGAAGGAGTGATACAATGTTACCAAAGCCGGTGTACTAGGTGGAGGAGTGATACAATGTTACCAGAGCAGGTGTACTAGGTGGATGAGTGATCAATGTTAGCAGAGCAGTTGTACTAGGCGTAGGAGTGATACAGTATTGCCAGAATAGGTGTACTAGGTGGAAGAGTGATACAATGTTACCAGAATAGGTGTACTAGGTGGAAGAGTAATACAATGCAACCAGAATAGGTGTACTAGGTGGAGGAGTGATACAATGTTACCAGCATAGGTGTACTAGGTGGAGGAGTGATACAATGTTACCAGCATAGGTGTACTAGGTGGAGGAGTGATACAATGTTACCAGAATAGGTGTACTAGGTGGAGGAGTGATACAATGTTACCAGCATAGGTGTATTACGTGGAGGAGTGATACAATGTTACCAGAATAGGTGGAGGAGTGATACAATGTTAGCAGAATAGGTTACTAGGTGGAGGAGTGATACAATGTTACCACAGCAGGTGTGCTAGGTGGCGGAGTGATACACACAGACAGTACAGTCATACCAGAACAGAAACGCATTGTCACACAACTATGATACAGCAGGATAAGCTGCAATGTTATCAGAGCAGGTGTACTTTGGACAGTTGTGATAGAATGATACGAGCGACAGTAATACAAATGGACAATACAGTGTGATACTCCAGGATAAAACACTGAATCTGCAAGAGTGACATAATTACACAAGCAGATGTGCAATGTTATACATACATAAAGGTAAGTTGTCACACTAACTCATATAGTAACTAATAATCGGTGGTGATTTATAGTAAGACAGGATGTGCACATGCTAGAGGATGATATATACAAGATGCTGTATGAGGACAGATATATAAAAAGAATGCAATAAAAGTAGAGGACATACCCTCTACTATAGGAACTATAGAGTTAGTAAGTACAATATTACGAGGAAGGGTACACTGATATGGGATGTTTGAAAAAGGGTGTTACAGAAAGGTTGATACAAGGTTTCAAAATGCTACATACTGTTACAATGTTATATAGAGTTACAGAATGATAAATTAATGACAGATATAAAGAATGGTAGATACAGGATGACATACAGTTTACAGATGTTACAGCTGTGTGCTGGCGAGACAATAGAAGGGAGTAATTGGGAGAACTGGACATGTTGTAGTAGAGTGGATTCTGCCAGTGTTACCCACAAATCTCATGCATAAGTATACCCCGGCGCAGTCAGTAGCTGCATTTCCTACACACCCTGAAGATGTCGTCCTCTGACGCAGCCGACACGGCCTCCTTCATGGCTTTGTCCAGCTCTTCCTCTGCGGTCAGGTCTCCAGAAATAGCTCTGCGAATCTCAGGCCCGATATCATGCAGCGTGCGCAGCCCAGCCTGAGGGGAACCACAAACATCTGGGCTACTAGCCAGGGCCAAGACCTGTCAGCGCCTCACCGTTGTTACACAGCTGAGACCAGACACAAGGACAACCCTGGCTTATGGGGCCCTTTTAATCTTAGCGCCTATTTAAATGCCGGTCTAAGGATGTTTTGGATATAGAGAATATACAGAGTGATATATACAGCTATGCACAGAATGGTATATATAGGGTGGAATATATAGTTATGTACAGGATGATATATAAAGGGAAGGATATACAGAACGGTATTTACAAGATGGTAGATATGGCAATGTAAAGGGTAGTATACATTTATATAAGGTAGTATATGCAGTTATGTACAGGATGATCTATAAATGGAGGTATATACATTGTGATAATGACAAGGTGGTATATATATATATATATATATATATATATATATATATATATATATGAAGGTATATCCAGCAACTGGGAGCTAAATGCATTTAATATATTGATTGCATAGCCATCAAAAGATTAGTATACCATTGTATAAAGGGAAGAAATTTATGTATCACAGTTGTGTAATATATGTAAGCAGCAAGAACTATAGATGCCTAGTGTACAGATGCAATCAAAATAATTTCCAAACCCCTACAAATTGGGTTTGTTTGCTAAATTTACAAACTTTTAGCTGTTGGCCAAAAGAATAACAAATCAAACAAGAACAATTTAAAGAGCCTCTGTCATCTACTTTTAGCCCTATCAGCTAAGCATATGGGTTGAAAGTAGGTGACTGGTGGAGTTTGGGGATGTGTTATACTTACCTAACCCGTCATTCCCCCAGTGTCAGTGCTGGAAGTAATCCGCCTATTATAAAATTAGAATAGGCAGACTGCTTAGCACGTCGCTCAATGCATTCAGCCATGGCTTTCAGCACTCACAACGGGAGAACAACAAGGAGAGGTAGGTCTAACACATCCCTGGGCTCAGCGGTCACCTACTTTCAGTCCATATGCTTAGCTGATATGGATAAAAGTAGGTAACAGATTCCCTTTAAATATCTCAACACAACAAATGAGTGGTTTCTCCAAATTCACTACAAAATGTGACTTTTAATGGCTACTGCAGTCTCAAAATTATTCACCCTCATTATGATGAACATCTATAGAACTTAGTAGAGACCCTTTTACTGTTAAGACCTGTGCAGACATGATGCAGAGCCATACAGCAGCTTTTGAAAGCGTTCCATAGGAATCTTAGTCCATTCCTTATGGGCAATGACTTTCAACTCACTAATATTCATGGGTTTGTCTGCTGCAATCGCCTTCTTCAAATTCTACCAAAGATTTTCTATGCTGTTTAAATCAGGCGACTGACAGTCTCTAGAATTTCCCAGGACTACTTCTGAAATCAATTTTTGGCGCAGCTCACCAGAGAGCTCTTCTGACCATCCATCTCCATTCACTGCAAGCAGTGCCCTGTCGGTGGCTGCAAGTACATGGGATGACTATCGACCAAATTTGCTGTTTCCAGCTATTATCCTGATGATAATTGCTCTGTGCAAAGGTACCATTAGCCAAATTTCTAACATGTAATCAATCATCACAGTCAACAAAGTTCTAGCCAGTCCAGGTGTTTGATACATTTTATCTCAAGCACACCTGATGCAACTTATGAATACCTTGATTGGTTGCATCAGGTGTACTTGATACAACATCTGATTTGCAAATATGTGTTCTAATGAGGTATTCTATTCAGGGTGTTGAATGATTCTGACACTGCAGTAGTCATACGTGGCTTTTTGTGTTGAATTTAGAGAAACCACTTGTTATATTAGTTGTATTGAGCCATTTATTTGTTCTTGTTTCTTCTGAAAGCGTTCTATAGGAATCTTAGCCCATTCCTCATGGGCAATGACCTTCAACTCACCAATATTCATGGGTAGTAGTCATATTCACTGCAGTAGTCATACATGGCATTTTGTGTTGAATTTAGAGAAACAACTTGTTATATTAGTTGTATTGAGCCATTTATTTGTTCTTGTTTCTTTTTTTGTAAACTAATTTGCAACAAGGGGTGAATAATTTTGATTGATTGCAACTGTATAATACACTGTCCTATAGAGTTTGGAAGCCATATTATTCATGTAACATGCTGCACCCCCGGGATCAACTCACTGAACAACCTTGCAGTTATAATTACTAGAGACAGGCACCCGCTTCTCTAAACAGCCAGCTCATGACCAGTATGGCAGGCTGAGAACACACTGCAAGGAATTGTTACCCCTAGACTAGAGAATATTCACCCGAGTGAATTGTCTTTTGCTCATCTTACAGACTCTGCAACCGGTAACCTCCATCCATACTGCCTAGGATGACGGGTGTGATGACAAGTACCTGCAGTGAGAGAGTGTTGCGCTGGGAAGGTTTTCCTACCAACCCCTGCTCCTTGCGTTTCTTGAATTTCCGAAAATATTCTTGAATTAGGAACGTGGCATAAAACTTTCCCACAGTAACTTCATCATCTGAGTGGAGAAAACGATAATGGTTATCTGCAACTGATGTAAACTGAAAGGTGAGACCCTACAACCCATCATAACCTTCTACACTTGTCTACCATTAATAAAGGGATTGCAGACATAAAAGTCACAGTTTGATATGTTGAGGTTGGTGGGGGAAGGGAAGGGGGGGGGGGGGTGTTGTGGGTTGAAGCTTCTGATTACCGTATATATAGCAGCAAAAAAAATTCACAGAATAAAACTGAATGTCGGATCTTCTGATTGTTGGCAGGATGCTGACTTTATACCTTAGAGTTTTATTACCATACTGTTTACAAACCTAAAACTTTTTAGGAAGGCCAAAGGCCCCCATACATATTAGATTAGGGGCCACCTTATGGATACATACAGGACATTAGTTATAGGGTTATGTTGGCAACTTAAGCCTCATTTAGACGGGACGACTGTTGAGCAAACAATTCCCAACACTCGTCCCTGCATGTACTAGTTCACGTGCTTTTGCACAGGAGTGAGTATTGTTGCTTTACAGCGGGGTGGCTTGAGGAGATTTCTCTCCTCGCACTCCCTCGCCCCTCTCCATTCACTGAACACTGCAGCCGTTCAGTACTTTTCTGACAAGGCGCACGAAGGAACCGGGGATGTGCATAATACATGATGAGGCATGCGCCGGGAAAAACTGTCTTAAGCCTGGTGTCAGAATTGTCAGGGTTAGTAAATTTCCCCTAATGTGTTTAGCAGTTCTGTACCATCCTCTTTTTCTATGAAGTCACAACTTCTTGCCATAGATGCCGTCTTCCCGTACAGCAAATTTCTGCTAAGGAGTGGGTATGTGATTCGACCCCATCCATCAGCGCTTCCCATTGAAATGCACTGCGTCACCTTCCTTCCTGAATGCAGGTACGCACAAGCTGAGAACTGGTGCAATACGTTTCAGTAGGAGTTGCGCCTTCACAGAAAAAGAGAATGGTGCAAAACTGCTGAACACCTTCAAAATATCAAGTATCTCCTATCCTGATCTTACGGTATATAAGGTAGTTGACTTGCTTTAACCCTTTAATGACATGCCTTTTTTTGTTTTTGTTTTTTTTCCCCACTTTCAAAAAATCAGGATTCTTTTTTCTCGGCCGTATCATTTGGGGACACAGCTTTGACCTTGGGTATATAGCACGTGCTGATTGGAGGCGGACACTAAGCAGACAAACGAGTTGGCTCCTCCTGCTTGCTATATATCCTCTGCAGGTACTCAGCTAATCAGCTGTTAGCTTAGTGTCTGTATGAGGCTGACCTCTTCAATCAAGGTCTTCAGGACTACGGGGATGTGGGGACAGGCCAGGCAGCTCGCTACCTGTTCCCCACAAGGAGGGCAGACAGCAAGTGTCTGTCCTCCTCCAAGAAGCGATTGCAGGTCGACTGAGCAGTATTACTTTTCGGATCTAACCCTACGCAGGAGAGCTCATGGCCAGACATTGCTGTCCGTTGTCTGCCCTACCTGGAGAGGAAAAGGTGGCACGACTGAGGTCCAGTTCGCTGCCTGCCGGCCATAGGTCCCCCGGGAAAGCTGCCTCTCCCCTCTCTGCGGGATATGGGGAGCTGGTTCGGGGACCCTGCTGGAGGCCGGAAAGAAAGAAAGAAGATAGGTGAATATTTTTTATTTAAAAAAAGGAGTAGGTAAGTACATAGGGCTTCCCTTGCTGCCCTGCCCCTGTACAGGAGTACCCTCCTGTGTCACACTGCCTGACAGGTTGTGTAGTTTACGCATGCGGGGGTATATTCGTCGCCATGCGGTGTGTGGCGCCATGCTGGGTCTGTTGCTGCCTAGCGGATTGTCTCTGCTGTGGTGCGGTGTGTCTTTTAGAGTAGCCATTGTAGCAGGGCAGTATCAGAATGGCCTACAGAGGATGCTAGATAGGCATTCTGATACCTGAAAGAGACGGTTAACACCCTGAGTGTTACCAATTCCTGCCACAAAAGAGGCAGTTCCTGCCAGAAGCAGGGAGGAAGAGACAGCTCAGGAGAGCTAGGAGGGCTGCTAGCCGAGGTCCAGTTGGGACCAGCAAAAGGCCCCGAGTTGGACAAGGGACGACAACCCTCGACTCAGACTGAGGTGGAGTGCGGAGAATATGGACTTTATGTTGGACTTTGTAGGATATCCATGCGTGATGCTGAATTAATGCTGGCGGGCGCCAGGTAAAGAGAATCATAGTCTCATGGGCATTTCTGTGCTTATGGTGGCCATTCCAGTCTGAAAAGTCGGTGATATACAGGCAAGTGGACCCCCACATGTCACACCAGGCTGTCGCCCTTGCCGCATGTGCTATACGTACACTGGCCGCCTTGGGGCTGTGTTGGAGCTTGTTGCTGGGATCTGTCATTCTGCATGTTTTCCCAGTGGCTCAACTTCACTTCAACTTCAGTCAGCCAATCCTCAAAGTCTATGCATATATATATATATATATATATATATATATATATATATATATATATATATATATATATATATATATATATATATATATATATATATATATATGTGTGTGTGTGTGTAACTGCTCTGCGGTTTTATTGTGGAGCCGCTATGCGGTTTTAATGTGTAGCCGGTATGCGGCTTTAATGGTGCAGCTTTAGTGTGTAGCCACTGTGCAGCATTTCGGTAGCAGCCACCGTGCAGATTTTTTATGGGCAGCCGCTGCGTGGCATTTATGGGTAGTGGCTGCACTGCATTTCCTGTGCAGCCGTTGTACAATTTTTATGTGTAGCCGTGCGTGTTCTGCATGGGGTCACACAGCTTGGTTTATGCCGCCATGGGCATGTATGTATTGGCCGCCGCACGTTGTATTGTGTTCATTTGCTGTTGACCGCCTGCCGGACTGCTTGACAAGCCCGGCCGAGGCGGCAGGTGTTTTTGTGCGTGCAGGGTCCTGTATGGCAGGGGCTATGGCTGGGAGAGGGAAGGCCTGCTGTCCCCTCCATGCACAGCTCAGGCTTCCCCCACCCCCGATGGCTATGTGCCCCATTCCTAAGCGCCACGGCTCCCCCTCCTACTGCAAGTCAACGGAGCAGTATTACTCTCCGATCTACCTCTACTCAGGAGGGCGAATGGCCAGACACTGCTGCCGGTCAACCTCTGCGTGATTCTGGGCCTGCTGAGACCTGTGGTACCTCCCATACTGGGAAGAGTACTTGCACAGGGATTATCTGGTACTATGTGCGGTACGACATTCACACCGAGCTACAGGTTATCTTGTCTTACGAAAAATGGTGTTCAAAAAAATTGCCAGCATGGCTCCGGCCTTGCTGAGGCCTGTGGTACCCTGCATTTGGAAAGAGAACTCCAACAGGGAGTCTCTGGACACATTGCTCCTCAGGTCTGTTACAGGCCTAGTTGAGCCTTGCCTAACGGTTAGCTCACTAGGGGGTGCCTCCTGCTGTTCCCTGCAGGCAGACTTGGCGCACTGTCCGTGTCCAGGACGACAGGTAAGAGACACGTGCTATGTGCGCTCTCTATGCAGTATGAGATTGCATCCAGCCATGTTCGAGCTGGTTATTAGCAGTACCCCATATGGAAGGAGTACTGTGTACAGAAAGTCCACAGACACATTGCTCCCCTATGGTGGCCAGTCTGCAGTGTCCTTGCAGGCAGCTTTAGCGCTTTCCCCGCTTACAGGATGAGACCCAGGCAGGGGATGCTCAGAGCCGCATACTATGGGATTGACAGGCAGTCAATCAAAGAATATCTCATCCTGTTTGTGGTAGTGGTAGGCCGTTGGGGTTTACTCTACAACAGGGTGCCTGGAGGCTATAGATCCATCTACTAGCTTCCCTCCGGTCAGCTTGAACATGCTGAACCATTATGGGTCCGATCCCTCTCCAGGCGGCCTCGGAACCAAACGAAGATCTGTTGGTTTCTAGGAGGACTGGACTGCTAGGTCAGTCAGCCATGTCCATATGGACGTGGGTCACATGTCATCTGGGATGCATGAATGATCCTGTTGAGGTGGAGTCCGTCTGCTGACCCTAAATTTAGGGGCAGAATGAGCCTCGTATTCTCCCCATGTCTGGGCTGCTGCCGTTAGCAGTACTCTGTAGTCAGAACGGTCTACGGCCTCGCTCCTACAGTGTTTCTTCACATAGCTATCCTACGCAGGTAAGGGCACCACCCGGGAGACAAAGCATTTAATCAGACAGAGTTAGTAGCGTGCTGCGATCCTCCTGCGCTTTTTTTTTTCTCCTGCAGGATTATGAAGCTTTGTCCTCCCGTCAGCCAATCGCTGGGCCTGTAGCCTGTTGAATGCACGCCCTACCAAACGATTAAAAACTCCCCTTAAATTGCTGAACGACTGAACAATGTCATTTTAATAAAGCGAGAAGCAAACAGCCGAACAACGAATTTTAAGCGGACTGAAAGACAACGATGAGCAGTATTAACGAAACCTGCTTGATGGGCGCAAGATAGACAAAACTATTATCGCTAGGACGATGGCTTTTGAGCGAATTTTGAGCGATAATCGATCTAAACAACCATTACACTTTCATCTTTCTGGATTCAATTACCTACTCTGGAAAGACTACAGTGTAGTGTTGATGTACTTTTGTGGCATCTTATCTGTCAGTCTGTTTGTTTGTCTTGTTAGTCCACAGCCCAGAATTCTAATAATAAAAATTTAGTTTTAGAGCACCCTCTCTGTGAAAGGGCTTTCTAGTAATTTGAGTTCCCTCCTTCCCAGTGAATCCTTTGTAACTTTCTTCTGTGGGGTTGGTATGATTACGACGACACCAAATTTATAGAATTGTTTTGTTTTTTTGCTGTACTACTTTTGAAAAAATGAAATGTCTTTGGAAAATAAAATTATTTTCTGCCATCATCTCCTGATCTCCAGTAGCTCCTATAAGGCTTGAGGGACAGTTAGGAGGGAAAGCCTCATGGGATCTGGGAGCTTTATGTACATGATGGATGGATGATATATGTCACTCTCTATGGAGGAGGTTTTCTGGTGAACCATGATATGTTACAAAGGTCATTACTGGGTCAGTGATGGACTGGTTGGCAGCAGCTAATAATTGGCTGAAAAAAAATGGCGGGAAATGCCTGTGGTTGTCAGGCAGAATCTGGTCGCCTGACAGTGGCTGGTGATTGGCCCAAAGGAACAAGCTGAGAGGAACAGCAGTGAGATATGGAGGTGCAGAGATGTGGGCCATCATCATCATCTGGAAAGGAAGCAGCAAGCAGCATCCAGGTGACAGCTCCCTATTCCTGTTAGCTCCCCTCACAATTCCTGTCACAGCTTCAGATCATCTGTGAAGATGGAGGACCTTCTGCAGCGGCTGATCATCAGCGAGGATGAAGTGGACAGTGAGGAATAGCTGCACAGATGTCTGGAATCCCCTGCGCTTCAGCTTAGGACTTGTCAGAAGTGCAGGCCAGGAGGAGCTGAACAGGCAGAGGACATCGTCTGAACACTTGTATCTGAGGACTTGTCAGTAGAAAACCACCAGCAAAGCGAACGCAGAGGCTGCCTTTTACCTTTATCCGATCGGAGGCGACTGAAACCTGGCAGGGGGAACAGTGCCCAGCAGATGCCACACCAGCAGGAACAGTGCCACAAGATGACAAAACCAAGTCCTGTGCTGCTGCACGTGCAGGGTACGGGTGAAGCTCTACAATATGGCGACGGCCCCTCTGCCAAGTCCTGTGCTGCTGCAGTTGCAGGGTACAGGTGAAGCTCTACAAGTTGGTGAGACCCCCGGTAACCAGGTGGTACCCCTGCTTACTGGCACCTGTGTATAGATGGATTTAGCTTGTGTAGCAGTTGGGTGGGATTTCGCACGGCGTTTTTTGTGTTCGGTTTTTTGGCGGGCCGGAGCCAGGAGTGTGTCCATTACAGGGAAGACATGCAAATCTTTCCATTGTACTTTCTCTCTGCTCCTGGCTTTGGCTCACAAGGTGCTGGGCATGGGGGCCGTCGTGTGAGCGCCCCCCCCAAGGTAGATTTGTCAGTTTAAATGTGTTAGTGTTAACCCTTACTAGGCTGTAGAGAAAGGGCTAGTCAGGGGATGATGGAGAATTTATGTCTGCTTAACAATTGTGTTTTATTAATGGTATCATGTCTGAGCTGAGGTAGCTGAGCGCTGCACTGAGGTAGCTGAGCACTGCAGGAGACTGTTCTGAGGTAACTGGCCACTGTATGCAGACTGTCAGCTCTGGGGTAACCACTGCTTGGTATCTGTCAGCTGTGAGATAACTGGCCACCTATTATGCAGACTGTCAGCTGTGAGGTAACTGCTGCACAGTCTGTGGTTGAGGTGGCTGCTGCTGTTAATCAGATTCGGTTTATAATTACTTGTTATTTTATAACTGTTACTTTCATATAAAGAATCAGAATCTAATGGTGGCCGGAGAAACAGAGATGGTTAATAATTGTTACCGGGATGTTGGTGTTACCTCAGTGTAACTAATTAGGTGGTTTTAGACATTCTTGGGGCGCCTCACTACCTTGGTGTAACTAGTTAGGTGGTTGTCAGACATCCTTGGGGCGCCTCACTACCTCGGTGTAACTAATTAGGTGGTTGTTAGACATCCTTGGGACGGCTCACTACCTCGGTGTAACTAGTTAGGTGGTTGTTAGACATCCTTGGGGCGCCTCACTACCTCGGTGTAACTAGTTAGGTGGTTGTTAGACATCCTTGGGGCACCTCACTACCTGGATGTGTGGTTACATTTATGGAATCGGGTAATGGAGAGGTGTGGGTACTGACATGAGGGCTCATATTGGGCCGGTCTCATCCATTTATTGTTGTTTTAGTCAGAAATCAGTACAAATTCCTTTCATCCAGGAAATAGAGAATTTCCTGCAATAGGGCAAGACTCCAGTGATGCTCTCATATTGGAAGTAGGCCCGGCTCATTAAAGAAGGCTTCCAGTACGGCCTATATGTGCATGAGTTAAAGGGACTCAGCTGTGAAGGGGTTAATAAGTTAATTTCAGTTGTTTATGATCCTGAGGTAGTTAAATTGCTAATCACACAGATGAGGGCAGAGTTGCTGGTCATTTTGATACCCCCCTTTTTTTAATTTGAGGTTGTCCCCTTTGAGGGTTATACCAGAGAAGAAGTCCAGCTCCTTTCAGTGATTTATCATTTATCTTACCCACAAGCAGTCTTCTCTGAATGCTGAGGCGCTCCTGAGCTGCTGGCATTAAGATATGCATCATGTGACTACATTGGCTTTATTATGGCACTTCGGTCATGTAATGCAGTATTCGGATAACTTCTTATTGGTTGGGGTGTTAATTCTTTGGGTTTCCGGTTTGGCGTTACCGATGGGATCTAAGGCATCCTACTATTATTTAGAACTATCCTCATTTTTAGAGTAGGTGGGAGGAAGGAATCTCCTGATGCTGGTGTAATACACTACTTAGATGATTGTTGTTTATTGGGCATCAGGGTAATGAAGGTATGAACAAGTTTTAGAGGGCATGTGGTCAGAATGGAGGATTTTGAGGTGCCGCTGGCGAACGGGAAAAATGCTATGGCCATGTACTCGGTTGGAGTTTTTAGGTATTTAATTGATAGCATTGCGATGGTTTTTCTAATTGCCAATGTCAGGGGTGTATAGTTTATGGGTTTAATTAGTCAGACATTACGTATGAAGGACGATTACATGGAGGGAGTTGCAGCGGTTAGCAGGTCGGTCCTGTTTGGCTTCACAGGTGATTATTATTGGTCGCAGGTATTCCCGCAGGTTATGTGTGGTGATGTGCGGTTGGAAGGCCCATACATCGCATGCGCAGATGTCAAGGGAGCTAAAGCAGGATCTAGTGGTATGGTTGGTATCTGTGACTTTAATGGTCAGTCAGCTTGGTGATGGGAGCTTGTGGAAGCGGAGGAGTTATCATTAGGTGCTGACACATCAGTGGATAATGGTTATGGAGTAATTGTTGTTAAGAGCTGGTCGGCAGAAGTTAGTTCATGTGCTAGTCAGATGATGTCTAACATATAACCTCTTATTGAGGGTTAGAGATGGTCAGTGTGAGATTAATGCGGCTGTTATATCATAGTCTTATTTACGGATGCAGCAATTCAGGGAGGAGTCCAACATTTAGGATGCGGCTCATATAGCTCAGTTTGGAAGGTAATGTTGGGTATGGCTTTCTTTCAAAGATGGTGTAACCTCATACCTATTAATTCTGTTTTTCAGGTAGAGCAATTGATCAGGGGCTGTAAGGCAGTAGTGTACGCCCCTTATCAGAGGCTGTAAGGCAGTAGTGTACGACCCTGATCAGAGTCTGTAAGGCAGTAGTGTATGCCCCTGATCCACGCTCTGCTATCACATTTAGCTTACTAGGGAAGTTGCTAAAAGTATTGCCTGAAGTGTGTAGATGAGCATATGAGGTACGGCTGTTTAGATGTGACTTTGGGGCCTTAAGGATGTGTCAAACCATGGGAGCTTTATAATAATAATTAAAAAAAATTGGGTAAAGGGGTGTGGCTTCGCTTGTTTGCTCATTTTCATGAGAATATATGCCTGGTTAGGAATTTGCAGGAGTTTATGTGCCTATGCCCGCAAGCACCAGATTCTTTGTTGATCCATGTACCCTGTTTCCCTGGAGATAAAACCTACCCAGGAAATAAACCCTAGCAGGATTTTTCAGGATGCTTAAATTTTAAGCCCTATTCCAAAATTAAGCCCTAGTTGCAGTTACTAAAAAAAAAAAGTCAATGTAAATAGTGTCCGGGCAGCTACACATGGCAAAAGTAAGATCTTCTGGAGCAAAAATGAGTAAAAGACCCTGTCTGGTTTTCGGGGAGACAGGGATGATGGACAGTCATTATCTTGCTTTTAATGTATAATGGTGCTTAAAACTGTTTACAGGTGTGGTTTTATTGAAGAAAAAGTAGATAGACGGGGTTCATCTCGTTTTAAGTTTTACATTCGCTCAGATAATATGGTGTACTAATTCTTTTTTCATTTGAGGAATTAAGAAAAGTATTGTGTGGATTGTTGGACCCTCCTTTGTGTACTGGGCTTGGAGAAGGGCAGCAGAGCGCTGTTATTCTGAAAATTTGGGATTGTACAGATCACAGTTTGATATTTTTGGTGAATAATAGATGTATGAGGTGGAGTGGATTAATGGCGGAACTGATGTATAAAGAGTCACGTGGGCTTGGAGAGTCACGTGGGCCCTGTCCAGATGTTTTATTTTTACACTTAGGGGGTTAATGACATAGAAAAGAACACATTGATGTGTCGTGGGACATTGAAGGGAGAAGTGGAGCATTAAACAAGGTTCCAGATACAGTGATAGTTTTTTCAGATATTGTTCCTCGATTATTAGGGTCATTGCCGAGGTCTGTATATAGCGAGAGAATTCGGAGAAGGGTAACCCGGTGGTAGAGCTCATGCCAGGAGTGGATGTTTACTTTTTAGACATGCTGACATGGAAGGTCTTGTTCCAGGCTTCCATAGGAATGATATAGTATACTTGTCAGAGATTGCGTTGGATATTTTTATTATGGAGTTGTGTAGATGATTGAGGAGGCTGCGGTTTGTTGGGGGGGCCATGTCATTAGTGGATGCCATGGCCTGGTGGGGGATTGTCACCCGCATTAGGCAGGTGGGCAGGTAAACTTGGGGAGAGTTTGGTGGTGGTAAACTCGTGTCTGTAAGACAGTTTACATGAACTGTTATGTTTATTGATTGGTTAATAAACTTGAGTCTGTAAAACAGAGTTTACAGGAAGTGTTATGGTTATTATTGGTTACATTTCTCCCCAAATGTTTGTAACCCCGTTAATAAACACCGCGGCCTTCTTTATCCAATATTGGTGTCTGTGTCGGTTATTTTTAAGAGTTTGGTAAGGTTTTAATAAAGCGTAAGATCCCATGTTTTAGACCACTATAACATCATTATCTTGACCTGATTCTGGGGCCCCTGTAGTCCCGATAGACAGCACAAATCATCCGATGCCTGGGGAGACAGAGTGAAGCCTCCTGGAGCGTGCTTGCAGCTACTGCTGGAGCTCGAACATCACTGGCGGGCCACCACGTGGTGAGCGCTGCCATCTTGGGGAGGAAGCTGATCGCAAGCCAGCAGGCTCCTGAAGCAGTGGGAGAAAGGACGGAGGGTTCCCGCTGTGCGGCAGGAGAGGTGAAGGAGATAAGGGCAGAGGTGTCTGGCAGCAGAGAGAGCCGCTGTAGAGTGAGCAGCTGCCATAAACACGTGGGGACTGAGGAGGAAGCGCGCAGAGAGGCTTTAGTGAAGGGCAGTAGCTGAGCTCTTCTGCATCAGCGCTCACCTGTCAGAGCAGAGAAAGACATTCAGCAGCCACAATAAATAGCTGTGAGTGGCAGGAATTCCAGGAATCCAGTGACCAGCACACAGTGTAAAACAAGACACTCCATAATCTGTGACTATTTCCAGCACAGGACATACAGTAGCACTTCTATAACTCTACAACTCCCAGAAGTGCCTGGATTTCTCATCCCCTCCTGTGGCCAACGTACTGTGAAAACACTATACAAATTCCCTGCAGGGCAGCTATTGATTGGACCCGGAGTCCCACTTTACTGTCAACATAAAGTGCAAGCTAGACGATTTCCCTGTGTGACTGCTGCTCGACACCGCTTCATACTCGTTATACCTCAGGGACATTCACAGGCCTCCTTAAGGAGCTTTAACACAATTTGCAAAATCTCCTCCAAAGGCAAGAAATGCAGAGGTGGATCTGCTATGGGACCCACTAGACAGAACTCTTCCATTGATAAACTAAAGATGTTTGCGAGGGGGGAACCCCGCAGTGGCCCCGACCTGGAGCCTATGTCATCTGCATCAGGAGAAATGGCCTCTGCATCAACCACCTGTTTGAGTTCGCCTGCTGGGTCGGTTCAGACTTTGCAACAACTGTCTGATCAGCTCTTATCAGCGACACAAACATCTACTGCTATCCTTACGGGTAAAATCGACGAGATCAAAATGGATGTGAGCCTGTTGAGACTAGACCTCCAGAATCTACGAGACCGAGTCACTGGTACGGAGGACAGGATCTCTGTGTTGGCCGACACCGTACCCCTGATGTCAGCAACTATGCTAGAGCTTATGCAGAAAGCAGAATTCTGGAGGCAAAAGGCAGATGATTTGGAAAATCGCTCACGGTGAAATAATCTCCGTGTTGTGGGTCTACCGGAACGCACTGTGGGGCAGAGGCCGGAGGAGTTCATGGGACGGTGGCTGCATGCTTCTCCCAGATGCTTCCCTGCCCCAGGTCTATGTGGTGGAGCGAGCCCACCGAGTGCCCATGAAGCCGCCCATACTGGGTGCTCCTCCTAGACCCCTGCTGGCGAAATTACTTAATTTCCGCGATAGAGATGAGATCCTACAAGCTGCCAGAAAAGGAGGCCCTCTTAGATACAACAACGCTACAGTATCCATCTTCCCGGACTTCTCAGTAGACCTACAAAAGCAGAGAGCATCCTTCTTCGAGATCAAGAAGCGACTCAGAGATCTTCAGTTGCCATACTCCATGGCATATCCAGTGTGACTGCGAGTGGTAGATGGTGACCGCACACGTTTCTTCTCCCCATCTGAAGCGGAACAGTGGCTGTCCACCAGGCGTCGAACAAAGGGACTGTAATGTATACTTAACTACCTTCTTCTTTCAGGCAGAGAGACTGTTATGTGCTAAGTGGACACGCATTCAAATTACCCTGTTACACCACCGGGACTCTATGCTTAGAATATCTAATTTGCACCCAACACCGGGTAGGCAGGCCCAGGTCATATATTGATGCCCGTAGATTGACGTCCTCCTGACTGTTGGGGGTCGCTGTGGGTGCTGTTCTCCTCCTCCCCACCCCCCTTTTTTTCTCTCAATTACCTCACTCTCTCCCCTTCTCTATTCTCCTTTTCGTGCTCTATTGGTGTGCAAAATGGTCATTCAGACAAGCTAGGGGAGGCCTAAGTCAAGAATATTTCATAAGTTAAAGTTGGTCTCTATTCTTGTAATATTGATTATCGTTTACCTCAAGTATAGTTGGATTCAAGCTATGCTATGTAGGTTTCCCCTAATATTGGATTGCCACGTACAAAGATCTAATAGTACGTGTAATATTTACTGTGTGTTCTATAACAGTTAATTAGCTGTCCGTTAGTAGTTTACTGTTCTAATGTTACGAAATTGCATACTTCAAACAATTTATTTTTATTATAAGGAAATGGGGAAATATTGCTATATGGTACTCTGTAACTATGGTGTTGCGGACTGCGACGAGGCACAGGATCAACAGATTGTTGTGTCTAGTCCCTTTCTGACTAACCTTGACCATATTCCCTTATGGCTGAGGTAGTTTTTGTGTCTTGGAATGTCAGGGGCATGGGATCAACCAGGAAGCGGTCTATGATTTTTTCACTGATGCGCTCCTGGAGACCACATGTGGTATGCCTACAAGAGACCCATCTCACACGTAATACTGTAAAAGTCTTGTCGAAGCCGTGGGTCCAATGGTTTGCCCACTCCTACCACACATCATATTCTAGGGGTGTATCCCTGATAATAGAGAAGTCCCTCAGATGGGAGGTAGAACAGCTGAAAAACGATCCGGAGGGCAGATATGTCTTTGTTCGGGCTAAAATAAATAGTGACCCATATGTTTTCATGTGTTATTATAACCCACCACCCGCATCATCGGCCCTCCTGGCAGATGGTATTGCATTCGCCTCATTCTCGCCAGAAGCCACAATTCTTTGCATGGGACACATGAATATGATTATGGACCCGTACCTAGATAGATTCGGGGGAGACACTCGGAGGGGAGATGCGGGCATGACCAGGCTAGCCTTGATAGTCTCCTTGATAGTTAGATCTATGGCGTATATTTCACCCCCAACAGCAAGAATTTTCCTGCCACGCTGCCCACAACCATTCACTTAGCTGTATTGATTATATGTTTGGGTCTCCCTCCCTGTTCTCCAAAATTAGCTCCATAGAATTTCTTCCTAGAGGAATATGGGACCACTCGCCGATTCGAATGGTCTTGAAAAACCCTGGCCAAGCAGTACCTAGGAGATGGAAGGTACACCCGTTCTGGCTCTCACTGCTTGGACCTAATGACTGTATACCGGATCAAATGCAAGTATATTACGAGGCGCATGCGGCCTGCTCTGATGCTACATTGGTGTGGGAGGCATTCACGCCCTACCTCAGAGGTTGTTTTAGATCCTCAATCTCCTTTATCAAAAAAGCTACGACGTGGGAGGTGGAACTTTTGGCAGAACAGTGCCAGTTGTTGGAGAGTGAATTCATTGCTAACCCATCTGACGTTAATAGAAACAGATGGCTGCATATCAGTAGGGATTATTTAATGTATTTAAGGTAAAAGGCCCAAAGGAACCTCTTTTTTTCCGGACAATCTTTTTTTGAGCTGGGTAACCAATCTAGCAAGTTACTGGCCTACATGGCCCGTCAGGAGATTGCCTTTCTCTCGATACTGAGGATTACATTGGCTGAAGGAGTCACACTCTCGAACCCCGTAGATATCCTGAATAGATTTCAACAGTTCTATAGTGCTCTATACCAATCCCAGATTGATTACTCCATTACTAAACTAAATAACTATTTAGAAGACATAGTATTCCCTAACCTACAAGACCCTCATAAATCCCTATTAGACTCCCCTATTACAATAGAAGAAGTTATAGAGGCAATGATGACCATGACCAAGAGTAATACCCTGGAACCGGACAGTCTGCCCGTGGAAGTTTATTTACAGAATAAAGAAGACATTGTGCCACGTCTGCTCTCCCTATACCAGCATATATTTGAAGAGGGACGTCTTCCGGACTCTGTCAGAGGCTAGCATAGTGCTGATTTTGAAGCCTGATAAAGACCCAGAGGAATGTGGATCATATAGACCCATATTCCTATTAAACACAGACTATAAGATTCTCACTAAGATATTAGTCTCCTGACTGAATCAAACAATAAAAGAAATCATACACCTAGACCAATCCGGGTTTATTCCTGGAATGTCTACCACGGACAATATTAGAAGGGCACAGGTAGTCACACAGGTGGGATGGAGGTGGGGGTCGGACTGGGCCCCCTTCATTGGATGCAGCTAAGGCATTTGACTCGGTCGAGTGGCCATACCTGATGGAGGTACTCCGGGGATTTGGAGACTCATTTATTAGGTGGCTCTCTATACTGTACAGTTCGTTGGTAGCCATGGTCGTGGTAAATGACCTGGCCTCCACCTCCTTTTCATTACACAGAGGCACCCGACAGGGCTGTCCACTCTTCCCCCTCCTGTTTGGCATTGCCATAGAGCCCTTGGCCCTGAGAATTCGGCAACATATAACATATAGAGGTGTGAAGATTGTATCTAGAGAGTACAGGGTGGGTCTGTACGCGGACGATCTAATACAATATGTGTCAGAGCCCAGGAACACTTCGGCTATCTCCCTGATAGATGGATTTGGGCGATTTTTAGGCTTACGCATTAATTGGCAGAAGTCTGCATTCATGCATATGAGGCTTGAGGGTTGGCAGATGGGTGAGGTATTCTACAACTTCCATGTCACCCCTCAATTTAAATACCTTGGAATTTATATCTCTAGAGATCATGCTCTGAGGTTTAATCTGAACATTGCTCCCCTATTAACGTCCCTCCAACATAAACTTAAAACCTGGAGTGCTCTGCTGCTATCTGTGGCCGGCAGAATAAATCTTATTGAAATGATTGTCCATCCCAAATATTTATACTGTCTAGAACATGCAGACACAATTGTGCCACAGAAATTTTTCAATAAGACCAATTCAGCAGTAGTGTCCTTTATTTGGGGAAAAGCTAGGGCCAAACTCTGTATGGAAACATTAGAGCGTCCAAAAGACAGAGCAGGAATGGCGTTGCCAGATTTGAAGCTGTATTATTTAGCTGGACAAGCAAATAATAAGCTAATGCAGTTGTATATACTCCATCAGTGCTACCTGACACCGACTAGACTTTATAAAATGAACAGAGTACCCACCAACCAGTGTCATCGGTGCCAGGCGCAATTTTTAATCACCTAACCCCTTAGTGACGAAGCCTGTTTGCGCCTTAGTGACAGAGCCAAATTTTTATAACCTGACAGGCTTTGCATATCCAAGTGATTCTGACATTGTTTTTTCGCCACATGTTGTACTTCATTTAGGTGGTAAAAATAGACCGTTAGAACTTGTGTTTATTTATTAAAAGTGCCAATATTGGGAAAATTTATAAAAAATTGTCATTTTTTCACATTTTCAACTGTAATTAGAGATGAGCGAACGTACTCGGTAAGGGCGATTTCGCAATCGAGCACCGCGATTTTCGAGTACTTCACTACTCGGGTGAAAAGTACTCGGGTGCGCCGGGGGCCGGGGAGAGGCGTGGCGGCGCGGGGGGTAGCAGCAGGGAACAGGGGGGAGCCCTCTCTCTCTCCCTCTCCCCCCCCACTCCCCGCTGCAACCCCCCGCGCCACCACAGCGACCCCCGAATTTTTTCGCCCGAGTACGGAAGTACTCGAAAATCGCGGTATTCGGGCGAAAAAGGGGCGTGGCCGAGCACGTTCGCTCATCTCTAACTGTAATATCTCAAATATGTGCAAACATACTGTACACATTTTTGCTAAGATTTACATTTCCATCTGTTTACTTTATTCTGAATGCACGTTTGAAGAACGTTCATTTTTTTTAACCATTTAGGAGACGTACAAATGTAACATTACTTTTCCGCATTTTGAGGAACACTTTGGTTTCCTACACCAAGCCAAGACTGCAAAGGCTCATAGGTGTCAGAATAATAGATACCTCCACAAATGACCCCATTTTAAAAACTACACCCTTTAATGTATTCACTGAGGGGGGTCATGAGTATTTTGACCCCACATTTTTTTTTTCAGGAATTATTGCAATTTAGAGGAGAAAAAATAAAATTTTATACTTTTGCAAATATGTCATTTTAAATATATATTTGTTTTCTATAGTGCACATGAAAATGAGGATTGACACCCCAAAATAGATACCCCTGTTTGTCCTGTTTT
This sequence comes from Eleutherodactylus coqui, assembly GCF_035609145.1. NCBI lineage: Eukaryota > Metazoa > Chordata > Amphibia > Anura > Eleutherodactylidae > Eleutherodactylus > Eleutherodactylus coqui. The sequence continues at coordinate 52,997,052 of NC_089838.1, read as the reverse complement.
CGGAAATATACCCAATGCGGCCCTAATATTATGTCTCTATGCACAACGGGGCCCAAAATGAAAGGAGTAGTCAGTGTCTTTCAGAACAGAAATTTTGCTTAAAGGCCTTTTAGGCCCCATAGCACAATTGTAGAGCTCTTGAGTAGCCAAAACCATAGAAAACCCCCACAAATGACCCCATTTTAGAAAAAAAACTAGACCCCTTAACAAATTTATCTAGATCACAGTTTTTGAATGAATTCAAGAAAAGCAGTAGTAAAAAATTGTAATTTTCCTTCTTTTGGCAATTCTGACAATTTAAAAACAGGTTTTTTTTTCACAGCACACATATGAATGAAGACTTGCACCTCAAAATTGATACCCCTGTTTGTCCTGTTTTCATAAATATACCCATTGTGGTCCTAATCTTATGTCTGGATGCACAACAGGGCCCAAAATGAAAGAAGTAGTCGGTGACTTTCAGAACAGAAATTTTGCTTGAAGGCCTTTTATGCCCCATTGCCCACTTGTAGAGCCATGGAGCGGCCCAAACCATAGAGAACCCCCGACAAATGACCCCATTTTAAAAACTAGACCCCTTAATGAATTTATCTAGGGGTGTACTGCCTATTTTGACCCCACAGTTTTTGAATGAATTTAAGAAAAGCAGAAGGAAAAAATTATGAGTTTTGTTTTTTTGGCAATTCTGTCATTTTAAAAACAGCTTTTTTGTACAGCACACATATGAATGAGGACTTGCACCCCCAAATGGATATCCCTGTTTCTCCCATGTTCAGAGACATACCCATTGTGGCCCTAAACTTATGTCTGGATGCACAAAGAGGCCCAAAATGAAAGCAGTAGTCGGTGGCTTTCAGAGCAGAAATTTTGCATGAAGGCGACTTAGGCCCCATTGCCCACTTGTAGAGCCCTTGATCAGCCAAAACCATAGAGAACCCCCACAAATGACCCCCTTTTTAAAACTAGACCCCTTAATGAATTTATCTAGGGGTCTACTGAGAATTTTTACCCTACAATTTTTGAATAAATCTAAGCAAAGCAGTAAGAAAATATTACAATTTTCATTTTTTTTTTGCAATTGTGTCAATTTAAAAACTGTTTTCTTTGTACAGCACACATATAAATGAAGACTTTCACCCCAAAATGGATCCCCCTGCTTGTGCCGTATTCAGAAACATACCCATTGTGGCCCCAATCTGCTTACAGGACACATGGCTAGGCCCATAATGGAAGGAGCACCCGTTGGATTTCATTGCCCAATTGTAGAGCTTTTGAGCGGCCAAAACGTTAAAGAACCCCCACAAATGACCCCGCTTTGAAAACTAGACCCCTTACCGAAATCTAGGGGTGTACTGCATATTTTGACCCCCACAGTATTTGAATGAATCTAATCAAAGCAAAAGGAAAAAATTACGATTTTCATTTTTTTGGCAATTGTGTCAATTTAAAAACAGGTTTTTTTGTACAGTGTACATAGGAATGAAGACGTTCCCCCCAAAATGGATCCCATCGTTTGTTTCGTGTTCAGAAACATACCCATTGTGGCCCCAGTCTACTTATAGGACCTACGACAAGGCCTTTAATGGGGGGAACACCCGTTGGATTGCAGGGCACAACTGAATAAATTCCAGGCCCCATTGCTCAGTTGTGGGGGAAAAAAAATTGACTCCTTAAAAATAATCTACCCCCCCCCTCCAACTCCGTGCCCTTTTTGGCCTTCCCCAAATTTTAGATAAAAGTAATTATGTAAACACTGTGGTTTTTTTTTTTCGAAGACGGGTACATGGGGCAATAAAATCTGCCTGCAGCGGATCCAAGCTGTGAGCCTGGCTGTAGCGCTGCATATGGCCGTGTAATGTACTGCGCATAACTGCCTACTCACACAGGCGGTCATGCGCAGTACACCTTTTTCTTTTTTGTATTTCCTGCGCTGTCACTTAGCGATGACACGGGTACCCACACCCCTTACACAATGTAGTTGCGTATGGGCTGCGCGTATATCTGCGACCATGGTGCACAATGGGCTCTGTGTTGCTGATATCCGCGGTAAAATAGAACATGCTGTGTTCTGTTTTCTGCGAGTGGATTACGTAATTCTAACCCGCTAATGTGAGCGTAATTGTGTAATCCAATGCGATTGATTTGCGTATTACCGCGGATCAGACGCGTACGGGATCCGTAATTCCTATCCGGTCATTGGAGACTGGCCAAAGGTAGATTGCTTTTTTTTTAAAATCATGTGACTGGGGACCGCTCACTGCTCCAGGCTCTTGGTCGCCGGGAGCAAGGAGATTTTAACTTTCCTAGGCTCCCCGCCTCCTGCGCATGTGTCCGGCATTTTGCCGGCGGTCGCATGCGCAGAATTTCAGGAAGGTCCGCAGAGGAGGAATGCGTCGGGGTTCAAATACGGAGGCCTCCGATAGAAAGTTTCATCTCCTCTCATTGATCGCATTGGTGACGGGAGATGAAGCTTCAACTTTTTTTTAACTTTTACGTGATCGCCATTATCCATTGGATAACGGCGAACACGTGACCAGAAATCACTCAACGCGGCCGCCAGTGAAAGCTACAGGCTCTCGGCTAAGTTTTGTAGCCAAGAACAGGGAGAATTTTAAATTACCCTGGCAATCCACGGCTTTTGCGCATGCGTCTGCCGTGTTGGCGACGGGCGCGTGCGCAGAAGCTGTCGTAAGGCCCGCAGATAAATTCGGGGGCCTTAGGTACGTAATTTCATCCTTCCTCACGGATATGACCCTGAGAGATGATGAAATGTCAGCTCTCTAAACTTTTTTAAAAAAACTTTTTTACACTTTTTTTTTTTAACTTTAAATGATTACTGTTATCCATTAGATAACAGTGATCATTTCCCAGTGGACCTCTCTCTGCTCCTGGCTACACATGGTAGCCAAGAGCAGAGGGATTTTGAATTTCCCGGGGCCTGAGCCCCTCTGTGCGCGCGCCCGGGGATCGGAACACCGCTGAGGATCGGGGGTGAGTATTTTCACCTCCCCTCATGGATCCGATCCATGTGGGGAGGTGAAACTAACTTTTTTAACCTTTTTTTTTTACATTTTGGCGATCGCCGCTATCTATTGGATAGCAGCGATCGCGGATCTGGGGACCTCTCACCGTGGTCCCCGGTGACAACTACCTTAAAGGAGATGTCTCGAGGAAGCAGTGAATTTTTTTTTTTGCCCAGTCCCCCTAATTAAGCAAACATTACTAATTACCCCTGTAAATGACGTTTCTAGCTGGTTTGTACTTACCGTTCCAGCGTTTCAGCAACTTATAAAAATTTTGCCAAGATGGCCGCCGGCTCTTTTCCCTTCGCTCGCTGCAGCCCGACGTGCGCGCTCCCGAGACGCTACCAGCTGTGTCTCCATGGCAACCAGACGCCCCGCAGCCGCCGACCGGACCCCTGGAGTGAACACGGCCGACCAGTCACCCACCGCCAGGCAGAAGGTAACCGGCGCAGCGCCCCCCCCCCCCATCACAGCGGCAGCCCCCCCGGCCCAGCGACAGCCCCCCCCGGCCTAGCGACAGTTCCCCCGGCCCAGCGCTAGTTCCCCTGGCCTAGCGACAGCCCCCCCCGGCCTAGCGACAGTTCCCCCGGCCCAGCGCTAGTTCCCCTGGCCTAGCGACAGCCCCCCCCCGGCCTAGCGACAGCCCCCCCCCGGCCTAGCGACAGTTTTCCCCCGGCCCAGCGCTAGTTCCCCCGGCCTAGCGACAGCCCCCCCTGGCCCAGCGCTAGTTCCCCGGCCTAGCGACAGCCCCCCCGGCCTAGCGACAGCCCCCCCATCGCAGCGGCAGCCCCCCCCGGCGCAGCGACAGCCCCCCCCATCGCAGCGACGACAGCCCCCCCCATCGCAGCGACGACAGCCCCCCCCCCCGGCACAGCGACGACAGCCCCCCCCCGGCGCAGCGGCAGCCCCCCCCCCGGCCCATCACTTACCAGGACGGCAGGACAGCTGGGCGGCTTCTCCGGACAGCTGGGCGGCTCTGCACCTTCCTCTAACAGAGGATGGTACAGAATGGCCGCTCCAGCACGCTCCCGAGCAGTGACAGCTCATCTGCGCATGCGCAGAAGAGCTGTAGCGGGGAGCACACTGAAGCGGCTCGTGCTGAAAGGAGAAGACCGGACTGCGCAAGCGCGTCTAAAAAAGCAAGCTGCCAGCGAATTTAGACGGAACCATGGAGACGAGGACGCTAGCAACGGAGCAGGTAAGTGAATAACTTCTGTATGGCTCATATTTAATGCACGATGTACATTACAAAGTGCATTAATATGGCCATACAGAAGTGTATACCCCCACTTGATTTCGCGAGACAACCCCTTTAAGGAGTCGGGAACCAGGAGATTTTAAAATTCCCGCGACTCCCGTCCTTCTGCGCATTCGTCTGGCGCGATGCGCAGAAAAGCGGCGCCGGGTCCCGGAGGACCCTTTCACCGCGGGACACCACAGACAAGGCAGGTGAGTACTTTTAGCTGCCCACCTGAATCTTTAACTTTTTAAAACTTTTTTTTAACTTTATCGCATTGCCGGGGAATTCTGCCTGCAGCCCAGGGTGACCGCTCCATGCTGTGGGCTACCTGCGGGCACCAACAGCATGGAGCCGTCACGTCCTCAGCCAAGAGGGCTTTAATCCAAAGAGGATGCATGTTTCTACGTCCTTTAGGATTAAAGCCCACTTAGCTAGGACGTAAAAAGGCAATGGGGCCGTCACTAAGGGGTTAATATGGAGCTGCCCTGATGTCTATACGTATTGGAGGGAGGTCACAGAATTTCTAAGTCAGCTAATGGAAATGCCAGTCCCATTCGACCCGGGCATGTGCCTGTTGGGAATTTTGGATGAGGAGCATTGGCAGTTTCATGACCGCATATTTCTTATTAAGATGTTGTTCCTGGCTCGTAAGGTGACAGAACATGGTTAATTCCACCTTGCCATATGAAAAGGCTGTTTATAAAAATAGAAAGCGTCCGGGGAAGTTCAACAAAATGTGGGGAAGGTGGTGCGGCACTGCAGACACGACTCCCGGCCAGGATCTGCTTCAGGGTCTATTGAATAGGGCTTCACCTAGATTTGCCCAGTAAAATGGATGCCAATTGTCAGACCCTACTGTTATAGGAATTTAATTTTAATTTACAGAGGTAGCGATACCAAATATGTTTTTCATTTAGATTTTTTTTTAATTATAATATGGGAAGAAGGGATGACACAAACGCCATGGTGAGATTGTGGTGCGATTCCAGTACCTGGCTCAGTCACTCTCCATTCGCAGCTACTTTGGGCCACTTATGAGGTTGATGCAACTTTACAATGAGTAACACATAAAGCCACTGAAATAGTCATTAAGCTTAGTACATAACAGTGAGCTCACTCACCACCAGCAGGGGGCACCACCTGGTCCAGGAGTTTCATGCTGGTTCTTTTCCAGATCTTTTTAATGATAGCCCTGAGCTCTTCATTGGCTTGTTCTAGGTTACCTGTTGGGTGGCAGAGAAGGGCACAAGCAGGTATAGTCAGATACAAAGTATACAGGCACTCTATCTCTAAAAAGCTTTTCCATTATATTATAAAACGAACAGTATAACTCTGTATATTCATTATATGATGAAAAGTTGGGGGTCAAAGAGAAAAGCAAAGAGATATTTACACCACCTGGAGGACAGCAGAAATGAATATCAAATTACCTTCAGTTTTAATGCATAGAGAAGTCCGAACCAAGGCGAAGAGCGTTGCATTAAACATGACCGTCCCGTCGCTGTTCAGAGGCATGTTCATGGCGACTAAACGCTGCGTAGTGGAGAAAATGAAGGTGATGCAAGTATCACAAGAAGCAATCATCAGGCTGTCGCCTCCACCACATTTCTCATCTAGTAAACGCTTGCTACTATAGTTGCAGTGCAGGAATGACATTTAGTGACGGGACTATTACTATATGTAACATTGTAGTATGCAGGAAAGCCAAATTCACTATTTGTTTTGTGCCCACTAATTATTTGTTTACCTTACACGCCACACGATGCGGGCACAGCTTCCCGAATCCAAGGGGTGGCTGAATCCGTCTCAGCAGAGTCACTACATCCAAGTGTTTGATACGACCCCTGGATAGGAGGACAAATAGAGAATGAAGCGTTGTATTCATGGAGCAAGAACAGTAAAATGCTCACATCTATAGTATCCCCTTTATTTTAATGGGGATATACTGCAAAATTTAGTAGTGCTTGTAATCGTATTTTAGTAGTAGATAAAATATGCCATATACACAGAATGGACCCTTTATTATAGTCCCCATTGCTCTCACGATTGGCGCTTTCCTGTATGGAAATTAGAGCAGTGATCCCAGAATGTAGCATACATTATCCTACGGGTGTGAGAGTGGTTGCGCACGGGCAGAGGTGTGTGAGCGGTTGCGCACGGGCAGAGGTGTGTGAGCTGTTGCGCACGGGCAGAGGTGTGCGAGCGGTTGAACACGGGCAGAGGTGTGCGAGCGGTTGCGCACGGGCAGAGGTGTGCGAGCGGTTGCGCACGGGCGGAGGTGTGCAAGCGGTTGCGCACGGGCGGAGGTGTGCGAGCGGTTGCGCACGGGCAGAGGTGTGCGAGCGGTTGCGCACGGGCGGAGGTGTGCGAGCAGTTGCACACGGGCGGAGGTGTGCGAGCGGTTGCGCACGGGCGGAGGTGTGCGAGCGGTTGCGCACGGGCGGAGGTGTGCGAGCGGTTGCGCACGGGCGGAGGTGTGCGAGCGGTTGCGCACGGGCAGAGGTGTGCGAGCGGTTGCGCACGGGCAGAGGTGTGCGAGCGGTTGCGCACGGGCAGAGGTGTGCGAGCGGTTGCGCACGGGCAGAGGTGTGCGAGCGGTTGCGCACGGGCAGAGGTGTGCGAGCGGTTGCGCACGGGCAGAGGTGTGCGAGCGGTTGCGCACGGGCAGAGGTGTGCGAGCGGTTGCGCACGGGCGGAGGTGTGCGAGCGGTTGCGCACGGGCGGAGGTGTGCGAGCGGTTGCGCACGGGCGGAGGTGTGCGAGCGGTTGCGCACGGGCGGAGGTGTGCGAGCGGTTGCGCACGGGCGGAGGTGTGCGAGCGATTGCGCACGGGCGGAGGTGTGCGAGCGATTGCACACGGGCGGATGCGTGTTTGGAGTGTAATCTAGTCAATCTTCAATAATTCCACAAGTAAATTGTAGATCCCCATTAGGATGAGCTCCATGCCTGGCAATTTCGTCCAGTGTGCTACTTGTAGTGCGGTCCTTGATCAGCTGATCAAGGGTGCATATTGTTGCGCAAGATGCGTGCTTGTCGCACATTTGGAAGCCCAAATCCTGGATCTAAATGAGCAACTGGCAACACTGAGATCCACTGACAACATGGAAAGGAGATTGCTGCTCACTAAGCAGACACTCGCTGGGGTAGAGGCGGGGGAGGATAGTAGTACGGAAGAGAAGGGGAAGCAGGCAGCCAGCTGGGTGACAGATAGAAGGAGGGGTAGAGAGAAGAGAATCAGGGAGGCTGGTCCTGAACTAGCACAACCCAACAAGTTTGGAACGTTGGCAGATGAGGGGGATGCCATTACACAGCCAGCACAGCTGCAGCACATGCCCTCTGAACGCCAGGGAAATAACTGGTCCAGAAAGAGAGCAAAAATAACCCTAAACCAGTGATGGGCAACCTTTTGAGCTCGCTGTGCCAAAATTCGCCCAAAAACCGAGCATAACTCGGGTGGTGTGTCACTTCGAGAAAAAAAATCCATAAATTCACAATATTTATAGTTTAAATAACAAAAATGTATAATTGTAATGTATAACTGTATTTAATAAACCCAAAACACCCATAGCACAGGCCCTCGCCTTTCACTGCCTCACCCTCACTTATTTGCCCCCCCTAACAGCGGCCCCCCAGCAGTATCTGCCCCCCTTACAACGGCCCCACCAGCAGTATCTGCCACCCTCTTACAGCGCCCCCCCAGCATTATCTTCCCCCCTTACAGCGCCCTCCCCCCAGCAGTATCTGCCCCCCTTACAGCGCCCCCCCAGCAGTATCTGCCCACCTAGCAGTATTTGCCCTCCTTACATTGGCCCCCCCAGCAGTATCTGCCCCCCCTTACAGCGCCCCCCCCAGCAGTATCTGCCCCCCCTTACAGCAACCACCCCCCAGCAGTATCTACCCCCCCTTACAGCGCCCCCCCAGCAGTATCTGCCCCACCCAGCAGTATCTGCCCCCCTTACAGCGGCCCCCCTAGCAGTATCTGCCTCCCTTACAGCACCCCCCCAGCAGTATGTGCCCCTCCTTACAGCACCCCCCCGGCAGTATATGCCCCCCCTTACAGCGGCCCACTCCTTACAGCGCCCCCCCAGTAGTATCTGCCCCCCCTACAGCGCTCCCCCACCAGCATTATCTTCCCCCCTTACAGCGGCCCCCCAGCGGTGACTGCCCCCCACGAGACCCACGTACTTACCTCATGGATGCTCCGCTCCTCCTGTGCCCGGCGCGCCGCCAGCAGCGATCTCCGGCGCACACTGTGACGTCAGTGTGTTGCAGGACGCCTCTTCCCCTGGAAACTCCGGCGAACCAACAGGTAAGAGACGTCAGGGGACGGGGGGAGGAGGATCCTGGCTGCACACTGACATCACAGTGTGTGCCGGGATCAGCACTGCTAGGCTGGGTTTACACAGGGCGGATTTGCCGCGGCAAATTCGCCCGCGGCCGCTAATCTCGGGATTAGCCAGCCATGTGGACGAGATTTCTCAGAAATCTTGTCCACACGGGACGGCCAATCCGCTGCGGTAAGTCCGGCTGAGACCGCGGCTGCAGCCGCGGTTTCAGAAGATGCGGCATGTCTATTTACTTTTTTTTTTGTCTAATTTCGTCGCGGCCGCGCTCTCCTCTATGGAGCGCCGGCCGTAACGGAAAAGCGAGCGGCCGGGCCGCCTCAAAGCCGCTGCGGCTCAAACCGCGGCGGTTCTCCCGGCGGAGATCTCGCGGTTTTTGTTGCGGCCAAACCGTGAGATTTCCGACGGGAATACGCCCCATGTGAACCCAGCCTTACGGTAGTAGTGCTGGTTAGTGAAAACCAGCAGGGGAGTCACGGCCCCTGCCGGTATTCATTAACGGGGTGAGCGGCCGCGTGTCAGTGCTGACACGCGTGTCATAGGTTTGCTATCACGGCCCTAAACTATTCTTAAGTTATATTAACAGTAAAAGGATTTGCACTGAGAGCACTGGCCCTTTAACAAATAATGCAGGAGAAATCATAGAAAATCCAAAAGAGAGCCTGGTAACTACAGTCCGGTAAGTCTCACTTCAATAACTGGAAAAATATTCAAGGGGTTTCTGAGAGACACCATGCTAGAATACCTTAAGGAGAACAACGGAATAACTCCTCACCAGCATGGATTCATGAGAGGTTGATCATGTCAGACCAATCTGATCAGCTTCCACGATGAAGTAAGCTCTAAGCTAAACCTGGGAGAGTCTATTGATCTCGTATATCTGGATTTTGCATTTGACACCGTGCCGCATAATAGGTTGACATACAAACTGAGACAGCTCGGACGGGGTGAAAACGTGTGTATATGGGTAATTGGGCCGCCGTTGCTAGTGGGGTGCCACAGGGTTCAGTATTAGGCCCCATTCTGTTCAATATACTTATCAACGACCTGATAGAAGGACTGCACAGTAAAATATCAATATTTGCAGATAATACAAAATTATACCAGATAATTAATACAACGGTGGACAATACACGGCTACAAATGGACTTAGATAAGCTGGGGGCTTGGGCAGAAAAATGGCAAATGAAGTTCAATGTTGATAAATGTAAGGTTATGCACATGGGCAGGAGAAAATCTATAGAGGAATTTAAGAGGAGACTAAATGTCTTTCTTTACAAAAGGGGGACCAAAAGTGAGCCTGGTAACTACAGGCCGGTAAGTCTCACTTCAGTAACGGGAAAAATATTCGAGGGGTTTCTGAGAGACGCCATCGAAGAATACCTCAAAGAGAACAACGGAATAACTCCTCACCAGCATGGGTTCATGAAGGGTCGATCATGTCAAACCAATCTGATCAGCTTCTACGATGAAGTAAGCTCTAGGCACGACCTGGGAGAGTCTATTGATCTCGTATATCTGGACTTCTCTAAAGCATTTGACACTGTGCCGCATAAGAGGCTGATATAAAAAATGAGGCAGCTTGGATTGCGTGAAAACGTGAGGAGGCAAAATCCATAGAGGAGTTTAAAAGGCGACTGGAGGTCTTTCTAGAGTGGAAGGATATTACAGGATATAAACATTAGGTGACCAGTGGGTTGTTGATTCGGGTCTTACAGACAGGTAGGAGCTATCAGAGGTTGATCCAGGGATTATTCTGACTACCAATATGGAGTCAGAAATGAATTTTTCCCCCGAAAGGGCTAATTGGCTGCTGCTTCATGGGTGTTTTGCCTTCGTCTGGATCAATAAGGAGTTTGAAACAGGCTATATAGTGGCTAAACAGTATATAGTGGTGCAAGGAGCACCGTCGTTTGACAGTTGAGCAATGGAAGAACGTTCTGTGAGGTGACTAATCACAATACTCCATCTTCACATCAGATACCCGGATGTGGAGGAGGCTGGGGTACGTCGCCTGCCTCAGTGTGTTGTGCCAACAGTTACATATGGCAGAGGTTCTGTTATGCTCTGGGTGTGTTTTATGTGACATGGTCTCTGTTGGTTGTAATGACAAGAACCATGAACACGGAGGTGTATCCTGACATTTTGGACTATAATGTGTTACTAACAATGTAGTAATACTCTGGAATTGTTGAGCAATACATCCAACAAGACAACGCCTCTCGTCACATGTCCACCGTTGTTGTTTTTTATTGGTTTGAGTATACAGATGTTTTACGATTGGACGGGCTGCAGAGAGTTTTGACCTTAACATCTCTGGGATGAACAAGAACGTCAGGTCAGGAAATGTGAAGAGTGTTCATCTTCTCTGGGAGATGTTTGCAGGATGAATGGAGGGAAAATACAGCTGAAGTGTATTAGATGTTAGTAGGAAGTATGTATAGAGTATCTGGTGTCATTAGAGTCAAAGGAGCCCCACTAAGTATTAACATATGGAAATAAATACTAATTTTCATTCTTGCTCAGGTGTCTGATAACACTTGGTAGCACAGTGCAAAATCTCTAATAAAGTTGTTGTTGTAACTGCACTTACAAGTAAGAACCGCAGCTCTGATGGTGCAGAAACTTGGTAAAATCATAACCAGACACATTTTTAAAAACTCTCATGGTTTTTGTAGTAGATACGGAGTTGTGATGTATATCGTGTAGCATCCAGATGCTTTGCGACATGGTACACCATATAAAAAGACTCCTGCTCAGCCAACCAGTTGTACTTTGTGGAAGGGTTTATTAAGGGCCACCAAATGCAGATGTCCATGTAATGTTTTCATGTATTTACAGCACGTCTTGTAATAATTGCGCCATTTTGTCAACTGTCAGCAAAATGACCTATTTATCCTATGTGAAACTCTTACTTGGCCTCGGGATCATACTCCGCCCAAATCCTTTTGAATTCATCCAAATGATGAGGACCCAATATGGACCAATCTCGCGTCAGATAGTCAAAATTATCCATAATGACGGCAACAAATAGGTTGATAATCTGCAGTAAAAGAAAGAGATTTTTAGGCCGTGTTCGCCTGACAAGACAGCAAAGGAAAAGAGGTAATGAGACCCACTAGGAAGGCGCAGAGCATGTAAAAGCTGATGAAATAGAAGACTGCAAAGCTGCTCCCGCAGGAGTAGTCATCTTCGGTGCGGTACGTCTCAGATTCGGGGTCACACTTCTTGTTGGGGAGACACGCCAACATGATTTCCTGCCAGGCTTCGCCAGTCGCACACCTATTACAATGGCGCATATCAATGCACGCCAGGAAGGAGAAGGTAAAAGAAATATGGACATTATCCTTTACTACCAAATCAACGGCACGTGAAAACGGTTAGAACCGTGATCACTCTGACACACAATCCTCCCTCCGTAATGACACTCCACGTGCCACAAACCTGAAAAGCAGCAGGACGGCCTGCGGGAAGGTCTGGAAATTGTTATTCCGGTTGATGTTTGTGGTGTCGTTTAGTGCAATCTTCCCAAAAACCTGCAGACAGAAAATCATGTCATTAATGGACTGTCCTGTAGGGGCGCTGTCTGTTCGAGCCCTTGTTTCCAACTGCTAAAAATTAACAGGTTTGTACAGGTTTAGGGCTGAGAGTTGGTGCCCTTTTACATGGAACGATTATATTGTTCAGTTAATTGCTGGATCGTGTGAAACGGACTGCTAGACAATTGTATTATGTAACTCTGCCTATTTAGGGATTTGAAAAAATTAAAGGTCTGACCCTATAAAGATATGTTGCTGAAGAGTAAACATTTACTTTTAACTTCCTCCCAACCACATCATGTAAATATACGTCATGCAGTTGTAAAGGGTATATGGAGCGGAAGCCGAGTCCATACCATACCCGGCAGCTATCAGCAACGGCAACTGACGCGATTGGAGAGTTCACTGAATACTTAGGAAAAATTTACTCCGCGCTCTTCTGGACTGGACAACACTTTCATTAAAGTGTAATTATTAAACCCATTTACAGGTTTACATCCTTTATTGGTAGATATGCCACGTGTATCGGCACCACAACAAGAATGTTTGAAAAAGGCACTTCTTTTTATTACGCGTGGCATAATACCACGCGTAATAAACACATACCAAACACGATTGATGTTGGACTGTGATGGAGTTCTTCCGGGTTCCGTCATGTTACCTGGCATGCTGCACTATTTCATCTGATATGATATGCCAAATATGCATTGGAGATTCCAAACAGAGCTTCTTGCACAGATGTGAACATGGCCGTAGAAGGGTTTTCTGGCCCCTCATATATACTAATCTTGAGATGGCTTCAAATTGGTAGTCTCCAGGGCGAGGTAATACAGTGTAAATGGTGGTAGGGTAAGGGTCCTACTACACATCTGCTGCTAGTACTCGTGACTTACCAATAATTACAAATCCCGCTGCAGCTTGACAATCATGCTTTAACGCTCGTGTAATAGTACTCTGAACCTGCAAGTGTAGGTGCAGCTCGGCAATTACTGCTAAATCGCATCCACTAACGCGTGTGTAATGGCATCCTTGTAAATATCATAGTGCCCAAGTAAATGAATTTGCATTGCCAGTATGCAATTGACCCTTTCTTGCCCAGCACAATAAACTACGGTGTGGAAGTGCATAGTTCTGTGTACTACTGTGGAGCAGGGGTGCTCCGTCCTGCCCCTCCCATTGCAAGCAGTGGCGGGGAGAGGGCAGAGAGGGGGCGGGAGCTCAGTGCACTAGCTCCTGGCCAGGCTCGCCTCCTCCTCTTGCAGAGAGGGACAGCGTATATCGGCCGGGCGTGAAAACCTGACCAATAAGGTCTGAATAAGCCCTCAATATGATACTACTGAAGACTACAAATCATCTGGAAAAAAAACAAGCACTCATACAGAGGCGTCAATGAAAAAATAACAAATTATTTTGTAAAGCAATAAAAAAAAGTGTTATTGTTGTAAAACATATAAGTATATTAATGTAGCATCACCAAAATCCTAACGACTCGCTGAATAAAGTTAACATTATTTATAACGAATGGTGAAGGCTGTAAAATAAATTCCTCTAAAAGTGCCAAAATTGTATTTTTTTTTTCACCCGTCCTCCCAAAACAAAAAGGGGTAGATGACGAGAAAAATGCGTTTTTACACAGCCGATTAAAATCGTGCGAGATTTGTGTGTTGCGATACGCACAAATCTTGCACGAATATGAACCCCATTCTTTTAAATGGGGTCATACACATGAACAATGTTCTGGGAAACAGATCGCTGCAGGTCCTTTCTTTGGGGCGTACCCTCGCAATGCCCATGCTTTTCAATGGGGTCAGTGGCAACTCTGGCATCCTCTGCCGTGGCTGACAGCCACGGTGGAGGATCGCTATTTCCCTGAAGTGCTGTGAGGTGGTTTTGAGATTAAAATGCCTTAGATCCGCAGGGAAATGTTGGCGAGTATGACATTAGGCCGTGATTCACACCCGATACCACATTCGTCCGTGTGAAGTTAGCCTTAATGATGCAGACCCTTTTTTTTATTTTCAGTTTATCTCCCCACTTTCAAAAAACATAACTGTCTTATTTTTCCATCCATGAAGTTGTTTTTTGCAGGAGGAGTTCTATGTTTCAGTGTTTCTATTTAATGTACTGAACAAAGTTCCAAGCAGAGTGAAATTGAAAAAAAAAAGCACAATTCCACCATCTTTTGGGGGTGTCTTGTTTCTACAGCGTACACACTGCAGCAAAAGTGACATACCTTTATTCTATGGGTCAGTGCAATTATGAAAATTATCAAAATGTATGTTTTTTTTGCGGTACTACTTTTTAAAAATAAAATATCTTTAGAAAAAAGTAAAACTATTTTTGGACGCCATCTTCTGACCGCCAGAACTATTTATTTTTCTGTCAACATAATTGTATGAGGGCTTGTTTATTGCAGGATATCCTTTTAAGTACTATTGGTCCCATTTTGGAGTACATACAACTTTTTAATCCCCTTTTAGTACATTTTTTCTTGGAACGGGGTAAACAAAAAAAAGCGCAATTCTGGAGTTGTGGATTTTTTTTTGACAATGTTCACTGTGTGCGATAAATAATGCATTACTTTGATAGATTGGACTTCTATAGATGCAACAATACCAAATATGTATTTGGGTTATTCTTTTTTGATTTATTATAAATATGGGGAAAGTTGAAAAAAAGCCAAAAAAATTATTTTTTTTCTAATAATTACTAAAACTTTTTTTATAGAGTGTAATGCAATACCATAGTATACAGAGTTCTGTCAGGAAGTCAGCCATTATCCCTTATTTCAGAAGGGCTATTCGGACCCTGGAATACCAATCAGGGCATTTAAATGCCGCTGTCCGAACTGACAGTAAGTGGCATGTAAAGGGTTAACAGCCGTGATCACCATTCATGCTGATCGCATCTGTTGTGGTCGGGTGTCAGCTCTAAACGACAGCCAGAAGTCTTCATGTAAAAAGCGAGATTGGCTCCCGCTCCATACAAATCCTGTATGTCCTGGGGCGTGAAGGGGTTAAGGCCCAAACTAAATATTTCTGTCCTCCGACTTAGTTGACCACGATGGCATTGAAAGCTTAAAGGGGTGGTTTAGATTAGAAAAAAACAAAAAACAAAAGCATTTTAATATATACTATTAGGGATTTTGGAGTTAAAGACGTTCTATGGTTACTTTTCCGCTTTGAAAAATCCGCATCTATTTGCTGAAATGGACAAATGCTAGATGTAGTAGCTGCTTCAATTCCTGAGCTGGGGTGCCTGGTCATGTTACCCCCCCCCCCCCTTCTCTGTTGCTACCGGTGCCACGTTGTTCAATTTGAGAGTACATGGCTTCTGGCGGCGATTCAGAATGGCGCATCATCGATTCCATCTAAATGGGAAAAGGGCCAGATGTTCCCCTCAGCCGTTCGCACTGACAGATATGTGGGCAGAGCACAGTCTTTGGACAGTCCTACGCTGTGGACTGTAGGTGGAAACTACCCGGGTAAACAAACGTAGTGACTGACAAGTGAAGGAGGACATAAACTGAGCGACAGTGCAGCTTGTCAGACACGAAAGGAGGTAATATGTATGGGGCATAACTGGAAAACCCCTTTAACAGAGAAGTGTCAACGCTCAGGATCCCAGTCTCTTATCCAAAGTGCAGACGCACTCAGAAGGGACTCTCACTGCAGAGAACTCACATTAGAGAGAACTCATTAAAATCGTTACCATGTAATGCTTCCTGTCTCCTGTGGTGGTGCTGCAGTGGAATTGATTACCATCTGCTGAGTATCCCTACAGATTGCAGCTGATCGCTTGGGGTCTCAGCAGCAAAACACTCACTAATCTGCTTTTCATTGGGGGACAACATGGTAAAGACCCCTGTAGAGGTTTCCTTACCTGCATACCAATGACAGCATAGATGAAAAACAGCATAACAATCAGGAGAGCCACATATGGGAGCGCCTGCAGGGGAAAGGACACAGTAAGGCATCTCGTTGTCACAGGCGTAAAATTCACTGACCACGAAACGTAGAAAAGATGGCCCATTACCTGGAAGGATTTGATGAAGGTCCAGAGAAGGGTCCTGATTCCCTCCCCACGGCTGAGGAGCTTCACCAGCCTCATGACACGAAAAAGTCTGAAGAAGGTGATGGAGATGCGCGAGTTTTCCTCACCCTGCTAGAATATACAGTGGACACAGGTTACACAGAGTCACAGAGGCTGCTGGATAGGGGCTGCCTGTCTACCCTACGCTGCGAGCCCAGACCCTCCGCTACAATGCAATGTTTTACACTCTGAAGTTAATGCTGAATTGCTTCACCGCTCAGGAATCAGGATTTTCCCACAGTATTTCCAATATAACTCCAAAGAGAGAGAAAAACTCATCAGATTTGTTTTTTTCCCCTATGCAGATGGAAAGAGTAACTGAACGACCCGATTATCTATACACTGACGCTGGTAAATACCTAAAGTCTTACAACTTGGTCAAACGTTCCCTCCCGTTAACCCATAATCTGCAGAAGTAAGAGGAAAACAAAACAACATCAACAGTTGAGAGGACAGACCGGGGGTTTCTTGTGGAGAACATATCCGGACCAAAGCTCCACTTACAGTAACTCACACCAGGGGTGCCGGCCGTCTTACACAGACTCTTAGTTCCGTTGCTACAAATTAGCTCCAGAATGCAGCAGCGAAAGCTTTTATTCTTCTCGTGAAGAATGAAAGTATCTTTTTTAGATGTTTCATAAGAACATCCCATTCTAGTACAGGAACCGTCCGGATCATGTTATGGTGCAATCATGGTAACTGCTAGCCTGCCTGCCATGATTAACAGCCTTCTAGCTATTATATTGCATGGGCAGAAAGCTGCGCCAGGTTCCCTTTATACTGCTTGGCCTTTGGGGTTTTCCGGGGACCATTTTGGGCTGCAGTACCAACATTAGAGAAGACGTCCTACCTGGCTGCTTCGTTCCTCCAGCGCCCGCACTGACCTTCAAGGATTGGGTCAGTTACCATTTACCACAATCAGTCGGATGTCTGTGGAGGATTTACTGAACGGCTGCATTTCTTCTCATTCCTTTGACATCATTTACACTGATTGCTAGAAGACAGTAAGGAACTAGTGGGGTCTAAGCAGCGGAGGGATGGTTGTGGGGGGTATGTTGGTACAGCAGCCTAAGCAGGTATTGCAAAAATACTATCCCAGAAAATCCTCATTAAGTCCCTGTTCCTACCGCACATTTTTTGAGTGGCTTTTAACACAGATTCCACGTTGGAATCTGCTAAATTTTAGCTCCCCATTGAGTTGAATGGGATTCTGTGTGTGGGTCATACAGCGCAGATTTCGCCACACACATACAAAAAAAATTGACCTCCGAATTCTGGATTGTGTCAGGAAATCCACCTGCAGATAAACTGACTGAAAAGGGTTCATCTGCGTCAAAGCCTCGCCATCTATTAATCTGCGGTGGAAGTCCAAGACCCAGTGAATGCTGAGGGGAACCCACATGGGATTTCACAAGTGAATGCAGCTTAAGGCAAGGTAACAATTATGCGATTTGCGCAGTAGATTTTTGTGTAATAATCTGTGTTTGATGCAGATTTCACCCCAAATGAAGGGTCAAAAACCCACAGCATAACGGATTTACAATCTTTACTGCAGGTGAATTAATGCCGAGGATTTCTCCCACAGTGTGGACAGGATTTCTTAAAACCTCATCCGTATTACCTGTACTGTAAAAAACTGCGGTCTTTTCAAAGACAACTCCGCGGCGAAAAATCTGCGGTATTTCTGCTACATGTGAATACAGCAATGTTCACACAACGTAAAATCACTTCATTATCCGCAGCTGATTTTCCTAGAATGAGTAACAGATTTTTGCAGCGGATTTGAATGCACACGGATTACCGCACCAGCGGGTGCGTATACACTAACTGATTTTTAGACGCAGATTCTTTTTTCTACGCAATGTGGAATTTAAATCCGTGCTTCGTGACATAGATTTTCTTTGCTCTGGATTCATATAAACCGCTGTTGAGAGATCATAAGTAGAATAACTCAGCAGGTCAACATGACTGACCGACGTGAATGTGATAACGCCATAATTAGTCTGTTCTGTTTCCTTAGAATCCGAGGCTGAATTTAGTTGCAGCCCCTGATTGTCCGTGGTCCCCGCCTTTTACTGGAGCATCAATCGTGGCCCTGAACGTCTTCAGTTTTCAACAAGAATCCCACCTGTTCTGTCCTCTTTAGATTAGTCTATCGGAAAGTCAGGCCACCTCTTGGGGTCTCCCCAGACTGGCCCGGTGGCAAGCGGTAAAAACAAGCTTACAAGAACAGAGTATTACACAGAGAAACCACAAAGTTCACAGCTGAGGAGACACAAATACAACATGGCGGCCACAGGGCATGCAGAGGACTAGACAAAGTGTGGAGAGAAGAGCCCTGGAGGGGCACACAGTTGTGTCAAGGGTGTCAGAAGAAAGAGGGGTGACAGTGTTCTGAAGGTTTTTTTGGTCTTACCATATTGTGGCATTGGGCATGTTCACCTGTCTTTAAAGAAAGGCAGACAGAGATAAGATGTAATACCGGCTATATCCACAGGGGGGCACAGTACAGCAATATGATCAGCATGGAGGGTAGGAAAAGGGGAAGGAGAGGCGATAAGCAAGTTGAATACAAAATACAGCTATATTTGTACAACCCCCGAATCCCCGGTCTTGCTGGTAGATGTACTCATGCTGCGCCAAACTACAACCCCCATCATCCAGAGCACCTATAGGGGTGATACGCTTTGTGGTCTTCCAGCAGCTAAAATGCCGAAGGCCAGAGACCCTTACTTCTTACTAATGGAAGCCTAAGGCACCCCCCCCCCCCCCATTTAGCTGAGAATAAAGTGTTTGTAGAGTGACAGACGCAACCTGGGGTGCTAATACTTAATACTCTGGCAATGCAGATATTTAGGTGACTATTGGATATGTGGCTAATAAAATAGCATTTTTAGGTTAAAAAAAAAGAAAAATTTTCACTTTGACTTGTTGAACCTGCCCACCTAAAATCTCCAATAAATCTGTGCCCTTAGGCTGCTATTACATAGCGCCTCTCTGCTGAAAAATTCAGGAGTGCAGCCGGCACCTGGCCGCCTCAGTTATATCAATATGAATAATGCAAGTGCCGGGTGTGTGTAACAGCAGCCTTAAAGGGACATGGTCACCATGGAACGGCACCATAAAGTTATGACAGAGAGACAGGGATGTATTAGTTATACTCATCCGCCTCCTGTGACGTCCACATGTGGTCTGAAAATGTAACTCTTTCCAGACCGCTGTGCACATTCGCTCCTGTAAAGTTCTATGTCGGAGCGCAGATGCACAGCGGTCAGAAAAGAGGTAGGTTTTCAAATGGCGCACGAACATCACTGTTTCCACCAGACCACGGGTACTGGTGAGTATAAAAGATATATCGCCCGGCTCCTGGAAAAGCTACATAACTTAGCATTATGCTGCTGTTCCATAGTGACAGCGTCCCTTTGAGGCCCTGTTACACCGACCGATGATCATGTTCGTCAGAACATTCATTCACCCGACTGTTGATCCATGGAAAGAGGACAGCGACTGATCAGAGCTTGTTATGGCGGTTTGTGCCTTCTATGACAATAGGAAATGACGCCCATTAAAGCTCTGGCAGGGGTGATCACCGAGCTCTCCTTGACCCATAAATGGTAAATTTACCAATCGGTGCAGTAATATAGGGTGGTGAGCAATTCATCATTGCTTAAAGGGACACCGTTATCACTATAAAATAAGTTTTGGGACAAAGCTGAGTGAACGTGGAGCCCTGGGAGGAAACTTTCAGGCTCACCAAGCGCCAATCCAGTGCTGTGCCCCTGCAAAGTCAGCGCATGACTCTGGCCTTATACACACAAGTGGATTTAAATTATGGAATCGGCACCGGCACAGGAGATCCGCTGTTCAAGCTGCTCATAGGAAAGCATAGAGCATCCTCAGCTCCACACAGACATGATTTGCGGATTCCACGAGCGGAATATTAATCGCAGCATGCTCCATTTTAGCGCAGATTACGCGTGGTCTGGCTCCACTGATCTACATTGTGGATGTATTGTGGATTTGTAGGCGGATACTTCTCAGGTTGCTTGGAGACCAGGTAGTGAGGTGGCACCATTGAGCTTGCAATGTTTTTTTCCACGCGGACGATTCGCTGTGCATCTTAGTACAACTGCGTGGAAAAACCCTTGAATCAACAATAGCCAGCAAGCATTTTAAATTACTTTCCACAATGGCTCGCAGGTCATCTGCAGCGGAAATCCACATGTGCCGTGTGCATGAGGCCTTTCTATGAGTGCACCTCCCCCAAGGATAAATGAATGAGACATGTGTGCGTGAAGTCAGGCTGCTGGCGCACAGGGACACAGAGCCGGAATGGGGCACTACATATGTATAAAAGTTACCTCCCCGGAGTCTCACGTTCCCTCACCTTTCAGCTCCATAACTTAGCTTATGGGGCTCAAAGTGATGTCTGTATCCCTTTAAGTTGTGCCAGCATGTAAAGCCAGAATAGAGGGACATGGGGATCTCACTCTCAGGATCCCTGGTGGACTCTGCCACATATTTTCCCTGCAGGAGAAATGTGGTATTACAGGATGGCTAAACATAGGATTCAGAGTGTCCTGTTCTTGGTCATAAAGGGAGAACCCCACTCTATGACATACATATATTCTAATAAGCCTTATGTACAGGGGCTGCCTGCCTGGCACAACCCCTTTAAATGGAAAAATGGCTCAAGTGCACGGATGGTGACCACATACTACAGAAATCGTACATAACATGAGCCGCCATATACTGCATCTGATAGCACCATTTCTCATAGGTGAAGGAGGTGCCGTAGAGCCCTAGAGACCCCTCAGTGCGTATTATGATGTGCATGAGGCAGTCTCCTTCCAGGGGTTCAGTAAACTGGAGGACAACCTCTAGAGCCGTGGTGGGTGTCAATTCCTGTTTCCAATATCATTCTACGTATTTGGTTCCTGGCGGGAAAAGCTCTTGTCTAGTATTGTAGGGGAAATGCTAGATCAACGAGGAGGACGTATTCTTGGCTGTCAGACTCCGACTTTCACGGGTCATTAGCAGTATGAAAGCAGACGCCTACTCAGATCCTCTCTTCTAGATTGCACTGTCTGATATGGGGCCGCACTCTTCCCATAGAGGTCAATATATATAGCTGAGAGAGCCAGAGCTGCCTACAGACGTCAGCCTGTACCACAGATAGCAGCGGTTTCCGGTTGTTGGGAAGCTGTCATTGCCAGAGAAGTTGCAGTCTTTCCAGCCGCTGGTTGGCATCACTGCTGGTGTTACACTTGGGCAAAAAGTTCTTCACCCCTCATGGGGGTAATTCTGTGTGTCAGTGCTCAGCTTATACCTGATGACAAAAAACTATTTGACTCTCTAGTGCCATTATGTCTGTGACCAATACCCAGCAGAGCTCTTAAAGGGTTCATTCAGTTTTACGTAAATACGAGTCAACGGCTCTGTACTTCTTCACAGCCAAACTTTTTTTTCACTTAAAAAATCTCTAAATGAGAAATGAAATTACTTTATAATAGGTCTTTATAAAAATTTTCCTAACTTTTTGCATCTACAGCTCCTATATAGACCTATGTGTCTCCGTGGTAACAGCTGACAAGCCCTGAGTAGTCAGATCTTGCAATCATGGGGTCCCTTTAGCCTGACGGCTGTCCCAGGGGCTGTAGCCGCCTTGTGTTTTACACAGTAGCACTAACCATAACCTCTAAAGGACATGGCCCTTTTTCCCCCCCATTTTCGTTTTTTCCTCCCCCCTCTTAAAAAATAATGACTCTTTTATTTATCTATCAACATAGCTATATGAGGGCTTGTTTTTTGCATAACTAGTGGTATTTTTTAATGGTACTATTCAATGTACCATATAATGTACTGAAAAAAATGTTAAAAAATTCTAAGTGGAGTAAAATGAAAAAGGAAAAAAAAAAACAAAACAACTAAATTCTGCTATCTTTCTGTGCGTCTTTTCTACGGCACACAAACTGCCACAAAAATGACATAACTTTATTCTACCGCTCAGTACGATTACTACCATACCAAACGTACATCGTTTTGTTTTTTGCTGCACAATTTTTTTTTCCAAAGAGATTTTATTTTTTAAAATTATTTTCTGCCGCCATCATTTCAGCGCAATAACCTTTTTATTTATCCATCGACATTGTTGTGTGAAGGCTCATTTTTAGCGGGATGTCCCGTAGTTTGCATTGGTACCATTTTGGAAAACATACGACTTTTCGATCGCTGTTTATTGCAATTTTTTTTGGAGACTGGGTGACCAAAAAAGCGCATTTCTGGCTTTCTTTTTTTTAATTTTCTGACGACATTCATTGTGCAGTGTAAATAATGCATTACTTTAATAGATCGGACTTTTACGGATGCAGCGATACCAAATATGTATTTTTGTTTTAGGCTTTAGATTCTTTTATTATAAATATGGCGAAAGGTTTTTTTTTTTTTAACTACTTTTTTTTTTATAATTGGTAAAATTTTATTGATCTTATTTTTCCCTTTTTTTTATTAGTGCCCAGAGGGGACAACAAATTGCGATGCTTTAATCGCTCCTGCAGTATGATGTAATGCGACAGAATCACATCATACTTTGATCCCAGAGGCAATCTATCATGCCACCCTACAGGCATTTTGCCAAGATAGCCCTGAGGACTTTGAGAAGGCCCCTGGCTGTCAGGACACCCGCACGGCTCCCTGTGATCTCATTGTGGGGGTGAAGGTGGGCCATACGGGACCGCCGAATGTCATTTGGGGGTTTTAAATGCCGCTGTCAGAATTGATAGTGGCATTTAAAAAGTTAACAGCTCTGATCAGCCGCACAGCTGATAATCCAGCAATAATCGCCCCATTTAAAGGTACATATACATCCTTCTGTCTGCCCTTTAATCTGTTCTTGCATAGCAGATGTACGTTACCATGAAGTAGGGGACAAACGGATGTACACATGACTGCAGCATTAGACAACACGGTGTGTGTTGGCTGTCTGTTACCATGGAGATCCATTGGTTTGTATCTGAGCTGTAGACAAAAAACGGTTTAAGGGGAATCTGTCACTAAGTTTAGGCTGAAAGTAGGCGACCCCCTGAGTCCTGGGATGTAAGTGTTATACTTACCTCCACCATCGTTCCCGATGTCTGTGTTGAAAGCCGCCACTCACTGCATTGAGAGATGCGCTAAGTAGTCCACCCATTCTAATGTTACGTAGTCTGGTCATTTTATCAGTGGCACTCAATACACTGCGGTGGCCTTCAGCGCTGACAGCAGGGGAGTGACGGGGAAGGCAAGTATAACACTTACATTCCGGACTCAGTGAGTCACTTAATTTCAGCCTGTTAGCTCATAGAGGTAAAGGTAGGTGACAGATTCCCCTTAAGTACTTATGGCAATGTTGCTTCATTTCTCCTTGTAGAGGTAATGAGAGAATAAAGAAAATGGTTGTGAAGGTGGAAACAGCCTTTACGGCAACCGTTCCGGGATTAGAGGGGGGGGGGGGGGGGGAGTTATATTAACTGGTGCCATCCTCTTCCCAGTCTGGCCGTTCCAGAGACTCCTCTTCATACATCCAATATGGCCGCAGCCCTCCTGCCAATACTACATGCAGCATGTAATGTCTAAGACCAATGATGCACCACCCGAACTCCGTGTACATCGGGGAGTCTTAGTATCACTGAGCCATACTGAACATATAGTATGAAGAATGGCACCATGGATGGGGAGATTAGTGGCCAAACTGGGAAGAGGATGACAGATGGCAGATAATATAACCCACCTTTCCTGCGGTCCTAGAACCAGGGGGCACTTTATCATACAATGAAAACTTCTCCAACTTTCTAGCATATTTGTGTTCCAATTCCTAACCATTATTAGGACCTCTGGTTGCTTTCAGTAAATGGGAACATTCTTGTTTAGATCTAACGGTTCATTACCTAAAATGTCTCACAGCTGAGGGCTTGTGACAAGTGTATCCAACTCTCGGCAATGCTCTTTGACCTATGCACAGCAGCACAAATCTCTCTCCTGTCCTTATAGTTTATTACAATGTATGAGCCTGGAGTCCATGCAGTTTAGCTCACAGAAGATTCCCTAAACTGGATAGAAAAGTTGCAACCCCTCAGGTGTGGGCAGGACACAATTGGGATAAGTTTACAGTATCTGGATGTAACAACATTTCTCATTCACTGACAGCAAGCAGAAATCTTGAAATGGTGAGAACTGAAACACGGAGAATATTAGACTGTTGTGGAACTTCTCATTATACGGTGGTTCCGATCAGTTACATAAAAGGCAGACTTCTCTGAAGGGGAGTTATCGTGTCTTCTGACAACCAGGACAGGGGGCGTACCGGCCCAGCCTCTGTCCTACTGCCTCCAGCAGAGTGATTTTTCTTGTTGAACACCTGAATTCGTCGGCGCCCATTAATAGTGTACTGCCGAGTGGGTGGTCACCACTCAGTGCAAATAGTTAACTACATGTTTAGTTGAAACTCAGCGGTGGAGACCACCCACTCGACAGTACACTATTAGGGCTGTTTTCCATGGGCAATTGTTAATTTACACGCAGGTCCCGCATGAAACGCTTTCCATAAGATGCTTATGGAAATCGCAGTCCAGTGTCCACGAGCGGAAATCCATTGCGATTTTTCCGTTCGCGTAATAAAAATCATGGCATGCACCGATTTGCTGCGAATCGACGCATTGAAGCTTCCATTTAAAGTCAGTCCTACGATAAATGGCAATGACTTTTAAGGTTTTTCCGCAGCGGAAATCCGCTTGCGTTATACGCAACGCCCGTGAACAGGCGGCCTTAATGGGTGCCAGTGTGGGTGATTGGGGGTGTTCAACAAGAAGTATAATGTCAACGGAGTCAGTGGCCAGAAAAGTAGGCAGCAATCCCGCTGGGCACCACTAACAAGAAAATTTGGGGTCATCTATGGCTGAGCCGAATACAAGTACAACTCTGAATGCCTCCACCGGCGTCACCCGTGTGAGAATGACAGGAAGAACACAAGACAAGTGAAACGGGATGAGAGGAGAGGGACGTGTCAGGGAGTCACGCGGCAGCTTGGCGTCCACTTCCCACTGCTACTTATGGCAGGAAGGGACATCAGGCAGCACTAGAGTGTGCTCAGGCAGCACTAGAGAGTGCTCAAAGTGTTCGTGTGGGGTGACGGGAGGGGGGGGGGGGACCTCACATGCTGCTGGCAGGGTAGGCATGAACACTATCAGATGTGAGCAGTGGTGGGAATATCTGTGTCAGTGTCTGCCACTTCAGCCCTGTGGCGGGTCCTACAGCCGCCAACCCTTGAATGAACAACTATTTTATTAGGTTTTATAGAGGCCACCACTAGGGGGAGCCCTCTGCATACAGCCTATACATACCGTGTTTCCCTGAAAATAGGTCTTACTACCGGGATAGAACCTATCGGGTTTTCGGGGGTGGCTTGAAATATAAGGCCTCCCCCGAACATAGGACCTAGCTAGAGTGTCCAAAAAAAAAAAAAAACCACGATACTCGCCCGGTCCGCGACATCCCGATGGTCTCCGGCGGCGCTGCGGTAAACTGCGTACTCCTTGTCTCACAGCTGAGCTTCTGCTGGTGACGGGGCTTTGAATACCCCGCCTCCAGCAAAGCGAGCGCTGTGATTGGCTAATCGAGCGCCAGCAGCCAATCACAGCCAATGCTCGATGAGCCAATCATAACCATTCAGTGAATGGCATCACTGAATGGCTGTGATTGGCTCATCGAGTGCCGTCTGTGATTGGCTCATCGAGTGCCGACTGTGATTGGCTCATCGAGTGCCGACTGTGATTGGCTCATCGAGTGCCGACTGTGATTGGCTGTTGCCGTTCGATTAGCCAATTACAGCGCTCGCTTTGCTGGCAGCGGGGTATTCAAAGCCCCGTCACCAGCAGAAGCCCAGCTGTGAGACGAGGAGGACGGAGTTTACCACAGCACCGCTGAAGACCATCGGGAGGCATCGAGATGCCGCAGACCAGGTGAGTATAAGGCTCCACCCATAAAATAAGACACTTTGCCCTTTTTGGGGCAAAAATTGATATAAGACAGTGTCTTATTTTCGAGGAAACACGGTAGAACCCAATAATAACTCTGTATGCAGTGAGCCCTCTCTAGTGGTGGCTGCAGGCAATGTTATGTAACACTTTCTCTATACAGGGAATTTGATACTTTGTTTTATGGAACTCCAACCATTCGCTATACAGATATAGTATGGAATTAACAAGTTGTTGATTATAGCAGGCTGACAGCCATTATAAAGCGGCGATTAAAATGCTTCTCTGCCGCTGTAGTCGTGTAATTGTCCATAATGGGAACAATCTTCTGCAATCTTAGTAAAATGTCTCCAAGTATAAATAGAAGCTTAGAGCGATGTCCCTGTGACTATTCGGACCAGAACGGCCATGTAAATCCAGGCACATATACTGTAGAGCTGTACTGAGCACATCGGGGGTTAACATGACTGCTGTACAAGCCCAGGGCTTGTGATGATGGAAGTGTAGCAGTGCAATGGAAAACATTGCTTATATGAAAATGCCCCAATATAATTTAATTACCAAACTGGTAACATTGCAAGGAGCAGAGAGGGAACAGACCCTCCCGATTGCATTATATAGGGGAGACAGTGCAGTGCTGCAAAGTGTCAAGTAACTGATAGTGAAGTGCAAGGATGTGAACGAGGGTGTCCCGGGCCGCAACGCCTATAGCCCTGCAGGGAATGTTTAGGTGACAGGATTTCCTGTGTAAAAAGAAACCGTTATCTCATGCCAAGTCACAGAGACGGAGCAGGTCCTGGCTGTATAAGAGGAAGAGGAGGCCTAGGAAGGGCCGGTCACAGATGGACGTCACCTGAGCGCTCGTTAGCCACTAATTAACAGGAGGTTTCATTTACCTGAAAGTCTTATTTGCAAGGAATGAGCAGAAAGAGGATACAAGATACAGAACCCTCTACGATTACTTTGGGCAGAGAATTGGTTTACTGTCCACTAACGACCCCGTCCTTCTGTGACCGGCAGCCATAGGGATCCATCCTTCTATACAGCACATCTCATGCCAGAAGGAGTTTATGCAACAGTCAAATTCCTACTAAAATCCAAGAAGGTAAAAGAAAAAAAAATGTAATCAAAAGAAATAAAATAAGAAATAGACTAAAAAAGAAAAGGATAGACAAACAGGGGTGGGAGGTGATGCAGCCACAGTCACGGACAGAGGCAGATTACTTACGTTTAGTTCGGTGATTGCAATATCAACAATGCTACCCACTACTATGAGTGCATCAAATGTATTCCATGCATCACAGAAATAATGCTGATGAGAGCCCAGGAGAAGAGGAGGGAGGACGAGAGGAAGAGAGAAAAAAAGAGAGAAAGAGAAAATCAAAGAAAAGAAAAAGAAAAGGCGTGAACAAGGGAGAGAACGGAAAGAAAAGAGAAAGAAGGAAAAGTTAAGAGGCATTACACCCAAATGTGTCGTCTCCTCTCGTGTTCGGCCGCCGGGGGTCACCCTGATTATCTGCATATTGACCTTAGAGACGAGGGAGAGGAAAAAGCCCCATCCACTGGCCCCTCTTCCCACTTGGGGGCGTCATGGAGCTTTTTCCCTTCTCCCTCAGAGGTGTGGGGGGGATGGCTGATAAATAATAATAAAAAAAGCAAAATAAAATCACTAGGAAGAATTTCGTAAGGAGGGCAGAGAAGCGCCCACGTCAGCATGGAGAAGGGAAGAGAAGAGGGGAGTGCGGAGGGGTGTAGAGGAGCAGGGAGGCCTGCCCCAGTATACTTACATTCGTCTCGCTGAGAATGACGTCTACTACGCTGCCAATGACGATCAGAAAATCAAAGACATTCCAAGGGTCACTAAAATAACCCTACATAGGGGAGTCGGGAGGCAAGGCAAGGTAGGGAATTAAAAAGGAGCGTTAGACAGACTCAAATACACCATTAGCAACTAGTTTCCCCCTTGATGCCAGCAGAGCGTGCCAATTAAAAGCAATGTAGACCCTTCTGGCAGTGAAAGGGTTTAACCCACCCCCATGTAAAGCGGGGACACCCCTTTTGCATCAGCAGGACATCCTGACAGAAAAGTGCGGGGGTAGGTCCCATCCCATCAGCACCAAGCAGGGCACCCAGTCCTAGAATCACAGTGTTACATGTACAAGGTAAAGGGTCAGAATAGCCAGCTGTCGTCATAGGATGCTGGGGGTTGTAGTGCGTGTGAGGTTCATCTGTGTAGAGTTTGTGTTATTCCGCTGATCGCTAGAAACGATATGTAAAAATCTGGTCGCTCACAAGAAGGGAAACTATTTTTTGTTTACTTTTTAGCCCAAATGTCTCATATTCTCCGATCACCAAGATTAATGAAGACAGTTCATGTACTCCAGAACCATAAAGCCTATAGGGTAGAAGTCTATATCTTGCATGGGAGGAGCCCACAGCCTATAGGGGGGAGTCTACAGCCCATAGGGGAGGAGCCTGCAACAGCCTATAGGGAAGGAGTCTACAACCCACAGGGAAACGCACACATATAAACCATATGGGATGAGCCCTATGTCATGCTAGAATTACAACATATACAAAGCGGTAAAGACATGATTAGATAATGGCTAGTAACATGATCTGCTGTATGTCTACATCCCTCCTCCATAATTCTGCTGCTTCTGGGTACATGGAGACAGGACACAGCGCTGGGGGGCGGGGGGGATGTGTAGGGGGAGCACAGCTTGTAGTCACCACAAACAAGGACAGAGACTTTGTGAGCGCAGAACAATCACTGCAGCTCTGCTCACATCTGCTACTACCTTACTTGTACAGGCCTTCAGCTGTATATCTCTTTGTGTTCCAGTTGCATCCAGAGCTGCATTCACAGTTCTGCTAGTTTCTTCTCAGGCTACATGTAGTACCAACTCCCCTCTGCTGCTGACTCAGGTTGGGAGTTGTAATATCTGTTTTGTGCCCTGGTGAGTACAAAGATGACTGGGGAAGGCAATGGGAAACCACCTTGTAAAAACAGTATGCCAAGAAAACGTAACAATGTCACCTCAGCCCAGGAGTCAGTCATGACTCGGTGCTTGCATCGGGGGACATTACCTTTACCTACAATGCTGAAAAAAAACTACGTCTCCTTCAATGCAATGTAGCAAAGTGCAGATCTCACAGCAGAATTCTAAATGCAGCTCTGGTTTTTATGCCTGAAAAATGATGTTGAAAAGCAGAGCTATAATGAGAGCCGCTCCATCAGATTGACCATGACACACAGACACTGACTGGTGGCTATATAAACACAGTCCTGAGCATTCCTACGCATCTAAATGCCTGACCAATGGGACCCACAGCGATCCCGAGAACGGCTCAACCCAAATGCCCAATGTGGAAAAAGCAGCAGTGTGTTCCATTCACTTGTATGGGACAGGCAGAGATCAATGGCTTTGTCCCATACAAGTGAATGGAGTAGTGGCTGAGTATGCATATTCCTTCTCTATTCTAATGGGGTATTCTGGTTGCATCAATCTCAGGAACACTGGGGGTCCAACTACTGGGATGAATGTATTTAATTGGAAAACCCCTTTAAAGTGACCCTCCGGTCCTGGACAATCAAAGATGGCTGAACCACTTCTCCAACTATCTGATGCAATTGTGCATTGGTAGTCTAAGACAGTACTTGCTGCTCTTATTGGCCAGTGCTGCTCACATGGGCCACAGTGGTCAATCAAAGCAGGTATAATATCTTATACTGCTGATGTGAACTAATAGACAGTGTGCAACAGAAAGTCAGAGAAGGGGTTCGGCCATCTTTGTCAAGGCCCAGAGGGTCGCTGTAAGCCTGGAATCACACAAGCAAAAAGACTGCAGTTTCCTGGAAATCTGCCCCGAGTGTCCCTCCCGAATGATGAGTGTCCTCCGAGCCGGTCATTATGTCCCTAGCTCTGAGATATCAGAGTCAGACAGGCCGACAGAGGGACCTCTAATAGACCCATCACAATAATAAGCCCCAGCCAAAATAGGTGCCCTTCAGGTGCAGCACAGGGCAACTCAAGCTGAAGCTGGCAGTGGGGTGGATCACTTGCTGCTGGGACAGGTCACTTACTGCTGGGGGAGGGGAGGGGGGGGTCACTTACTGCTGGGGGGGGGGGGTCCCTTACTGCTGGGGGGGGAGGGGTCACTTACTGCTGGGGGGGGGGTCACTTACTGCTGGGGGGAGTGGTCTACTGCTGGGGCGAGTCCCTTACTATTGGGGCGAGTCACTTACTGCTGGGGCGAGTCACTTACTGTTGGGGCGGATTACTTGCTGCACGGGCGGGTCACATTTGGGGCTATTCCAAAACCTATTAACCTTTCCTGATATACAAGGATGACGCAGTCCTCTACAGCCCATCTACCCGAGGCCCAGCGAGTCAGAGGTAGCAGACTGCAGGTGGCGCTCTCCAAGGTCCTGAACTCTCCTGCACGTAATGTAATCTGTGTACAAGAGCCCTCGTATACAGAATATGGTGACCAGGCAAAGCGAACCCAAAACTTTGCCAATCCAAGACAAGGAGCCAACATGTGTGATGGTAACAAGACAAGTGACAGACTGGAGCGATGACACAACCTATAGGTAACAGTCACCACTGTAACAGCGGATAAGTAAGGTGTCTGCTAGTCCTGGCGCTATGCATATATAGTGCGGAATAACAGATAGCGATGATTACTGTCAGACGGACTCCTCCTACATTCAGCCTGTTCACCATCTGAAGCAGCCGCTTGTCTGGCAGCCACTTATCTCCTATTGTGTTATGTGCATCGGCATGTGGAGGGGACAGCCGTGCAATGCTTAAGGTCTTATGACCGTGGTCCATCCAGTATACAGTGTGGGAAGCAGATATTTGCTGTATATATAGTCGTCTCGGCAGGAGTTTGGGGAAATGTGCTGTAAACATTATTATGTGCAGTTGTAACCTCTGAGCCATCCTTTCTGCCACCGTGGGAAATGTGGCGCTGAATGTGTGATACAACTATCCACTGTATATGTCTGGAGGTTCCCTGGACTCCCCGCTGCTTTACTGGGTGGTCTCATCATGAGGCATCAAGAACAATGGGAGGTTTAATCTATAGACACTACATGGTCTGGGCTACCATCTGGGACTGCACAGAGTCTGGGCAATCATTACTGGAGGGGTTCAAAAAAGACACATTGGCAGAAGGGGGACAACACACAGTGGGGGTCTCTGACAAGAGGAGACACAAAGCGGAAGGGCTTGTTGGAGAATGAAGGGGTGGGAGACACAAAGTGGCAGCAGAGGTAAGAGACAATGGCCCCAGAATTTCCGCCCGTGCCCGCCTGCATAGTATTGCATTACAATCGGAAGATGCCGGGAGCAGGGGCATGGGTCCGCATCCCGCTGCGAGAATTCGGTGGGAAGGGGTGGCAAGCATGCCCCTTGTCTTAGGCTAGGGCTACACAACGACTTTGACGGCGTGCCACCAAAAACTTTGTGGTACTTGCCTGCAACCTACTACCATACGAATGTTTGTGTGCTGCCAATCTGAGGTCATGTCCTATTTTCATCTGTGACTGTGCACCATGATAGGACACGGGGTGATTTTTGTGGAAACCTGGTCATATCTGTAGCCTTAAGCTATAAAACAGGGGTGCACAATGCCCGTCCGCCAGGTCATGTTTTCTGAGTTTCCTCAGTATTGCAGAGGTCATGCAATTATTAGCGCTTCAGACATTCCACAGGTTTTTTCACTATAGTTGACATCCTGACTACATGGCCTGCTGGGACCCCTGGAGGACTGGAAATGTGCACCCCAGCTGTAATGGATCAGTGTGCTGTCTGTGAAATATATGGATATCACATGGACGGGAAATACTGACAGGTGAAAACTGCATGTTACTTGTATTGCAGTCTATGATAGAAGTTGTGCGTGACTTGTGACAAAAAACTCTAACAGGTTTGTATTTTTTGCGACTCTCATATTGCAGATCACAAGGTGACTCCACTGACAGTTATTAGTCGCCATGTCAGAGTCGCTGTGTAGCCATAGCCTCATTCTTGTGGCTGGGCCCCTGATGGTGGCCTTGTACAGGGTTACATTGGATCACCTGCCATAACTACCTTCTACCACAAGGTGGCTCTACAGTGCTGCTGCAGAGAGAATTTCCAGTAATCGGCCATAAACCAAAGGCAAATTTCTGCCATCACAAACAGCTCAGTCCCTCTGCATTTTCAAAATCCCTGCTTGCTGTCAGTGACTAGGCATTACTGTAAGACACAATAAATAAGCTTTATGGCCAGGACACGTCCCCAGTCACTGACAGCAAGCAGAGATTAGAAAAAGTAATCCCTGGAGTTCCCCTTTAACCTTCTGTGCCCACTGTGTAACTAGGCTCCTCACATCATCCTGCTGCAGTGTAAAAGTCTGTAAGAAGGGCAATAAGTGAATATAGCTAATGAGAAGACGAGGCAAACAACAGGGGGTGTACGAGCAGAAGAAGAGGTCGGGGGTCCCAATGTCTGTGCAGTAGGACAGGTCGGGGGTCTTGATGTCTGTGCAGTAGGACAGGTCGGGGGTCCTGATGTCTGTGCAGTAGGACAGGTCGGGGGTCCTGATGTCTGTGCAGTAGGACAGGTCGGGGGTCCTGATGTCTGTGTATAAGGGTACATTGGGGGTCCTCTATAGGAAGACTCTCTGTATATACAGCTATAATGAGAAGACACAAGAAGGTATATACAGGTTGGAGGATCGGCACTTGCAGCCTGGAAGAGGAGCGGAGTAGATTAGTCATAGGGGGCGCTGTGGATCCGGGTTGGATGGACAGATCTTTTATCTGCAAACAAGACCGACCTGTAAAAAACACCTGCATATAAGTACTTTACTGCTGACCTTTACTCTACCAGAAGGGTGCAGTAACAGGACCTCCACCCTGCGTGATGAATGCAATAATATCACAGTGATAAGGACAGATTACATACAGCAAGTAGCCAAGCTGACCACTAGGGATCAGTAAAAAAAAAAAACAGGAATTATTACACACTAAGTACCGTATTGTGAACCCTCCATATATTAAAAGTAGGGTTAAAAGTTCTGCTGTGCTAATATGATGGTAAAACTGGAGTCCGGGTGTTGGGGTATATCTTATTGGGTAGCCCTCATGGAGGACGATAGCTGCGGGGGTACTTCTGCTGGAAGCCAGACACCATGTGCTCCCTGTTATCAGGGGGCTCCCCAACCTCCTCTCTGGCCTTTCCATGTATGTCACAAGGTCCAGACAATGCTCTGAGCCTTGAAGAAGCGGCCACTGATGAAATCTATAAGACAACCACCCCCTATCCATCCACGTGTTTGGCATGTTCCTATTTCATTACTACTAATGCAAAACGCCCCCAATATTGGAGGTCCAGGAGACCCCTCAGGTGTTTTAGCTTTTGGGACTCACTTAAACAACACACTGCAGCTAATTAGGATAGAGGGGCTCTCATAGGACGTATAACGTTATCCTGCAAGGGGTGATCTGAGATAATCCATGAGGACTTGTGTGATGTAGCTGAAGGATTAAGTGCGGTTCTAAGTTCTCTGGACTCTTACTAGTGATAGAGCGGATGCGGAAATCAGAACTACAGAGACTAGAATGCATTATGGCAAGACTGAGCACAACCATCTCTATAGTAGAATACACTGACCGACCCCTTTATTAGAGCCCCCAGGCCTCTTACGATTGGCGCTTCCCTGTATGGAATTTCTCCCCGTGACCCCGGAGTGCGGCATAAAATCACGTGACAAGTTATCGGTGCTAGACTAGCCGCAACTTCACTGCTAACCGCGGGGGGTTTCCATGTGTAACGGTGTAGAGTGTATACAGAGAATGGCGTGATCGAGAAAAAACATCCAGTAAAAGGGTATCCTGTGGATGGAAACAACTCATCACTGAAAGGGGTCAGAGGAGGATGTCAGGAATCGTTCTGACCAACAGGCGATGCACAGTCAGCTGAATACAATGCTCCAGATCCAACTAACGTGTCCATGCACACATCTCGCCGTTCCTTAGCACGTAAGGGTTATAACAGCAGACCACCAGTTTCAGCGCCATTGTGTCTGAGAGAAGCAGAAAGGTGAGACTCCAGCGGGTGGGAGAGCGCAAAACTCGTATCACTGAGCAGCGGAAAAACATCTCCTGGTCAGATAGATCCGGATTTCTTTTGCAGCGTGCTGATGGGAGGTGAGAATTTGGCGCAGGCAGCATGAATTGATGATACCTTCCTGTCAGCTGGTCAGAACAAGAAGCTTCCTGCCCGCAGGGGCCAATATTGCTGCGGAACAATGTTGGATTCTACGCTACTACGAATTTCTGTGATTCTAAAAGCCAAAGAAGTCCAACGTGGCACTAGATAGGGGTCACTAATAAAGGGTCCGCTCAGTCTCGTGTTCTGATGCAAGTGCTTTTCTCAGTCCCACCCGGGTTCAAAGCACCGCGGTGTCATAAAGGTGTCCTTGTACAGATATTGTATGTGGACCCTGGAGTTTTAATTTACGCCCCTGAAGACCAACACCGAGCCCTGCTCTCTACGCTACTAGAGGGGGTGTGCGATGAGGGGAGTTGTATAGTCCCAACAAAAAATAGTGCAGAGCTGCAACGGAGATGCAAAAACACGGATGAATACTCACATCCAAACCTTTATGGTTTAAGCGTTATTCAGCGCACAAGTCCACTTTGTCACCTGCAACGTTTCGACTGGACTCACCAGTATGCTTGACAAAGACTGGTGAGTCCAGTTGAAACGTTGCAGGTGATGCAGTGGACCTATGCGCTGAATAAAGTTTAAACCATGAAGGTTTGGATGTGAGTATTCATCTGTGTTTTTGCACCTGCGTTGCTGCTCTACACTATTTTTTGTTGCGACTATATGCTTATAAATCTAGCAGTCCAGATCCAGTTTTAGAGCATGCAACAGTTGTGGATTTGCTCTCCCAGGTGGGATATCTTTGTGGTGCTGCTGGTGTGTGCTTTTTGTTGTTGCATGAGGGGAGTTGTATTATGTCCTTTACTCCGTCCATCACAGCTGGGCAATGTTCTATCATATCAGACTGCTGTGATGAGCTGTGATGAGCTCCTCTGACCACCTGCTGTATCCGCATAGTCCTTCCATTTCTGATAGACAGAATAAAAATGGTGTGAACACCGCAGGAACATTCTCCGCCATAGATATGGCGCCTGCAGGACGCGGAGTCTTGGACAGGAGGCATTTGTGCTACGATTGTTGATGAACAGGGGGCTGCGTGTGAGGCTCAAGGTCCCTTCTACCTCACACTCAACAGTCCCTTACCAATGCTAACAGCTATAAAATATAGAAATGCAGTTGTCATGTGCCACAATGTAACACAGCAGGGTGCAGGGCATTATGGGATCCCTGCTGTCAAAACCAGCCTGCATCCTGGTGTTATATACTGTATACCATACACAGGCATGTATACTGATGACGGAGCCCACAATGCAATAGGTCCCCTAATGAACACAACTTTTCTCATGAGGTCAAAGGTGCTCAGCGATGCCCCCATGTCAGCTCCCCACCACCTCTTATCACGTCTGAAGCTGCTGGTGCATCCTTCAAGTCAGTGGGTTAACAAGTCCCAAGGGGCTGCCTATAAAGGGGTCATAGGCCCCAGAGCAGCCATTGCCTAAAACATGCAATATAGGGAATTCCTGTCTGCACAGCTCAATGAGGGTTAACCACGTCTTTTCCTTACTGCGCTACATGGGAGTCGTCACGTTTGGGAGGCCGGGTGTGTGTATGGGAGAGAGACTTATACCAGGGCGGATGTGGTGCTGTGGGTATCAGTGCCCGGGGTGCCAAAGTGCTGGAGTAAAGCCATCTCAGGGACAAGCTGATAAAAATGATGAACCCCCACCGGACAGGCAGACAGCTCTGCACAACCTACCTTTGGCTTAAAGGCTATGAGTTTTAGGATCATCTCCACTGTGAAGAGGCCGGTGAACACCATGTTCAGGATGTTCATGGCTTCCTTGAAGGAACAGCTCTGTCCGTAGTGCTGGAATACAGAGGGAGATGACATTTATCAATGCCGCTCCTGCTCAGGGGCGCAGAGACTTCTGCAACACTATAGAGACTTCATGGACTATAGAAATCCCAAGGTCTATGCACTGCAGTCTACTTCTCCATCAAACAGCTCAGGGTTCGTTACCATCATATCTAGTCTAGGCAATTAACCAAAGTGTTAGCAAACAGGACACTGATGGACATAGCAAAGGGAATATTGACTAGACTGGATACAATTGTAACAAATACTCAGCTGTGTGAGCAGGTCAGGTCCTATGGAAACAAGCAATAAAAATTCCATTCACTGACAGCAAGCAGAGATTGTAAAACAGTACAGAAGTAAAGCAAAACATCTAATGTAAACTTATGTATTTAGTTTGCATTATTCCAGATGATGTCTAATATCTGTTCAGAAAGTGGAGCGGCCAATCATATTCCAGCTCTCACTTTTATGAAAGCCAGAATCTGATTGGTTGACGCTCCACGCCTTCTCTGCACCACTTACTGTGGAGGTGCCAATACTTACCTGCATGGCTAGGCAGATGGTGTTCAGCAGGATCAGCACGAACATCAGATACTCAAAGTAAGTGGAGTTCACCACATACCACACCTTATACTGGTACTGGTTCTTGGGTATGTACCGGCGCAGGGGGCGGGCCTTCAGAGCATACTCCACGCACTGCCGCTGTGGGGGCAAAGGGTTGGGATGATCATTAGTATAACAGCACTAAAGCCATACAAGGAAGGGGGAGGGGAGTGTAACGTTTGGTCAAGTGTTCTACAGTCATACACGACTCCCTTATTAGCCCCCCATCTAGTAGCATCGGACTCCTTTGGCCTTCAAAACTGTAAGAATTCATCATGGTGTAGATTCCAGTAGGTCATGAAATCGTTCTGCAGGAATATCGGCCCCTGCGGACAGGAAGCTTCTTGTAGTTGCCGCAGATTAGGTGGAGGTGCTGACATGTTCTGACGACCTTAAAAACGGGATCAACGATTCATTCTGCCTGCGCCAAATTCTGACCTCCCATCAGTACAGTGCAACAGAAATCCAGATTCATCTGACCAGGAGATGTTTTTCTGCTGCTCAGTGATACAAGTTTTGCGCTCTTTTGTCCGCTAGAGTCTCACTTTTCTGTTTCTTTCAGACACAATAGCGCGGGAACTGGCCGTCACCTGTTATAGCCCATCCACGCTAAGGAACAGCAAGTTGTGCGCTCGGATCCGTTAGTTTGAGCTTCTGCGTTGTGTTCGGCTGACTGTGCAGCACCTGTTGGACAGAACGGTTCCTGACATCCGCCTCTGACTCCTTTCAATGTGGAGTTGCTTCTGTTCTCTGGCTGCTTTTCCTCAATCACGCCATTCTCGGTATACTCTTTACACCATTACACAAGAAAACCCCTCGCAGTTGGCAGTGACATCCTGGCCCCAGCTAGTCTACCACCAATGACCAGACCTCGTTGGAAGTTGCTCAGATTGCTGGATTTTCCCATCTATTGTGGATTCAAATCGAAACTGATCCACTGAAAACTTTTCACATGATTTTATGCCGCACTCTGGGATCACGGGGAGAATTTCCATACCAGGGAGCGCCAATCGTGAGAGGGCCGGGGTCTAATAAAGGGGCCAGTTAGTGGATAGCAGGTGCAGACATGGGCAACATAGACTGACTAATCAGAATCATTCATCAGCCAGAACCTCCCGGGATCCTCATTGCACTCCGCCTTTCCCCATCCTATAATATTATAGAATAGGGAGCAACAAGCTGAAAACAGTAAACAATAGAGTACACTCTGCCACACAACAAGCGGAGAAAAATAAAGACTGACAGTTTGGGGTCCCTTTACATTTAAAGGCGCAGACACTTCTCCCCCGTCCTTTCCGTCCTCCATACTGACTGACATTACCTGGTTCTTGTCCAGCTCGCAGTTCTTATATTCCTGCTCCCCCTGCTCCTGGAACGTGACAATGACGAAACCCACGAAGATGTTCATCATGAAGAAGGCGATGATGATGATGTAGATGATGAAGAAGATGGAGATCTCCACCCGGTGGTTGTAGATGGGTCCGATGTCCTCGGTGTGGGAGTCAATGGCTCTATACAGGAGCCTGAGAAAAGGGGAAGCAAGACCTTGTGTCAACGACCGCCAATACTCATTCTCTAGCCCACACACACTTTCCACATACAGTCTGCAGAGGCACTGTTGTTACTTCTCTGCTATTGGTGAGTTTTACAGTATAATCCTACATTTAATGTAACTTTACAGATACTCCAACCTTTGGCTCATCAGTGTGTCCTGCTAGGCCTTCTATGGTGCATAGTGGGAGATGCAGAAAAAGAATCTCCCGGAATGCAGTACAGCGATCTGTTAAAGGTGTCGTCCATTAAAAAATGCAAAAACAACTGTAAATGTTATAAAGCAGTCAAAGAACCCGTCCGCAGCTCTTCTTACCCCTAGTGATCTAGCGCTCCAGCAGTCCTTCTTGTATTTATAATGGGCGGAGCATGTGACCATGACAGCCAATCAGTGGCATTAGAGGTCACGTGTCATATTACCGATGCAGCAGAGTGATGATGCCGGTAAAGTATGTGACTTCTGCAGCCACATGTTGGTGGTTTGTGAAGACCGCCCGTCGTTCTGGGGGGAACGAAGAGAGGCGCATTGCTTCTTTACCCTTTTCTACCATTAGCAGCTGGATGATCCTGTTTACGGAAGCTGCGATTCTTTATCCCTGAGATATTGGTAGATGTCAGATTCTGATGCGTGGCAGCGTTCTGCGTGGGAAACAGGTGTTTATGGGACGCATCAACTTAATTGGTTCTCTGCCTGCTGCCAAAACAAAACTCAAAACTGCCTGAGCCCCATCTGCCGCCTTCTACGTGGAGGCAAATTTTGGCATTGCCGAAAAAAAAAAAATCTGTGTACGAAGCAGATATTTCCTTTCAAAATCTAATTAAGATTTGATTTTGCGAGGAGACGGTAGCAGTGCATTCGCCGATCCGCTAATTGGTGAAATCATCATGGCTTTACACAAATAATTGATGGATTTTACTAAAGCTCGTCATGAAGCGCGGCCCACGCAGGAGCTAATAATACAAGTCTGTGTGCATCCGCCAGTGGATGACAGATATTATTCTACTCCTCACTACTGCGAACATTTCCTCTCATTAGATAAGGTAGAAATGTCTAAAACAATTTCTTAACATTCTCCGTCCCCGCAACTCACTCCGGCCAGCCCTCGAAAGTAGAGACGGTGAAGAGCGCCATCATCGCATCCAGGACGTTATCAAAGTCAAACTTGTAGTTTTCCCAGTTGCGCTCCTGAATCATTGGCTGTGACACATCGCCGTCCTTGTAGGTGATGTACTTCCCCCTGCAAGTCACAACACGGAGGGAAGGGTTAAACGTATATACTATACTCCAGTCACATCCAGAGCAGCATGCGCAATTCTGCCAGTTAACTCTTTGCCGCGGTGCATTGTGGGAGATGTTTGCATCGGTCCCTTAGGTCTGGTGCAAAGAAGACCGCAAGTAGGTCCATTGATTTCATGTGTAGATACACAGTGAATAACCCATGTAGCATATATTTACTGCGTATTCATGTTCTACCGTTAACTTTAATGGACAATCTCAGTTTGTAATACCAAGACCAAGGCTGCGTATTGCACGCATATCTTTTATGTGCACAATACACAGTGCTGACACCCCATTGGTTTATTTTGGGCCTTTCATATGAAAAATTGCAGAATATCCTATTTTGGTGTGTATTACTGACTGAAATAGCAATGGGATTGCTTAAATACGCAGTTAGTACGCACGATACGTTACTGAGTATTCACAGCATATTTACACATGAAATCAATTTAGGTAAATACGCATGCAAAAAAGTCCCACAATATGCAGGGAATATACTAACAATATACTGTGAGTTTTTCCACACAGGTCTGAATACCCCAATGTAAATCAGTGTGGATTCAACACTGTGTATAACACATGTAAGCAATACGCAGCGTATATACGCCCGTGTGAATGAGGCCTTAAAAATGCAGCTCTTCATAAGGCCAGAGTATAAGTGCTCATTCACATGGGTGTAGATATATGCTCTGCAATATGCAGTGCTGAAAGCTCATTGACGTGCATTGGGGTATTCAGACCCAAGTATTTTACACGTGCGAAAAAAATCATAGCTTGTCCTCTCTTGGTACGTATTGCGGCCTGAAATAGTTAACTGAAGTTAAACGGATTTCGTAAATACACATAATACATGCACATTTTCGAATTAAATCAATGGACCTGCTTGTGAATTTTTTTGCGTATGAAAAACGCTCTGAAGACGCGCAAAAAAAGCACAAGCAGGGAATACACATTGTTTCGGGACTTGAAAATGCTGCGTATTCAGGGACTGAAAAGTGCGTATACACATGTGAATGAGTCCTCAGATTGCAGTTCAGGAAAAGCTTTACATTATCTTCATCAACACCGCCATCCTGCTGTGAAATGTTTCCTCAGCAATCGCTCTCTACAGTTGTAGATCCTCGGGTGCTGAACAGTTGGCTCCACAAAATGAGAGCCAATCAATGAGATCAACGCTCGTCTAGCTCGGCTTCACTCGTGCCAACTCAGACTCTACGGGGGATGAATGATTGCTCATACGATCCGTTATCCCGATAGGGCTCTATCACTGGGGGCACATTGTTCACATGGTGAGATGTGCTGCCAATCATCTTTTTTTGTGCCATGTGAAAAGTGTGATCCCTTGACGAACAGGCACCTTCACGCAGCTACATGATGATTGAGCAAAAACATAGTGACATAGTATGTAAGGCCGAATGAAGACAATGTCCATCTAGTTCAGCCTGTTTATCCTCCTTGTTGATCTAGAGGAAGGCAAAAAACCCCAAGAGGCAGAAGCCAATTAGCCTTTGGGGGCACAATTCCATCCCGACTCCCTAATGGCAATCAAACTAATTCCAGGATCAACCTCTAATAGTTCCTACCTGCCTGTATACCCTGATCAACAATCTGC
Organism: Eleutherodactylus coqui; assembly: GCF_035609145.1. Classification (NCBI taxonomy): domain Eukaryota; kingdom Metazoa; phylum Chordata; class Amphibia; order Anura; family Eleutherodactylidae; genus Eleutherodactylus; species Eleutherodactylus coqui. Next base: position 52,955,737 of record NC_089838.1, on the reverse strand, counting down.
TGGTCACCTAAAATTTATATCCTGCAATATCGTTCCACTCTAGAAAAGCATCAAGTTCCCTTTTAAACTCCTCTATGGGTTTTGCCATCACCACATCCTCAGGCAGAGAGTTCCATAGTCTCACTGCTCTTACAGTAAAGAACCCCCTTCTATGTTGGTGATGAAACCTGCTTTCTTCTAGACGCAGCGGATGCCCTCTTGTTACCGTTGCAGTCCTGGGTATAAACAGATCATGGGGGAGGTCCTTGTATTGTCCCCTCATGTATTTATACATAGTTATTTGTTCACCCCTTAGCCGCCTTTTTTCTAGAGTAAATAGTCCCAATTTTGATAGCCTCTCTGGGTATTACAGTCCCTTCATTTCATGTATTAGTTTAGTTGCCCTTCTTTGAACCCCCTCCAGTACTGTAACATCTTTCCTGAGCACCGGTGTCCAGAACTGTACGCAGTATTCCATGTGAGGCCTTACAAGTGCCTTATATAGTGGTAGAGTAATGTTCTCATCCTTCGCCCCCATACCCCTAAATATTCCTAGAAATGTTCTTGCCCGATCATCATGTAGACCCTTCTATTTGCTAACGTTACAGTGGCGGTCCCTCTGGTTCCTGTGGATGCGCTTCTATCACCTTCTGCTGGGGGTGTACTGAACCCGGACTTTCATACACCAGTCTTAGTCTGCAGCTGGCTGGAGCAAAATGTACTAAATGTATTAAGAGGTTCTATAATTTAGGCCAATTTCTGGTGCAGGTTACGGTCAAGCTGTCCAGCCGTGGGAAGCTGCAACCCCTCCCCATCTAGCACTTTCTAGAAAAGAGTGTTGAGCGTAGAAAAGGGCTAAAAGGTCGTAAAACATGCAGCTTCTTTACACCACAAAAGTGGTTGACGAACCTTTAGAAATTCCTCAAAATCTCTACTTGCTGTTAGTGAATGAGACCATCCAAGTTTTTCACACTTGTCCCGACGCAGAGAATCCTCTGTGAGATAACATATTAGTAGCACAAATCTCTCTTACCCTGGTAGTTTGCCACAATGTATCAGTGCAGGTAACTTGCATCAGTCTGGAGTTCACAGAGGATTGTCTAGACTGGACACAACTGTAACAAACCCTCTGTGGTCAGGACAGGATTTTCACCCTCTAGATATTCCCATGACTGACAGCAGGAAGTGAGAACATGACCCAGACTTACTTGCACTCGGTCTCCGTGATCTTCGAGCTGTCAGTGCAGCTGTAGAGTTTACCCTAAAATCACAGGAAACAAATTGGATAGTTATTGGGTACCTGACTCCCAGAGGGTGTTGCTACTGATGCGTCTGGAGCGTTTGGAGCTACTATAGAAATACTGTAGATCTTACAATTCCCCCCAGCCGCAGCAAAGGGGGGGCCCCACCTCTGTGTTGTACAACCCCATTGTAGAAGTACCACAAAACATCCCAGCAAGTCTTTCCGCAGAGGGTGATCCCACATCGCGGATTTTTGAGGTGAGGAAATCCCAACGCAGATATAGCATGCAGCAGATGTGATAATCTGCAGCACGACTCTCCTCTGCTGCATATTCTTTCCACTGGAAGTTTGTTAAAGCTGCATTCAGTTACATTGCTGAGCAATTCACACCAAAATCTGTATAGTTTCCGCCTCCAGATCTGCACCATTACTGTAGATATTGGTGCAGATTTTTTTCAATGAAACCGGTGAAATCAGCTGCAGATCTGCACAAATGTTGCAGATTTTCACATGAAAATAATGCAGATTTTGGTGCAGATTTTCCACTATATGTCAATATACCCTTAAGGACTTGTTCACATGGGTGGATCTGCTGTAGCACAGAAAATTTGCGACATTTACGGTAGCAGCAAAGTGTATGAGATTTTCAAAATACTGCTCAAATGTTGCTGAAAGAGATCCACACAAAGCCAGAGCGGAAACTGACATTTTAAATCCGCAGTATGTCAACTATAGCTCCAGATACACTGCGGATTTCAGCCAATAGGTGCAGAATTTTAGCAGCAGATTTTCCCCTTGGAAAATATTCAGATAATCTGCAATAGTAATCGTGGATTTGAAAAGCAGATTTTCAGCGCAGAAGATCCCCAGAGTTTTACCACCACAGACATTCATTCTCTATTCACAGAAGAGTGGATACATGTCTGATTACTGGGGTCCAACCTCTAGGACCCCCAGTGATTCTGAGACTAGCACACTCAGAATGCCTCTGTGGAGAGGAGATACATGTCTTCAGTTGTAAAACGCCTTTTATCTCTTTTTCCTTTGATCCTATTTTGTCTCTTTTTACAATTAAAAGAAACACAAAACAATCTCCAGTATGTGTTCCCAGAGATCAGCCGTGTTCCCGAACATCAGCAGTGTCCTGCCCCCTCCTCCTAGTCAACAACTGTTTGCAGCAGGAGCGTCTTCCTTGTAGGATGGTCAGACCTCACCTGTTGATTATGCCAGTTGCTCAGCCACCAATGGAGCAGATTAACCCCGTGCCGCCTACCCCCCTCCCCCATTAACAGCGCTGCGGCTGAGCATTCACATTACCCCTCCATTTATTTCAATGGGACTTGCTGGAGACAGCGGAGTACAAGCACTCGGCATCTCCAGCAGTCTCATAGAGCTTAATGGCACAGTGGTGTGCATGCTCGGCTGCAGCACCATACAAGCCCCTCTCCCTCTTCAATACAGAATATATAATCAGAATTTACAAGAACCAAAATTGGATAAGAAAGAGTCAAAAACACTGTGAAGCGTCTGCTGCAGAATCCTATCAGTGGCACCCCTGAACCGCTGGTCTTTATTTTGCAGCTCACCTTGAACAGCTGAACCCCAATGCAAGCAAACATGAACTGCAGGAGAGTAGTGACGATGACAATATTACCGATGGTGCGAATGGCCACAAACACGCACTGGACCACGTGCTGTCGAGAGAGAAGCACATACAAGATTTCAGGTTTCATGCTGTGAACTTCTGACACAAAGTTTGTACAGTTCTAACTAGTAGAAACTCTTTAGGACAAGAATGGTGGAATAAAATTATAGATATTCAGATAAAGTTTCAAGGAGTACAAAGGCTGACAGACGCGGCGTTAGTTCCTATCTCAGCGGTGGGCAGGAGGATGGACACAGCATTGCACAACCCATTCAGCCATTTCCATCCTCCTGACCACAGCGTGCGGAGTGGTATTCTGATCTCGGCCACGACAGGCTTACGTGGAAATACTGCTTTAACCCCTTAAGGATGCAGCACTTTTTATCCCTTCATTTCCAGTTTTCCTCCCTGCTTTCAAAAACTCATAACTCTTATTTTTTAATCTCCATCGCTGTCGGAGGACTTGTTTTTTGTGGGCCGAGTTGTATTTTTCAGTGGTTCTATGTAATGTACCATATGATGTACTAAAAAACTTTTACAATTTCTAAGTACAGTGAAATGAAAAGAAAACCATAATTCCGCCATCTTTGGGGGATTCTTATTTTTATGGCGTACACACTGTGACAAATATGACATAACTTTATTCTGTGGATCGGTATAATTACTATGATATCAAATTTATAGAGATTTTGTGCTGTAGTACTTGTAAAAAATGAAATACGTTTGGAAACAAATAAAATTATTTTCTTCCGCATCTTCTGACGACCAGAACTTCTATATTTTTCTGTCGACATTGTTGTGCAAAGGCTTGTTTTTTGCAGCACGTCCTGCGGTTTTACTGGTACCATTTTGGATTCCATATGATTTTTTAAATCACTGTTATATTCAATATTTTTCTTGGACATGGGGTGATCAAAAAAGTGCAGTGTTGGGTATTTTTTTTTTTCGAACAACGATCACTGTGTGCGATAAAGAAATAATGCAAACTTTTACGGATGCAGCGATACCAAATATATCTTTGGTTTTGTTTCATTAAATTTTTTATTATAAATATGGGAAAAAGAGTGTTTTATTGTTTCTAATTATTATTAAAATGCTTTTTTACAATTTTCTTTAGTCCCTGTAGGGGACTTGAACTTGCGATCCACTGATTAGTATACAGTATAATGCATTATCGTATTATTATATGGTATTCTGATAGGCAGTCTATCACAGGCCCTAGAGGCCTTCAGAAACCCCTGGACACAGGGCATTTAAAGGGTTAACAGCCACAATCAACGTTCACACTGATCATGGCTGTTGTGGTCAAGTGTCAGCAGTCAAAAGACAGCTGGTACCCGCGGTATAATAAGTGGGATCGGCACCCAATCTCGCTTCATACAAATGCCACACACCCAGGATTTAAATATATATATACCCTAGGGCGTGAATGGGGTTAATCACTGTGTATAACAAAATATCCTGCTCTTTTCTATTGCACTTTGTGTTTTAATTTCATGCCCTTGTCAAAATTTCTGCTTGCATTCAAGCGAAAAAGAACATTCTTGTTGACATCCAGAGAATATCTAGACAGTTCTCTGAGAGCTGAATCACCTGGATGCCAGACTAGAGGTATCCTCACACAGGGTGACCATAGTTGTTCAGTGTAAACACGGCCACCAACAGGCTGACGAGCTATAAGTTGTTTCATTTCCAGACTACCAAAAAATAGTCGTGGGATTATTAAAAGTCATTCTATAGATTAAAGGTCACAGTTCCGAAGAATGTTCTTACTTGATCATCAGACCCTGTAAAAGGCCCCAAAAAGGTTTTTCAACACTAAAGACACTTATTCCTCATCTGCAGGATAGTGGATAAATGACTCATCAATGCGGTTTAAAACACTGGGACACCAGCGATCCCAAGACTGGCGCACCTGAATGTGGAATGAAGTGATGACGCACATGCTCAACTGCTACTTCATTCACTTCTATGGGATGGAGGGAGATTGTTGAGCGCATCAATCTCCAACTGTCCCATAAAAGTGAATAGATCGGTGTTCGAGCATGCCCACCATTGCTGCATTCATATAGGGCACTTGGGTGCATTCGTTTTGAAATCACTGGTGATCCCAGCAGTCACATATTTATGCCCCTATCCTGTGGGTAGGAGATAACTGTCTTTAATGTAAAAAACCCTTTAAGTCCCCTTTAAAAAATTGGACATGAGAGATTCTGCTACTAATGTGTTTAGCTCACAGAGGATCGTTTAGATTCAATACATTGTACCAAACCTCAGCTACGCAGTGTTAAGCCTGTTCACCTTTTCAGCTTCTGGATGTAATTAAAAAAAAAAAATTTCACAAAGAGCAAACAGAGATCTTGAAGTTGGTAAAGAACTGAAAGATAGTCTAATAGTAATTTGCAGAACGTGCTACCCCAACACTGACAACATTTCCATTCATCATTACCCACCTTGAGGCCTTTAGCTCGGTTAATGGCCCGGAGAGGTCGCAATACCCGCAGAACCCGCAAAATCTTCACCACATTGATAGCACTCGACCTGGGAGAGATGGAGGAGTGAGGGAAGACTTGTGATAGAACCATTGCGGATCGGATAGCACAGCCGGCCACTTACTGGATCCCAAAGGAGATGAGCGAGACGCTGACCACCAGCAGGTCCAAGATGTTGAAGTAATTCCTGCAGAATGAGCCCTTGTGCAAGAACGCCCCGTACGCCGTCATCTACAAACCCGAGACATCAGTTAGGGAGACTGCCAAGCGCAAAGGGGGCCAGCTTTTGTAACTAAAGCTTAAGGGGGGATCATCTTGCAGTCAGTGAGTGGAAAGATTTATAGAAGACGACCAGGAACGGAAAATCCATCCTGATTACATCAGACGCAGCTGTAGGACCCGTTGGGGTGTATTTATAGGAGACGTTTTATGAAAAATGTGCCAGAAAAGTTTACAAATGTGGCAAAACTGCACCATCCTATAGAAAAAGCTGCAATGCTAAATACTGGAGCAAAATACCGCCACATGGGCAAGAATGTTCATATGCTAGAACATGCCACGCACCACTGCTGCTTAGAAATAATCACATGGGTTTTCAGGAGGTAAACAAAATTAGTTTCCATTCTCTGACAGCAAGCAGAAATATTAAATATAGTGACACATTGAAATACAGAGTCTACTAGAAGGTTACAGAATGCTTTATTCCACTGTGTTAATCTTTAGTTACGTGACATTTTGTGAGCCCCTTCCCCCCACCTGTTGGATCATATGTTCAAGTTGCACCAATTAAAGTGTGTTCAGGAAGCTACATTCAAATGATGACGCAGAATCGGGTCGTACGAAGGACACAGTAAACTGCCCCGGCTGTCTCCTAAACGATATAGTGTATCCGCTCGATGCGACCTAGTGATCTACTGTATCAACTCCATGTATATAGAGAGCTACAGGATCTGTGCCACACATATACACTGACTGACCCCTATATTAGAGCCCATGGCCCACTCAAGGTTGCAGCTTCCAGGGATGGAAATGATCCGCGTGACTCCAGAGTGCAGCATGAATTCGCATGACAAGTTTTCCGTGGATCAGTTTCAGTGTCAATCCACATAAGATGGGAAAAAGCAGCAATCTGAGTGACTTCCTTTGAGGCCCGGCCATCGGTGTAAGACTAGCCGGGGTCTCACTGCCAACCATGAGGGATTTTCTCGTGTAACGATATGCAGAGTATACCGAGAATGGCGCGATCAAGGAAAACATCCAGTCAAAGGGGATCCTGTGGACAGAAACCACTCCTCACCGAAAGGGGTCAGAGGAGGATGTCAGGAATCGTTCTGACCAACAGGCGCTGCACAGTCAGCCGAATACAACACTGCTGCTCCAACTAATGTGTCCAAGGGCACAACTCTCCATTCCTTAGTATGGATGGGCTATAACAGCAGACGACCAGTTCCAGTGCCATTGTGTCTAAGAAAAACAGAAAGGCTCCAGGGGGGGAAAAAAAGCGCAAAACTTGTATCACTTAGCAATGGAAAACCATGTCCTGGTCAGATGAATCCAGATTTTTGGTGCCCCAAGCTGATGCGAGGTCAGAATTTGGTGCAAGCAGTATGAATTGATGACCCCTTCCCATCAGCTGGCAGAACATGTCAGCACCTCCATATAATCTATGGCAACTACAAGAAGCTTCCTGTCCGCAGGGGCCAATATTCCTGCAGAACGATTTCATCACCTGGTGGGATCTACACCATGAGGAATTGCTGCAGTTCTGCAGGCCAAATGAGTCCAACGCGCTACTAGTTGGGGGCTAATAAAGTGGTTGCTCAGTGTATATTCACAATCTGCGTTTGTACTTTCATCTCTGAGCATGAAGACGCTGGAACTTCCATCTAATGTTTCATCATGAATGCAAACCAGAGCTGCTTATAACACAGCATGACACTACAACATGCACACGCGTGTGACAACATGCAAAAAGACAGTCAGTGTCCTGGCACATGCACCAAGGTAGTCATTGACTAACAGAGCCCATAACCCTAACACTAAAAGTTACAAGCCCCAGTGGTGGTAGGCATATAGCCTATCTTAAGGATTGCCCAGGGTTAGGAAAATATGGCTGCCTTCTTCCAAACACAGCGCCACTCTTGTCCATCGCTCAGCTCCAAAGAAGTGAATAAGACCTAAACTGCAATACCACACACAACCCACGGACAAGTGTGGCATGCTCTCTGACTCTGGACAACCCCTTTAATAATGTCATGTAAAGGGATGTTCCCATCTTATGAGGTGATGGCATATTGCGATCAGTGGGGTCCGACCTGTGGGACTCATCCTGAGAATGAAGGGGCCGCAGTGCTGCTCCCCTTTTAGTGTTTAGTGCTCCCGGTCTGTTACAGTAGTCTAAACCTGCAAGTGTTGTCTCAAAGAGTTTTCGTTGTATTGTGGCTGACTTATAGGGGCCCAAGTGGCTACACTTCTGGGATGGTGGCTCCCTTCCTCTGTGGAGGTAAATAAGCTGCAGATGGTCTCTTACTTTTCACGCTGAGATGACATTTACCTTAAGGATGATTTCTAATGTAAAAATGCTAGTGAAAACGTAATCAGCATTTCCTAGGATCTGAAAGACAGAGCAGACAGTTGTTAGTGCCGGTGGTAGGAGCAACAGACAGGGGGGGGCAGTGTGTTAGTGCTGAGTAGAGATGAGAGGATGACACGGTCGGGTCTGTTACCTTCAAAGCAATCTCAATGGTGAAAATGGTGGTGAAAACTATGTCAAAATAATGGAGGACCTGAAAAACATAGAAATGATGAACCTGGTCCTGGAGCAGAGTGACGGCCTCAGAGGGCGGGTCAAATAATAATACTTAGAATGCTCAGCGCAGATCAGGTCTGCGCAGCGACCCACAAGGGAGCGATATGAGGTCAAATGTAAGTGATGCTCGGCTTATTCCAGGAAACTGCAATTTACCAAGTCCTGATAAAATCTGTGATTTTCAGGCTAAAAATGCTTCACTTCCTGTTGGCTGGAAAATGCGCTTCAGAAGTTAAAAAATGTAAAACAAAATGAAATTTAAAAGAGTTTTCTGAGATGGAAGAAAATTGAATGTGGGGGAAGGTGTAATATAAAAATATAAGCCGAACTTGACTCCTTAAACACTTCAAGAACATTGAAGGCACATAAATGTCCTGCGGTTGTGAAGTGTGTATGGAGCGGCTTGGGAGGATACCCAGCGGATATCAGCTGTATCTGACAGCCCCTGCTAACTGTCACCATCTGAGTCAGCTCTGCAGTTAATTGTTTAGATGCTGCAGTCAAAGCTGACTGTGCGTATAACAGTCAGTGGTAGGTGAGGACCGCATCAGCACCGTCCGCAGCGAGATCGGAGGGTGTCAATAAGTTAGAATGGCAGCCTGAAAGTTCCCAGGGCTGCGGCCTGTGGCAGGGCGTAAAAAGCAACAACAAATATCACTATATACTGCAATAGTGAAGAAGTTGTCATTTTACTGCAGAACTCGGCATGTAGTTCCATCTCAGCCAGATATGTAAATGAGGAGAGTTGTAGTGATTAGATGGACAGTCTTGTCACCAGAGGCCATAAAAGTGGTTCCCCCTTGGCCTATAAAAGGCTCTTGGAGTCTCCTTGTGTGTAGTGACCTCTTCTTCCGCTTGTGTAGCGCTTGTTGACCATTAGACGCTTCTACGATGCAGAGAAGAGATTTCTGCCCGTTACCAGAGTCTGAGAGGGGTGCATTATTGGGATGCGAGAAGCTGGATGGTCGAATCGATGAACTGTCCCCCACCGCGCCGCTCTGACCAGACTGTTAGGGGGTGTTGGGAACAGTGGATTTGTGAGGGCACACAAGGTGACCGGGCTCAGGACTCCCCCCTACAGACCACCAGTAGAGAGGAGCGTCTGACCAGACTGTTAGGAGGTGATGGAAACGGAGGATGCCTGAGATGTAACTGCATGCCAAGTTTTGCAGCAAAATAACAGATTCTTCTTGGGGCGGGATTGTATTTGACAAATAGTGTATTTCCTACTACAACTCAACCTGCAAAAAACAGCCCAATCGAGAAAAAATAAAAACGTTACCAATCTCAGGATACGGCGACAGAAAGCAATTTTTGCTTAAGAAAAAAATGTATTTACCTTTTAAAAAAAGAACATTAAAAATCGTACAAACCCACAGAACAAACTTCATGTCATTTTGCTGCACTACAAATACTGTAAAAACTAAACACACCAAAAATAGTGCAATTGTAGGTTTTTTCTCATTTTTTGTAGACTAAATGGCACCATTAAAAAGAACAACTCATCCCACAAGAAACACGCTCCCGTACAGTTATGTCAATGCAAAAATTAAAGTTACGGCTCTTGGAAAGTGGGGGGAAAAAAAGAAAATAAAAGAATAAAAAATCTGTGGTCCAAAAGTTAAATGTCCCTCTGGTCGCACCGATTACAGAAGGAGTCACGTGCCGTTCGTGGCATATCACCACTGAAGCCAGTGATTGGTTGAGCAGTCACATGTACAATGAATAGCATGGTACTGCTGAAGCTTTCCCTGGGATCGCAGCAGTGGGAATCGGAGCTCCTGCACTAGGTAGGGGGCTATTTAAGGAGGCATGTATGGCTTATTTTCTTAGGTTGCGCTATTTCCTGCGCATTCAATTTTTTTGGTCCCAGAAAACCCCTTTAATGAAGATATGAGTGAGGATAACGTATTTGGGAGGGTAAGTGATGGAGGGTGAGAGAACCGCCATTGCTGGATGTTATAATTTATTGCAAAGGTAAAGGAAACTGCAGTTATCTCGCTTGCAGAGCTGCGGGCTTGTTACAGTGTATTAAGGTCTTTTTGCATGGGCTGACAATTGGTCACCAACGTTTGTATGAACACTCATTTGCCTCAATGCTGACCCTTGTAGAGTGCACCCAATTCTCTATATAGAACAGATGATCACGCAAATGATCCTTCTTCCCACACTGAGTCTAAATCAGCCGGGTAGAGGAGCGCTGATCTCGTTGATAGGTACTCGTCTACCAGTGCAAATCATATATTCAATTTAGCTTTGTAATAAAATATAAAAGCCAAATTGTGCAGCAAAGACGGTTCCCTTTAGTTGATGTGATGGATCGGGAGGGGTCAGGTTGGATCTCCCATACCCCAGACAAGAGAAGACATTGTGCATACTTGGTTCCTGAAGGAATAGTGTCGCACGGGGTCTTCTGCAGCCAACGAGATGCTGCTCAGGAGGATGAAGAAGAGGATGAGGTTAGTGAAGATGTTATTGTTGACAATTCTGTGGCAATGGACTCGGAACCTGTCAACAGAAGGTAGACAATGGGTTAAAATGGAAGCGGCGAAGGCCAGAAACTACCCCGCATCGTCCTACCAAAATAAACAATAAAAAAACATCTGTTCTCATGAGTTTGTAGAACAAAAAGGGCCTTGATCTAATTTACAAGAATAGAAGAAGCTGATCCAATTCCCAGAGGAGCAAGAAGTACTAGGAAAGCAAATTTGAAGCGCAGAAACAAGCTGTAGCCCAAGGATCCACCTCCAACGGCAAAGATTCAACTATACCACCAAAGGTCCAGCTCCACCGCCAAATGTCAAACTCTACTGCAAAAGACCCAGCTCTACTAGCAAAAGGTCAAATTCTATCAGCAAAAGTCCAGCTCTACCGGTAAACACGCAGCTATGTCACCAAAGATCCAGCTTTACCAGCAAAGATTCAGCTATATTACCAAAGGTCCAGCTCTAACATTAAAGACAAGCTATGTCACCAAAGATACAACTCAACTAGCAAAGATTCAGCTATATCACTAAAGGACCCAGCTCTACCGTCAGAGGTTAAACTCTACCACCAAAGATCTAGCGCTACTGACAAAGGTCAAACTCTATCAGCAAAGTTTCAGCTCTACCAGTAAAGACTCGGCTATATCACCCAAGGTCCAGCTCTACCGGTACAGACGCAGATCTACCAGCAAAGATTCAACTCTACCACGAGAGGTTAAACTCTATCAGCAAAGGTCCAGCTCTACTGGCAAAGATCAAACTCTGTCAGCAAAGGTGCAGATCTACCAGTAAAGACTCAGATATGTCACCAAAGAACCAGCTCTGTCACCAAAGATCCAGCTCTACTAGTAAAGACCCAGCTTCACCACCAAAAGCCAAACCTTACTGGCAAAAGTCCAGCTGTGTCACCAAAGATCCAACTCTACCAGCAAAGATTGATCTCTACCGCAGAGGTCAAACTCTACTCCCAAAGATCCAGCTCTACTGGCAAAGGTCAAACTATATCAGCAAAGCTCCAACTCTACCACCAAAGTTCAGATAGATGACCAAAGGTCCAGCTCTACCAGCAAAGATCCAGCTCTACTGGTAAAGACCCATTGGTGTCTCTAAAGATCCAGTTCTACTGCCAAAGGCCCAGCTCTGTCATGAAAAATTTAGCTCTACCGGCAAAGGTCCAGCTTTGTCACCAAAAATTCAGCTCTGTCACCATAAATCCAGCTCTATCAACAGTCATCTAGCTCCACCATCAAAGATTCAAATCTGTCACCAAAGATTCAGCTCTATCAATAAACATACAGCTTTTTTCACTAAAGCTCCTAGTCAAACCCCACAAGCCCAGCTGTGCCCTTAGAGACCTTTACCTATCTGCAAAAATCCTACTCAGTCACTAGTAGTATTGGATTTATGCTCAAAAGATGTCTTTAATACAAAAATAGATGACAATACTTGTTATCTGCACGGAAAACGAAGAATGCGGTGGCCTCCGGCATGGGTACTGCTTTTTCCTTGATGTGCAGTTCAGAGAGAGGGCGAGGACGAGGACCAACGGGCATCTCAGGTTCTTCCTCTTCCTCTTCTCCTGAAGGACAACAACAATATTAGTTGAGACAAAGTCCTTCGGGAAGATTCAGACCCGACATCACAAAGAAATAAAGAAGCATCTAACGGGGTCATTTACTATTGGACAGTGATCTGTGTTGTCCTGAAGGCTTCTATGACTAAACCAACCAGACGAGACGTTACGTTACCTGGGTTGTCACCAGCGGGGTAAGGCGTTTTCTCGTCGTTCTCGTGAGATGGATATTCTTCCATGTTGATCTATATAGAAGAGACATAATTACTTTGTATAAGTACACAAAATACATTGGAAAGTCCCACATTTAAAGGCGCAGCGAAGTGAAGAGCCTGCGGGAGCGAGTATGCCACGAACGGCTTACTCCCTGCAGCGCAAACAAAACAAGGCGTCCCTGTGATGCCATCCACACCTTGGTTGATGGCGGAGACTCTCCATCTGCTGTGATTGCCTTCAGTTCTATCTTCTCTTTGTTCTCCTCCAGGATCGGCACAGGTGACTTTCCTATGGTGTCATTGTCTTGCTTTTTCTCTGGGCTGGCCGTTCTAAAGAAACAAGATGGCGTTATACGGTGAAGAAGATGTGGCAACATTATTAACCGACATTTTGGAGCATAAGAAAACGCCCCATTGTCTTGATGTATCCAGTAGTTAGACTCTAATGAATAAACGTGCTGGGTGACAACACTGAATGTCTGTGTCCCTACAGAGATCTGAGGACATCACTCACAAGTACACATAAACATCCCTTCCAATCTCAGCTGCCAGGTAAAGAAGTTCACCAGCCATGACCCAGCTTTTTTTTAACTTTTTTTATAGGGGGTCATTTAAAAGTTATTAACAAGAAAGAGAAAAGAAGAAATGAGATGCATGATTGCGAGACTCTGAGCCAAACTCACCGAGCCAACTTCTTTCTCTCCTTCTCTTCCTCCTCCTCCTTCTGAGCTGAAGTCAGACTCTCGGCGTCAGCTAGATTATCAACAGCAATGGCCAAGAAGACATTCAGGAGGATGTCTGTTCAACACTAAGGAACTCAGACACAGATTCGGGGATGCAAACAACGCAACAGCTCTGTTTCTTACCATGGGGAACCCACATGCACCGGGAAAGGTCAGGGCTGTGAAGGAGGAACACAATGACTCGACGCTGGCTGGTATTAGGCCTTATTCATTGCAAGTGTGTCTGATTTTGGTCCGTGAAAAAACGAACCAATAATTAATCCATGCCAATGTCCGTGTGTCATCCATATGCGCTGCATGTGTCTGTCTTTTTACTTCTGTGTATTATTCTTTTTACTTGTAGGATGGCCAATTTTTTCTTTCTTGCGACACTTTGCAACGATTGTAAAAACTGAGTGCACATAGATGTTATCCGTCTGCGCTCCACTTTTTTGCACACCTGTTGACGTAAATAGGTGATCGTCATCCTAGAAATCAAACCACAATTGAAGGTGTTTTATACATGGACCACCAACTGCATGTGGATAGCCCCACCGACCGGTGGGGGTTATTCTCTGCTGAGAAACTCCTAACCGCAGCTAATGGCAGGACTTACAGAAAGGCGGCGCCTAAGAGTGAAATGGACTGAAAAGACCCAAATCAAAAGCTTGCTATGAAGCCTTCTAGCTATACCCCCGTCTTTAGGAGGCTGAGTAATCTGAAAATCCTATCAAACCCAGAATTTTGATTCATTTGCCCCTCAGGTTCCATGACTTACTACTGCCCCCTGCAGACTCCGTATATGTTGTGCATTGTGAAGGGTGTAGGGCACTGCAGTCTGTAGATGCTAAAGGATACAATTGCCGCAAATGAAGAGGATGATGAAGTATATACAGACAAGCATCCCAGGAAATGAGGGTCCGCCGTACGCCATGATACCATCGTACATGACGGAATTCCAATCCTCCCCTGTGAGGATCTAAACAAGAAATGCTGTGAGTAGGGGTCTCATATAGACATTATGGACAGTTACTACCCAGCGGTGATACCTTACCTGGAAGACTGTCAGAAGCGCCTGCGGAAAGTTGTCGAAAGTGCTTCTGCGCGTCTGCATCTCGTCAAAGTTAAATTTACCCCCGAAAAGTTGCATCCCGAGTAGCGAGAAGATGATGATGAAGAGGAAGAGAAGAAGCAACAGAGATGCAATGGAGCGCACAGAGTTCAGCAGTGAGGCCACGAGATTACTCAGAGAGTTCCAGTATCTGTAACGGGGAACATGTTAGCAGCAGCCATACAGGACACCCACATTCTATTATCAGAAGCCATACAAGACCCCCATAGTCGGTCATCTCTCTCCACCCAGAAAACATACTTCCATGGGATAGTGAATAAGTATCTGATCATGGGGGGCCAACCGCTGAGACCTCGATTAATCCTGAAAAAGAATGCAGCGGTGGTCATGTGTGTACTACACCACTCCATTCATATCAATGGGACTACCGGAGATTAGCAAGTGCTTGAACTCGATTATGTCTGGCAATCCCACAGAAATTAATGAAGTGGCAGTGCACACGCCCGACTGTTGCCCCATTCATATCAGTCAGATACGTATCCCGTATCATTTATCGGAAACAACCCACCCTGACCGAGTTCTGCTCACACGGCTCTCCCTTGTAATGTGCTTTAGGCCTCTTTCACACAGGCTACAAAGCATGGTTTCCAATGGATTCTTTGATATTAGAGATGTTTTGTAGCCTGAAAGAACCCACTGGAAACCATGGGCTTCACATATATGCGTTTTGTTACAATGATTTTGCAGCAAGATTTTGTAGCCCGTGTGAAAGAGGCCTTAGACCAGTGCAAGCAGGAATAGGTATGGAAAGATTCTCATTCATCATATGGAAACAAGACTGTTTTCTTTCACTGACAGACAAAAGAGGTTTTGAATACAGAGAAGACCTGAAACGCATAAAAAGAAGCCGAACTTCCCAATGAGATTCTGAGAACCAAAGAGGTTGGGGGGTCCAAAAAATAATGCAGAGTGTTATTGACGAACAGCGCTCTTCCATACCTGGTGATCTTGAATATCCGGAGGAGTCGCACACATCGCAGGACGGAGATTCCCAGAGGGGACATGATTTTGGTCTCCACCAGAATGGTCTCCAGAATCCCCCCGCAGACAATGAAGCAGTCAAAGCGGTTGAAGAGGGACACAAAGTAAGCCTGGAGCCCGAGACTGTACATCTTCAGGAGCATCTCAGCCGTGAACAGCGCCAGGAGGACCTTGTTTGCCGTGTCTGGAGATGAAAGAGGGAATATGGTGTCAATTGTTATACACTTTTGTGTCTCACCACTTCCAAGATCTCTGCTTGCCGTGAGTGGAAAAAAACCGTGCTATTTATTCAGTGACTGGTCCTGCTTGGACTGGAGTCAGCAGCGGACCTCCTCACCTTGTACCTCTGTGAGCCAGTCTGGTTGGTTGTAGTGTTCGGAAGCGATCGTGAGCGTGTTCAGGAACACCAGGAATATCACCAGCCAATAGAAAATGTTAGACTTCACTGCTGCTCTGCACTTCCTCCTGCAAAACCTGTTCCATCGCCGCCAGTAACGACTGCGGACACAAAAACAAGATTATATTTACTGTTTTACTATACTAAAGAGACAGCTAAGGGGCGATCAAATAACTATGTATAAATACATGAGGGGACAATACTAGGATCTCTCCCATGATCTGTTTAAACCCAGGACTGCGACGGTAACAAGAGGGCATCCTCTACGTCTAGAAGAAAGCAGGTTTCATCACCAACACAGAAGGGGGTTCTTTACCGTAAAAGCAGTGAGACTGTGGAACTCTCTGCCTGAGGATGTGGTGATGGCAAAATCCATTGAGGGGTTTAAGAGGGGACTAGATTGTCTTTCTCAGGCGGAAGGGTATTACAGGATGTAGACATTAGGTGACCAGTGGGTTTGTAGCTCTGGATCTTACAGTCAAGTAGGAACTATCAAAGGTTGATCCAGGGATTATTCTGATTGCCATTATGGAGTCGGGAAGGAATTTTCCCCCAAATGGGCTAATTGGCTTCTGCCTCTTGGGGTTTTTGCCTTCCTCTGGATCAACTATGGGGTGGAAATAGGCTGAACTAGATGGACATGGTCTTCATTCAGCCTAACATACTATGTTACTATGTAAACTAAATCAATATTTGCTTATAGGGACATTTTTACTCCCCTTTAAAGGGATTCTCCAATTTTTAAGTAAATGAAGCTTAAAGGGGTTTGATACACTCGGAAATCTTTGTCTGTCACATAGGAGTAAAGGCATGGGCATTCGGAGTACGCCATTCTTGAGATCACTGACAGTATCAGCAGTCGAACCCAGAGAATAGACATTTATCTGCTATCATGTCGCTTGGGAGAAATGGCTTTAGTGGGAAAACCCCTTTAAAAGGGGGTTCCTGTACTGAACTATTCATGACTTATCCTCACGGTAGGTCATCCATAGTTGATTGGCAGGGTCCACCTCTTAGGATTCCCACCGATCAGCTGACTGAAGTGACAGTGGTGCTCCGGTGAACATTGCTGTCACTTTAACCCATACCAGGCGCGGCGCCATACATTGTTGAGTGGCTTTGCCTGGAATTGCAGCTCAATCCTATTCACTTGAATGGGACAGAGCTGCTTTCAGGCCATGTGACCTAAGAAGATGCCATGGCACTCACCTGAACACCGCAGTCTCTTCAAACAGCTGATTGGCGGGGGTCATGAATGGCGCATCCCCAACGATCAACTATTGATGACCTATCTTGAGGATGGTCTCGTAAAACCGTTTTAACTCTTTGAATAATGAAGAGTTCTGCAACTTAAGAGATATACTTGAATCCTGATTCATTAAAACAAAATCAGCTTAAAAGACAATCTTAAAAGGAGTTTAAGCAGAATGACAAGTTGTCCCCTATCCTGTGGATAGGGAATAACTTGCTGAGCAGTGGGGATTCTTACCAACGAGACCCCCACCAATCTGGAGAATAGGACTCCTGTGTCCCGTTCTCCTGTCCCTGCAAGGGTCATTTCATCTTCAGCAGTGAAGTCACACTAAATGGAGCACTGGCCGAGCATGCGCAGTCAGCGCTCCCTTCACTTTCAATGTGAGTGACGGTAAATACCTTAGTGAGACACAGGAGAAAGGGACACAGGGGTCTGGTCCTCCAAATCGGCGAAGGTCTCAGCGGGGGATAGGGGATAAGTAGTTATTCTGGGAAACTGTGAATTGGTAGAGTAAGATACGCTAAATCTATTAAGCGGTGCACGCCTTTTATTTAATTTAGTGCATGTTTTAGCAGTCTGTACACCAAAAAAAGAAATCTTTGCCTGCTAAGAGCTAGCCTACATTTGCGCCATAAATTATAGTAAATCTGTTGGGCTGTGAGAAGCCGTGCCTCATCCCATCAAAGTAGTGCACGCAGTGTAAAAATTAAAAAAACAGCTGCAAATTTTTGCGCAAAATATTCTTCATCAACAGCTGCAACTTTTTTACGCCAGTAAACTGATGCATCTTGTTACATTCTTACTTTGGTGTTCAGCTCTTTTTCTTTATACCCAGAGGGTAACATTACTTTTCACAGCTGCGTGTTTTACACAGTTCTCTAGAAACTACTGTGCTCTCTCTACTATCCACTATGTTACAATGTGTCAGTGGGGGTAAAACACATCAGTCTGTAGTCCTTTTCCAAAAATACAACTGTAACAAACCAGTCTAACTCAACTGGATACAACTGCAACACACCTAGCCTCCAGAGCTAAATCAGAATGTTATCAATCACTAACAGCAAGCAGAGAACTTAAGAACTTTTCAATATTTCAGTTTTATTTACACAAGACTCAAAACCCCCCCTTTAATTTGTGGAGCAGTTCAGAACTAATGCAAAGCATCGGTTTCACCAAGTCTGACATAAACACCTAGTTTATGGAAGGAGGCTCCTGGTGGTAGAAGGCCTGTGAGGGCGGCGACGGATCATGTCACATCTGTAGGTTTCGCTGTATTTGTCCGAGGTCAGACACGAATTCCTTCTCCTTGAGACGCATTAAACATTACAGATCCTCTTTTACACTCAATTACCCAGGTCCATTGTTACTAGAAGCGCAGTTGCTAAGCGGGCTCAGATCTTCAGAGTGGGAGGTCTGTAATTAGCGCTAAGTATCTCGTACAGCCGATAATTAGCTCCTGAATACAGCTGACATTTGTGAATGACTCGATAACCAAAAGATCTTAATAACCCCTCCTCTGCCAGCTTCTGAAAAGCTGCCTTCTTCATAAACCCGCTGAGTAGTCATCACCAGAGCACTTATAGGCACACCAATACAGTAATCCATCACATCACGCCGCTTTGTAAAAAGCAGGAAATCTTCATGTAACGCTGCTTCTTCGATTTCTAGGTAGGTATGAATAGGCTCAACCTTGCAGGAGTCCGATAAGTCACCACTTTCACGGCTATAGGTGCTCACCCGGATCTTCCAATATGATGACAGCCTTATTCACATGAACATGTCTCATTTTGGTCCGAGTATCATCCGTGCGCATTGCATGTGTCAAGGTTTTTTATTACTTTTCTATGTTATTCATTTTTCTCGCACGCAAAAAGTGAAGGTCACATTTTTTCCAGTGTCGCCTACAATGATCCATGAAAAACAAACCACACATGGATGTCAATCTGTGTGTGCTCCGACTCTCTCATCCATCTTTCCGTAAATCTCATCTATTAGACAGGACATATCACAATTCCTATCAGGGCTTATTCAGACGGCGGTATATTTAGACTGTACTCTAGTTGTGAATTCTATGGACAGCGCATGGCCCCATGATAGTCCGTGAGGCTAGAAAAACAAACGTTCTTACAGACACAATGGTCCACATGAAAGAGGTTGCCGCATGTCCTATACCAGTGATGGCGAACCTTTTAGAGACCAAGTACCGAAACTGCCAACGCAAACCCACTTATTTATACAAAAGTGCCAACATGTAAGAGGGCGGGGTTTATCACCACGAAGGATTTTTACCTCCATTACAAAAACGACAGGGCCATTTCAAAATAGACAGGGAGGAACACCCTGTGTTGTTTTGTTTTTCCCTAGCTGAGCATTGGAGTACCATTGGTGCAAATTGTGACTGGAAATCAGATGCGTACCCGCAGATGATTTCATGCTATGTGCTGCTCCCCTTCTCTGCCTCCAAAGGCTTTCCGCTGTCAGCGCTCCCCGACTTCTGGTTCTCAGTGGACTGTAGTGGCCTCACCAGACCAGTAGAGGCGCCGCTGACCAAGCCGCTGAGAACCGGGAGCCGGGGAGCGCTGACAGCAAGAAGCCTTTGGAGGAGGTGGGTGGGAGCACTACATAGTATGAAATCAGCTGTGAGTACGCATTTGATTTCTTGTCAAAATACATAGCAATAGCACAGTTTTTTTAATGCAGAAATTGCCATGGAAATTTCTGCTATGGACATTCCCCAGCATTTCCACCATGTGTAAACATACCGAGTCAGTTTGAGGTATGCTGCCACGTGCAGAGTAGTGTTACCATACAGCGCGGCACGGGGTCCCGCGGTCGGCGCGCATCGCTCCGGCGTCGGCTCCAGCAGCCTGGAGCCCTGTGTCGAGGTCATCCCAGCAGCTTGGGTTGGCCAGTGGGCGGCGGCGTGGGCGTGCCCGCCCGTAGGGTGCCGCCCGCACTCCTCTGTGCTTCTTATACAGCAGTGGGTGGAGTTGCCTCCTCCCACTCTCCGCCCCTGGGCGGAACCTTGTGGTTAAAAGACTGGCAGTGAACTGAGCTCACTGCCAGTTATTGGTTCTGCATGCACCTAGCCAGTCTGTCTGCGGTTCTCCTCAGCCAGTCCCTAGTTGCCGGTCAGCTCCCTCTGGTTCCCTATTACTCTGTCTGTTTTTGTTGGTTCTGTTTGCCTCTAATCTAGTCTGGCCCAGTCAGCACTAGTTGCTATCCAGCACCCTGCCAGTTTGCCTGTGAGTTCCACCTCCAGCCTTGTTAGTTTTGTTGGTCTGATTCATCTGCCTCCCCTGTCGGCACTCTGTTCCCCCCATTAGGTAGTTTCCTTCTTGTCAGCCGCCAGGTCCCTAGCCAGGGCAGGGACCGCCGTCCAGTTGTCCGCCTGGGGTTAGCCAGGGCCGAGGCAAGTAGGCAGGGACAGTGGGGTGCGGGAAGATCAGGGCACCCCACTTGGCGCTCGGGGGGCAGAGTGCCGTAACAAGTAGCCTCAATAGAAATAGTGTCCCCCACAGTGGCCTCAGTAGTAATAGTGTCCCACACAGTGGCCTCAGCAGTAAAAGTGTCCTCTACATCAGTCCCAGTAGTAATAGGGCCTCCCAGAGTTGCCTCAGTAGTAACAGTAACCTCCTCAGCTGCCTCAGTAGTAATAGAGTCCCCCACAGTGGCTTCCGTGGTAATAGTGTTCCCTTTATCAGTCCCAGTAGAAATAGTGTCCCCCACAGTGACCTAAGTAGTAATAGTGATCCCCACAGTGGCCTAAGTAGTAATAGTAACCACCACAGTGGCCTCCGTAGTAATAGTGTTCCCCAATGTGACCTCAGTAGTAATAGTGTTCCCTATATCAGTTCCAGTAGTAAGAGTGTCCCTCACAGTGGGCTCCGTAGTAATAGTGTCCCTTATAGCAGTCTCAGTAGTAATAGTGTTCCACACAGTGGCCTTGGTAGTAACAGTGACCCCCACAGTGTCCTCGGTAGTAACAGTGACACCCACAGTTGCCTCAGTAGTAACATTTTCCTTACAGTGGCCTCAGTAGTAATAGTGTTCCCAACATCAGTCCCAGTAGTAATAGTGTCCCCCACAGTGGGCTCAGTAGTTATAGTGTCCCCTTCATCAGACCCAGTAGTAATAGTGTCCCCCACAGTGACCTCAGTAGTAATAGTGACCCACACAGTGGCCTCAGTAGTAATAGTGACCCCCACAATGGCCTCAGTATTAATAGTGTCCCCCAATGTGGCCTCTGTAGTAATAGTGTCCCCTATATCAGTTCCAGTAGTAATAGTGTCCCCCACAGTGGCCTCAGTAGTAAGTGTCCCCCACAGTGGTCTCAGTAGTAATAGTGTCACAGACAGTGGCCTCAGTAGTAATAGTGTCACACACAGTGGCCTCAGTAGTAATAGTGTCCTCTACATCAGTCCCAGTAGTAATAGGGTCTCCCACAGTGGCCTCAGTAGTAACAGTAACCCTCACCCCCTATGTGCTGCTCCCCTTCTCTGCCTCCAAAGGCTTTCCGCTGTCAGCGCTCCCCAACTTCTGGTTCTCAGTGGACTGTAGTGGCCTCACCAGACCAGTAGAGGCGCCGCTGACCAAGCCACTGGGAACGGGGAGCGTTGACAGCAAGAAGCCTTTGGAGGAGGTGGGTGGGAGCGCTGCATAGTATGAAATCAGCTGTGAGTACGCATTTGATTTCTTGTCAAAATCAATAGCAATAGCACAGTTTTTTTTAATGCAGAAATTGCCATGGAAATTTCTGCTATGGACATTCCCCAGCATTTCCACCATGTGTAAACATACCGAGTCAGTTTGAGGTATGCTGCCACGTGCAGAGTAGCCTCAATAGAAATAGTGTCCCCCACAGTGGCCTCAGTAGTAATAGTGTCCCACACAGTGGCCTCAGTAGTAATAGTGTCCCACACAGTGGCCTCAGTAGTAATAGTGTCCTCTTCATTAGTCCCAGTAGTAATAGCGTCCCCCACAGTGGCCTCAGTAGTAACAGTGACCCCCACAGTTGCCTCAGTAATAAAAGTGTTCTCCACAGTGGCCTCAGTAGTAATAGTGTCCCACACAGTGGCCTCCGTAGTAGTAGTGTCCCTTATATCAGTCTCAGTAGTAATAGTGTTCCACACAGTGGCCTCAGTTTTAACAGTGACCCCCACAGTGGCCTCAGTAGTCCCAGTGACACCCACAGTGGCCTCAGTAGTAATAGTGTCCCTCACAGTCGCCTCTGTAGTAATAGTGTCCCCTATATCAGTCCCAGTAGTAATAGTATCCCCACACAGTGGACTCTGTAGTAATAGTGTCCGTTATATCAGTCTCAGTAGTAATAGTGTCCCCCACAGTGGCCTCCGTAGTAAGTGTCCCTTATATTAGTCCCAGTAGTAATAGTGTCTCACACAGTGGCCTCCATAGTAATAGTGTCCCCAATATCAGTCCCAGTAGCAATAGTGTCACCCACAGTGACCTCAGTAGTAACAGTAACCCTCACAGTTGCCTCAGTAATAGAAGTGTCCTCCACAGTGGCCTCAGTAGTGATAGTGTTCCCTATATCAGTTCCAGTAGTAATAGTGTCCCCCACAGTGGCCTCACTAGTAATAGTGTCCCCTATATCAGTCCCAGTAGTAATAGTGTCCCCGACAGTGGCTTCCATAGTAATACTGTCCCTTACTACGATGGAGGCCACTGTGTCCCCTATATCAGTCCCAGTAGTAATAGTGTCCCCCACAGTGGACTCAGTAATAATAGTGTCCCACACAGTGGCCTCAGCAGTAAAAGTGTCCTCTACATCAGTCCCAGTAGTAATAGGGCCTCCCAGAGTTGCCTTAGTAGTAACAGTAACCTCCTCAGCTGCCTCAGTAGTAATAGAGTCCCCCACAGTGGCTTCCGTGGTAATAGTGTTCCCTTTATCAGTCCCAGTAGAAATAGTGTCCCCCACAGTGACCTCAGTAGTAATAGTGATCCCCACAGTGGCCTAAGTAGTAATAGTAACCCCCACAGTGGCCTCCGTAGTAATAGTGTTCCCCAATGTGACCTCAGTAGTAATAGTGTTCCCTATATCAGTTCCAGTAGTAAGAGTGTCCCTCACAGTGGGCTCCGTAGTAATAGTGTCCCTTATAGCAGTCTCAGTAGTAATAGTGTTCCACACAGTGGCCTTGGTAGTAACAGTGACCCCCACTGTGTCCTCAGTAGTAACAGTGACACCCACAGTTGCCTCAGTAGTAACATTTTCCTTACAGTGGCCTCAGTAGTAATAGTGTTCCCAACATCAGTCCCAGTAGTAATAGTGTCCCCCACAGTGGCCTCAGTAGTTATAGTGTCCCCTTCATCAGACCCAGTAGTAATAGTGTCCCCCACAGTGACCTCAGTAGTAATAGTGACCCACACAGTGGCCTCAGTAGTAATAGTGACCCCCACAATGGCCTCAGTATTAATAGTGTCCCCCAATGTGGCCTCTGTAGTAAGTGTCCCCTATATCAGTTCCAGTAGTAATAGCGTCCCCCACAGTGGCCTCAGTAGTAAGTGTCCCTCACAGTGGTCTCAGTAGTAATAGTGTCACAGACAGTGGCCTCAGTAGTAATAGTGTCACACACAGTGGCCTCAGTAGTAATAGTGTCCTCTACATCAGTCCCAGTAGTAATAGGGTCTCCCACAGTGGCCTCAGTAGTAACAGTAACCCTCACAGTTGCCTCAGTAGTAATAGTGTCCACCACAGTGGCCTCCGTGGTAATAGTGTTCCCTTTATCAGTCCCAGTAATAATAGTTTCCTCCATATTGACCTCAGTAGTAATAGTGACCTCCAAAGTAGCCTCAGTAGTAATAGTGACCCCCACAGTGGCCTCAGTAGTAATAGTGTCCCCCACAGAGGCCTCAGTAGAAATAGTGTCTCCACAGTGGCCTCTGTAGTAATAGTGTCCCCTTTATCAGTCCCAGTAGTAATAGTGTCCCACATAGTGACCTCAGTAGTATTAGTGAGCCCCACAGTGGCCTAAGTAGTAAAAGTGTCCCCTATATCAGTCTCAGTAGTAATAGTGGCCCCCACAGTGGCCCCTGTAATAATAGTGTCCCCACAGTGGCCATGTAGTAATAGTGTCCCCCATATCAGTCTCAGTAGTAATAGTGTCTCACACAGTGGCCTCAAGAGTAATAGTGCCCCCCACAGTGGCCTCAGTAGTAAACGTGTCCCCTATATCAGTCTCAGTAGTAATAGTGTCCCACACAGCTGCCTCAGTAGTAATAGTGCCCCCCACAGTGGCCTCCATCATAACAGTGTCCCCTATATCAGTCCCAGTAGTAATAGGGTCTCCCACAGTGGCCTCAGTAGTAACAGTAACCCTCACAGTTGCCTCAGTAGTAATAGTGTCCAGCACAGTGGCCTCCGTGGTAATAGTGTTTCCTTTATCAGTCCCAGTAATAATAGTGTCCTCCATATTGACCTCAGTAGTAATAGTGACCCCCAAAGTAGCCTCAGTAGTAATAGTGACCCCCACAGTGGCCTCAGTAGTAATAGTGTCCCCCACAGGGGCCTCAGTAGAAATAGTGTCTCCACAGTGGCCTCTGTAGTAATAGTGTCCCCTTTATCAGTCCCAGTAGTAATAGTGTCCCCCACAGTGGCCCCTGTAATAATAGTGTCCCCACAGTGGCCATGTAGTATTAGTGTCCCCTATATCAGTCTCAGTAGTAATAGTGTCCCACACAGCTGCCTCAGTAGTAATAGTGCCCCCCACAGTGGCCTCCGTCATAATAGTGTCCCCTATATCAGTCCCAGTAGTAATAGTGTCCCCCACACTGGCCTCCATAGTAATAGTGTCCCCTATAGCAGTCCCAGTAGTAATAGTGTCCCCGACAGTGGCTTCCGTAGTAATACTGTCCCTTACTACTATGGAGGCCACTGTGTCCCCTATATCAGTCCCAGTAGTAATAGTGTCCCCCACAGTGGCCTCAGTAGTAACAATAACCCTCACAGCTGCCTCCGTAGTAATAGTGTCAATCACAGTGACGTCCGTGGTAATAGTGTTCCCTTTATCAATTCCAGTAGTAATAGTGTCCACCCCAGTGACCTCAGTAGTAATAGTGACCCCCACAGTGGCCTCAGTAGTAATAGAGTCTCTCAATGTGGCTTCAGTAAGAATAGGGTCCTCTAAATCAGTCCCAGGAGTAATAAGTGTCCCCCACAGTGGCCCCTGTAGTAATAGTGTCCCCCACAGTGGCCTCTGTAGTAATAGTGTCCCCTATATCAGTTCCAGTAGTAATACTGTCCCCCACAGTGGACTCAGTAGTAAGTGTTCCCCACAGTGGTCTCAGTAGTAATAGTGTCACACACAGTGGCCTCAATAGTAATAGTGTCCTCTACATCAGTCCCAGTAGTAATAGGGTCTCCCACAGTGGCCTCAGTAGTAACAGCAACCCTCACAGTTGCCTCAGTAGTAATAGTGTCCACCACAGTGCCCTACGTGGTAATAGTGTTCCCTTTATCAGTCCCAGTAGTAATAGTGTCCTCCATATTGACCTCAGTAGTAATAGTGACCCCCACAGTGGCCTCAGTAGTAATAGTGACCCCCACAGTGGCCTCAATAGTAATAGTGTCCCCCACAGTGGCCTCTGTAGTAATAGTGTCCCCTTTATCAGTCCCAGTAGTAATAGAGTCTGCCATAGTGACCTCAGTAGTAATAGTGACCCCCACAGTGGCCTCAGTAGTAATAGTGACCCCCACAGTGGCCTCAATAGTAATAGTGTCCCCCACAGTGGCCTCTGTAGTAATAGTGTCCCCTTTATCAGTCCCAGTAGTAATAGTTTCCCCAATAGTGACCTCAGTAGTAATAGTGACCCCCACTGTGGCCTAAGTAGTAAAAGTGTGCCCTATATCAGTCTCAGTAGTAATAGTGTCCCCCACAGTGGCCCCTGTAGTAATAATGTCCACACAGTGGCCTCTGTAGTAATAGTGTCCCCTATATCAGTCCCAGTAGTAATAGTGTCCCACACAGTGGCCTCAGTAGTAATAGTGTCCCCCCACAGTGGCCTCAGTGGTAACAGTGACCCCCACAGTGGCCTCAGTAGTAACAGTGACCCCCACAAAGGCCTCAGTAACAATATTGACCTCCACAGTGGCCCTCAGTAATAATAACAGCCTCAGTAGCAATGATAAACCCACAGTAGCAGCAGTAATAATAATAACCCCCTCAGTAGTAATATTAACCCCACAGTAGCCCCTGTAAATATATTATTTCCCACAGTAGCCCCAGTAGTAATGTTGATCCCTTCAGTAGCCCCAGTAGTATTAGTCCCCCCAACCCATATACTTACCTCTTCCTTGTAGTAAGCGCCGCTCCTCCTCTTCTCTGCGCTGATCCCGGGAGCACACTGACGTCAGTGTGAGAGTCTGGAACTTTTCTTCCATTGTCCTCTCCTGCGGAACTAAGGAGGAGAGGACTCAGGGGAAGAGGATCCTGGCTGCACACTAATGTCAGAGTGTGCGCCGCGATCAGCACTGCTAGCAGCGGAGCTGCGTGATTACCGGCCATGGAGCTGCAGTCGGTAATCACTACCATGGTGAGCAGCCATCGGCAGCGCATGCCAGCAGGGATGGCTCTGTGTGCTGCCTCTGGTACGGGCCATAGGTTCGCCACCACTGTCCTATACTCATCCACTATCATGGCACACGCAATGTGCAGCATTTGTCCAATGTCTGAGTCTCTCTGATGCAACTTGCATACGGCAGTCTGAATACGGCCTTACACAGAACTTCGGTCTGTGCAAAAATACACTTGAACAGCACACATAGGAGAAATATGCTTATTCAGACGAGCATGTCCAACTGTAAAAAATGGACCATTTGTAATACATGTGTATATCCTTGTGGAATCTGCATGTGTTAATGTGTTGTGTTTTTTTTTTTTACTTCTCTGTATTTTTGTGTCATTCATTTTTCCAGGGTGACAAAAAAAAAACAAGGAAGGAGATCTGATCGCAATTACTTCTGCAGCAAATTTGCAAAGCAGATCAGTGGATTTTGGAGCAGATTTGCCTCTTTCTACAGATCTCCGAAGAGGTTAAATTAAGTTAAAACAGAGAAAAAAAAAACAATTCATTCATTCTTCAAAATCTGTGATGATGTCTCACTGCTCAAGGATTTTAACTTCCCTTCTGAAGTCAGTGGGGAAAATCCATAGCTACTTTGCTAACATTATGCAACAGAAAATGACATACTGCAGAGTTAAAAATCCACACTTCATGTCAATTTCCACAGAAGGTGGATGAGATTTTGTAACTCGTCTGCTTGCTGGTGATGTAATCAGCTCTAAATTTGGCCTGCTAAAATCCACAGTTAGAATCTGCAGTAATTCAGTTTCATGTGATTCCTTCCCAAGGAGGAAATACTCTTTAACCCCTTAAGGACCAGGCTGTTTTGTACCTTAAAGGGGTTGTCTCACGCCGAAACTTTTTTTTTTTTTTATTCAATAGGCCCCCCGTTCGGCGCAAGACAAACCCAAGGGATGGGCTAAAAAAAAAAAAAAGTTTATTACTTAACCGAATCCCCGCGCTGAGGCGACTTCTTTCTTCCTTTACCAAGATGGCCGCCGGGATCTTCACCCACGATGCACCGCGGGTCTTCTCCCATGGTGCACCGTGGGCTCTGTGCGGTCCATTGCCGATTCCAGCCTCCTGATTGCCTGGAACCGGCACACGTGACGGGGCGGAGCTACGAGGACCAGCTCTCCGGCACGAGCGGCCCCATTCACCAGGGAGAAGACCGGACTGCGCAAGCGCGTCTAAAAACGCCAGAAGACAGCGAATTTAGACGGATCCATGGCGACGGGGACGCTAGCAATGGAGCAGGTAAGTGAATAACTTCTGTATGGCTCATAATTAATGCACGATGTATATTACAAAGTGCATTAATATGGCCATACAGAAGTGCTGAACCCCACTTGATTTCACGAGACAACCCCTTTAAGGACCAGACAATTTTTAGGGATTTTACCCATGTGGTACTTTTACCACCCTATTTTTTTTCCTTTAGCTATCTAAATTATTTTTGCTGCATTTTTTTTTTTTCGGGACAAATAGGATAATTTTTAAAATATCTTTTTCACGCTTTTTAGTTTTATTGGGGGTAAAAAGCTAAAAAAAAAATTATTTTTTTAACAGTTCTAGTTATTTTTTTTTAATTAGTAAATTTATACTAAAATAAAGTATGGTTCCTCTAATTATTTTGGACGTTTTGATATATAATATGTATGGTTTTGGCTTACAGGGTGCTTATAACAACGGTTTTGGTTGGCATTGGTTTTGGGTTATTTTCTTTCTTATATATATATTGTTGTTTTATTCTGGAATTTTGTTTTACTGATGCATGTAATTATGTTTTTTACTATCTATGTCCCCCATGACGTCAAGTAAGACCTCTGGGGGCATTCACTTGTTTTTGTTTTTATTTGACACTTTCCCACTGTAGCTGGGACATCCATAGGAGCCCCAGTTACAGGGGAAAACAACCCCTATAGTGATACTAGTCACTGGCAGAGCTGGCCAGGGTCTAGTACGACCCTGCAGCTCTGCAATAGCAGGGCATCCCGGCGGTCACATGAGGTCACTACGGGCTCATGTAGTGAAAGTTACACTTTTACTTTCACTTTTGAGTACACAGTGCTCATTGAGTGCTGTACTCAGGAAAGGAAAAGGCAGAAAGGGTTAAAAACCCCTCCTGCCTTCTCCTCCAGGTTATCAACTGTTACTAACAGCTAACAACTCGTCCTGCCTCTGATTGATTGCAGAGGGCAGGAAACTTAAAGCGCTGCCGTAATTTTACTACAATTTTACAATTGGCGGGGCTTTAAGCCCTGGACCAGATTGCCCTTTTTGCCTTCTCTATGGTCCTGAAATACAAGATTGTGAAGCTTGGTAACAATAGGCTACATTCAGACTTGTCCTACCTAACCACACCCACTTTAGTCTAAGCCCTGCCCACGAGGAGACAGCAGGGTGCAGCAGTCTCTGTAGCTGTGTCCTGGTGCAGCCGGGTTATATGGAGCAGCCGCCTGTCACCTGATGACTCAGCGTAGCTCTGAAGTCGGATTCTTACCTAAATTTAGACTTGGAAATCCTGTGCCTGAAAGACAGAGAAATAGAAATGAGTCAGAAATGCCATTATTCACTCAAGGGGCTGCGAGCGCTCCCCTCCTCCTCCCTGCAACATGAGATGATGACTGTAAGGAAGGAAAGAATTCACTTTCTTTCCCACATCCATTACATGAACTACAACACCCAGCATGCCTCGCAGTCCCACTACACGTATGTCTGTAGAGATCTTCATTAGTGCAACATTCTGCTTTCAGCAAATAAAGAAGGTCAATTCTATAATAAAAACTGATTTGCAGAATGTCACTCTTTCAGAAAAATTGCTTGCTGCAAAATCACAATTTGACTGTGGACTGTTAATATACTCCAGCACCTCTGTTTGCTGTCCATGAATGGGACCTTGTAAAGTGTTTACTTGCAGAGGATGAAAATCTATCCTGGTCCCACAGATTGAAGGTTCCCATTCACAGACAGCAAGCATGGATCTTGAAAATATAAAGGAACTGGAACATAAAGAGTAGGTTAGAATTGTAGACACTTTCAGTATACACCGATCTGGCTTTATTTGCTGGGATTTATTTGCTTTATTTGCTGATGCAGGTAGTTCTGTCTCCGCTGGAGGGACCCCGGCCTCACGACGGGACTTTAGGGGATTCTAGTCATAGATACTTGTATACTGAGTCAGGATACTCACGCCAGCCGGACTCCGCAGCTCTCCTCGTCTACATCTGTGCTGCCGACGTTGTCGGTATTTACAGACTCGGTCTCACTTGTGGGCATGCTCACTGAAAAACAGGACAGAAAAGGCACAAAGCTACGGAAATTCAGGAGAACGCAAGTCAGTGTCAGTTTATATAACCCTCCTTTCCTTGGTAGAAAGTCAGAGACCTCCTCAGCCCCTGAGAGATGTGTCTGGGGTAAAACGGAATATTCTGGGAGAGGGGGGATGCAGCTGCAGCTACATGCTATGAGAGGGGAGAAGCACCAATGGCTCCTGTGTACAACACTACGGAATGTGTGAGCAGCAGCAGGTTACATTGAAGGGGCAAACATGTCACAGCCCCCTTCTATTAGCCGATACTGGAAGACGCTGGAAACGGCACCAAAAAGTGCCACATTTGTCGGCAACTGCGGCTGAAATCCACTGCAAGAATCTGCAGCAAACAATTGGCAAGTTGTGCATGTAAAATCTGTCCGTTTTTCTCTCTAGAACCCCGTCCGCCTCGTCAGGCCAAGAGTTTCGTGGCCCAGCATTACAAACATGGATGGTTTTGCACCAGCAGCCTTTCATGTATCTGAATTTATAGCGGGAGCTGCAACTTGACACGGCTTTCCTGAGTCAGAGCCTTGCTAGTCTACAGCTGGCGGCGCCACCTCGATGTCTCATAGTTCAAAACGGTTATTACAGGGGACTACATTGTCACCACATAAAGCTTAACTACATGTTCTAATCAAGTCTTAGCTGACACTTTTCCTTTAAGGACAAGATAGACACAACTGATTATTGAGTCTGACTCTGGACATTAAGTACACTGAACCCCAAATGTTCCCGGGTGCCGCCGTACAATATAAAAGGGCTGTGAAAATGGGTGTACTCTCCTGGCACTGAGCTGCGCCCGTGCCTTCCAGGCCTCGATTTTCCAGATAATCTTGTTAAATTTAGCGGAGAATTATTTTATGCTTGACTGGATGCCAATAAAGGATGAGAAAAGAGGCCAGAAACAAATCACAGGCAGCGTCGCCCCCTCGCCTGGACCAATGTCTCTGCTCATTACCGCAGGGATATCTTTAGATCACACAGAAGTCGGCTGTCCGCTCGGTGTCATTGGAAGGGAAGGTCAGCTCGTAAATCACAGAGCCGGATGGAAGGTGTCATGGTAGAAGGAGACCTTACGAAGCGTCCTGGGTTACCTCGAGGGTGCAAATATTCCAGATAGAATGGAAAGGAATTGCACTACTAGCAACTGCTTTATACAATGCTATTAATGGGGTATTCTGCCCTCAGCGTGGGGCCGGGATGTGGCATGGGACCACTGTTCCACTGGTGCGGCTAGTAGAGATGGGATCTGCATCTATCAGACATTTATACCATATTCTACGGAGCTACCGTAGATGTCAGAGATTGGAATACCCCTTTAAGAGCAGGTTGGGGGGAGGGGACTCTGACATCCCTCCATGGTGGTCCAGATGGCAGCTTGCAGCTTCACTGAATATAAGATGTTAAGCCCTTTGCTTTCCTTTCCTTGTACTTATCAGATCTTAATTGTACTCTAGCCACATCCAGAGCTGATTTTAGGATTAAGGTATGCAAGCTTTGTGAGTTCACTTTCTCAGATCACCTCCTGCCAGTTCAGGATAGCAGCTCAGCTAAATGTAGATGCAGCTCTGGATGTGACTGCAGAATCAGTACAAATTTCAAGATGTTGCAAATTTTGCTGTTTGGGATCATTAGTCCTGAGATCACAAACAGCTGCTCTGTGGTGCAGTGCCTTATGGGAGATTCACACCTGAATGCTGTTATTTACTAGTGTCAATATATTTCCCACACTGCAAACACTGAACAAAGAGGAAAGGACAGGAGCTTTGCGTGAATTAGAATGCAGCTTTGGATGTGACTTGAGCATAAGACACAATGTTACAGTAATAACTCCCATAATAAGCACTGACTGTTTCGGGGTTTTTCCTCATCGATATCTTCATCTTCGTTCTCAGGGTCTATGTCTTCCGCCTGTGTGATCCAGTCCAAGTAACCCTTCAAGTCTTCTTCAAGTTGCTGTTTCTCCCTCAGTTTCTGAAAGTCGCCACGAGCCTTTGCCTTCTCCCTCTCCTTCGAAAACTCCCTGGTGAGACAGCGGATTAGTGACTAGTTACTTAAATGTAAGGCTAAAAAGACATGCAAGCAGCACACGAAGGTACAAATAATGTGCACCCTCTCCATTATTTGGTCCATCCTGAGCCCCCACACCAACAGCGCACATAAACATAAAGAATGCACAATATTTATGGTGGCACAGTCTCATCTATCTCATTACCAGCTAAGTCTTCAGTTGGGATGGATTCATCCTCCTTCACACGGGCGACACTGCATCGTTGCGAGAAAAATCGCAGCGACATCGCATCGCTGCACCGTGTGATATCGCTGCGATTTTCTCGCAGCAATACCGCGATTTTGTAGAGCTACAAAGTCGCATGTGACGCTACAAAATCGCGTGACTTTGTAGCGTCACGTGCGAAGATTTTCGGGGGGCTTGAAATATAAGCCCTACCCCACAAATAAGCTGTAACTAAAGGAGAGAAAAAAAAGTATACATCACCTCTTCCGTGCTGTTCGGGGTGCCGCCGCAGCTTCTCCCCAGGTCTCGGCACTGATCATCATCTTCATCTTCTGGCCGGGGATTGAAAACTCCTCAGCTGCTTGAAGCGCTGGCTGTGATTGGCTGACACTTAGCCAATCACAGCCAGTGCTCGAAGAATGGCTGTGATTGGTTCAATTACTGCCATTCATCGAGCACTTGCTGTGATTGGCTAAGTGTCAGGCAATCACAGCCAGCGCTTCCAGGAGGCGGGGATTTTTGAATCCCCGGCCAAAAGAGAAAAAGAAGATCAGTGACGGGAGCCGGGGAGAAGCTGCGGCCAGACTGACAGCTCGTCTAAGGTGATGTATGTGTGTGCTTTTTTTTACCCTGCAGATAGGGTTTAGATTATAGCTTTGACAGTAGCATTTGCTACTGTCAAAGTTGCATCGTATCGCATGCAAACTGCGTTTTCGTGCGATGCGAAGCAACAGAGAGGAAGGCTCCATAGGGAAACATCGGCTACAAAACCTCACGTGTCGCGGGCATATCGCTGGACCTGCGAGGTTTGTGTGTCATTTTATAGCATGCTACAAAAAATATCATGTGTGAAGGAACCCATAGGAAACCATGGGCTTCACATACATGCGATTTGTAGCATTGTAGCAATGCTACAAAATCGCGCGACTTTGTCGCCCGTGTGAAGGAGGCCTAAGATGTGTAAAAGGCAAAATGTGCTCATTAACAGCTACCGGGGGGGGGGGGGGGGGGGCTGAGAAGGCTGAGACTCCAAGGCCGCGATCAGGCAGACGGTAGCCACCGTGTTTCTATAATTCAGTGAGGTCCATATTGTGGGAGTTCACTAAGCTTTGCTTCAGGTTTACTGACAGATTTGACTCACTTTTACTAAGTGCAGGATCCCACGACCTCAAGGTGGTCTTCAAAAATATTTAGTCAAACCCCCAGTACCAGCTGTGTCCACAGGGTGGTGCCAGACACATCTTGTTTAACCCCTTAGTGACCAAGCCTGTTTGCGCCTTAATGACCAGGCCAAATTTTGCAAATCTGACATGTGTCACTTTAACATGGAAAAACACCAGAAAGGTTTTGCATATCCAAGCGATTCTGACATTGTTTTTTCGCCACATGTTGTGCTTCATTTAGGCGAAAAAAATAGACCGATAGAAATTGTGTTTATTTATTAAAAGCGCCAAAATTGGGAAAATTTTGAAAAAATCGTCATTTTTTCACATTTCCAACTGCAATATCTTAAATATGTGCAAACATAATATAGAAATTTTTGCTAAGATTTATATTTCCACCCGTTTACTTTATTTTGGGCGCACATTGGAAAAACTTTCGTTTTTTTTTTACTATTTAGGAGACGTACAAATTTAACATTACTTTTTAGCATTTTGAGGAACACTTTGTTTTCCTATACCAAGCCGAGATTGGAAAGGCTCATGAGTGTCAGAATAATAGATACCCCCCCAAATGACCTCATTTTAAAAACTACACCCCTTAATGTATTCACTGAGGGGTGTCATGAGTATTTTGACCCCACAGTTTTTTTTCAGGAATTAATTCAATTTAGAGGAGAAAAAGTAAAATTTCATATTTTTGCAAATCTGTCATTTTAAAGACATATTTTTTTCCTATAGTTTACATGAAAATCAGGATTTACACCCCAAAATGGATACCCCTATTTCTCCCGTGTTCAGAAATATACCCATTGTGGCCCTATTGTTATATCTGAGTCCACAACGGGGCCCAAAATGAAAGGAGTAGTCAGTGTCTTTCAAAACAGAAATTTTGCTTGAAGTCCTTTTAGGCCCCATAGCACACATGTAGAGTTCTTGAGCGCCCAAAACCATAGAAAACCCCCACAAATGACCCCATTTTGAAAACTAGACCCCTTAAGGAATTTATCTAGGGGTGTACTGCATATTTTGACCCCACAGTTTTTGAATGAATTCAAACCAAGCAAAAGGAAAAAATTGTGATTTTCGTTTTTTCGGCAATTCTGTCATTTTAAAAACAGCTTTTTTTGTACAGCACACATATGAAGGAAGACTTGCACCCAAAAATGGATACCCCTGTTTGTCCCGTGTTCAGAGACATACCCATTGTGGCCCTAATCTTATGTCTGGATACACAACGGAGCCCAAAATGAAAGGAGCGACCGGTGGCTTTCGGAACACAAATTTTGCTTGAAGTCCTTTTAGGCCCCATTGCCCACTTGTAGAGTTCTTGAGCACCCAAAACCATAGAGAACCCCCACAAATGACCCCATTTTGAAAACTAGACTCCTTAACGAATTTATCTAGGGGTGTACTGCGCATTTTGACCCCACAGTTTTTGAATAAATTCAAGCAAAGCAAAAGGAAAAAATTTGGATTTTTGTTTTTTTGGCAATTCTGTCATTTTAAAAACAGCTTTTTTTGTACAGCACACATATGAAGGAAGACTTACACCCCAAAATGGATACCCCTGTTTGTGCTGTTTTCAGAAATATACCCATTGTGGCCCTAATCTTATGTCCGCATGCACAACGGGGCCCAAAATAAAAGGAGTAATCGGTGGCTTTCAGAACATAGATTTTGCTTGAAGTCCTTTTAGGCCCCATTGCCCACTTGTAGAGTTCTTGAGCGCCCAAAACCATATAGAACCCCCACAAATGACCCCATTTTGAAAACTAGACCCCTTAACGAATTTATCTAGGGATGTACTGCATATTTTGACCCCACAGTTTTTGAATAAATTCAAGCAAAGCAAAAGGAAAAAAATAGGATTTTCATTTTTTGGGCTATTGTGTCAATTTAAAAACAGGTTTTTTTGTACAGCACACATATAAATGAAGGCTTTCACCCCAAAATGGATACCCCTGTTTGTCCCGTGTTCAGAAACATACCCATTGTGGCCCTAATAGACTTACAGGACCCATGGCTAGGCCTACAATGAAAGGAATACCCGTTGGATTTCAGGGTACCACTGAATAAATTTCAGGCCCCATTGCCCACTTATAGAGCCATTGAGCGGCCAAAACTATAAAGAACCCCCTCAAATGACCCCATTTTGAAAACTAGACCCCTTAACGAATTCATCTAGGGGTGTACTGCGTATTTTGACCCCACAGTATTTGAATGAATCTAAGCAAAGCAGAAGGAAAAAGTTACGATTTTCAATTTTTTTGGCAATTTTTTCAATTTAAAAACGGTTTTTTTGTACAGTGCACATAGGAATGAAGACGTTCACCCCAAAATGGATACCCCCGTTTGTCCCGAGTTCAGAAACATACCCATTGTGGCCCTAATCTACTTACAGGACGCATGGCAAGGCCTATAAAGGACGGAACACCTGTTGGATTTTAGGGCACAACTGAATAAATTCCAGGCCCCATTGCTTATTTGTACAGAATAAAGATTGACTCCCTAAAAATTCCCCCCCTCCCCCTCCACGCCCTTTTTGGCGTTCGCAAATCTTAGATAAAAGTAAAAATGTGAACTGTGTAGTATTTCCGAAGACAGGGGTATTTACGGAGGCTGGTTGGAATGGGCCCATGGGGCAATAAAACCGGGTATCCCCCCCCCCCCTCCTCTCATGCTTTTTGGGGGTATTTCATGACCTCAGTGGCGGGTATGGGGTGTAAAAAGTGGCGTTCCGTGAGTCTCCGTAAGCTTGATGAGGTGCGGCGGTCTCACACAGAAGGCGCTCAACAAGGTGCTCCTGGAACTGCAGGAAGGCGAGCGTTCCCGGGGCTTCTTGTAAAATACGTATCACAGGTAGCGGTCTGAATAACGCCGGGCTCACGCGGGTGCAGGCGGAATCCGCTTGCGGAGGCCCACAGCGGATCCCATCTGTGAGCCCAGCTGTGACCCTGCGTACGGCTGCGTAATGTACTGCGCATAACTGCCTACTCACACAGGCGGTCATGCACAGTACACCTTTGTTTGTATTTCCCGCACCATCGCTTAGCGATGACGCGGGTACCCGCAGCCCGTATACAATGTAGTTGCGTATGGACTGCGGGTATATCCGCGACCACGGAGCACAATGGGCTCTATGTTGCCGATATCCGCAGTAAAATAGAACCTGCTGCGTTCTCTTTTCTGCGAGTGGATTACGCAATTCTGACCCGCTAATGTGAGCGGAATTGTGTAATCCAATGCGATTGATCTGCGTATTACCGCGGATCAGACGCATGCGGAATCCGTAATTCCTATCCGGTCATGTGAGACCGGCCTAAGGTAGATCGCTACCTTTTTATCACGTGACCGGGGACCGCTCAACGAGGCCACCCATCACTGCTCCAGGCTCTCTGTGACCGTTGGTCGCTGGGAGCAAGGAGATTTTAAGTTTCCTGGGCTCCCTGACTCCTGCGCATGTGTCCGGCTTTTTGCCGGCAATCGCATGTGCAGAATCCTGGAAGGTCCACGGAGGAAGATCGCGTCGGGATTCAAATACGCAGGCCTCCGGTAAAAAGATTCATCTCCTCTCACCGATCGCATCAGTGAGGGGAGATGAAACTTCAAATTTTTTTTTTTACTTTTACGTGATCGCCATTATTGGATAATGGCGAACACGTGACCAGGAACCGCTCACTGCGGACCCCCATTAAATCTCCATGCTCTTGGCTACGTTTTGTAGCCAGGAGCAGGGAGAATTTAAATTATCCTGGCAATCCACAGCTTTTGCGCATGCGCCCGCCATTTTGGCGACGGGCGCGTGTGCAGAAGCTGTGGTAAGGTCCGCGGATAAATCTGGGGGCCTTAGGTACGTACTTTCATCCTCCCTCACGGATATGATCCATGAGGGGAGATGAAACGTACGCTTTTTAAACTTTTAAAAACTTTTTTTTACTTTTTTTTTTTTTTAACTTTTTTACACTTTTTTTTCACTTTACATGATCACTGTCATCCATTGGATGACAGTGATCATGTCCCCGGTATAATCTCTCTGCTCCTAGCTACACATGGCAGCCAGAAGCAGAGGGATTTTAAATTCCCCGGGGCTCGAGCCCGTCTGTGCACGCGCCCGATGTCAATCATCGGGCGCGCATGCGCAGACGGGGATTCGGGTCCCGGGACATCGGGACACCGCTGAGGACTGGGGGTGAGTATTTTCACCTCCCCTCATGGATCCGATCCATGAGGGGAGGTGAAACTGACTTTTTTAAAACTTTTTTTTAACTTTTTCGCGATCGCCGCTAACCATTGGATAACGGCGATCGCGGTACCGGGGACCGCTCACCGCAGTCCCCGCTGACATCTCCTGCCTCCCGGCTACCTACAGGAGCCGGGAGCCAGGAGATTTTAAATCTCCCGCGCCGCCGGGCCTTCTGCGCATGCGGCTGACGTAATGCCGCCTGGCGCGCATGCGCAGAAGACCGGCTTCGGGCCCCGGAGCGGCAGGAGAGCGGGGAGCAGCGTGCCAGACCTCGGTGAGAAATTTCAGCTGCTCCGATGGATCCGATCCATCGGAGCAGCTGAATCTTTAACTTTTATGTACTTTTATTTACTTTTTTTGCGATCGGCGCTATCCATTGCATAGCGCCGATCGCAATGCCGGGGGGGGCTCCGAACAGCCCGGGATGACAGCTCCATGCTGTCAGCTACCTGCGGACACCGACAGCATGGAGCTGTCACGTCCACAGCCCGAGGGGCACTATTCTCTGCAGGAAGCATGTTTTTACGTCCTCAGAGAATAGAGCCCACTTCGGGAGGACGTAAAAACACTATGGGCTGGTCGTTAAGGGGTTAATATGTCTACTCTTGCATAAAGGACTTTGCAGACTATCCCGGGCAGTTATCCTATATGGTGTCACTTCTGTTCAGGGCGCGTTCATCTCCGAGTTTATAGATTCCGTTTTCCTGTTTGACCTTGGGTGCAAGAACGGATCCATCCTTTCACTGAACCAAACGGTGCTGAATGAACTCTGTTAACTTTAATAGTGTCGGACGGGCTTCTGATATGCCCTTAGCTTACAAGCGCTGCAGCGCTAGTCACAGAAATCTGCAATGGAGACTCCAAACGCAACCTCTGACGCCTATGTCTGGAAGTTCTAATACACAGTATTACGGACAGTATAGTCCAGAGATCATGCAGTTTTCCTGCCTCCTTAGCTTAAAACGAACATTATACATCAATTACCAATAGAATTTAACCCCTTAAGCAGCCCCCATTCTCTCTTTTATCATTGTTGCAGTCTGATAGCAGTAACTTTGTACATATATATTTTTGGAGTATCAGTGCTTGTTTTTTGCAGCATGAATTGTATTTTTCAATATCACCTGATTAGGATATGTTATATTTACTGATTTTTATTGAACGGTTTATCCAGTGAAATACTATTGATAAAAAATTATCAGGATACGTCATCAATAGTTGATCAACTGGGATTGCTTGCTCGGGCCCCCGACCGATCAGCTGAGCGAGCGCATGCTGTCTGCACCGCAAAAACATTGACATCAATGGGAGCCGTGCCTGCAGTTACAAGCCCCGGCCACTACACAATAAATTAAAAAATTGCCCCTTTTTTAATGTATCAAATTTTGCAGGGTTCATGGCTTGACTCAAGTAACACGTTAAAGCAGAAAACAAAGATGGGCGCACCTGCTTCTCTGACTATCTGAAGCATATTGTGCATGGTGTATATCGGTAGTCCAAGACACTACACGGCTGGTGGAGCTCACATGGACCGAAATCACTTCAAGGTTTAGTGTCTTACACTAGTGATGCACACTAAGGTCTCACACAGCGTTTTTTGGATTTTGGTCACAGGACCGAACTATGCCTATTTCTTGTGTAATTACGAAGAAGAAAAAGTGACACAAGCATTCCCTATTGATTTCATGTGTAAGTACTCCGTGTCTGCGCATGTATCATATGTATTCACTGTGTATTTGCACGTTCCTATTGATTTCTATCGGCTATTTTGGTGCGTAATATGCACCAAAATAAGACATGCTATGGCCCAATGTATATCAATGAAGTTTTAGCACAAATGGGCTCATGAGTGAGCCCTTATGCACAATGTGTGTCAGTTAGTCAGAGATGCGGGTGCAGCCATCTTTGTCCAGGCTCGCTTTAACTCCATGGGTCGGTACGATTACGGCGATATTTTGTCTTTTTTATATTTTTTTGCACAGCAAATTTATTTTTTCCAGCATTTTTCTATTGCATGTGATCGTATCACTGATGGACAATAGGTGAACAGACGGAGCCAACTCACTCAGTATTAAAGGGTTTATACTGCTGGGATCAGAGTTATTGCTGACTCTAGCAGTTGTGACAGCTATGTGTGTCACTTGTGCTCTTGCTGCTGATACACAGTAGTATATAGTATATACAAGTCAATGAGCAGTAAGCAACCCTTAGATATCCTTAGATATATGCTGTATATATTTTGTCCGGGACTTTACCATTGATGACATTTCCTTGCAATAGGTCATAATTGGCTGATTGGTGGGGTCCACCGCTTGGGATCCTCACTGATCAGCAGATCGCCAGGCCCGTTTCTGATGTGGACAACGCTGTATGTATACCAACCTGGGCCACGGTAACACAGACACCGCTATCTGCTTCCAGCGTTATCAGCACTGACAACAGATCAGCAATCAGCTGATCAATGGGGACCCTGAGCAGCGAACCCCCGCCAATAAACTACTAATAACCTGTCCTGGGGATAGGTCATAAATTGAAAAAGTCCTGGCCAATCCCTTTAATATCCCATCATGCACTGCATCTTCTGTAGGCAGAAGAGGGGCCAGTATGACTATGAAAGTACTTAGGCATGAGGCATTGTGTGCCTTGTGTATCTATTATGTCACCAGATTAAACACAGATATTTCACATATTTCCACAAAAAACAAGTGCAAGCTCTTGTGGCGAGTCTCAGTATCTGCCGGCTCTTCCTGTATAGTTCCTGAAGTTTTGCAGAGTCGTGTGGGTTACAGTGTTATCAGTTTTAAACATTTTTATTCAGCATATTATTTGCCAGATGAAAAGGCTGCAGTTGTATCTGCGCCGAGATAAAGGGCAGGCAACGCGGCGCAGCTGCTTATGGTGGTAATAAGTACAGCTCTGGCTCTTGAGTGCTTACGTCTCCGTCACTGAACCTGTAATTTCCAGCAACACAAATCACAAGCGCTTCTGTCTAGGGCTGCGGGCTAGGACTGGAGGGACAGTATTGTTAGCAGAGAAAGGCAGGGGACATGGAGGGACAGTACTGTCAGCCTGAGATGGCTTGTATGTCATGAAGGAGGGCTGCTGACAACGGACCATGTCCAGGGAACATTGGGACCTTCATTAAACTCAAGCTTGGGGGTGCACAGTCCTCAGTTCTGGCCTACTGGTTGTACAGAAGTCAGTCAGCACTCATTACACCCCACGTCCCCCCGAGAACAGGCCATACAGGAACTA
This sequence comes from Eleutherodactylus coqui, assembly GCF_035609145.1. NCBI lineage: Eukaryota > Metazoa > Chordata > Amphibia > Anura > Eleutherodactylidae > Eleutherodactylus > Eleutherodactylus coqui. The sequence continues at coordinate 52,915,016 of NC_089838.1, read as the reverse complement.
CACAGCTGTGTGCACATGGCACTGCTTGTTCTGTATAATCTGATTCATACAGAACGATTACCCTTCAGAAAAACGCCGGATCATTCGAATTTGAGGGATAATCACTCAGTGTAAACTCGGCCAATGATCGAACAATGAATGAGATTTCATTTACTTATTGGTCGTCCTTCAATTTCATGCAATTTACATTTGGAGTATAATACAGGATGTAACTCAGGAGCAGTACAGGATCAGTAATGTATGTACACAGTGACTCCACCAGCAGAATAGTGAGTGCAACTCTGGAGTAAGGTGTGGTTTGTTGGAGCTCCTCAGAGAACCAGGGTGGGGTTGCAGTCCCAGCTGGAAGCTTGTTTTGGATCCCAGCATCAGAGCACGTAGCTGGGCTTCCTTTTCTATGGAGTCCTGCAACCCCCCCCCCCCCGGCTTCGGTCGGAGGGGGGAAGTTCTGAGAAGCAGCGACAACACCATCAGCGGTGCTGGCGGCTTACGTGGTTTCAGCAGCAACAACCAGGAAAGCCGGAGCAGCTAGTAAAGCTGCGAAGAGAGAGGGTCCGTGGGGGCTAAAATCTATACCCACGCAAACAAAGATGTCTCTAAAATGTCTTAGCTGGAACGTCCGAGGGCTCGGCACAGCACTCAAATGTAGGATAGTATTCACATATATCAGACAACTAAGTCCACACGTCATCAGCCTGCAGGAGACTCATCTCATTCGAGAAAAGGCAGACACCCTCTCAAAACCATGGATCCAGTGGGCCTCCCACTCCTTTCACACCTCCTCCTCTAGGGGCGTTTCCGTACTAATCCATAAGTCGGTACGCTGGAACCCAATCGTCACCCGCAGAGACCCCGAAGAGACCCCGAAGGAAGGTTCATATTCATATATGGAGAAACAGACTCCAAACCATACATCATCCTATCTATATACAACCCACCTCACAACAATCTCCACCTCCTACAGACTGCTATTGCGTTTGCACACCACTACCCTATGGCGGAGGTAATCTGCCCAGGTGACTTCAATATGATAATGGATCCGATCAAAGACAAATTTCACACACCCTCTAACCCCACCCCTACCTCAAACTCCCCCCTGAAACAACTAATTGAGAGTGTCGGATGGGTCGACCTCTGGCGACACCACCACCCCGAAAAACGGGAATATACCTGCCACTCACCGGGCCACAACGCGCTGACAAGAATCAACTATATATTCAGCTCCACAGAACTGGCGATATACCTCTCAAACATAACACACTGCCCGAGAGGCATCTCAGACCACAGCCCCATATTATTAACCCTAAAATTCCCCCAAATCAAAATAAGGCCCACCTGGAAACTACACCCATTCTGGCTCAAACTTATCGGAACGGATGACCAGATGCCATTCCACATCTCCCTATTTTTGGATGCCCATCAAGATAACACTCATCCGGCCCTGAAATGGGACACCCTCAAGGCCTATATTAGAGGATTCCTCAAATCTGCCATCACACACATTAAAAAATCAACATCACAAGCCGATAAAGAGATAGAAAATCAGACCCTGGAAGCCGAGAGAACATACATATCAACCCCCACCGAAGCCAATAAAGCAGCCTGGCTTAGTCTATCCCGACTCCATAAACAACAAATACACGTCAAGGCTAAACGCCAACTATTCTTCTCCAAACAACACTACATTGAGCTAGGAAACCAATCCAGCCACCTACTCGCCAACCTTATAAAACGAGAAAACCATACAAACACGATCCTTAAGATCAAAAATCAACATGGAACAGAGGTCACCGACGCCCCATCTATTACAAATAGCTTTAAAGAATTTTACGCTAACCTATACACTTCCTCCTCCCATAACACGTTGACAGACATTCTAAATTATCTAAGCGACCTAAATTTCCCAACCCTCTCCAAGGAACAGGTCGACCTCCTAGAGGCGCCCTTCACTCTGGAAGAGATCCAACTAACAATTCAGGAAATGGCCCTTAACAAATCACCAGGCCCCGATGGTCTCCCAATAGAGACATATCGCAAATACCTCGAACAACTAGGCCCGCAACTCCTCGAAGTATTAAACCAAGCGCAACTAGACAAAACACTCCCAACCTCATTTTACAAAGCCTCAATAGTAGTGATTCTGAAACCTGGAAAGGACCCTACAGACTGCGGCTCCTATAGACCGATATCACTGGTAAATGCAGACTATAAGATCCTAACTAAAATTCTGGCCACCAGACTGAATCAGGTGATCCTTTCCATCATACACCCCGATCAGACGGGCTTTATGCCAGGAAAATCCACAACCATAAACATCCGCAGAGTCCAGACAGCCATCCAACTAGGCACACAACACAACATGCCATGGGCCCTGGTATCACTTGACATGGCAAAAGCCTTTGACTCGGTGGAATGGGCTTTTCTGGAAGCATGCTTGATCCGCTTTGGATTTGGACCTAACTTCCAACAATGGGTCAAAACCATATATAAGTCCCCAAGCGCAAACGTCATAGTCAATGGTATCCCATCGGCGGAATTCCAACTGACAAGAGGCACCCGACAAGGATGCCCTCTATCCCCGGCCTTGTTCGCCATAGCCATCAAGGCATTAGCAATCCGATTGAGAAACTCCCCCAATGTGACAGGCATCAAATGGGCAGACCATGAAAGCAAACTAGGACTATACGCAGACGATACAATCCTATTCTTATCAAACCCATCAACCTCCTTCGCCCAAGCCATGACACATATAGACAGATTCTCCCATTTTTCCGGATTAAATGTCAACTGGGCCAAATCAACAATCCTTATCACAGAGGCTAACCCAAAAAACGATCCCCACGTCGAGAAATATGGATTAAAACCAGTCTCAAAATTCAAATATCTGGGAATGATCATGTCATACGACCACAACAATGCAATAACAGACAACATAAACCCACTTCTAGAAAACATAAAACTCAAACTGAAACGATGGGCTAAACTACCACTATCCGTAGCCGGGCGCATAAATCTAATTAAAATGGTCATCCAGCCCAAATCCCTATATATATTTCAACATATGCCAGTGAGTGTCCCCAAACGCCTTTTCAGGACTTTAAACTCCTTAATCACAACATTTATTTGGAACTCCTCGCGCTCCAAGCTGAGCCTATCGATCCTACAAAGACCTAAAGAACAAGCCGGAATGGCCCTTCCAGACCTCCGGCTTTATTACCTAGCAGGACAATTGCGAAACATCAGAGCCTGGGTTTTAGGAAAAGAACTACCTATAGCAGACAGACAACTTGCGAAACAAGTAACTGGTCACAATCTCCTGAATTTCCTAGAATTCCCGGAGCGCACCAAAACCACTGAACTAACCCCACTTCACAAACTGGCTCTTAATGTATGGAAAGAAGCAAAGACACTGCAGAACTACCAGGGGGTGTTGCCGGAACTTCCCCTCTGGAATAACCCTGGCCTCACCGCACTACAGTCAGTTCCAGACCCACAATACTGGATCGCCCAAGGGGCACATACACTAAATGATATATATATAGATGGAACACTCCCCACATTTACGCAACTGCGCGATAAGCTGCAGGCCCCACACCTCCAGCTATTCAGGTTTTTTCAACTGAGACATGCCCTAAACTCCCAATTCCCCCCCCCCCCCCCCTCGGCCCGTATATCTAAGTTCCCCACAATAGGCATCCTCAAATCCCAAGGACCCAAAGGCCTAATATCAGCCCTATATACACACCTCCTCTCAGCCAAAATAAATCCGAATCCTCTCCCAGCATACGATAGATGGAAACTCGCCATCACGTCCCTCACACCTGAGGAGTGGCAAGACATCTCTGAATCCCACCTGTCAGTGTCACCAGCTGTAAACAATAAGCTAATACAACTGTACATTATTCACCAAGCCTACCTTACCCCCAACCGATTACACAAAATGCGTAGCACCACCTCAGACTCATGCCAGAGATGCCGCCAACCAAGAGCGGACTTTTGGCACCTGATCTGGGAATGTCACTTTGTCAGGGAGTTTTGGTCAAAGGTGACAAACCTCCTGAACTCACTTCTACAACCCCCACTATCCATGGAACTAGACCCCAAGGTGGCGCTGTTCAGCTTGCTGGAAAAGGAAGTGTGGCCATACCACACCCGCGTGTTTCTCGAAAAGACACTATTCCTAGCCCGTAAAGAAATAGCCATGAAATGGATGGCAACAGAGCCCCCCTCGGTCCCACAATGGGTCCAGTCCGTAAACACAGTAACCTCATACGAAAAAATCATATATCAAAAAAGAGGATGCCCGACCAAATTCCAAAAAGTATGGGGAGCCTGGCTAGACTCTCACTCTACCCTGACCACCGATTAAAACTTAAACTTACCTCACGTTAATCCCCCCCCCCCTTTTTCCATTCCGTAATACCCCCCCTCCCCACTGACAAGCGCTTGGAAGAGCTACAACCCCGAATCCCCTAACTCCAAAAGGAAAAAGGAAGAGCAGAGTCCGATGTTATTTTATTGTTCTTTTATATAAATTTAAAAGTTTACTGTTACAATATGCGAACAGATAGTTCGAGAGACACAGCAACTAAGTTGATGTTAATCCAATATATACAACCGTTACTGTCTATATCACCATGTGTAATGTAAAGTTTACTTCACTGTGTATCTCACAAACTGCATACTATCAATAAATAAAACGAATTTAAAAAAAAAGAGAGAGGGTCCGGGTCGCAGGCGCAGTGACATGGCCCAGCAGGTTGGTGCAGCCGCATCTGACAGCGCCGGAAGCGAGATGATGACCCGCAGTCAAACTCGCAGCCAAATGCTCGGCAAAGGAGGTAAGCCACAGTGGAGTGATCGTCGGAAAGGGGAATCTGTGGTAGAGCTGGCCTCCCGTCTGGCCACCAGCATGGCAGACTATGAGCGTGCGGGGAGAGAAATCCTCCTGCAGAAGGAGAAGCTGCGGTCAGCCAGGTCACTGAAGGACCAGACCGCCGCTAAAGGCAAAAGAGATGCAATCAGCAAGTCCATACAGGACTGTAAAAACTGCATACAAAGGTGCAAGGAAGAGAGGGACAGGATTCTCGAGCAAAGTGGTCCCTTTAAGGAAAAATTACTTAACAGTGATAGATTTTCCAAAATAGCATCAGGACACAGTGGTCACAAGGAGGCTGATCACTCCAGCGATGGAGACAGCGGTGGTGACAGCACTGACGAGGATGCCTATGAGGATAGCCTGAGGGAGCAGCCTGTCTGCTCAGGAGAGCAGACCCAGAGTGGCACTACAACCACCAGCAGCCTCCGGCCGGTGCAGGTTGCGCTGCCTGCAACCTCCGGGGATTCGGATGCGGAGGAAGATAAAAGCGATGGAGGCGCTTTGATAATGCAGCAGATACGGCTGTTGGAATCTCTCCCTAATATGAGTGGCCTCCAGTTTGGTGGTGATGATCTACCGGAGGAGGATGTCAAGATCAAGGCGAAAAAATGGAAAAAAAGAACTTGGTGCAGGAGAAGTATGTGTATGTGACGGGGGGCGCTGGTTTGGCTGCAAAGTCGGATCAGGGCACCCCCACCCTGAGAACCCCGGTTTCTGACTCTGCAGTGGGTTTTGAACATGGGAACAGGGATAAAGGAGTTAAACTGGCCGGGTCTTCTGTCCCTGTTTCAGTTAGTGTAGTGACAGAAACAGCCAGCAGGGCGGCCAGCACAGGACAAGGCAAGGTGGCAAAACAGTTTGGCAGTGGCGGAACTGCCAGCGCCAGTAAGGCCAGTGATGCGGAGGGTGCTGCGGGGTCGGGATCGGGGGTCCCCCGTGCGACAGGTCGGTCTGCAGTTGTCCCTCAGTCTAGGTCCCAGTCTAGGTCCCAGGCACCCAGGGATGTGGAGGCTGCTGGCAAAAGTAAAAAAAAAAACAAAAATAAAAATACTAAAAGTGCCGGAATACAGAGTGCTGACCATGGGGGGGGTCATTACGGTGGTTGCAGCTGCGCAAGATGGGGCAGCAGTGCCACCCCCTAGGTCTACCAAGGGCCAAAATAAAAAAGCTGCTTCTAACCCCAAGTCTGGTCCAGAAGGTCTTGGTATGAAAGGTGCGGATATGTCTGGTGCGCCCTGTGTGTCTGATGCTCCGACGCACTCGGAGGCACGGGCTGCAGCTACTGTTCCCAGCACAGGGGCACCTACTGTAAATATAGGCACAGGTTCTGGGCATAGTCAGGGCATATCACAGGTTCCAGTTGCCCCTCCGGCGGCGACTACAGCTGGTAGGAGTTATGCCAGTGTCGCCGCTGGAGGGGAGGGATCCTCCTTGTCTCCAGGCTCTAGAGAGGGCGTATTGCAACAGCGCCTCCTGGGGGCTCTACGGAAGGGGGAGAGTTCAATCACAGTTGGAGGAAGAGAGGTGAACCTATCTCTTTGGACAGAGAGACACGGCTTGGGAGCCTTCTGAGAGCAAAGGGGGGAGACCGTATGGTCCCCACCAACACCCGGGCAGGACGCAGGTCGTAGGAATGTGGTCCGTCTTCGTTGGAGAGGCAATGATACATGCCCCCCGAGGGCGAGGGTAGTGGAGCTTCTACTGAAGATGGGCTTCAGGGTGGTTGACATCTTTGCCCTGATCCATCCCTTCGGCACGTCTGAGTTTGACATCAGTTTCGTTCGCCCAGAGGGTCTAGAACTCTTCTGGGGGAATTACGAGCTGATGAAAAGCGAGCCCGGCTGGCGAGACTTTGCCGTCCAGGTGGTGTCTCGCCAGAACGAAGTCAAGAAGGTGACCGTTTTGACTCGTAACGAGTCGCTTTCTTGTTTTGATATAATGACGTGGCTCAGCAGGTACGGAGAGGTGATGGAGATGCCCAAAAAGAACAAGGATGAGCACGGCATATGGTCCGGGGCCTGGACGTTCATGGTCAAGCTGAAGCGTTCAGGTAACTCAGTGGCACACATACCTTCTGCAGCCTTCCTCGGTAGGGATCGTATCTTGGCCTTTTACCAGGGGCAGCCGAAGCTCTGCCACAGGTGCGGCGACCCCTCACACTTCAGCTCTGCTTGTAAGACCTTGAAGTGCGCTCTGTGTGGGGGTCTGGGTCATCTAGCCGCCTCCTGTGCGGAGATTAGGTGTAACCTGTGTGGTGACCTCGGTCACCCATTTAGTCGCTGTCCGCGCTCCTTTGCCAATGCGGTCTCAGCACCTACGGATGGGGGTCATGATGCGGCCTCCGGGTATGAGGGGACCAGCAGAGGTGGAGGAGCTCAGGAGCCAGGGAAGAACCGGCAAAAGACGCCTGCGGAGCAGAGGCGTCAGGAGAAACGCAGACGGAGCAGGGAGCTGACAGGAGCGCCCTCAGCAGGTGGGTCGATGGTGGCCCCTGTTCCAGAAGCAAATCTTGCGGCTGAGGCTTTGAGGGACAGCGATTTAGATGAAGAGGACAGGAGGATCCAGAGAGAGGAGACCAACTCTGCAGATTCCTCCCACTGTGAAAGTGTGGATGAGGAAGGCAAGAGGTGGCTAGAGAAACGGCGTAAGCTAGGTGCCACGAGGAGGAAGCGAAGGGGGGATTCAAGATCTTCTCCCACCCCAGGCCAAGTACTGGAAGGAAAAGCCTGCTCGCCTCCAGTTGGACTCTCCAATAGGTTCCGAGCCCTCCGAGACATCTCTTCCTCCTCTTCTGAGGGGGAGGCGGAGGGCAAGGTTCCTAGGGCAAAGGGGGGGGTCAACAGGGGGCGCTGAGTCTCCACCTCGTGAAGCATAGTTCCTTTCGGGGTGGAGGCTACTCTGGAACCTGGAAACAAGGACGACGGGGTCAGGGGATCCCCTGCTATGGACACATCTGTGTCCAAAAAAAGAGGCAAGGGGCTTTCCTCTGACCCCGAGGAAGCGGGTGTGAGGAAGAAAGCCGTCTAATTTAATCACTCATGATGGCGGCACCCACTCCGCTGACTCTGGCATCAATTAACGTTGCCAGCATTAAGTCTGATACGGCTAGATTTGCGGCCCTTGATTTTCTCGGCCGCGTTGAAGCCGACATTTTATTTTTGCAGGAGACCAGGCTGTCTGATTTGGCAGCCATACATAAGGCAGAAAGGGAATGGAGGTCAGGCCCTTCCTACTGGTCTCTTGCGGCCGAGCCGTATAGCGGAGTGGCGGTCCTTTTTACCGCAGCGGTTAAATGCCGACGAGTTACTGAATTAGAAATGGGAAGGTGCCTGATCTTAGATGTCCTCATGAAGGGACAAGAATTGAGACTTGTCAACATCTACGGTCCCCAGTCAAAAAAGGACAGGAAGAGTCTCTTTATGAGGATCAAGCCCTACCTTTTTACCAGCCGCCAAGTTGTCTTTGGAGGTGACTTTAATGCAGTCACAAGAGCCCGTGATAGGGGAGGCTCTGGAGACAGGCGGTTGACTTTTGACAGTGTCGCACTTAATAGCATAGCTAGCGAGGCTCGCCTGGTGGATGTCCACATCCGGCACACCCCAGGCCACGAGGGGTTCACCTATTATAGAGGTCAGAGCAGGTCTAGAATAGACAGGTTTTATTTGAAGGAGGAAGCCATCTCTTCACCAGTGTCCGTTGTTGAGGTGGAATTCTCCGACCACTGTCTAATATTGTTTTCTCTGAATGTTGCAGAGACCCCCCCGGATGGGCAGAGGTTTTTGGAGACTGAATTCATCACTCCTGGAGGAAGCAGAGATAAGACAGTCCTTTGAGGATTTTCTGCAGAGCCAGGTACCATTACTGGATCTCTGTAGCAGTAAGTCAGAGTGGTGGGAGATGTTCAAGAGGAGGGCGGCGAGGTTCTTCCGAGAGCTCTCCAACCTCAGATGCCTGGACAGGTACCGCCTGTACAACGGCCTGAGGAGGAAACTCGAACATCTCGTTTCGACTGGAGGTAGCCGCGAGGAGATCTCCAGAGTGAAATCTTTGCTCAAGAAGTGCCAGTACGATAGACACGCATCCTTGGTTTTTGAGAGGGATTTCGGGAAGTACCGCTCGCCCGACCCTTGCAGAAACTGTAAGATGTCAGTGAATAGTAAAGTGGTCACTGGACTGATCGATAGTACAGGATCCCTGAATCGATCCAGATCAGGGATTCTGGAGGTCGTCAGATCCTACTACTCGCAACTCTTAGGAAAGAGGGATCTAGATTCGGAAGTGATGTCGGCTTTCCTGGCTGAAACTGTCCCTGAGCCGGGGGTAGACACCGCTCTTGATGTTTTGACAGGAGAGATCAGAATAGAGGAAGCTAAACTGGCGATTGATGGGCTCCGGCTCAAAAAAAATCGCCAGGACCGGATGGACTAACATCCGAGTATTATAAGACCTTCAAGGACCTCTTGAGTCCCCTCTTGACGGAGGTATTAAATGAGTGTCTTTCTTCGGGCACTCTGCCAAAGTCAATGAGGAGGTCAGCTTTGATCCTTCTGTCAAAGGGTAAAGACTCGAGCTGTATTGAGAACTGGCGTCCCATAGCGCTTCTCAATACGGACAGGAAGGTTCTGGCAAAAGTGCTGTTTAATCGGGGGCCCAGCATTGCTCTGTTCCAGGCCATAGCACCTTTAGCGCTGTTCTTGGTGTCCGGGAGGCAGTGGAGCAGGGTAGGGCTGGTCACTGGGAGGGGTACTTGCTGTCCTTGGATCAGGCCAAAGCGTTTGATCGGGTTAATCACGAGTACCTCTGGTCAGTCCTTCTGAGATACGGCCTGCCGGTGGGGTTTGTTGATTGGCTGCGAACATTGTATGCAGGGGCTGAGACTTTCCCGCTGGTGAATGGTTGGCTTGGCCGCCCTTTTGAGGTGGGGTCCGGTGTCCGTCAGGGCTGTCCTCTAAGTCCCCTGTTGTATGTGTTTGCGATAGATCCCTTCCTTAGGAGGGTTGATCGTGGACCTATAGCAGGGGTCGGGATGGACCGGGCAGTGCCGGAGGCTACCCTGAGGGCAGTGGTATACGCCAATGAGGTCACGCTCTTCGTATCCTCAAGGGAGGAGGCGGAGTTTGTGGTGTCGGAGGTGGATGGCTACTCAGAGGCATCTGGGTCCAGGGTCAACTGGGATAAGTGCGATAGTCTCTGGTTAGGAAGGGGGGATCCTGTGTTTGATCTCCCGGACACTCTTCCGATGCCCCAGACTTCAGCAAAAGTTCTTGGCATCAAATTTGGCCAGGGGGATTACCCCATGCAAAATTAGGTAGACAGGCTGGATGGTGCCACTCAGAAGGTAAACCAGTGGAAGGGTTGGTCTTTGACCCTTCGGGAAAGAGTTAGCCTGATCAAAACATACCTGCTCCCTTTATTCATCTACCTGGGCAGCGTATGCATTTTGCCAGAGCCTCTCTGGACCCGGGTCTACAACCTGTTCTTCCTAATGTTGTGGGGGAACAGGTTAAACCTGATCAGGAGAGATGTTACATACCGCACGAGGAGACTAGGGGGGTTGTCTATGGTCAACCCCGTGGTGTTTCTTGTAGACACCTTTTTTAAGATCAACATAGGCAACCTCTGGCAAGAGAGGGCTTCTCCGTGGGTCTACTCCTGCCAGGGATGGTTTCGGCCCTTCTTCCAGGAATGGGAGACAGGAGGGCGAGTGGAGGACCTTTGCACGCAGCACGGATATCTCCCGGCTTACGCTACCTTGGTTCTGAAGGTGATACGCCGGTGGGGTCTGGGGATGTGGGAGATCAGGACTCTGACGAGGAGGCTCCTTGATGAAAGAGTCCTGTTGACCCATTTCCAGAAGCCCCTGGCGCTCAAGGACTGCCCAAGTCGGGACCTGGAGGGAGGGTTACGTTTACTGAATTCAACCCGGGTCCCCTTGAAGTTTTGGGACTTGGCTTGGTGCTGCTTTCACGGGAGACTGTATGTAAGGGGTAACTTGAAGAGCAGGCCTCTGATTGACAGGGGTTGCCCCCGTCAGGAGTGCAGCGACGTGCTGGAAAGCATGGAGCATTTCCTGCTTCAGTGCCCCTTTAATACAGAGGTATACCAACGGGTAGGGGTCTCCATAGGCTGGCGTCAGCTGGCACACCTCTCCTATGCGGAGTGGGCTTATGGAGCCTTCAGAGGTCTTGGTGGCAGGGACCGCTGCACTTTATTCCTAGTTAGCCTATTGGTCAGGTTCCACATCTGGAGTGCACGGTGTTTAATCTCGACGGAGCTGAAAGTCCTCCCCGTGGATACGGTATGTAGGAACATCCTGGGTGACCTGGTGAAGGTACATTCCGTGGAGTATGAAAGGCTGGGCACGTCTAAGGCTTCTCTCCTATGGAGAGGGCTTGTATTTCGTTAGGGACAGTGTTTTCTTAATTTTCTAGGGGCAGAGTAGGGAGAGAGGAGTGACAGGATAGGGAGAGAGGAGGGATAGGGCAGGGACAGTTTTCCATGAAGGGTCAGACTGAGAGGCAGACTAAGGACACTCTAGGGCAAATTAGGGGGAGAATAGGGAGACCTTTTTTTTTTAATTCAAGAGATAGTACGTTGTGATGTCTGTGCCCGGCTTATCACCTCCAATCCCGGGGGGGGGGGGGGGGGGGGGCTGTGAGGGCACCATGAAGCTTTTTGTTTTGATTTGAGCAAAATGGAATGAAGTAGGGCTGCAGGAGAGCTGACCTTAGGCTTTAGGGTTATGCATATAGTATATATTAGGTATGTTGGTTATTGGTGTTTATTATGGTTTTGTATATATTGTATATATTCACGTTTTGGGTGGTAGGTAGGTTGGGTGGGGAGTTGGGGGGAGTGGGATTCACGCCTTGAGCCGTAGCCTGGCACGTCCCGAACATTGAACTCTGGGCACGGACTGGTGGAGTGGGCATGGTCCCCAGGCTGCGGCGGGCACTGTGTGGTATTTACTAAAAAAAAACAAAAAAAACCCTGGTGTGGCTTGGCACGTCCTGAACTAAGAACTCTGGGCACGGACTGGTGGAGCAGGCTTGGCCCCCAAGCTGCACTGGGGACCCAAAAAATTTAATAAATAAATAAAAAAAAGCATATTTTTAGTTAGTTTTTATGCCAGTTGGCTCGGTCTTTCTGTTTGAATTTGCTTATTTATGTTGTTATTTCAGTTATTTATGCTGTTTATGTTATTGCTTACATTTGTTTTGTGTGGGTACAGTGCGGCACGGCTGGACTTGGAGTATATAGTTTACAAGATTTTATGTAGTAATAGTTTCCTTAGTTTTATATTTTAGGTATATACTTGTATATAGTGTTATATGTTGAGTGTGTATGTGTGTGGGTGTGTACGTCGGGGAGGAAGCCCGGATATGGACATTTACTTTGTTCTATTTACATTTACTATGGATCACGGACTGTGGGGGAAGGGCCTTATATTGCTTTATATGGTTATTCTTATTGTTACAGTTTGTCTTTGTTGTGTTTTTTACTTTTATAATAAAAGATCTACAGGATGTAACTGCGGATCAGTACAGGATAAGTAATGTATGGACACAGTGACTCCACCAGCGGAAAAGCGAGTGCAGCTCTGGGGTATAATACAGGATGTAACTGCGGATCAGTACAGGATAAGTAATGTATGTACAGTGACTCCACCAGTAGAATAGCGAGTGCAGCTCTGGAGTATAATACAGGATGTAACTCAGGATCAGTACAGGATAAGTAATGTATGGACACAGTGACTCCACCAGCAGAATAGTGAGTGCAGCTCTGGAGTATATTACCATTTCTACTCACAAAAAATGGTGCTCAGGTGAATCTATATGCCATAGAGGTGTAAACCATTTCTGTACTGTTACATTTCTGGCAGCATTTAGGCGATATAGAAGTCAAGAAGCAGCAGAAGACATGGCAACTTACCCGCTCAGTACACCGAGAACCAGGTTCAGTACGAAAAATGACCCAAAGATGACAAGGCTGACGAAGTAAACACATGGCAACTCGTATCCCATTGCGTCCTGCATCTAAGGAGGAAAAATAGCAACACGTTACATGACAATTACATGTATCCGATCTCTCCAACATATGAAGCTGCACAGGATTTTTGGGAGATGTAGTGTATGCACCAGGTAATGCGCTACTGGCTGATGAGGGCAGAAAACATCTCTCGCATTACATGACACAATGTAAAACATGGCTCAGCTATACCAGGGCAGCCAGCAGACTTGTGAATGAGGCTCTGGATGTTATTGGAGACTTGATGGAAGTGCATGATGGAAAGTTTGGCGTTGTATTTAGGTGTTTTGTTGAGAGGAAATTCAATATTAGTAGCAGCCTGGCTGACAATACGCTTTAAAATACCACCAGCATCCTAAACGTATGTGGCGCACTCCCGCGCTTTTCAGAAGAAGCTCTATTTATAAACCCTTTCATCTTCCGGAGCCTCTGGAAATCCACTTCAAAGTTTTAGCAGAGGCTAACACAAGGATGACGAGGAGGCATCTCCGGCCCTCAGACCATGAAGTGTGGACAACATGACATACAAAAGGAAACATTGCTTCTTTCCAAATACAAAGTAACAGCAGAGGAGCAGCATGGGAAAGCGGCACCAAGATGCTTCTGGGAAACTGTTCCTGTCTGCCCTGTGCATGTATTTCAATGTGTGAGATGTAGTGCATACACCAGCTGGTCTGATGAGGGTACAATGTCATGCATTAGCTATATCGCTTTACAGATAAGCCCTGTGTGCCCTGCCAGACACCTACCCAGTATAACACGTCCGTCCATCCCTCCATGGTGATGCACTGGAAGACAGTCAGCATGGCAAACGCAAAGTTGTCAAAATTGGTGATGCCATGCTTGGGTCCATCCCACCCAGATTCACACACGGACCCGTTGGAACAGTGCCGACCATTATTGCTATTGAGGGCGCAGGGCGACGGATCCTCTTCTGCAGGAACATCTGTAAAGTAACAGGTGAAAACTATGAGACAGAGAATGAGAGAATGACAAAACCTGACGGTCGCTTCATAGTGTTACACGGACCAATCAGACAGCATTGTACACGTCCTGTTTCATTTTTCTTAGGGTAAAAACTCATGCAGACCTGATACTTCTCACGGCTGAGGGTTTGTTTCAGTTGTATTAAGTCTGAACAATGCTCTGTGAGCTAAACTGTAACTACCAGAGTAGCAGATATAGCAGTAGCTAGGGGGCTCAGCAACTAACCGGGGCCGTTGCTACAGAAGTAAGGTGCAGTTAGAGATGACTATGGATAACTGAAGGGGGCAAGTTGGATGGGTCCCAATTCTTTTTTTTACCTGTGGAGCCCAAAGGTAACACGTGATGTATTTTCACTGTCCTGTAATATCACCTGTGCATTATACCTGCAGGGGGCAGCATTATATATGTGACAACAAGAGGTCGTCAAGGAACTTGCTGGTTGGACACAATCGTGGCGGACACCGGCAGGACTATTGGCAAGTTACAAAAAGCTCTACTTGATAGACAAAAATGGCGAGAACTGATCCACAGAGTGACCCGGAGTTGTTGACCACTGAATACTTAATCATCAATCACTGTGACATCACTATTTTATCCATGTACTATGACATTATGTGCCTCGTGTAGCACAGAGTGTTAAGGCAGCCTAAGCTCTCACTCACGACCTGGTTCAATCCCTGTGTGGTTCAGGTAGCCGGCGCAAGGTTGACTTAGCCTTCCATCCTTCCGAGATAAAATGAGTACCCAGCTTGCTGGGGGTAAAAGATGACTGGAGAAGTCAACGGCAAACCACCCCTTAGGAGTCAGTTAGGACTCGGTGCTTGCACCAGGGAACTTTACCTTACTGTGACATCACTGAGCTGTTATCGGTTCTATTGTGACATCAGTTTGTTACCCTGTGATGCGACGCCTCTATTGTGACCTCACTGTTTGTTACACTGCACTGTTGTAGTAGAAATGATGATTAATTAGCGTAAAATGTCTATTGATTTGTATAAACTAGATGTATTGCACAGCTGTAGTGATTTGACTCTGCAGAGGCTGATAGTGGCATCCTTCGTTATGGCAATTGCTGGACAATGGCATGATAAAAGGATGTGTTTGTGCAGATATATATATATATATATATATATGCCCAATATAAGTCTAAGTTCCAATGCAGCCACTCCAGCGTTAAATTACATAGGTATGCAGTGAAACTGAAAGTATATTTTGGGCTTCTCTGCAGCCCTCCCCCCCCCCTCTCCTCAACTTCTGAGACAAAGGAACTGGTCTTTTCCCGCCCAAATGTTGAGGGGACAAAGGCTAGTTTGTACACGGGGCCTGAGGAGGTGGGGGGAGGGAGGAGATTCTCTATAGCGTAACTAATAAAAATAAATATACATTACGTATGTCATATGTTATACACCCATAAAGGGAAGTATTATGTGTTTTAATAAAAGAGACTCACCCACTTGTAACTGGGCAGAACTCTCTTTAGGCTTTACACTGGACACGTGTCTCAGTCTGAATTCTTATTACACACGTATATCAGAGTTTTGCAATTAGGAGGTTACAGAAATATCCCAGAACCTGCTGGAGAACTTTGTATCCAGAGCACTCTGACATCACCAAGTAAATACTCCTCTATTGTGACATCACTGGTTGTTAATCTGTACTGCAACATCACGGTGTCGTTGCCCCTCTATTATGACATCACTGTGTGGATTATGCCTGTAATTTATGGAGATCTTTTTGTCAGAACTCAGTAGGGCCCCATTCCAAATTTTGCTATGGGTATAGTTGTAATAAACCTTCAGTTGTGAGAAGTATTAGGCCTGTATCTGTCTTCAGCCTTGTGATATTCCTATTCACTAACTGCAATCAGAGATCTTGACCATGAAAAGCACGGTCTACTAGAAAGTTGCAGAACATCTCCTTATACAATCCAGGAGCGTACAGCGAAGTAACACTGCCATTCAGGACGGCAGGAAAGCTCGTCTGCCATCTAGGTAAAGGATGAGTCCTGGAGGAGTTGAGGGCCCTGGCCCTTCTTTCTCACCTCTGTTGGTCAGGAAGTAGCAGGTTTTGTGCATTTTGCCCATAAACAGCTCCAGGCCGATGATGGCGTAGATGATAATGACGAATAGGACGAGCAGCGCAATGTGCAGCAAGGGAACCATGGCCTTAATGATAGAATTCAGCACCACCTGGAGACCTGCGGACAAGTGAGGGAAAAACGTCATCTACACACCGGATAGTGGGAAACACAAAACTGTATTTACAAGTAAGAACTGAACGCCAAAGAAAGAAACGGCGCCTAATAACATCTCAACAGATGAGGACGACTCAAGCCGGAGGTTTACAGGGGATGTTTCTCGGATTTCGGGGTGGATGCAGATGCTCCTTGAGGCCTGAGCGCTTTCTTCCAATTAATCGGCAATGTCCGGCCAAGAAGCAAACCATCAGTCTCTGTATTATTTCTCCGGACCTTTATCTTCCGCCATCTGCTGATGACAATCTGGCCCACGGAGTTTTATAGCGAGCCGTTCACC
The DNA here is from genome assembly GCF_035609145.1 of Eleutherodactylus coqui. Classification (NCBI taxonomy): domain Eukaryota; kingdom Metazoa; phylum Chordata; class Amphibia; order Anura; family Eleutherodactylidae; genus Eleutherodactylus; species Eleutherodactylus coqui. Next base: position 52,898,588 of record NC_089838.1, on the reverse strand, counting down.
ATGTCTTACATTAGGCAGCAGACATTACGCTGAGTGTTATGAGCCTTACAGATGATGATTACGCTGCCAATTTAGCACATGTTGCTAGAAGTCTCTGGGAATTGAGGCAGGATCGGGCACCGCTTCCGCAGTGCTTGACGATGATGGAGTTTTTTTGTTTTTTTTAAGCGGAAAAGTTGGATGCAAGCCCACAGCTAAATGATGGCATGTCTGTCATCAGCAGCGGGCAAAACTTGGCATGGACAGCCATTACGGCTTAATTAGCACGCTCTGCATGAAAAAGAAGACACAGTCTGTCACTGCCGTAAATACCCATGCTGCCACCGCTACAACAGAGTGGCACTGGGAGAGTGCACATCTGCAAACACTGGGATTCACTGTGCCCAAGAGGAAAGGGCGCACAGCTAACACACCTTTCCTGGTGTACGCTATGCGGTGTCAGATCTCCCCGCACTTCGGCCACCCCGATACTACCTAAAGGCTGCACAACAGATGAGGTGTATGGAGTTGCTACTGATTGGTGATCCCCCAATGTAAACGACACCGGGACCCCGCAGGCTGGATGTCAGCAGGTGTCATATAAGCAGTGCCATCTTAGGTGTAGGTCAGTTGATGATGTTGCTTCCTCCTTAGCAATCACTGAGCATAAAATGCATTTATTCCCTGTTTCTGGAATGATCTATAGCAACTGGAGAGGGTGTCCAGTGCCAAAACACCCATCATCTAAGTGCTCCTTCCAGAATCCGTTTTAGGCATTTTTCCAACCCAGAATCCTTTGCAGTGGCTTCTCCAGCCTCTATGGTTGGGTATCTGCATCTTACCTGGCATAGTGCAGCTTATGTAATATATGCGGATAACATTTATGCTTCTGAGTATGTTATGTCTTCTACTCCAGTCACATCTGGAGCTGCTGCACTCACAATTCTGCTGATTCTCTGGATCTCAGATCGGCTGCCTACAATGACCACTGCTGATTTAATTTCACTACAGCTCATGCTTTGCTGAGAATTGACTCTAGCCCTGGATGTGGCTAGAGCGTAAAATACGATGAAACCAAAAACCGTAACAGTGAAAATTCAAAATATTCACTTACTTAGATGAAAAGGCGAAGTTATAGATATATAAACTACAAAATTATAGACCGCCTGCAGGTCTCTCTGCTGATCAGAAACCACAGACTCCTCTTATCCTGTGAACATCGGCTCCACTACTTACTCGGTACCCCGGAAACCAGCCTAAGGGGTCTGAGGACTCGAAATGCTCGTAGTGCTTTCACGTCGAATCCTGCCCCTTTGCCGCCTAGGGCACTGCCTCCATCCGCCTTGGTTGCTTGCTCTAAAATTGCACTGAAAAGTCTGTAAGGAAGAAAAAAGTGAATGGAAACAGTCAACGAGCTAATACTCAAAAACAGGAGGCTGCGTACATAGAGGGGTGTCGATCACGTGGGGGGCCAAAGACTGACAGTTACACATAGGGAAGAGTGGGATCCTACCAGCAGTGCAGACTATTTCAGGAGAGAGGTCTGACGATCCTCTGGAGGGCCACAGACTGACATTGTCACATGCAGGGGCCCCGTGCAGCACTCACCCTACTACCACGATGATGAAGTCCAGCAGGTTCCAGCCGTTGCGGAGGTAAGCGTTGGGATGAAAGAGCAGCCCGTATGCAATGACTTTAAGAAAAGCTTCCACTGTGAAGATGATGAGGAAAAGATATTCTACCCGCTCCTGTAGGGAGGAGAGAAGAGCGTCAGCGGAGCACATAAAGACACAACAACAGGGACAACAATGTAGAGCAAGCATGAGATCTCATCACCACACGATAGTTACCTGCGGCCGAGGACGTAACATGGAACACATGGCGGTGACATAAAGTCCCATCATTACAGAAGAATTTGGAAACACTAATTTATAACCATCGTTAAAACTTTCAACTCAGGCCGGAATCTTTCATAAGGCTTCATGGCAGGGAGGGCTATCAGAAAACTGGAGCACTGATAACTCACAGGCCGGAGACCCCCTAACACCAATCTAGAGACCATGAAACTCTCCCATCCTTATCAGGGGACTAATTACACTGGCCAACAAAAAAAATATTTTGGAATGTTTCCTTAATTTAAAGCTTACTAATTTTGGGGTGAGAAAAACGAATATGACAAATAAAGTTTTTTATTAGCTCTAGTTTCTGTGACATACAATAGGTGGAAGTATAATATTTTAACAAATTAAGAGAAAATGATACATTGTAATTACATATGTTAACAACATTGAAAGTGTATTTGAAATTTTTTTTAATGACAGCTACATTCTAAGAGTTCTTAATTGAATGAAGAATTCCTGGCAGGTGGTTCGGTGTGAAGAGAATCATGTGGTGACTTCATGAAATCGTTTTCTTTTGGCTTGCCTCTTGTGAGTTCCAGAGCATCCCTACGCCCAGACCAGCAGTAATCCGCAAGCTTCATTGCTTCATTCCAACGGCCCTCATATCTTTGTTCCATTACTGAAAGGCTTGCCAAGCTTCCTTTTCTTTTCCCTCCAAAACGTGGTCAAACGCAGAATCCTTTACAAGTTGTGGAATTTGTGGCCCAACAAAAATACCTTCCTTAACCTTTGCATCACTCAATCTAGGAAATTTATCTCTTGAGTACTTAAATGCCTGTCCTCCCTGGTTCGTACCTTTGACAAAATTTTTCATTAATCCCAGCTTTATATGAAGGGGTGGAAGAAGAACATCTTTTGGGTCCACGAGAGGCTCGGCAATGACATTTTTCTCGGTAGAGTCAAGATTTCTTGCAGGCCAGTCCGCTTGAATGTAACGTGATTTCCTATCCCTACTGTCCCACATACATAAAAAGCAACAGTATTTAGTGTACCCCAGTTGCATTCCTAAGAGTACAGCGATGACTTTCAGATCTCCACAGATGTTCCACTTGTGTTCAGTATATTTGATTGAGTCGAGGAGGGCTGTCCTGTTTGCAAAAGTCTCCTTCATGTGAACTGCATGACCAACAGGAATAGAAGGAAGACGGTTGACATTGTGAAGTAATACAGCTTTCAAACTAAGCTTGGAGGAGTCTATGAATAGTCTCCATTGAGTTGGATCATGGTTCATGGGATGTGGAAGGCTTGTTGGGTTCTTCTTTTCCAACACTTTCTTCATTTTCTACTTCAAGCTCATAATGTTGGGGTTTAGTAGGAACTGGTAAACTATCTGAATGTAGAATAGGTCGAATAGCAGATGGAAGATTCAGGTAGTGAACTGTTCCTGTTTTCTTCATTGACAATCTTGCCTTTATAGGTGGAGTGAAGCAGAAATAGCAGTCGTATGGTCTGTAGGCTCCTGCCAAACCATAGCCACAGCAAAAGCCAAAGATTGTTTTTTTATTTTTCAGCCATTCTTGTAGTTTAACTGAAAAAGACTTGCAACATATATGTGGAGTCCATGACTTATCCTGGTCCCCTACCTTCGTACCAAAATAATGATGATAGGCAGTCTTCACAAGAGGCGACAGATTGCGTTTCTGTGATGAAAATGTTATTTCACCACAAATGTAACAAAAATTATTCACTAAATTTACACATTTTCAAGACATTTTGAGATAGCAAATTCTACACTTCAAAAGCACTCCAAAACTAGAATTTCTGAGAAAAAGAAAAGCAGAAACAATATCAAACTCAGTTATGGCAACATTTATTATGTTTATAACCTACAAACATATGGAGAACGTTGTGTTATGTCAGTTGAGAGGTGACAACTCCCCCACCAAAAAAAAAAATTCACACAAAATAAAACTGTAAACTCTAAGACTGGGTTCACAAAGGGCGGATTTGACGTTGAATTTCGCCACGCGGCATATCCGCCTGCGGCCGCTAATCTCGGGATTAGCCAGCCATGTGGACGAGATTTCTCAGAAATCTCGTCCACACGGGACGGCCAATCCGCTGCGGTAAGTCAGGCAGGAACCGCGGCTGCGGCGACCGCAGCTGCGGCTTTAGAATATGCAGCATGTCTATTTATTTTTTCTTTCCGCTGCGGCCACGCTCTCCTCTATGGGAGCGCCGGCCGCAGCGGAAGAGCGAGCGGCCGGGCTGCTTCCAAGCCGCCGCGGGTTTTTCTGTGGCGGTTCTCCCGGCGGAAATCTTGCGGTTTTTGCTGCGGCCAAACCGCGGGATTTCCGCGCCCCATGTGAACCCAGCCAAAAAAATTCCATGTCACTGTATCTCCAAAGCAATAGCTAATAGGTCATTTTATGGTGGTTTTTGAATTCAGCAGATGGAAATACATAAGAATACGCTAATTTTGAGCCCAAAACAAAATCATCATTGGGCAGTGTTATTTATTCCTCTACTCATGCTGTTTTGGTATTGCTTTAAGCGCCATGTCTGTGTGTAATATATACATACAGTCATTGTCAGTAATATCTCTTCCCTATAGGGCCTCATAACTCATATTCACGAGTGGCCTTGATGAGCGGAAGATCCGCAGTACAACCCGCCCATAGGGAAGCATGGGCGTCCGCACTTCAAGTTACACATGCGGATTTGTTTTCCGGATTCTGCATGTGGAAAGCAAATCGCAGCATGTTCTATTGTAGTGCGGATTTCGTGCAGACAGCTTCTATTGAAGTCAATGGAAGCCGTCCAATCCGCTGCCCATCTGCAATTGACATGCGGATGGGCTGCAGATTCTGCAGGAAAGCAGGAGTTCAAAAAAATAATAAAACTTTACTGTGCATGTGCGCCAGCAGGCACTTCCGCACACGTCCACAGTACGGAAAAAAGAAGACCCGGACAGGCACGCAGGGTCTTCGGCTGCAAGCATGGGCGGATTCCACTGTGGGCTCCCACATGCAGAATCTGACCCGCCAGTGGACATGAGGCTTAAGGAGTATACATAAACGCAATCATTATCGGTAACATCACTCCCCTAGGAGTGTGTGTGTATAATATACATATACATACACACTCATCGTTATTAACATCCCTCTCCTAGAAGGAGTGTGTATATGTGTGTGTGTGTGTGTATATATATATATATATATATATATATATATATCCTTTGTCGGTGATATACCTCTCCTGAAAGTTGCCAGATGAAACGTTCTCTCTGTGATTGTACGGGCTTTTACCTACTAGCGTTTTTTAACGCTGCGATATCGCTGCGTTTTTTTAATGCAAATGTCAATGGGACTTTCTAATGTTAAAATTGCATCGCACAAAAATCGCAGAAGCACAATTAGTATGTAAGCTGGTTGGAGCAGAACCCTCACCCCTATTGCTTCCATCAACTGATTACTACATGTAACCGTGGTTCTTAAATTTTTGTAATTTTGTCTTTCTGTATTCCCCATGTCTTTGTAAATATGTTGGCACTATACAAATAAAGATTATTATTATTAAACTTGCGATTTTTGTGCGATGCGATTTTAACATTAGAAAGTCCCATTGACATCTGCATTAAAAAAGGCAGCGATATCGCAGCATTAAAAAGACGCTAGTGGGTAGAAGCCCTAATGTTGATATGAGTAAGTAATTACAATATCAGAGCAAAAGCATAATTTATTGTGGAGAACTAACCCCTTGTAAATTGAATACAAAATGTGATACGGACGGCATGGAGGCATACAGATTCTGTATGGTATCCTGTGGCATATCGCTCCACATTTGCTGTAACTGAGCCTCTAGATCGTACAAACTTGTGGAAGTTGGATTCCCAGATGATCCCATACATGTTCTATTGGTGATACATCTGGCAATCGGGCAGCCACGGAAGTTTGACAATGTTGTGGGGGCTTCCTGTGACCCCCTTGTATGTGCGGCCGAGCATTATCCTGCTGGAAGCTGCCATGAGAGGAACACATGTGGCTGCAGGATGTCCTGAACATATCGTTGTACTGTCGTTGTCCCTCACACCACTACTAAGGGGGACCAACTGTCGTATGCAATGGCCCCCCAGACCATCACACCAGCAGGGGGCAGCAAAGGCAGGATTGTGGCGCTCACCCCGTGGTCTACAAACACGAACACGGCCGTCGTCAGCGTCCAAACAAAACCTGGATTTATCACTAAAGACAACCCGGTTCCCCTCCGTAGCGTCCAGTTTCATCGTTCACGACATCCCTGCAAATGAAGGCGACGGTGGGGAACAGAGGTCATACATGTATTGGGGGCTGCGAGACCATATGTCCTTCAGCCAAGTGCCTGGAAACGGTTCCAACAGACACAGGGGTGTAACGATGGCGCCCCCTGTGTCTGGATAGTGCACAATGGAACAGTTGGAGCTGCTGGTGCTTGTGGGACGATTAGACGCTCCTCTCTACTGGTGGTCTGTAGAGGGCATCCTGAGCCCGGTCACCATGTGTGACCCCATCCACTGGTCCCAACACCCCCTAACAGTCTGGTCAGACGCTGCTCTCTGCTGGTGGTCTGTAGGGAACGTCCTGAGCCCGGTCACCTTGTGTGTCCCCAGCCACTGCTCCCAACACCTCCTAACAGTCTGGTCAGATGCTCCTCTCTACTGGTGGTCTGTACAGTGAATAATCTAAGCCTAACCTGAACACCAACCCCTAACCCCACCCTTTCTGGCCACGCAGCAATCTATACCCCCGCTGCTGTTGGGAGTTTAGCCGGAACTGGCGTCCCCCTTGCATGCTCCCTGTAGGCGGCACCTTAACGCTTCAGTAATCCCTGTGCTGCTGCCAGCACTCCAAGCCTTGCCGCTGCTGTAGGGGGATTAGGGACCGCTATGCCTGCTCTCCTCCCCTGATGGCTCAGCCTCTGCCTCCTGTGGATCTCCTAGCCGCCGACACAGCTCGCAGGGTTATGGCTCTCCTCCCCTGCCGACTCAGCCTCTGCCTCCTGTGGATCTCCGAGCGTGGACAGCGCTGTCACTGCTACCGGTGAGTGTGCATCTTCTGCCGGCGATGTGCTCCTCTGCCGCCACCGCTCCCACGTTAGCTGATGTGATCCTCTGCACGATGCCTCTGCTACTGTAGTGTCCTTCCAGGACCTGGACGCCAGGCACCTCAGCAGTTAATCAGCTACAAGGGGCGTAACCAGCCTGTCCGTCTTGTCTCCACTGGTACTTCCTGGTGGTGACAAGATACAATAATACCCTGTGGCCCTGGGAGGATAAAGGCAGCTTTGCCTTTAGGATAGCTGAAAGGTTTGCCTTTAGGATAGCTGAAAGAACCTAGGAGTACCTTGAGGCCAGTGGCACCATCAAAAGGCTCCAGGAAGATCTACAGGCAACAAGGTTCTTGGCCAAAAACTCATGAGGGGCAAGGAGGGCCCAATACAACCTGGTCATCTGCGAGATAAAGGGAGGAATCCTCACCCTCGTTGAGAGAATAACCATTTTTAAGGCGAACAATAACCATTTTGAAAGGTCTCAGGCAGATATAGCTGAGGTCTGTGATGATATCAAGGACCCAGTGTGTCTGGAGGAGTTGTGCCTGCTATAGTTATGTCTGATGCAGGTGTGTCTGGAGGAGCTGTATCTGATATAGTTGTGCCTGATTTTGGTATGTCTGGAGGAGTTGCATCTGATATAGCTGTGTATGGTGAAGGTGTGTCTGGAGGAGTTGCATCTGATATAGCTGTGTATGGTGAAGGTGTGTCTGGAGGAGTTGCATCTGATATAATTGTGTATGGTGAAGGTGTGTCTGGAGGAGTTGCGTCTGATGCAGGTGTGTCTGGTGGAGTTGCATCTGGTGAAGTTGTGCCTGATACAGGTGTGTCTGGTGGAGATGCATCTGATACAGGTGTGTCTGGTGGAGTTGCGTCTGGTGAAGTTGTGCCTGATACAGGTGTGTCTGGTGGAGTTATGCCTGATACAGGTGTGTATGGTGGAGCTGTGCCTGATACAGGTGTGTCTGGTGGAGTTGTGCCTGATACAGGTGTGTCTGGTGGAGCTGTGCCTGATACAGGTGTGTCTGGTGGAGTTGTGCCTGATACAGGTGTGTCTGGTGGAGTTGTGCCTGATACAGGTGTGTCTGGTGGAGTTGTGCCTGATACAGGTGTGTCTGGTGGAGTTGTGCCTGATACAGGTGTGTCTGGTGGAGTTGTGCCTGATACAGGTGTGTCTGGTGGAGTTGTACCTGATACAGGTGTGTCTGGAGGAGTACTTTGAGGCCAGTTGCACAATCAAAAGGCTGCTGGAGGAGTTACAGGCATCCAGGTCCTTGGCAAAAACTCCAATACAACCAGGTCGTCTGCCAGTTAAAGGGAGAGATCTTCACTGTTGTTGAGAGGACAACCATCTTTAAGGAGAACGATGACCGCTTTGAAAAGTCTCAGTCGGATCTAGCTGAGGTCTGTGATGATATCAAGGTCCGAGTGTGTCTGGAGGAGTTGTAACTGATACGGGTCTGTCTGGAGGAGTTGTGCCTGATGTAGGCGTGTCTGGTGGAGCGGCGCCTGATACGGGCGTGTCTGGTGGAGCGGCGCCTGATACGGGCGTGTCTGGTGGAGCGGCGCCTGACACGGGCGTGTCTGGTGGAGCGGCGCCTGATACGGGCGTGTCTGGTGGAGCGGTGCCTGATACGGGCGTGTCTGGTGGAGCGGCGCCTGATACGGGCGTGTCTGGTGGAGCGGCGCCTGATATGGGCGTGTCTGGTGGAGCGGCGCCTGATACGGGCGTGTCTGGTGGAGCGGCGCCTGATACGGGCGTGTCTGGTGGAGCGGCGCCTGATACGGGCGTGTCTGGTGGAGCGGCGCCTGATACGGGCGTGTCTGGTGGAGCGGCGCCTGATACGGGCGTGTCTGGTGGAGCGGCGCCCGATACGGGCGTGTCTGGAAGAGTGGTGCCCGACACGGGCGTGTCTGGAAGAGTGGTGCCCGACACGGGCGTGTCTGGAGGAGTGGTGCCCGATACGGGCGTGTCTGGAGGAGTGGCGCCTGATACGGGCGTGTCTGGAGGAGTGGCGCCTGATACGGGCGTGTCTGGAGGAGTGGCGCCTGATACGGGCGTGTCTGGAGGACTGGCGCCTGATACGGGCGTGTCTGGAGGAGTGGCGCCTGTTACGGGTGTTCTGGAGGAGTGGCGCCTGATACGGGTGTTCTGGAGGAGTGGTGTCTTGTATGGGTGTAGGGTATATTGGTACAGTTTATGGTGTAAGGAATATGGTTACAAGGTATAGTGTAAAGCATATGGGTACAGGGTATGAGTGTAGGGTATAGGGGTACAAGGTATGGTGTTGGGTATAGGGTATGTAGGGCAATGATGGCGAACCTTTTAGAGACCGAGTGCCCAAACTGTAACCCAAAACCCACTTATTTACTGCAAAGTGCCAACATATCAGGGGCGGGGCTTATCACAACGTATGATTTTACCTGCGTCGATCTAAAAAGAACAGGGCCGCTTCAAAATAGACAGCGTGCAAATTTTGATTGCTTTTAGGATGCGGAAATACTGCAGAATGTCCTCAGCGGAAACTTCTGTGGAGCATTTCCGCATCCAAAAAGCAGTCAAACTCTGCACGCTGCCTATTTTGATACAGCCCTGCCCATTTCCGCCACATGTAAACATACCCCAGCTATAATAGTGACCACCCGGCGCACGCGGCCCGAGCAATAATAGTGACCCCCACCCAGCGGCCCAAGCGATAATAGTGAAATCCTCACGCCCCAGTAGCCCGAGCGATAATAGTGACACCCCCCCCCCCCAGCAGCCCCAGCAATAATAGGGATCCCCTCCTGCCAGTGGCACCAGCGATAATAGTAACCACCTCCAGCAGCCCCAGCGATAATAGTAACCCCCAAGCCATAATAATAACCCCTTCCCCAACAGCGGCCCCAGCAATAATAGTGACATCCCAAAGCGGCCCCCAGTATAATAGTGCCCCCCCCCCAGCGGTGATAGTGACCGACCCTCCCCACAGCGGCCCCCCGTATCACAGTGACCTCCCTACAGCAGCCCCCAGTATCACAGTGACCCCCCGCAGCCCACCCCCCACTAGCACAGTGACCCTCTGCAGCAGCCCCCCAGTAGCACAGTGACACCCCACAGCGGCCCCCAGTAGCACATTGACACCCCACAGTGGCCCCCTAGTAGCACAGTGACACCCCACAGTGGCCCCCCGAGACCCACATACTAACCCCCTCCTCCTCATGGAAGCGCCACTCCTCCTGTGCCCGGCGCGCATATTAACTTTTTCCACACTAGTATAGAGGGTCCTATGTATGCTGGGGTTCCTCACCCTGTCCCTTGTCATATGAGTATAGCGAGGTCTTGTGCATGCTGGGGGTCCTCACCCTGTCATTATGAGTATATTGGGTCTTATGTATAGGGGGGGTCCTCACCCTGTCCTTGCATGAGTATAGAGGAGTTCTATGTATGCTGGGTGTCATCACGCTGTCTCATGATGAGTATAGAGCAGTGATGGCGAACCTTCTCCCACAGCGGCCCCAGCGATAATAGTGACATCCCAAAGCGGCCCCCAGTATAATAGTGACCCCCCTAGCGGTAATAGTGACCCTCACCACAGCGGCCCCTAGTATCACAGTGACCCCCCACAGCGGCCCCCAGTATCAGGGACCCCCCCCATTAGCAAAGTGACACCCCACAGCGGCCCCCAGTATCACAGTGACCCCGCGCAGCGGCCCCCCGTAGCACAGCGACCCCCCCCCCCGCACGCGCGCAGCGGCCCCCCAGTAGCACAGTGACCCCCCGCAGCGGCGCCCCAGTAGCACAGTGACACCCCACAGCGGCCCCCCAGTAGCACAGTGACACCCCACAGCGGCCTCCAGTAGCACAGTGACACCCCACAACAGCCACCCCCGAGTCCCACATACTTACCTCCTCCTCCTCCTTGTGGAAGCACTGCTCCTTCCCTGCCCAGCGTGCATATTAACTTTTTCCACACCACTTCTGTCCTATTCAGCAACTCCAGCAACCTGATTGGTTGTTTGGATTGACTGATTCACCAACTTGCTGAATAGGGCAGAAGTGGTGTGGAAAAAGTTAATATTCCTGCTGGATGCCTCCCCCCCCTGCTCTCGCGGAACCAAGTAGGAGACCTCGGGGGAGGGGGATCCCGGTTGCACACTGATGTAACAGTGCTGCTTAGTGAATGCCTGCAGGGGAGCCGCGGCCCCTGCAGGTATTCACTAACGTGGTGAGCGGCCGACGGCGACGCGTGCCAGCAGGGAGGGCTCTGCGTGCTGCCTCTGGGACGTGTGCCAGCAGGAAGGGCTCTGCGTGCCGCCTCTGGCACGGGTTCCATAGGTTCGCCACCACTGGTGTAGGGTATTTGGTTACAAGGTACAGTGTAGAGTATATGGGTGTATGGTATATGGGTACAGGGTATGGGTGTAGGGTATATAGGTACAAGATATGGAGTAGAGTATATGGGAGTTGGGTATATGGGTACAGGGTATGGGTGTAGAGTATATTGGAACAAGGTATGGTGTAGAGTATATAGGTGTAGCGTATATGGGTACAAGGTATAGTGTGTAGAGTATATGGATGTATGGTATATGGGTACAGGGTATGGGTGTAGGATATATAGGTACAAGGTATTGTGTAGAGTATATGGGAGTAGGGTATGTGGGTATGGGTGTAGGGTATATATGGGTACAAGATGTGGTGTAGAGTATATGGGTATAGGGTATATGGGTACAAGGTATGGTGTAGGGTATATGGGTACAGGGTATGGCGTGAAGTATATGGGTGTAGTGTATTGGGTATGCATATGTGTTTAAACGTTGTTACTAATGTGTGTTTTGTTTTGTTTCTCTTCTTAGTAGGTTGGTGTATTCTAGATTATTCAACTGGATTTCCTTTATTTTGTCTTAAAATATATATTGAATTTGGTATAAAGGGGACTGTTATCTGTCCGGATGGTTGTTTCTCTTTTTGCTTTTGACTTTTGTATTTTGATAATTTTGAGTTGCTACATCATGTTCTTTGCTGTTATTTTGTTATGCTTTTTACTTTTATAATAAGATCTACTGTATCTAAACACATTATGTTTGATACTGTCTGCTGACCTGTGTATTTAATCCCATCATGTGTCATACTGTCTGCTGAGTGTATCTAATCCTATCCTGTGTGATACTAACATCTGAGATGTGTATCTAACCCTATCTTGTGTGATGAGTACTGCTTTTCTTTGACAGCATTGGCCCTTGTTTTGGGTTCCACTTTAAGCATATCACATGATGATATTACATTTGGCCGTTTCTCGTCTGTGGAGGACTTTCCTGCTGTGAAAAGCTTTGCGTTTTCTATTAAATATTTCCCGCTAATGAATATACTATATTAATTATTAACGGCGCCATGCCTTCATTTCCATCACAGCGCCAAACCCTGAACAGAAGTCGCTGCTTCATGCGGGACCCCGAACCAAAGAGCTTGCAATCTAAGACGATATTAACTTGGCAGCTACTAAAATACCACCCAGTCCTTTACCCATTACACAGATGCTGCTAGTGAACATTTTGCTGACATAAACTCCAGACTCCTTAGCTCATATACGATAACATGACGCACGCCAGAGCACTGCATTCAGGGAGATGTAGTTTCCTTTACCAGTCCTTTGAGGTCATAAGAAACAACAGAATTATGAATGCAGCTCTAGATGTGACTGGAGTATATAAGACAAGTTACACGATGACATCCTGCAGAGGTGAATCATTACATCTGTAGATATGAGTGTTAGCGCACGGACACTAATAAACAGAAGATGATCAGCAGCGCACTCCGTAATAAGCCCATCTTTTATTCATAAAGACTATTAGCAGCGGCTCATTAGTGCATCCTCAGGAAATCGTTCTCTTCCTAATATGCATTAACCCCTTCCACCTAGTCAAGCCGCTGCAGGCTGGATGGGGTTAATTATGCTGAAAATGCCCATATTTAGCGGCTGAGCGGAGGAGTGTGGATCCGGACGCAGCTGCCTGGGGTGCACTGGTGACATTTGCCAGCTTGTCCCGCAGAGAGGGAAACAGATCAAGACATTTAATGATATAAACACAAGGTTGCAGTAAGAGCGATCAGTGGATACAGCAATAATGCTGCTCTTAAAGGAGAACTATCATAATCCCCGCCTCCTTGACTCTTAAAGGAACACATCAGCAAAAATATCATACATCATGTTATGCCTAATGCAGGGTCTGAGGAACCCTTTAAGTGGAACAGCCACCACCATGATGTATTTGAATAAGCTCCACCTCCTAGCCTATTAAAGAAACACTCCAGGATACAATGATACATTGTGGGACACTTAAAGGGGAACAGTCATTACTATTAGAAGAATAAGCTCCACCTCATTGACTCTCAAAGGAACACTCCAGGAAAAACTGACGGACCCTTATAAGGGAAGAGTCACCAGTGTGGGGTATTTGAAGAATAAGTTCCACCTCCTTGATTCCTAAAGGAACACCCCAGGAGAAAATAACACTTTGTGTAAAGCTTAGTACACAGTCTGAGAGACCCTTACATGACTCTCAAAGGAACATTGATACATAGCAGCACATGTACTTTGACCAGCATGTCATAAAATGCATTTGGACACTCTTCAGACCCTTTCAGGTTTTTTTTACACTTTGTTATGTTGTAGTCTTGTGTTCCTTGTCATTCTGCACTCACTACCCTATAATGACAAAGTGACAACAGAATGCTAAAATCTTTGTAATTTTTAAAAAATGAAACACTTCCGCCGGGATCCCAGCAGGACAGACATCTGTCCCGCTTTCTGGTGACGTCTGGTCACCACTGAAGTGATTACCAGTTAGTGTGTGCATCTGGGATCTTCCTCCCCTCTTCTCTCCACTTTGGTTCTGCAAAAGGAGAGGAGGCACTGCTGTGGGTGCACACACTCCCAGCAGCAGTGCTGAGAGGAGTGTCGGTGCTGTGAAGACCAGGAGAAGGTAAGTATATGGATCTTAACCGAAGCGCTAATTCTATGGGGCTACTGTGGGGGGCACCATTATTGCTGGGCTGGTATAGGGGAGCACAAATACTATAGGGCTACTGTGGGGGCACTATTATTGCTGGCCTGGAATATGGGAGCGCTAATACTATGGGGCTACTGTGGGAGGCACTATTATTGCTGGGCTGGTATAGGGGAGCACTAATACTATGGTGCTACTGTGGGGGTCACTATTATTGCTGGTCTGGAATAAGGGAGCGCTAATACTATGGTGCTACTGTGAGGGTCACTATTATTGCTGGTCTGGAATAAGGGAGCGCTAATACTATGGAGCTACTGTGGTGGGCACTATTATTGTTGGCCTTGAATATGGAAGCGCTAATACTATGGGGTTACTCTGGGGGGGGGGGTCACTTGTTACCATGCGGCAGTTGCTGGTCCTCCCAGGGCGGCGGCGGCGGGGCGCGCCCCCCCCCCGGCTTGTTGTCCGGCTGCCGGGGGCGCGGATGCCTGGCCGGCGTGGTGCTGGTGGCGCGCGGCACTGTGCGCGCGCACCTGTGAGTGCCGCTACTGTGCACGAGCTCTCTTTTATTATGTTCTGTTGGGAGTTGGCTGTGTCCCTCTCTCCGCCCCCTGGGCGGAGGCTTTTGTTTAAAGGTCGGGCAGAGACTTGCAATCACTGCCAGTTATTGGTTTCCCTCAGTGTGCTAGCTACTCTGTCTCTGTTGGTCTGCTGCCTCTGTCATCTTGTCTGCTATTGTCCGCCAGGTTTTTCCATCTGCCTCAGTTCTGCTTAGTATTGTTCGTGTTGGTTATTTACATCTGCCTTTTCTGTCATGCTACCCTTTCCATTCAGGTATGCCAGCATCCCTTTTCAGTCCCTAGTGAGAGTAGGGACCGCCGCCCAGTTGCCTGCCTGGGGTTAGCCAGTAGTGGAGGCAAGTAGGCAGGGACAGGGGTTGTGGGTGAGATCTTGGGTACCCAGGCTGGCGTATCAAGGGTAGTATACCGTAACATCACTATTACAACTCGGGCTACTGTGGGGTGTCACTATTACTACTGAGCCTACTAAGAAGAGTCACTATTATTGCTGGGGCTACTGTGGGGTGTCACTACTATTGGTAGGGCTACTGTGGAGTGTCACTATTATTGCTGTGGCTACTGTGGGGGTCACTATTATTGCTGTGGCTACTGTGGGGGTCACTATTACTACTGTGGCAAATGTGGGGGTCACTATTACTACTGGGACTACTGTAGGGGGTCAATATTATTGCTGGAGCTACTGTGGGGGGTCACTATTACTACTGGAACTACTGTGTGGGGGGTCACTATTACTACTGTGTAGGGGGGTCACTATTACTACTGGGACTACTGTGTGGGGGGGTCACTATTACTACTGGGACTACTGTGTGGGGGGGGGGTCACTATTACTACTGGGACTACTGTGTGGGGGGGTCACTATTACTACTGGGGCAGATATAGGAGTTACTATTACTAGTGAGGCCACTCTGCACGTGGCAGCATACCTCAGGCTGACTTCAGAGATGTTTACACATGGTGAAAATGCTGTGGAATGTTTGTAGCAGAAATTTCTGCAGCAGATTCCACATCTAAAAAACAGGGAGCGTCGCATAGTATGAAATCAATAGTGGATACGCGGCTGATTTCCAGTCAAAATCTGCACCAATAATATGTATTTTAACTGTTTTTTTGGATGCAGAAATGCTGCGGAATTTGCCCCCTGTCTTTTTCTGAACTGGCCCTGTACTTTTATAACAATGAAGGTAAAATCACAAATTGTGATAACCCACGCCTCCTGACCACACACCTCTGTCCCTCTGTGACCCTGGGAAAATCTTAATATATAAGGTCTCACAGCTCACAATACAAATCAGAACCAAAACCAAGCCATGAGGAAAGGAACTGTCTGTAGAGCTCGGAGACAGGATTGTGTGGAGGCACAGATCTGGAGAAGGCTGCAAAAACATTTTTGCTGGACAGAGTTCCCAAAAGCCCAGTGGCCGAAGTAACAAGTGGCAACGCAGCACTCAATAGAGATTTCACCAACCTGAATTGGTCCTCAATACGAGGTAGTCAATGCACCAGCCCAGTATGATCCGGATCAAGATCAGAGTGGCAAACCAAATATAAAGATTGAACCAGGCAGCATCTGATGAATTCAACAAATGTTTTGCTTTTTATTTCTCCATATGGAAGAATTAAAAGCCCAGTGGCCTCCATAATTCTTACATGGAAGAACAACCAGGACTCTTCCTAGAGCTGCCGAACCACCAAACTAAGGCCAGCTGCACACGACCCGGGTTGGTCTCTGGATAAGGGATGCCACAGCGGAATTCGACCCGGTGACCTTGCATACCTGGCTTCTCTCTTCTTTATCCGTACTGTGGATAATCCAGACAGCTCGCCATTGGACATGCGCAGGACAAACTTTCCCACGCTGTCACTAGGCGATGAGGTAGAATCTGTGACCTGTCCGCAAGTCGGATGGCTTCCATTGACTTCAATGAAAACTGTCCATGTAGACAACCAACAAAAATAGAGCATGCCATGATTTTTCCTCCGCAAGTGGAAAATCACTATTGATTTCCACTCCTGTGCAGGAAAAGGTGATTTTCCATAGCATGCTATGGATGGTATTTGCTGTGGTACCTGCTGACGGACACCCACTCCGGATTCCACAATGCAAATATGCCCTCATGCAGGCAGCCTAAGGGGGAGAAGGACCTTGGTAATAGAGGTAACTAAGAACCCAATGGTTACTCTGGCTGAGCTCCAAAGATCCTGTGTGCAGATGGGAGAAACTTCCAGAAGGTCAGCCATCACTGCAGCCTGCATCAATCTGGGCTTTATGGCGGAGAGGTCAGAAAGAAGCCTCCTCAGTAAGACATGAAAGCCATCTGAAGTTACCAAAAAGCCCCTAAAGGCTCTCATGCTGCAAGAAGCAAGATTCTCGGCTTTGGTGACACCAAGAACTTTATGGCCTCAATTCTATGCTTCTATCCTGATGCAAGTGAAATAATAGGCAGAACCTAATGCAGTGTATTTAACCCCTTAGTGGCGAAGCCTGTTTGCGCCTTAGTGACGGAGCCAAATTTTGGAAATCTGACATATAGTAACATAGTTCGTAAGGCTGAATGAAGACAATGTCCATCTAGTCCAGCCTGTCTAGCCTCCTGTTTTGTTGATCCAGAGGAAGGCAAAAAACCCCAAGAGCAGAAGCCAATTAGCCCTTTTGGGAAAAAATTCCTTCCCGACTCCCTAATGGCAGTCAGACTGTTCCCTGGATCAACCCCTAATAGTTCCTACCTACCTGTATACCCGGATTAACAAATAATCTTAGATTTATAGCCTATAATTTCCTTCCTCTCCAGAAAGACATCGAGTCCCCTTTTAAACTCCTCTAAGGATTTTGCCATCACTACGTCCTCAGGCAGAGAGTTCCACAGTCTAACTGCTCTAACAGTAAAGAATCCCTTTCTATGTTGGTGATGAAACCTGCTTTCCTCTAAACATAGCGGATGTCCTCTTGTTACCGTTGCAGTCCTGGGTATAAACAGATCCTGGGAGAGATCCTTGTATTGTCCCCTCATGTACTTATACATAGTTATTTGGTCGCCTCTTAACCTTCTTTTTTCTAGCGTAAATAGTCCCAATTTGGATAGCCTCTCTGGGTATTCCAGTCCCGTCATTCCATGTATTAGTTTAGTTGCTCTTCTTTGAACCCCCTCCAATACCGTAACATCTTTCCTGAGCATCGGTGACCAGAACTGTACACAGTATTCCATGTGAGGCCTGACAAGTGCCTTATATAACGGAAGGATAATGTTCTCGTCCTTCGCCCCTATACCTCTTTTAATGCATCCCAAAACTTTATTTGCCTTTGCAGCAGCTGACTGGCATTGGTTACTCCAGTTTAGTCTACTATCCACTAGTACCCCCAGGTCTTTTTCCATTTCACTTTTCCCTAGCGGTACCCCATTAAGTGAATATTGGTAACATCCATTCTTGCTGCCCATGTGCATAACCTTACATTTATCAACATTGAACTTCATTTGCCATTTTTCTGCCCAAGCCCCCAGCTTATCTAGGTCAGTTTGTAGCCGCACATTGTCCTCCGTTGCATTAATTAGGCCGCCTGCAGACGAGCGGAAATCCCGCCGCGGGATTTCCCGCAGGATTTCCGCCGCTGAAAGTCTGCATAGGAGTGCATTACAATACGCACTCCTATGCAGACGCCCGCGGTTTGGCCGCGCGAAATCTCGCGCGGCAAACAAACCGCGGCATGTTCTAATTTTCTGCGGGGCACGCACTCACCTGGCCGCCGGCTCCGGTCTGCGCATGCGCCGGCTGCGCGGCAGCCGGCACATCAAAGAGCCGGGGCCGCCAGGCGCGGGTGAGTACGCGCTCGTCCCTGCAGGCTCTGGGGTCGGATCGCGCGGCGAGATTTCTCGCTGCCGGATCCGACCCGCTCGTCTGCAGGCGGCCTTATATTGTATAATTTTGTGTCATCTGCAAATATTGATATTTTACTATGCAGTCCCTCTATCAGGTTGTTGATAAATATATTGAACAGAATGGAGCCCAATACTGAACCCCGTGGCACCCCATATGTCACTTAACATATCATAACTCCGTAAAGGTTTTGCATATCCAAGTAATTCTGACACTGTTTTTTCGCCACATATTGTACTTCATTTAGGTGGTAAAAATAGACCAATAGAACCTGTGTATATTTATTAAAAGTGTCAATATTGGGAAAATTTTGAAAAAAATGGTCATTTTTTTACATTTTCAACTGTAATATCTCAAATATGTGCAAACATACTGTACAAATTTTTGCTAAGATATATATTTCCAACTGTTCACTTTATTCTGAATACACGTTTGAAAAACTTTCAGGTTTTTTAACCATTTAGGAGGCGTACAGATTAATCATTACTTTTCAGCATTGTGAGAAACACTTTGTTTTCCTACACCAAGCCAAGATTGCAAAGGCTCATAGGTGTCAGAATCATAGACACCCAGACAAATGACCCCATTTTAAAAACTACACCCCTTAATGTATTCACTGAGGGGTGTCATGAGTATTTTGACTCCATAGTTTTTTTCAGGAATTAATGCATTTTAAAGACATATTTTTTTTTTATAGTGCAAATGAGTATTGACACCCCAAAATTGATACCCCTTGTCCTGTGTTCAGAAATATATCTATTGTGGCCCTAATATTATGTCTGGATGCACAACGGGGCCCAAAAATGAAAGAAGTAGTTGGTGGCTGTCAGAACAGAAATTTTGCTTGAAGCCCTTTTAGGCCCCATAGCACACTTGTAGAGCTCTTGAGTGACCAAAACCATAAAAAAAACCACACAAATGACCCCATTTTGAAAACTAGACCCCTTAACGAATGTATCTAGAGGTTTACTGCCAATTTTGACACCACAGTTTTTCAATGAATTCAACCAAAGCAGTAGTAAAAAATTGGATTTTCATTTATTTGGCAATTCTAACAATTTAAAAACATTTTTTTTAACAGCACACTTATCAATGAAGACTTGCACCCCCAAATGGATACCCCTGTTTGTCCTGTTTTCAGAAATATACCCATTATGGCCGTAATCTTATGTCTGGATGCACACAGGGGCCCAAAATGAAAGGAGTAGTCGGTGGCTTATAGAACAGAAATTTTGCTTGAAGGCCTTTTATGCCCTATTGCCCACTTGTAGAGCTGTTGAGCGACCAAAACCATAGAAACCCCTCCCCAAATGACCCCATTTTGAAAACTAGACCCCTTAATGAATTCATTTAGAGGTGTACCGCCCATTTTGAACCCACAGTTTTTGAATGAATTCAAGCAAAGCAGAAGGAAAAAATTATGAGTTTCGTTTTTTTGGCAATTCTGTCACTTTAAAAACAGCTTTTTTTGTACAACACACATGAATGAAGACTTGCACCCCAAAATGGATACCCCTGTTTGCGCTGTTTTCAGAAATATACCCATTGTCGCCCTAATCTTATGTCTGGATGCACAATGGGGCCCAAAATGAAAGGAGTAGTGGGTGGCTTTCAGAACACACATTTTGCATGAATGTGATTTAGGCCCCATTGCCCACTTGCAGAGCCCATTGAGTGGCCAAAACCATAGAAACCCCCCACAAATGATCCTATTTAAAAAACTAGACCCCTTACCGAATTCATCTAGGGGTCTACTGAGAAGTTTCACTCTACAATTTTTGAATAAATCTAAGCAAAGCGATAGGAAAAAAATTACGATTTTCATTTTTTTGGGCAATTGTGTCAATTTCAAAACTGTTTTTTTTGTACAACACACATATAAATGAAGACTTTCACCCCAAAATGGATACCCCTGTTTGTGCTGTATTCCGAAACATACCCATAGTGGCCCTAATCAACTTACAGGACACATGGCTAGGCCCATAATGGAAGGAACACCCGTTGGATTTCAGGGTACAACTGAATTAATTCCAGGCCCCATTGCCCACTTGTAGAGCCATTGAGCAGCAAAAACGATAAAGAACCCCCACAAATGACCCCACTTTGAAAAGTAGACCCCTTAATAAGTTCATCTAGGGGTGTGCTGCATATTTTGACCCCACAGTATTTGAATGAATTTAAGCAAAGCAGAAGGAAAAAATTACGTTTTTCGTTTATTTGACAATTCTTACAATTTAAAAACAGTCTTTTTTGTACAGTGTACATAGGAATGAAGACGTTCACCTCAAAATGGATCCCCCCGTTTGTCCCGTGTTCAGAAACATACCCATTGTGGCCCTAATCTACTTACAGGACACATGGCTAGGCCTATAATGCAGGGAACACCTGTTGCATTGCAGGGCACAACTGAATAAATTCCAGGCCTCATTGCTCACTTGTGTGGAAAAAAAAATTGACTCCCTAAAAATAATCCAGCCCACACACTCTGCGGTCTTTTTGGCTTTCCCCAAATCTTAGATAAAAGTAATAATGTGAACTGTGTGGGTTTTTTTCAAAGACACGGGTAATTAAGGGGGCCTGGTTGGGATGGGTACATCAGGCAATAAAACCGGGTATCCCCCCTCCTCTTATGCTTTTTGTGGGGTACTTCTGACCTCAGTGCCAAGGATGGAGTGTAAGGCTGGGTCCGGAATTTCGGTGCGGCAAATCCGCCTGCGGCCGCTAATCCTAGGTTTATCCAGCAATGTGGACGAGATTTCTCAGAAATCTCGTCCACACGGGATGGAAAAACCCACCACTGCGGATTCGCCGGCCGCAGCATGTTCATTTTTTTTTTTTCCACTGCGGCCGCGCTCTCCTCTATGGAAGCGCCGGCCGCAGTGGAGAAGCAAGCGGCCAGGCCGCTTCAAAACCCACGGCTAAGTGCTGCGGGTTTTGAAGCAGCGGATTCCCGGCAGAGATCTCGCGGTTCTTCGCTGGGGCCAAACCGCGATATTTCCACCAGGGATCAGCCCAGTGTGAACCCAGCCTAAAAAGTGGCGCTGAGTCTCCATAAGCTTGTGGAGGTGCAGCAGTCTCACACAGAAGGCGCTCAACAAGCTGCTCCTAGAAGTGTAGGAAGGCGAGCGTGCCCGGAGCTTCTTGTAATGAATAAAGCCAGGTTCACACGGCCGTAAGTGGAATCTGTTTGCGGAGGCCCGCAGCGGATCCCAGCTGTGGCGCTGCATGCAGACACGTCATGTGCAGTACACCTTTTTTTTGTTTTTATTTCCCGCGCCGTCGCTTAGCGATAACACGGCTACCATCAGGCTGTACACGATGTAGATGCGTATGGGCTGCCGGTATATCCACGACCATGAAGCACAATGGGCTCTATGTTGCAGATATCCGCGGTAAAATAGAACCTGCTGCGTTCTCTTTTCTGCGAGTGGATTACACAATTCCGACCCGCTAATGTGAGCGGAATTGTGTAATCCAATGCAATTGATCTGCGTATTACCGCGTATCAGACGAATGCGGAATCCGTAATTCCTATCCGGTCACGTGAGACCGGCCTAAGGTAGATCGCTATCTTTTTATCATGTGACCGGGGACCGCTCACTGTTCCAGGCTCCCGGCGACAGGAGCAAGGGGACTTTAGGTTTTCTGGGCTCCCTGCCTCCTGCGCATGTGTCCAGCATTTTGTCGGCGGTCGCATGCGCAGAATGTCGGGAAGGTGCACGGAGGAGGAACCCGTCGGGGTTCAAATACAGAGGCCTCCGGTAAAGAGCAGGGGAATTTTAAATTACCCTGGCAATCCACAGCTTTTCCGCATGCGTCTGCCGTTTGGCGATGGGCACGTGTGCAGAAGCTGTGGTAAGGTCCGCGGATTAATCTGGGGGCCTTAGGTACGTAATTTCATCCTCCCTCACAGATATGATCCGTGAGGGGAGATGAAACGTAAGCTTTGTAAACTTTTTTTTTAACTTTTTACACCTTTTTTTTACTTTAAATGATTACTGTTATCCATTGGATAACAGTGATCATGTCCCTGGTGAAATCTCTCTGCTCCTGGCTACACATGGTAGCCAGGAGCAGAGGGATTTTAAATTTCCCGGTGTTACGGCACTCTGCCCCCCCGAGCGCCAGGTGGGGTGCCCTGATCTTCCCGCACCCCACTGTCCCTGCCTACTTGCCTCGGTCCTGGCTAACCCCAGGCGGACAACTGGGCGGCGGTCCCTGCTCTGGCTAGGGACCTGGCGACTACCTAGATGGAAACTCACTAACGGGGGACAGAGTGCCGACAGAAGAGGCAGGTGGAACAAACCAACAGAACTTACAAGTACAAGCAGGGCTGGAGATGGAGCTCACAGGCAATTGACAGGACACTGAATAGCAACTAGTGCTGGCTGGGACAGACCAAACTAGAGACTGGCTGAGGTAAACTGCAGACAGACTGACTAGATGAAAGCAGAACCAATAACTGGCAGTGAGCTAAATTCACTGCCAGTCTTTTAACCACACGGCTCCGCCCAGGGGCGGAGAGTGGGAGGAGGCCACTCCACCCCCTGCTGTATAAGAAGAACGGAGGAGTGCGGGCGGCACCCTATGGGCGGACACGCCCACGCCGCCGCCCACCGGCCGCCCCAAGTTGCTGGGATAACCTCGACACAGGGCTCCAGGCCGCCGGAGCGACGCGCGCCGACCGCGGGACCCCGTGCCGCGCTGTATGGTAACATTACCCCCCCTCTGACGGGGGACCTCTGGGCCCCCGGAAAGTCGACCAGGCTTATCCAGAAAACGGCTGTGAAAACGCTGTACCAACCCGAGAGCGAGACCCTCCCGAGCGGTCACCATGGACTGATCCTCAGGTCCATGACTTCGGTAGCCTGTGGCTGCCCCATTTCAGAGGCTCTCCTTTCTACTTCTTCAGGACCGACCGTTGACGTATCGTGTTTCAGGTCGTCTTCCGAGTCAATGCCCGAACATTCACCACTATCTCTTGACCCATCCTCGCTCCTAATGACGCTGCCTTCAAAATCTAAGGCATCTCCAACATTAAAGTCACTGTCATCTGAGCTATCATACTCCAAAAAACTCTTCCGGGTCCCCAAATATTGTAAGGTTCCTGTAGCCCGGCGAGAATCCAGGATCTCCTGGGCCTCGTATTCAACTTCATCACGGATCAGGGTGGGCGGCGGGGGACCGGAGGTGGGCATCACCAGAGGGACAACAGGTTTCGACAAAGACTTATGGAACCCCCTGCGACCCCTCCTTTTGCGATTTCCAGAGGACCGGTACCCCTTCTGTCCCACCCTGTATGGCTCAAATACCGACAGACTCTCCTCACAACGCAACTGCATACGAGACCCGACCCCTTTCTTCCGTCCCCCCTGCAGGGCATCAGTGGTGACATCAGCAGCAGGGCAGGCAGACGGGTTGTGAAGGTAAGTGAGACCTCGGGGACTGAGTGCGGTATCGACTGAGCAGGGAGGACGGGAAGCGCGATGGCTATGGCAGAACGGCCCCCACTGGGTTAGCTCCCCAGTGGCCCAATCGAATTGGGGGTTGTGCAACGCCAGCCACGGCATCCCTAGTACCATGTCTACCGACATTTTCTCCATCACCAGGAATGATAGACCTTCCGAATGGCGACCCCCCACAGTGAGTTGTAACACTGGGGTCCTCCATCGTACCAAGCCCAAAGCAAGAGGAGTAGCATCAATGCTAGCAAAACGAATTGGCGTCTTCAGCGCCACAAATTCAGCCCTCAGGGGCTCAACGAGACGCATGCTTACCAGGTTAGCGGCTGCTCCGGAATCAATAAACGCCTGCCCTAGGCGGGAGAAGTTCCGGAATCTAACCTGGCAGGGTATTAGAAGTCTAGGACGTACCTGTGGTCCTAGGCGACCCTCCCTGCAATCGCCTAGGACTGGGAGTCTTTCTGCTGATTCAGACTGTGGGTGTTGAGGCCTCAGGGGGCAGGTTATCACCCGATGTCCAGCTTTCCCACAGTAGAGGCAGAGATAATGCAATAACCGAACTCGGCGTCGCTCCTTGGGGTCCAGCGGGTCCAGTTCCATAGGTTCGGGAACAGAGACTGGTATGGAAGAGGAAGGAACAGGACAAACGACCTCCCTGACTCTACTGGTCTGCCTGTCCTGCTTCCCAGCCCTGAGCCTCCTATCTGTCTTCACCACTAGCTCCATGGCCTCCTTTAAGGACCCGGGAACGGGATGGGAGATCAACAGCTCTTTGACCGCGTCCGAGAGACCCTGCAGAAAAACGTCCTTCAGGGCACTATCGTTCCATGCAGTGTCACCCGCATAGCGTCTGAAACTGGAGCAATAATCCTCCACACAAAGCGACCCCTGATGCAGCGCCAGCAACCGTGAAACCGCCAACCCCACTCGGTCCGGTTCATCGAAGATGCCCCCGAGTTCCTGAAAAAAGGAGTCCACCGACTGCAGGGAGGGGGAACCCTCGGGAATGGAAAAGGCCCAAGTCTGGGCAGAGCCCCGCAGCAGGGACATTATAAGCCCGACCCTCTGGGCCTCTGAGCCGGAAGAACGGGGACGCATCCGAAAAAACAGGCGACACGCCTGTTGAAAAACGAAAAACTTGTTCCTCTCCCCAGAGAACACCTCGGGGAGAGGGCACTTGGGTTCGGGACTGGTAAAGGAATTCTGCCCCTGCGACAAAGCCCACTGCTCCTGGGCCACCATGCGAGCTGACAAATCCCGGATCACCGGCACCAGGTCTTGCAGCTGGTTTGCAAGGGCGCTGATCGCCGCCATGAAAAAAAAACAGTATTTTAAGGGCCAGTTATTATGTTACGGCACTCTGCCCCCCCGAGCGCCAGGTGGGGTGCCCTGATCTTCCCGCACCCCACTGTCCCTGCCTACTTGCCTCGGTCCTGGCTAACCCCAGGCGGACAACTGGGCGGCGGTCCCTGCTCTGGCTAGGGACCTGGCGACTACCTAGATGGAAACTCACTAACGGGGGACAGAGTGCCGACAGAAGAGGCAGGTGGAACAAACCAACAGAACTTACAAGTACAAGCAGGGCTGGAGATGGAGCTCACAGGCAATTGACAGGACACTGAATAGCAACTAGTGCTGGCTGGGACAGACCAAACTAGAGGCTAACAGGACCAACTGAAACAGACTGAGCAAGGATAGAAGGAGCTGACAGACAACTAGGGACTGGCTGAGGTAAACTGCAGACAGACTGACTAGATGAAAGCAGAACCAATAACTGGCAGTGAGCTAAATTCACTGCCAGTCTTTTAACCACACGGCTCCGCCCAGGGGCGGAGAGTGGGAGGAGGCCACTCCACCCCCTGCTGTATAAGAAGAATGGAGGAGTGCGGGCGGCACCCTATGGGCGGACACACCCACGCCGCCGCCCACCGGCCGCCCCAAGCTGCTGGGATAACCTCGACACAGGGCTCCAGGCTCCCGGAGCCAATCAGAAGCTAGGGGTCTCAGGGGGCGTTCCTCCTGTCAGACCCCTAGCTTCTGGTGGCATCAAGATACAAGAATATCCTGTTTCTCTATAAGACATCTATATACGCTGACAGCGCCCATCTTTCTACGAGACCTCTGTATGCGCTGATGTATGACTGTCTCTCTATGAGACATCTATATATGCTGACAGCACCCATCTTTCTACGAGACCTTTGTATACGCTGATGTATGCCTGATGCTATGAGATGTTTTCAGTGAAATTTCAGGACAATATATTAATTCTGCTGGCCAGAAGGAAGCGAATCCTTCATCACCCGACCGCTTCTAAACACGTCTGCTCCATCCTCTAACAGAGCCATATGTCACCTGCTACGAGACAACACACTGTCTCCTATATAACCGAGAGAATCCATCACAGCAAAACTCCTGACTGCTACATGATGGGTTCTCATCTCACCGAGTGAGATATCAGACAGACAGAGAGATATGAGATAGATGAGATGGATAAAGATTTCTATCTATCTACCGATCTCATATCTATCTACTCCATATCTATCTATTCATCTCTCATATCTATCCCATATCTATCTAATATCTCTCTCTTCCTCTCATATATCTCTCTCTCGAATATCTATCTCATCATCAGATAGATAGATATGAGAGACAGAGAGATATGAGGTAGATGGATAAAGAGTTCTATCAATCTCACTTCTATCTATCTCTCTCTCTCGTATGTAGCTATCCATCTCTCGTATCTATCGCTCTATCAAATAAATAGATATGAGAGATAGATATGAGATGGAAAAAAAGTTCTATTTATCTATTTCATATCTATCTATCCATCTATCTATCAGATAGAGAGATATTGGATGGATAAAACTCTGTATCCATCTCATAGACAGATAGATAATATGAGATGGATAAAGTTCTATCTCAAAGATAGATATGAGAGAGATAGATGGATGGGTGGGTGTATAGATAGAAATGAAATATGGATATGGATAGATAGATAGATATGGAAGGGATAGATAGATAGATAGATAGATAGATAGATAGATAGATAGATAGATATGATCTATCTGATAGAGTCAGATAGTCACAGCTCTGCTCATATCTATCTAATCAATTTATCTATCTCAAATCTATCTATATCATATCTATTTATCAGATAGATACGACACATAAATATGAGATAGATAGATGGATAAAGAGTTCTATCTCATATATTTCTCTCTCTAATATCTATCTATCTCTCTCATAGAGACATATGAGATAGATGGATAGACAAATATCGGATACATAGTTAGATATATATAAGCGGGGCTGTTACTGGCTGCTATCTATCTATCTATCCGATAGATAGTTGGATACAGTTCTATCCATCTACTGTATGAGGGTCTTTACTTTGGCAGCCAGATCTGCGGCACCTACAATAGTCCTGAGCTTCCCACTTATAGTATCTGACGCCCGGAGCAGATATTTTGTGGCCTCCCATGCAGCATCCAGAGCTTGAAAGCAGTCTATAATCCAGCGCGGTGCAACCAGTGAGGTGACATTAGATGAATGTTAGATTGTCTATATAGATTGTGATGCTTTAGCTAAGAGGGACACCGGGGCCACTCAGTCCTAGCCAAGACCAGATGCTCAACTCGATGATGCAGACTGCAGGATTTGCTTTCCCTCAGAACAATCGCACCTCTGCCAAAGTCTCCATTCACTGACATGGGTCCTAGTGATTGAGTAGCTCTCCTTGCAGAATGTAACTATTCTCAGTAAGAGAAAACAAGTAATCTTGTAGATATGATACCTTTTAATGGCTCACAAAAATACATGATGTTATAGCGAGCTTTCAAATCTACGCTTGGTTCTTCCTCAGGCTTAAAACTTTTTTTGTTTATCCTTATAGAAACACTGTGCATGCAACGGCAGGGTATTCACTGTGAGGTACAAATTCTGCTACACGGTGTCATCTCTCCGTTCACACCAACTGCTGCGCGGCGCCATGTTTACCATGGCTTGTAACAAATCTGACAAAAAAGGTGTTTTCCTCCCAGTCTGGGGCTGTGCGAGTCTACTAAGGCCACAGAGGAGAAGAATAGCATCGCGGCAACACATCAAGAATATAGAATGGAATAAAACTCTAGGATCCGACCTGCAAACCCCTTGCTAACAATAACTCTGTTCAAAGGAACCACAAGCCATGAATTTTCATCAGAATTTACGTTCAAAGAAAACCTGCACTGAAATGTAAAACTGTAGGCAGAAAATAGAACATACATTTATTATGAGATTACGGAACTTTATTTAGCAGGATAGCATTACTGAACGCTGAAAACTGCAACTCCCATCATATATTAGAAGAGACCTTTCTCGTCGCGTCACAGACAAAACCTACAAAAAATTCTTCACATTCATATACAAGAATACATCTGCTACACAACTGCCCCTATGTACAAAGCTCTAAGTACTATAATACTGCCACCTATGTATAAGAATATAAGTACTATAATGCTGCCCGCTATGCACAAGAATATAACTACTATAATACTGCCTCCTATGTACAAGAATATAACTACTATAATACTGCCCCCTATGTACAAGAATATAATTACTATAATACTGCCCCCTATGTACGAGAATATAACTACTATAATACTGCCCCCTATGTACGAGAATATAACTACTATAATACTGCCCCTATGTACAAGAATATAACTACTATAATATCGCCCCCTATGTACAAGAATATAACTACTATAATATCGCCCCCTATGTACAGGTATATAACTACTATAATACTACCCCCTATGTACAAGAATATAACTATTATAATACTGCTCCTATGTACAATATAACTACTATAATACTGCCCCCTATGTAAAAGAATATAACTACTATAATATTGCCCCCTATGTACAAGAATATAACTACTATAATACCGCCTCATATGTACAGGAATATAACCACTATAATACAGCCCCCTATGTACAAGAATATAACTACTATAATACTGCCTCCTATGTACAAGAATATAACTACTTTAATACTGCCCCCTATGTACAAGAATATAACTACTATAATACTGCCTCCTATGTACGAGAATATAACTACTATAATACTGCCCCCTATGTACGAGAATATAACTACTATAATACTGCCCCTATGAACAAGAATATAACTACTATAATATCGCCCCCTATGTACAAGAATATAACTAATATAATATCGCCCCCTATGTACAAGTATATAACTACTATAATACTACCCCTATGTACAAGAATATAACTATTATAATACTGCTCCTATGTACAATATAACTACTATAATACTGCCCCCTATGTACAAGAATATAACTACTATAATATCGCCCCCTATGTACAAGAATATAACTACTATAATACAGCCTCATATGTACAAGTATATAACTACTATAATACTACCCCCTATGTAAAAGAATATAACTATTATAATACTGCTCCTATATACAAGAATATAACTACTATAATACGGCCCCCTATGTACAAGAATATAACTACTATAATAACGCCCCCTATGTACAAGAATATAACTACTACAATACTGCCCCCTATATACAGGAATATAACTACTATAATACTGCCCCCTATGTACAAGAATATAACTACTATAATACTGCCCCTTATGTACAAGAATATAACTACTATAATACTGCTCCTATGTACGAGAATATAACTACTATAATACTGCCCCTATGTACAAGAATATAACTATTATAATACTGCCCCCTGTATACAGGAATAGAACTACTATAATACTGCCCCCTATGTACAAGAATATAACTACTATAATACTGCCCCTTATGTACAAGAATATAACTACTATAATACTGCCCCCTATATACAGGAATATAACTACTACAATACTGCCCCCTATGTACAAGAATATAACTACTATAATAACGCCCCCTATGTACAAGAATATAACTACTACAATACTGCCCCCTATATACAGGAATACAACTACTATAATACTGCCCCCTATGTACAAGAATATAACTACTATAATACTGCCCCTTATGTACAAGAATATAACTACTATAATACTGCTCCTATGTACGAGAATATAACTACTATAATACTGCCCCTATGTACAAGAATATAACTATTATAATACTGCCCCCTGTATACAGGAATAGAACTACTATAATACTGCCCCCTATGTACAAGAATATAACTACTATAATACTGCCCCTTATGTACAAGAATATAACTACTATAATACTGCCCCCTATATACAGGAATATAACTACTACAATACTGCCCCCTATGTACAAGAATATAACTACTATAATACTGCCCCTTATGTACAAGAATATAACTACTATAATACTGCTCCTATGTACGAGAATATAACTACTATAATACTGCCCCTATGTACAAGAATATAACTATTATAATACTGCCCCCTATGTACAAGAATATAACTATTATAATACTACCCCCTATGTACAGGAATATAACTACTATAATACAGCCCCTTATATACGAGAATATAACTACTATAATACTGCCCCCCTATGTACAAGAATATAACTACTATAATACTGTCCCCTGTGTACAAGAATATAACTACTATAATACTTCCCCCTATGTACAAGAATATAACTACTATAATACTACCCCCTATGTACAAGAATATAACTACTATAATACTACCCCCTATGTACAAGAATATAAATACTATAATACTGCCCTCTATGTACAAGAATATAACTACTATAATACTACCCCCTATGTACAAGAATATAACTACTATAATACTGCCCCCTATTTACAGGAATATAACTACTATAATACTGTTCCCTATATACAAGAATATAACTACTATAATACTGCCCCCTATCTACAAGAATATAACTACTATAACACTGCTCTCTATGTACATAGATATAACTACAATACTGCCCCCTATGAAGTTGTTTGTGTGTAGAATATAGATGCTAATCTTAGGGCGTTTTTGACTGGTATACATTCTACCCATTGACAAGCACGAACGGAAAATCTATCCAGAATCGTTTGTGTCTATTGGCGTTGTTGCTGCAGTTTACAGACAGCAGACTACTGCTAGTATACGGCGAATGACTGTTATACATTCGCTCATTGTCATTTGTCGTGTCTCCTGTTTACACTCTTGAGTGGCTGATGGATGAGTATTTTCTCACCTGCATAGAAGAACGTATTAGCTGACAGATAAGCGTTTGCTGGCTGATTGTAGGAATATTCATGATGACTGATATTCATAAACGAACGTTCGAATGAATGTCAATTAAGCCGATGATCGGCACGGTTAAGAGACTTTGGTGTGGAGCAGGTCCTGTTTCAGTCCTCGACCATTACTTTCTGAGTAGGGTTAATACATAATGTTTGGATGCAGACTCCTCCCCGGTGTGATGGTTCCTCCTGATGCTGAGGGGGTTAACGCTGCCTGTCTCCGGGGGTGCAGATGGTGGGATCTGTCTCTCTCCCACTGATTTTCTATTTCTGTCAATGGAGAAAGCTGCCGGTTTTCTGGAAGCTGAGAAAGTCGCCGGCGGTAACGCATCTTCGCAGTGCAACAGAGTGACTAACAGGGCAGGAAAAAGTTAACCCGCACACATGTACCACTCAAAAGACGTCAGTCTGCACCGCGACGAACCCGCACAGTTCAGTCTGGGAATTTCTCTGACAATTGTATCAATAGTGGAGGTTGTACTATTATGATGGGGGTTGTCCTACTTCGATGGGGTTTGACGTACTATGATGGGGGTTGTCGTACTGTGATGGGGTTGTCATACTGTGATGGGGGTTGTCGTACTGTGATAGGGGTTGTCGTACTGTGATGGGGGTGGTCGTACTGTGATGGGGGTGGTCGTACTGCGATGGGGGTGGTCGTACTGTGATAGAGGTTGTAGTACTGTGAGAGGGGTTGTAGTACTATGATGGGGGTTGTCGTATTTCGATGGGGTTTGTTGGACTATTATGGGGGTTGTAATACTGTGATGGGGGTTGTCGGACTATGATGAGGGTTGTAATACTGTGATG
Source organism: Eleutherodactylus coqui (assembly GCF_035609145.1). Taxonomy (NCBI): domain Eukaryota; kingdom Metazoa; phylum Chordata; class Amphibia; order Anura; family Eleutherodactylidae; genus Eleutherodactylus; species Eleutherodactylus coqui. Next base: position 52,866,735 of record NC_089838.1, on the reverse strand, counting down.
GGGGTTGTAATACTGTGATGTAGGATGTAATACTGTGAGGGAGGTTGTAGTACTGTGATGGGGGTTGTCGTACTGTGATGGGGGTTGTCGTACTGTGATGGGGGTTGTCGTACTGTGATGGGGTGGTCGTACTGTGATGGGGGTGGTCGTACTGTGATGGGGGTGGTCGTACTGTGATGGAGGTTGTAGTACTGTGAGAGGGGTTGTAGTACTGTGATGGGGGTTGTCGTATTTCGATGGGGTTTGTCGGACTATTATGGGGGTTGTAATACTGTGATGGGGGTTGTCGGACTATGATGGGGGTTGTAATACTGTGATGGGGGTTGTAATACTGTGATGTAGGATGTTATACTGTGATGCAGGATGTAATACTGTGAGGGAGGTTGTAGTACTGCGATGGAGGTTGTAGTACTACAGTATTTGAATAGAGGTCCGCAGCACACCAGAATAACGCCCAATAGCGCAGAGGTCTTTTAAGGAGTATGCAAGCCACCAGTGGGACCATGGACCTGCAGTACCGTTGTCGTATTCCAAGTGAAGAAAGTGGCAGCATTCAATGAGGGTTTTGAAGTAAAAAGATCAGGATTTCATTGCTCCATATTAAAAGACAAGTACAGGCAACGTTTCGACTAGGATATAGTCTTTATCAAGCCTATAAAAACTATATCCTAGTCGAAATGTTGCCTGTATTTGTCTTTTAATATGGAGCAATAAAATCCTGATCTTTTTACTTCAAAACCCTCATTGAATGCTGCCACTTTCTTCACTTGGAGGTTGTCGTACTGTGATGGAGGTTTGCTGTACTATAATGGGGGTTGTAGCATTATGATTGGGTTGTCAGTACTATGATGTGGGTTGTCGTACTTCGATGGGGGTTGTCGTACTTCGATGGGGCTTGTAGTACTGTGATGGGGGTTGTAGTACTGTAATGGGGCTTGTAGTACTGTGATGGGGCTTGTAGTACTGTGATGGGGGTTGTCAGTACTATGATGAGGGTTATCGTACTTCGATGGGGGTTGTAGTACTGTGATGGCGGTTGTAGTACTATGATGGGGCTTGTAGTACTGTGATGGGGCTTGTAGTACTGTGATGGGGCTTGTAGTACTGTGATGGGGCTTGTGGTATTGTGATGGGGCTTGTGGTACTGTGATGGGGGTTGTCATAGTTCGATGGGGTTTGTCGTACTACGATGGGGGTTGTCGTACTACGATGGGGGTTGTCGCAATACGATGGAGGATTTAATACTGTGATAGAGGTTGTAGTACTGTGATGGAGCTTGTAGTACTATGATTGGGTTTGTAGTACTATGATGGGGGTTGTCATACTGTGATGGGGGTTGTAGTACTATGATGGGGGTTGTAGTACTATGATAGCTGTAGTCCTACTTCGATGTGGTTTGACGTACTATGATGGGAGTTGTCGTACTATGATGGGAGTTGTCGTACTGTGATGGGAGCTGTCGTACTGTGATGGGAGCTGTCGTACTGTGATGGGAGCTGTCGTTCTGTAATGGGAGCTGTCGTACTGTAATGGGGGGTTGTCATACTGTGATAGGAGTTGTCGTACTGTGAGAGGGGTTGTAGTACTGTGATGGGGGTTGTAGTACTATGAGAGGGGTTGTAGTACTGTGAAAGGGGTTGTAGTACTGTGATTAGGTTTGTAGTACTATGATGGGGGTTGTCGTACTTCGATGGGGGTTGTCGGACTGTGATGGGGGTTGTCGGACTGTGATGGGAGCTGTCGTACTGTGATGGGGGTTGTCGTACTGTGATGGGGGTTGTCGTACTATGATGGGGGGTTGTCGTACTATGATGGGGGGTTGTCGTACTATGATGGGGGTTGTCGTACTATGATGGGGGTTGTCGTACTGTGATGGAGCTGTCGTACTGTGATAGGGGTTGTGGTACTGTGATGGGGGTTATCGTACTGTGATGGGGGTTATCGTACTGTGATGGGGGTTATCGTACTGTGATGGGGGTTGTCGTTCTGTGATGGGGGTTGTCGTACTGTGATGGGAGCTGTCGTACTGTGATGGGAGCTGTCGTACTGTGATGGGAGCTGTCGTACTGTGATGGGAGCTGTCGTACTGTGATGGGAGCTGTCGTACTATGATGGGAGCTGTCGTACTGTGATAGGGGTTGTGGTACTGTGTGTCGTACTTCGATGGGGTTTGTCGTACTATGATGGGAGTTGTCGTACTACGATGGGGGATGTAATACTGTGATAGAGGTTGTAGTACTGTGGCGGAAGCTGTAGTACTGTGATGGAGCTTGTAGTACTAGGATTGGGTTTGTAGTACTATGATGGGGGTTGACGTACTATGATGGGGGTTGTAGTACTGTTATGGGGGTTGTAGTACTGTTATGGGGGTTGTAGTACTGTGATGGGGGTTGTAGTATTATGATGGGGGTTGTAGTACTATTATAGGGGTTGTCCTACTTCGATGTGGTTTGACGTACTATGATGGGGGTTGTAGTACTATGATGGGGTTGTCGTACTGTGATGGGAGTTATCGTACTGTGATGGGGCTATCGTACTGTGATGGGGGGTTGTCGTATTGTGATGGGAACTGTCGTACTGTGATGGGGGGTTGTCGTACTGTGATAGGAGTTGTGATATTGTGATAGGGGTTGTAGTACTGTGAGAGGGGTTGTAGTACTGTGAGAGGGGTTGTAGTACTGTGAGAGGAGTTGTAGTACTGTGAGTAGGTTTGTAGTACTATGATGGGGGTTTGTAGTACTATGACGGGGGTTTGTAGTACTATGATGGGGGTTGTCGTACTATGATGGGGGTTGGAGTACTGTGATGGGACCTGTCGTACTGTGATGGAAGTTGTAGTACTGTGATGGAGCTTGTAGTACTAGGATTGGGTTTGTAGTACTATGATAGGGGTTGTCGTACTATCATGGGGTTTGTCGTACTACGATGAGGGATGTAATACTGTGATAGAGGTTGTAGTACTGTGATGGAAGTTGTAGTACTGTGATGGAGCTTGTAGTACTAGGATTGGGTTTGTAGTACTATGAGAGGGGTTGTCGTACTATGATGGGGGTTGTATTACTGTAATGGGGGTTGTAGTATTATGATGGGGGTTATAGTACTATGATAGGGGTTGTCCTACTTCGATGTGGTTTGACGTACTATGATGGGGGTTGTAATACTATGATGGGGTCGTCGTACTATGATGGGGGTTGTCGTACTGTGATGGGAGCTGTCGTACTGTGATGGGAGCTGTCGTACTGTGATGGGGGTTGTCGTACTGTGATAGGAGTTGTCGTACTGTGAGAGGGGTTGTAGTACTGTGAGACAGGTTGTAGTACCGTGAGAGGGGTTGTAGTACTGTGAGAGGGCTTGTAGTACTGTGAGAGGGGTTGTAGTACTATGATGGGGGTTTGTAGTACTATGATGGGGGTTGTCGGACTATGATGGGGGTTGTCGTACTGTGATGGGAGCTGTCGTACTGTGATGGGAGCTGTCGTACTGTGATGGGAGCTGTCATACTGTGATGGGGGCTGTCGTACTGTGATGGGAGCTGTCATACTGTGATGGGGGCTGTCGTACTGTAATGGGGGTTGTCGTACTGTGATGGGGGTTGTCGTACTGCGATGGGGGTTGTCGTACTGTGATGGGAGCTGTCGTACTGTGATGAGGGTTGTCGTACTGTGATGGGGGGTGTAGTACTGTGATTGGGTTTGTAGTACTGTGATTGGGTTTGTAGTACTCAATTACACTTCAATAGATCGCGCAGCACTCCATATAGATGCACATCCAGTGCAGAGGTCGGTAAACGAATGGCAAGCCACTTATGGGACCACGGACCTCCAGTCCCCAAACGTAATCTACCAACTTCAATCAAGCGGCAGCATCAATGGTGTATCAGAAATACAAAAGGTTTATTGCTCCATAAAAATTTGCAACGTTTCGACTAAGAATGTTAGTCCCCCTTAGTCGAAACGTTGCCAATTTTTATAGAGCAATAAACCTTTTGTATTTCTGATACACCATTGTTGCTGCCACTTGATTGGAGTTGGTAGATTGGGTTTGTAGTACTATGATGGGGGTTTGTAGTACTATGATGTGGGTTGTCGTACTGTGATGGGGGTTGTCGTACTGTGATGGGGGTTGTCGTACTGTGATGGGGGTTGTCGTACTGTGATGGGGGTTGTCGTACTGTGATGGGGGTTGTCAATACTATGATGGGGGATGTAATACTGTGATGGAGGTTTTAGTACCGTGATGGAGGTTGTAGTACTGTGATGAATGTTTGTCGTATGATAATGGGGGTTGTAGTACTATGATTGGGTTTGTCGTACTATGATGGGGGTTGTAGTACTGTGAAGGGAATTGTTGTACCGTGATGGGGGTTGTAGTACTGTGATGGGGGTTGTAATACTGTGATGGAGGTTGTAGTACTGTGATGGGGGTTGTCGTACTGTGATGGGGGTTGTCGTACTGTGATGGGGGTTGTCGCACTGTGATGGGGGTTGTTGCACTGTGATGGGGGTTGTCGTACTGTGATGGGGTTGTCGTACTGTGATGGAGGTTGTCGTACTGTGATGGGGGTTTGTAGTACTGTGATGGGGGTTGTTGTACTGTGATGGGGGTTGTCGTACTGTGATGGGGGTTGTCGTACTGTGATGGAGGTTGTCGTACTGTGATGGGGGTTGTCGTACTGTGATGGGGGTTGTAATACTGTGATGTAGGATGTAATACTATGATGTGGGTTGTCGTACTTCGATGGGGGTTGTCGTACTGTGATGGGGTTGTCATACTGTGATGGGGGTTGTCGTACTGTGATGGGGGTTGTCGTACTGTGATGGGGTTGTCGTACTGTGATGGGGTTGTCGTACTGTGATGGGGTTGTTGTACTGTGATGGGGGATGTAATACTGTGATGGAAATTTTAGTACCGTGATGGAGGTTGTAGTACTGTGATGGAGGTTTGTCGTATGATAATGGGGGTTGTAGTGTAGTGGAAACCCAATATATCTATATTTTGGGTTGTGGAGCTTTGTAGTGGACAGTGAACCTGTTTTTATATGTTTAGCATTCTGTATACTAAATGACAGTACTTTTCCATTGCCGGCTGTTCTGATACAAATATAGATATATATTCTTTCATGTATCCAATGTATCTATTTCCTTTAATGAAACTTCTATTCTCTAATCTCTGCTGACAAGCTAGTATTTAGCAAAAACACGCTATACTTTCTCCAGGTGTTTTGTAACTTTAGAAGAAGTAAAGTCAGACATAAATAACCGCAGTCTGAAGCAGCTACCGCAATAATAACCCAAGTAGTTTTACTGGAAACTTATGCAAATAACACGTGAAATTTATACAATTAATAGTTCAAGCTGTAATATCCAATCATATCGGAGGAACCACACGTGGGTCCAAGACAACCCACTCATCTCGTCCTGCTACCACATGATGGCCAATGGCAGATGACCGGAGGATGGAAGAATTTCAAGATGCTTATCCAATAATTAAACAATACGTTGTATCTATGTAATCTTTGACCTGCCCAGATGGGCAGATATGTTAAACTCTTTAAAAGAGGCTGCGCGCCCAACAATAAAGCAAAATTGAGGAAGCTTATACATGCTGAACCTGTGTCAGTGCGAAATCTTCTTATGCGCATAATCAATTCATAATTAATCTGGAAGGGTGTAAACATTCCTAATCGAGTAAGTCGTTGGACGCAAAAGGAAATCCACGACAGTTGGTGGCCCGTACGGGGATTGGTCGATAGGCTCCAAAGAGATCGGAAACAAGGCACGGACATAGGCAACCTTGGACTTGGCGGGCCCAACAAATCATAAGAACACGGTAAGATAAATTAATTATCTATACCTGTGTGGCTGACTCCAAGCTCGCCTATGTGCCATGTCAAGGCCGATCGATTTGGATCTGCACGACAGGTAATTTTAAGTCTCGACCACTCAATCAAACCTGTCATAAGATAAAAAAGGAATGTTTACATACCTGTTGTCTTGAGCGTACTCGTTAATTGGTGACATCAATAGTTGCCCCTGGGGAGGGCCTGTACAGGGTTTTTCCACTCCTACGGGAGGAGGGAGCCGTCCAGGTGGCCTGTTGCAGAGACTCCTGAGGCCTGCTTGGAGGGCCCAGAAAAGGGAGAGACTGCCAGAGAAAGTCTGATAAGGGATTTTCGCTCCTGCTAGGCCTGCTTGTAGGGTCCGGGAGAAGGGAGCTGTCAGACGCGTATCCCAAGGGGCAGTGAGACTAAGCCAGCTGTACTGGTGCTCTGTCTATTTGTGTGTGTCCACAAATATTTGTTTATCGTTTGAACATTCATGAGTGGATCCCTCTGTCTGAGGGTAGATTATTAAACTGTGTAGCGGCAGAAATGCTAGAGACTCTAGGGTGGGACATACTGTGTCCGGCGTCTGAGGAGGATCCTATAATCATGAATCTGGCTGCCATGATTGAGATTGAGAGGCAGCAAACATTGTACCAAGGTCAATTCTTACACCCTCCAGAAAAGTGTGGAAGGTGTGGAGAGTCAAGTTATCATTGATTAATCAAGCAATCTTTCTGTGTGCTCAAAACATCCTACCTGTCCGTTTATAAAGTTAGTGTGCTTGTCTGTTGTGTAGAGCTAATCCTGCTGAGTTGTCTATATAGGAATAGTCTGGTTGTCTATCATATAGAATTAGTAGCAGTCCTACTCAAACTGTAAGAAGGGATTGTCGGCAATGAGAACGCATTGGCTGGGTTATAGCCAAGATTGATGCATCATACACAGCGGCGTGGTGGGTTTGGAATTCAAAGGCTAAATGTGCATTATTGGATCCCTTCTAGTAAAGGCAGACTGGTAAACTGTGTTTTGTTGAAAGTTGAAAGTATAGGCTGTGATACATTGTGCCCGTAAGTGAATGTATACAAAAGGTTAACTGAGTTTTAGTGAGAGAGAAAGGCTGCTTGGTGTTTCCCCCTTGCTTCCTCATACTCCAGGAGGAAGTACTGTAACACTGAATGTAAGAAATAACTTTGTTGTTTAATAGAATAAAGGAATGTAATGAATTAGACTGTCTTAAAGAGGCAGGTAAAAAGGCAGTATTGTAAGGTGCATTTTTACCGGTGTCTAGGGTCACAGGTGGACAGTCAGTGATGTACTAAATTGTTAGAGCAGGTGGATTAGACCCAAGCGATAGAAGAGAAAGCAAATTCATGTGCTGTGACAAATAACAACTACTGTTCGTATGTCTTGTTATGTAATCTAATCTTTGTATACGTCCGTCCGCCAATGTAAAAAGTTAAATGCCACTCACATCCTGTAACAAACTGTAACAAACTGCATAGCCCACCATGCCCACAAGAAAATACATCTATGTTTGCCAAGTCCCCAATTCAATTGTAACCACATACAATGTTAGGTGGTCACAGCTGTGACCATAAAGTTACAACATAGTAGTTATACATTAGACGTTAGAATTTCCCTGAATGTCAGTCAGAGGAAGAGAAGGCGGGCTGAAATGGCGTCGATACACACGCATGCCAAAGACACCAGCGTTCAATATAACAGGTTAATTGTATAACAGTTCAGTAAATAAGGAGATAGAATAATATCTCAGTCACTCAGCAACCTTTGGCACACAATATGTGAATTGCAGTACGTTACCAATCAGATGGAGATGCCTGGCATCTAAGACTGCATCTGCTCCGGTCTCCGGAGGGACGACCAGGAACAAGTCTGGGACAAAACTGTTGTAAAAGTAAAATTAGCCACATTCTACCTTATAATCCTGTTTATCTGTCTCTTCTATTCTGTGTTAGAGAAGGGAGGGGCTGTCACGGGAGGGAGAGATTTTAAAAAGAGGAAGTTACTGGTGCGGCAGTCCAAGGGAAGATAAATTTGCAGACAGTATAAAAATAAATAAATTACAGGGAGTAAGAGGTAGATCTAAGTTAAGCAGAGAAGCCAAAGAATGGGAAACAAGCAGGTAACGATAAGGCCTGGTATCCACAGGAGGGACGGGGCAGGTTGACCCGTAAATTGTAAAATGTAAATTGTGTGATGCATAAGACTTTATTTGGTTGTGATGTGTATCCGAGGACTGCAAACGTTGAATGAGAAAATGAGGAAGCAAGTGATCAGCCAAATTTAGAGGGGTGGAGCTAGATGATGCAAGAATAATTAATGGATCATCTCTCTCTTGTATTAGGAGGGGGTGAGAATCACAGATAGCCAGGAAAAGTTTTGTTTTTTTCTCCTGTCTCAAATTTGATGAGACATTGCAGGCAGGATCAGATTAAATTAATAATGAATTCTCTTAAAGAATATCACATTTTAAATATGGCTGCCCAGATGGAAGGCATGTCTCTGTTATTGGCACTGATATTTTACAAATCCTATCTGCATCCATCATAATGGCGCCAGATGGATCGGTATGGGTTGGGACCTCAGGTGTCATTACAGAAAAACTGCTCTTTTGGTAGAGTTGGCTTGTGTGTTTGGCCTGATAGCCGCTGTGGAAACTCAGCTTTCACGGTTCCTGACAAATTATGGGCCACCTACAAGACAGGCATAGGGAAATTGAATGTACCCACCATGATAATATATATGAGACCCAGATACACACCCCCTGGGTCAGACATTATCCCCTTAGTTGCTGGGGGGGAAAAAAAAAGGGGGGGGGGTGAAGGGTCAGCCACGCATGTTAGGTGCTGTGTGCTGATGATCCTGGGAAACTGCCGACCGGCCACAATTTCACTGTTAATTTCCCTTGCAGAAGATGGCTGTAAGGCCTGGAGGCCTCCAAAGACTAACCAAGTTCTGCAAGAAAGGTTGTTCTCCTGGCCAGGCCATACCTGTACTTACATCCGTTGCCAAATTCCGCACCTTTCTGGGCCTTGTTTCATACTGCCGCCCATACGACAGTATTGACACAAAAGCACGGAGGACAACCACGGCCACTGGGATACTACTCCATGAGGTTGGATCCAGTGACTCGAGGAGCTCCCTCATGTGTTTGTGCGGTGGCAGCAGTACAGGCAATGGTTGACAAATCTTCTAAGTTGGTATTGGACTACCCCCTAGTGGTCCTCACCCCAAATGACACCCAGAACATACTCATGCAAGTGCAACCCAAGCACTTATCTCTGGCCTATTAGATCCGGCTACAATGTGCTCTTTCCATACCTCCCATATTTCTTTCCGATGTTGTACTACCTTGAACCTGGCTACTCTTCTTTTAATCGGGTATTCCGGTTCAAACGGGGGAGGGGAGGCATACGTGATCTGAGTATGGCAGATCAGATATTTTTTTAATTTTTTTAAATTCTATGCAACAAGATTCTGATTTTAAAAAACTGTTATTAGAACCCACAACCTTTGAATTAGAACCCACTGTTAATAATGCATATTTTGAGTTTTCTTTTGTAGATGGTACCAGGGTGAGGATTGATGACTCCGAACCAGATATGCAGAGGTCACACAACAAGATGTCCTAAACGCAGAAGCTCTGCCTTCGCATGTCTCAGTGCAAGAAGCGGAACCGAAGGCCCTCACTGAGGCGTGTAGAGTGGTAGAAGGTAAGACGGCAACCCTTTACACTGACTCCTGGTATGCATTTGGCATAGCTCATGATTACGGCCCAATATGGAAGGCCAGACAGCTTCTTATCTCAGTAGGACAGCCAATTAAGAATGGTGCAGCGGTGCAGAGTCTCATGGAGGCCCTACTACTACTAATACCTGGCAATGGAAAGCTCACACCGATTCCTACAGTGGAGGAGCGAGAGACGACACCCTCGCCGACAGCACAGCAAAGGCAGCGGCCCTCAAGCCGTGGAAGAAAGAAGAAAAGATACTGACAGCATGAGTCAGTGGCAAAAACTTTGGACATTGATATGCCAAGGACTTTACAGTTACAAGCCAACGAGGAAGGAAAGCAAAATGGGCTAAAAGACGGGAGCAACAGAACAGGACGGCGTATGGCGAACAGTCAGCAGAACTTGCCTACAGAGGTCCCTGTCCCCCATGATGGCCCAACTGGTACACAGAATCAAAAGCAGCAATGACGTCGACACTGAACGAGAATGGGTGGCACCTGGGTTCTCTGTAGCTGCTGCATCATTTGTCCAGTTTGCATGATCTTTGCCATATGCGACTCAGGACAGAAGTAAGGTGGCCATATAACACTTGCCTGGACCACTCTACCCATTTCAGAGATTGCCAATTTGACCACATTCAGCTCACACCTGTTGGGGAGTATGAATATGTGCTTGTTGTTGCTGGAGTCTTTTTCAGGTTGGAGGCCCACCCTGATACTAAGGTAAATGGGCAGGTAACCACACAGAAGCTCATGAATAAGGTAATCTGCAGATACAGGGTACCGGAAGTGAATGAGTTAAACGAAGGTACACACTTTATAGGTGAAATAATGTGACATCATGTCTGCTCTGGGTGTATCCCTGGCCTTTTACACACTCTACCATCCTTAGAGTAGTGGAAAGGTGGAGAGACTTAGTGGCACGCTAAAAAGGGGGAAGTGGAAGAAGGAATACTCTATAACTACTTAAGTGTTTTGCACCAGAGAGAGTATTACTGACTACCCTGGAAACTACACCTGCCAGACAAATGGGCAGGGTGGAGGGAGATTTTTGAGGAACTCACTAACGGGTATTGCTCTTCCTACGGTACGATAGGAGAGGAATGGAAGTAGAATCAGGTCCGGTCCTTAGGAGACGTTTACTGGCTTTGTGGAGACATGAGGTGGAGGACCCGCCTGGAAGGTAATTGGACAGGGGAGTGTGCCTTAGTAAAGACCTTATGCTCCTCCACATCCTGTCAGACAGCATTGAGGATAATGAGGTTACCCCCAATAGTTACTTTATCTTGATCCAACTCTGTCTGTGTTCTGTGGTTATCCTGTTATGTAGGTCTATCCTTGTTTTCTGCATAGGTACGGCGGTTCCTTCCAGTCTTGTCACTAGGTAGTGTAGGGTCAGTGTTGGTGGCCTGGACCTGTCCACCTTCAGGGCTATCTCCAGGAGGGACATTGGTGTGGGTGAAGATCAGGGAGTCCCACGCCGTGCATACCTGTGCATACTACTAGTATTGTAACAGTACACTAGAGTGAGAAGAGAGGCTCCTGGTGGTAGTTTTGACCTACACGTGTACATTGACATCATAGGACAGCCAAGGGGGGTACCTGACGAGTTTTTAAAAAATTAGAGACCACGTTAAAGCTAGATTCGAGTCCATTTTTCCTGATCATTATGGTAAATAAAATGTTGACTGGATTAATGATGTTTATTAATGACTTTTCAAAATAGAATGGCCTTAGGTACGATTTTAGTTAAAAAGGGGAGTGTCTTAAGATGATAGGGGAAACTGTACCTACATCCCAGACAACACGTGATCCACGGGTAAAGACGCAGTTGCCATTAAGAAGCTGACCGCACTAACTAAAAAGAGCTAACCTTTGGGACCAGTACTCGCCATGGATGAGCGGGTGGCAAAGGATCCTAGCTCAGATGGGCGTCGCTGTTGTATGTGAACTGATTATCTTTTCCATTCTAGTCTGGGAAAGTAGGAAAGATGAACGGTGCCCTAAAATCTAAGATACAAGGCAATACAGAAAACGGACTAAGTGCCTTTTATTAGCCTGTTTCCTCAGTAAGGTACATACCTAACAAGAGAAGAAAAAAATATATATAAAAAATAAGTTTTAAAACATTGTGTATTTAGAACACTGTGATAGGTTTTCGCTAAGATTTTGCTTTATTTTATCTGCAGTGCACTCTGCTCATGCCACGCAACATGCCGGCGTTACAACGCCCCTGGTCCCGCTACCTTGCCGCCTCTGGAAAAGGGAAGTGGGAATAATCACCTCATAGTTTTCCTTCCAGACTGATAGATATGATTATGCACTTACTAATGAGACAGAGGTTCAGTCATGTTGATCAGTCATTAGATAGTCCTAATTTTGCACTCTTTGTGGATGAATCGAGGTAGCGTCAAGAAGGCGGGTTCTACACAAGTTATGCAGTGTTTACCTGAAATAGTAAAAGCCGCACCTCTCCTAACCTAATGCCTCGAGATCCCAGGTGGTAGCCTAGACCTCCACATGTACAGAGATGCCGTAAGGGTACCTATGAGGGTACCAGATGAATATAAAGCCAGAGATCAAGTTAAAGCAGAATGGGTCTGGTCCTGTGGTAATCTTCCCTACACAAATATCCCCACCAATATTCCAGGAGGGCCGTGTGCACTGTCCCGGCTAAGTATCCTTATGTACCAAAGACCCGATTGCCATGAGCCTACAACCTTTGAGCCCACACCCAGGTATCGGAGGGGCATTTACAGCCTAAGTGACAGTTGTGAAAGACCGCCACTCTACTGAGTTTTCAGAACATTCTACACTAGTTTATTCTGATAAAGAAGTTATTAATTATATTTGTCACCTTTATAGTCATCCTAATTTCTATTTGTTGTTGTTATGTACAGTGTATTCCAACCCCGATGACTACCTGCTCCATTGTGTGCCTACCACGATCTGGGACGTCAAGGAGGGTCAGTAGTTGAGAATGATATGTGGTAGTGTAGGAACAGTTAGTGTAGTGAGTTTAGTGAAACAGATAGTTTCAAGGGGGGTTTGTGGTGGAAACCCAATATATCTATATTTTGGGTTGTGGAGCTTTGTAGTGGACAGTGAACCTGTTTTTATATGTTTAGCATTCTGTATACTAAATGACAGTACTTTTCCATTTTCCATGTAATCTTTGACCTGCCCAGATGGGCAGATATGTTAAACTCTTTAAAAGAGGCTGCGCGCCCAACAATAAAGCAGAATTGAGGAAGCTTATACATGCTGAACCTGTGTCAGTGTGAAATCTTCTTATGCGCATAATCAATTCATAATTAATCTGGAAGGGTGTAAACATTCCTAATTGAGTAAGTCGTTGGACGCAAAAGGAAATCCACGACAGTAGTACTATGATTGGGTTTGTAGTACTATGATGGGGGTTGTAGTACTGTGATGGGAGCTGTCGTACTGTGATGGGGTAGTCGTACTTCGATAGGAATTGTTGTACTGTGATGGGGGTTGTAGTACTGTGATGGGGGTTGTAATACTGTGATGGGGGTTGTAATACTGTGATGGAGGTTGTAGTACTGTGATGGAGGTTGTAGTACTGTGATGGAGGCTGTAGTACTGTGATGGAGGTTGTCGTACTGTGATGGGGGTTGTCGTACTGTGATGGGGGTTGTCGTACTGTGATGGGGGTTGTCGTACTGTGATGGGGGTTGTCGGACTGTGATGGGGGTTGTCGGACTGTGATGGGGGTTGTCGGACTGTGATGAGGGTTGTCGTACTGTGATGGGGGTTGTCGTACTGTGATGGGGGTTGTCGTACTGTGATGGGGGTTGTCGTACTGTGATGGAGGTTGTCGTACTGTGATGGGGGTTGTCGTACTGTGATGGGGGTTGTCGTACTGTGATGGGGGTTGTCGTACTATGATGGGGGTTGTCGTACTGTGATGGGAGTTTGTAGTACTGTTATGGGGGTTTGTAGTACTATCATGGGAGTTGTCGTACTTCGATGGGGTTGTCGTACTTCGATGGGGGTTGTAGTACTATGATTGGGGTTGGAGTACTATGATTGGGGTTGGAGTACTGTGATGGGAGTTCAAGTACTATTATGGAGGTTGTCGTACTTCGATGGGGTTTGTAGTACTGTGATGGAGGTTATAGTACTATGATGGGGGTTGTAGTACTGTGATGGGGGTTGTAGTACTGTGATGGGGGTTGTAGTACTATGATGGGGGTTGTAATACTGTGATGGGGGTTGTAATACTGTGATGGGGGTTGTAATACTGTGATGGAGGTTGTAGTACTGTGATGGAGGTTGTAGTACTGTGATGGAGGTTGTAGTACTGTAATGGAGGCTGTAGTACTGTGATGGAGGCTGTAGTACTGTGATGGAGGTTGTCGTACTGTGATGGAGGTTGTCGTACTGTGATGGAGGTTGTCGTACTGTGATGGGGGTTGTCGTACTGTGATGGGGGTTGTCGTACTGTGATGGGGGTTGTCGGACTGTGATGGGGGTTGTCGGACTGTGATGGGGGTTGTCGGACTGTGATGGGGGTTGTCGTACTGTGATGGGGGTTTTCGTACTGTGATGGGGGTTGTCGTACTGTGATGGGGGTTGTCGTACTGTGATGGGAGTTTGTAGTACTGTGATGGGGGTTGTCGTACTATGATGGGGGTTGTCGTACTGTGATGGGAGTTTGTAGTACTGTTATGGGGGTTTGTAGTACTATCATGGGAGTTGTCGTACTTCGATGGGGTTGTCGTACTTCGATGGGGGTTGTAGTACTATGATTGGGGTTGGAGTACTGTGATGGGAGTTCAAGTACTATTATGGAGGTTGTCGTACTTCGATGGGGGTTGTAATACTGTGATGGGGTTTGTAGTACTGTGATGGAGGTTATAGTACTATGATGGGGGTTGTAGTACTGTGATGGGGGTTGTCGTGCTGTGATGGGGGTTGTCGTACTATGATGGGGTTGTCGTACTATGATGGGGGTTGTCGTACTGCGATGGGGGTTGTCGTACTGTGATTGGGTTTGTACTACTATGATGGGGGTTTGTAGTACTATCATGGGAGTTGTCGTACTTCGATGGGGGTTGTAGTACTATGATTGGGGTTGGAGTACTATGATGGGGGTTGGAGTACTGTGATGGGAGTTGAAGTACTATTATGGAGGTTGTCGCACTTCGATGGGGGTTGTAATACTGTGATGGGGTTTGTAGTACTGTGATGGAGGTTATAGTACTATGATAGGTGTTACCTAACTATGATGGTGGTTGTAGTACTATGATTGGGTTTGTAGTACTATGATGGGGGTTGTAATACTTTGATGGGGGTTGTAGTACTATGAGGGGGGTTGTAGTACTATGATGGGGGTTTAAGTACTAGGATGGGGGTTTAAGTACTAGGATGTGAGTTGTCACACTGTGATGGGGGTTGTAGTACTGTGATGAAGGGTTGTAGTACTGTGATGGGGGTTGTCACACTATTATTGGGTTTCTAGTACTATGATAGAGGTTGTAGCACTATGACGGTGGTTGAAGTACTAAGATGGGGTTTGTAGTACCATGATCGGTTTTGTCATACTTCGATGGGGTTAGTCGTACTATGATGGGGGTTTAGGTACTAGGATGGGAGCTGTTGCACTATGATGGGGGTTGTAGTACTGTGATGGAGGTTGTAGTACTGTGATGGGGATTGTCCTACTATCATTGTGTTTGTAGTACTATGATTGGGTTTGTAGTACTGTGATGGAGGTTGTAGTACTGTGATGGGGATTGTCCTACTATCATTGTGTTTGTAGTACTATGATTGGGTTTGTAGTACTATGGTGGGGTTTGTAGTACTATGATGGGGGCTGTCGTACTATGATGGGGGTTGTAGTACTATGATGGGGGTTGTCGTACTTCGATGGGGGTTGTCGTACTATGATTTGGTTTGTAGTTCTATGATGGGGTTGTAGTACTATGATTGGGTTTGTATTTCTATGATGGGGGTTGTAGTCTTTCTTTATGCGATTATCAATGGGACTTTCTAATGTTAAAAATGCGTCACACAAAAAATCGCAAAGCACAAACTTGCAATGCGTTTTTTAAGATTAGAAAGACCCATTGACAATCGCATTTAAAAAAACGCTGCGATATCGCAGCGTTAAAAAAACCCAAGTGGGTAAGAGCCCTAAAACAAATTAAATGTTTTCTAGCATTCTGTTCTCACTTTGTCATTATGGGGGATTGAGTGCAAAATGATGGGAAACACAAGGCCACAAGAAAACAAGGTGCAAAAAAGCTGAAAGGGTCTGAAGACTTCCCGAATCTGTGTGCATAGATCACCAGCCATGCTTGTGTATAGCCAGGTAAGAGGTGCAGTGGGGGTGTCATGGGTGTAGTAGGAGGGAAGGTGTCAGGGTGTTCAGAATTAACCTGACTGTCCAACGTAGTGCGTTCCACGGATCTCATGCAGCTTCAGAGGAATTTTGAAAGCGTGATTGGGAAGTCCAAATTAGAGAGGAATTTAGCCTAAGATCCTTAGCAGAGTGGAGAGCAGGTGCAGGGTGGTAGACAGAGATGAGGTAGGAGAGAGACGACAGTGCAGCACTGTGGAGAGCTTTATCGATGGGAGTGATGACTATAAATTGTACTCTATATTTGATGGGCAACCAGTGTAATAACTGTCACAGGGGGGAGGCATCAGTGTACTGACTGGCACAGAGTAGAGGCATCAGTGTAATAACTGGCATAGACTGGAGGCATCAGTGTAGTGACTGGCATAGGGGGGAGGCATCAGTGTAGTGACTGGCATATGGGGGGAGGCATCAGTGCAGTGACTGGCATAGGGGGGAGGTATTAGTGTAGTGACTCGCACAGGGGGAGGCATCAGTGTAGTGGCTGGACAAAAAGATGAACCTGCTTGCTGTAATCTTCTTAGACCACTCCAGGACACATTGCAACGCTCCTGCCCCATCCCCCTGTCTCCTGCTCTGGTGGCACTAGTAGTTAATGCAGGAGATGGGGAAAGGAGTTACACTATACTATACACTAAGCTGTGATACATCCAACTGCAGAATAAGAAAGTTTGTCTGCCAGACAGTGTTTTAAGGGAAAGAAAGCATTGGACTGAAGTGGGCAAAGATTGTTATTTTAAGGCGGCAACAAAGGGTATGTTTTTTTTTTTGATCCACTCGGAATGTTACTATAAATTTGAGGGGGCATAGAGGGGCACAATTATTTTGAGGGGCACAAAATGGCATTATTTCTTGGAGGCGGCACAGATAGGCACTATTGTTTTGAGGGGCAGAGAGGGGTATTTTTTTCATGAAGGGGGAACAGAGGGGCACTTTTATTTTGAGGGGCATAGAGTGCTATTATTTCTTGGAGAAGGCTCAAAGGAGCATTTGAGTAGCTCACAGAGGCATTATTACATTGAGGGATCACAAAGTGACACCATACATAAAGTGGCAGTATTATTTAGAGGGTCAAAGTGGGGCTTTTACTTTGCGAGGGCACAGAGTAGCACCATTACTATGAGGGGGCACAAGGTGACAGTATACACAGAGCGGCACTATTACTATGAGGGGGCTCAGGGTAACACTATACACAGAGAGGCCTTATTATTTTGAGGGAGCACAGAGGGGCACCATTACCATGAGGGGGCACAGGGTGACACTATACACAGAGGGGCCTGGTTACTAGTGAGGCTTACAATAAAAATAATTCCTGTAGTGAGTGACAAGCCACGTGGATTTTGGCTTTCTTTGTAGCTAGGAGGGTGTGATAAAGTTGTATTATCCGCACTGAATGTCGGCCGTAACGATGGATGATAGTTGCAGCTATACTTTTTAAGCTTTAACTAGTGGCATACTGGGAGTGGTAGTTCTCCAATAGCTGGAGAGTCGCAGGTTGGAGACCCAGGCATAGATTACACACTGCTACATTATAATCATAACCATGCAGGTGAATAACCCCCGTACAATGTAGCGGCTGTCCCTCGTTACTGTGCAGCCGCGGTCCTGACGCTCTCAGATCGGCTCATCAATATTCTATAGAAGAATTTCCTGTGACTCATCCGCAGACTGAGGGACAGTCTGTCTGAAAACACAGGCTCCCCTCCCCCTACGGATGGCGATAATACAGATCTATGCAGCGGTGCTATCAATCAATAATTGATCAATTAATATCACTGCTGAGTTGGGAGCGATGTGTGTCCGCACCGCAGCCGCGACACATGCTGTGCTTGAGGTTTCTGCTCCAAAAACTGGGCAACAACTAATATAGTCACTGTCACAGCTGCCCATTTGGCTGTCACCCAGCTTTTCCAGGCTCCTGAACGGCAATTCTGCCTCAGGGCACGCGGCGGGTTCTTCTGGAGGACGACCCTCGGATTTCTGCCACAGATGTGCAAATCCACATGTGGGGTAACTCAGTATGGCGACCCCCGCTGGAAACTGCAGCAGTATTTCGGGATAGGACCACAGAGAGGATATCAACCAGCAGCCCACCCAGCACTGGGGAAATACAAGTATTAACCCTTCCTAATTATAAGCCGATACTTATCATTACACTACATGCAGACATCCAATGTCTAATTAATTATATCCGCCCCCCCCTCCCCTCACACATGTGACTACATCACCCCATAGAAATTCCACGGCGGCATCTCCTTCTCAGGTTAATGGAATGATGAGACTAGTAGGGTTGTCATCAAGTTAATTTTTTAACTCAGTGTTTCCATGGAAACTGGAATGCTGGGATGATTACACGTATCTTATTGTGATGGTAGGGGATGAAGATGCGATTAGTGACAGGGTTCCGGATGAATGACGTTGCCGCCTGACAGTTACACACACACACACACACACACACACACACACACACACACACACACATATATATATATAGTATTTTGTAACCCCCCACCCCAACCAGGATTGATATGGACCATGTTGGTATAACCTAGGTATCTCCTCTATATAATTATATATGTATAGCTGGTATAAGTTATACATCCTGTATATACTGAAATCAACCATGCTGGTATAACCTGGGGATCTCCTGTATATAATTATATATGGACAGCTGGTACAAGTTATACATCTCCTGTATATAGTGATATGGCGCACACTGGTATAACCTGGGTATCCTCTATATAGAATTATATATGTACAGCTGGTATAACCTGGGTATTCTCTGTATATAACTACATATATAATGAATCTCGCTTTTGTTATTGTGACCGTTCTGGTGATTTGCAGCTGATTGTCGACTCAGATACTTAACATCCCTCCGGGATTTTCGCGTCTGCAGTGATTTCGATGTTGGGATTGTGTCCTGGCTCCTGTATTACGTCCTTTTGTCTGCACATTAATTTTTCACTAGATTCTTATTCCTCGGCCGCTCGCTCATTACATGGTAAATTCCACCTGTCACCGCTTCTATCCCTCAGCTTGATCAGCAGCAGCGTGTGGTATATAAGACCTCACGCTCTGCGGCATGGTGGTCATTACTTTTGATGCTTTTCCGCCTTATTTTCCAGACAGATTTTTTTCAAACCACGGATGCAACAAAAATTACAGCCATAGACTAATGAACACTCGTTCCGAACGTCTCATTGTCGTCACTTCACAACAGTAGAAATCCGAGCGGACCTGTTGTCAAACCACTGATTAAAGGACCAGCGTCAAGTCAATAAATCACTGTGTGATGAGCCGGTCTGCAACTTACTAAGGCGCTGCAGGGGAGATTTACTGGCGTTTCATACACCCGGATAAGTGTGACGAATGTATTGAGTGGCACAAGGCGCTTTATACATTTGTCGCTTCTGACGGCACCTTCCGAGAGTAGCTTCCGACAAGAACTACGTAGCTTACAGCTATAATTTGCGCCAGTTTCTGGTGTAACTTTAAGGAGTTGTGCCAATTTATAAAGTTATTCCCTATCCACCAATCCTGAGAACGGGCCCAGTCAGTCCCCGAGTGACTGTAGCAGAGGTTGCGCAGGTGCGCTGCCGCTCCATTTACTTCAACAACAGCACTGCAAATTGCCAAAATGCTTGAACTCGGCAATCTCCAGAGCGGTGATTGAAGTGAATAGACGGGTGGTACTGCTGTGTGACCTCCGCTCCATTCACTCAGGGGCTCACCAAACCCGATTCTTGGCAGTGGTCGGACCTCCACTGCTCAAAAAGTTATTCCTAATCTTGTGGATGGGGGATAACTTTGTAACGTGGCACAACCCCTATAATAATACATCTGATGGGTCCGATAGGCCACACACCTTTTTATCTAGCCCTGCCCCACGCACTTCTAGAAAAGTGTTAAAAAAAGGCCGAAAGCCGCAAGTTATGGCATGTGCAATAATTTGCAACTTTTGTACACCAGAAATCTCATAAATATTGCAGAATTATGCCCCCTTGTGTTTCAATTCCTCACTATTTTCAAGATCTCTGCTTGCTGTCAGTAAATAGGAACAGTCTTGTTTAACCCCTTAGTGACAGAGCTTTTTTTGCTTTTTTCCATTATCGTTTTTCCCTCCTCCCTTTAAAAAAATGGTAACTTCTTTATTTATCCATCGACGTCGCTGTATGAGGGCTTGTTTTTTGCGGGACAAGTTGTAGTTGTAGTTTACATATAATGTACTGGAAAAAACTTTAAAAAAATTCTAACTAGACAGAAATGAAAAAAAAAAACGACATTCCACCATCTTTCAGTGCGTCTTGTTTCTACGGCGCACAAACTACAACAAAAATGACATGATATCTTTATTCTATTGGTCAGTACGATTACTCCCACACCAAACTTGTATAGTTTTTTCTCTGCGGTAGTACTTGTATTTTTTTTTTACGATATTTAATTTTTTAAAATTATTTTTTGTGTCCATTTTCTGCGCAGAATAACTTTTAAAATTTTACGTCGACATAGTTGAGTGAGGGCTCATTTTCTGGGGTACTTCCTGACGTTTCCGTTGGTACCATTTTTGTGTACAATTGACTTTTTGATCGCTTTTTATTACATTTTTTCACGGAGATAGGGTGACCAAAAGAGTGCATTTCTGGCGTTCTTTTTTTTTTTTTTTCGGACCACGTTCATCGTGCGGGTAAAATAATGCATTAATTTCATAGATTGGACTTTTACGGATGCAGGGATACCAAATACATATTTTGTGTTTAATATTTTGATTTTTTTATTGCAAATATGGCAAAAGGTTTTTTTTTTCCTCCTAGAGGACTACAAGCAGCGATGCTTTGATCGCTCCTGCAGTATGACGTAATGCTATAGCATTTGACAGGCAGTCTATGAAGCCACCCCACGGGGATGGCCTGATAGGCAGTCTGCTGAGGCAGCCCTGGGGCCTTTTAGAAAGCCCCCGTCTGCCATGACCCCTGCACGGCTCCCCCGATCTCACCGCAGGGGGAAGGGGGAGGGGCGTACGGGACCCCCGAACATTGTTTGGGGGGTTTAAATGACACTGTCAGAATTGACAGCGGCATTTAAAGGGTTAATAGCCGCGATCAGCCATACAGCCGATCGTAGCTATTGCCCGCGGGTGTCAGCTTTAATAAACAACTGATGTCCGCACTTAATGGAGGGAGATAGCGGCGCTATCTCCCTTCATACACGTCCTGCAACACCAGGACGTAAAAACACTATTGGGCCGTCACTAAGGGGTTAAATCTAGAACTGACTTGATACATCTTAGAGCCCATTCACACAAGTGTATTTAAGGCCCGGTTTTTTTTTTTTATAGACTGCGTGCGGACAGAATACAGACCCATTAAAGTACATTGGTATATTCAGATGAGCGCTTCTTATGCGGAGCAACTTTGCATATACGGACCGTCTGCACGGAAAATCTGCAGCATTTACAGTAGCAGCAATGTGAGTGAGGTTTTTAAGGTCTCTTTCACACATTGCAGAGAAAATCCACCCAAAATTTGTGCGGAAATCGACATGCAGTGCAGAATTAAAATCCACAGCATGTCAAATAGCTGCAGAGGTTTTGCGGGGCGAATTCCATCTTTTCCGATGAGGGGTGAAGTCCGCACCAAAGGTTACACCAGATGGTGTGGATTTTCACAATCATTTTGCACTGCAGATCTGCTGCGGACACTCTTCAGTAAAGTCCACCCCGTGTGGACTTAAGAGGATTGTCTGATACGGTGCAACAAACCTTCACCAATTTGTCTGTTCTAGATTAACAAGATCCGCCGTAAATCTGCTAACCGTCTATTTAGCTGTGGACGTCTTTAGTCATCGGCGCAACATAAAATGGAACTTCAAACATGTTGCCATCTCTGCACCCTAATCACATTGTCAGGTCCATCGCAGTGACACGCGGACATCTTTCCGGTATGAAGCTCCACTGCTCACCAGCACATACTTCTTCATTTAGAAACAAGTAACCGGCCGTGAGCCGCGGCGCGCTGTAATTGCTTGAAAACCCCTGAGCGATTCCTAATCTGTGAATCACAATTAAAACAGCCATTCCCGGCCTTGTTATTCCTGTCCCATCCGTCACGTAAGCGTCCCTCCAGCGCTGCAGAGGTTAACAGCTAAATGCTCATTTTGTGCTTTATTCACCCAAAATGAATGCAGCTGCATTTCACGCACAATTACCCTATCACCCTCCATACAGCAGAGCTGGGAGACTCGTCCGGCCGTCAGCCGTGGTGACTGTTAATGCACAGGCAACCGATGAATTGTGCGCGTTTACCAGGCTGTCAAACACAGGGGTAATTTGCGGCTCGCGCTTGTCAGGGAGCAGGTGACTTTGTCAGAAATCTGAAGGTCAAATCCGGAGAGAAGAGGGAAGACTCACCGAGAAAATACGACAAGAACGGAGGAACTGTCAGCGCAACGCACCGGCTCTGTGGATCCGAAGGAGTTAAACGTGTCTCCATCTTCAGGTCACTTGCACCTGATCAGCGCCTTCTGCAACTTTATGAAACAGTACATGGACGATCACCGTTCTCAGTGCAGCGAGGTGCTCCAAAGCGAAAGTTGCTCCTTACAGTCAGGATACCACTGTGACATTTTAAAGTGGTTTTCAAAGACTCCCCCCAAAATGTAATAAAAGGCATGGTCATCTTTATATAGTAGGAGTGTACGAGTATAACTCACAGGTCCATTCCAGGTGCCGCCACTTCATTGCTCCCCACTGCAGTGGTGATGTCACCGACTACCAAGGTGACCGCTGCATCCAATAACTGGCCTCAGATATTATATAGGTAGTCGGTGACAAACTTTTTTTTCTTTTTCTGGAAGTGGAGTTGTCTCAGAAACTGATGACAGGCAATGCGGATTTTTCCGAGTGGACTCCTGCTCGAAAACTAGCGCAGAAAACCGCAGCTGAAATGTGGGTTTCTACCGTAGCGGTTACGCTGGTGTAGAGCTGCGGGTCCAGACAAATTTAGACCTTTGCAATGGGCCAATCCGTGCGCATAATTCCCAACAAATAACAGACACACGAAATCCGCAATGTGTACGCTATGTGGGATGTGGATCTGCTGCGGAGTCTGTGTCAAATATTCACTGTACGAACATGTCCTTACACTGCTTCACAGGATAGGCCTGAGAATGAGCCGTCATCTTACTAGGAACATCACAGTCCACCAGCCTGCAATGGGTGATAACAGGGAGAAGTAGAAGGCATTCGCCTCCACAGCACAGGTGAAACTACTATAAGGAAACACCAAAGACACCTGCAGAGCTCTGGGAGGGAAGGAGTTAAGTGATATGTGTAAATGTCAGGTATAAGCATGCGAAAGGGGTATGGAAGACGCGGCGTATTAATATCAGAAGCGGCATGGAACATCCCGTATAATGAGAGAGTGACCTTTATATTGCCAGCAAACACGAGCGTGACGTCCAGCCGGGTCTCCGTCGTCCGCAGAAGGCACTCAGTAGCAAAGAGGTTGGGTCACATGAGGTACTGAAAAACGCTGCCACCGCCTATGAATACCGCACAACCTTAGAATCTACATAGATTTTATACTACACTCACATCCAGAGCTGCATGCAAAACTCTGCTAGGATTTTGCTAGATCTCTGTCTACAGGAGCTAACATCTCACTGCCCCCTGCTGGGTTGGTGTACAGCATGCAACCTGGGGGCACACACCACCGTCCTGTCTCTATTGCTAGTCTAGCACAGCTAGGGGATGGAGTCGGAATTACACTTTATGTGCGACCAGGTCAGCCAGATCGCCACACGCGTCTCTTCTTCCATCACAAGTGATTTAAACGCAGGCGGCGGAGATTTGGCCCCGAGCGCAGTGTGGCGTCCAGCATAGGGGCAATGAGGCGGAGGAATCTGGAGACACCGAGCAGACAGGAATGTGCGCATCGTTTACCCCCTGCCCTGTCTCTGCTGCTCACTGACCAATCTGCAGCAGCAGGACAGGGAACAACAGAACCCAGCATGTCCACCTTATAAACCAGATGATAAAATGCTCAGATATAAGTCATTTATCTTATCTCATAACTAACTCATATCTCTCTATCTCTCGCTCATATCTATCTGCTATCTACCTCATATCTATCTCATCTATCTATCTATCTAATATCTATCAATCTAATATCTATCGATCTATCTCTCTCTCATATCTATCTGCTATCTACCTCATATCGTCTATCCATATATTTTTTAAATATCCATCAATCCATATACCTACCAAACTACCAAAAAAATCAGCATTTATCAGTGATCTCACAGCACAGGAAGAAAACACAGTGATGTCACAGGATGAGGATGACAGATACATGATGTAACAGTACAGTAAAGCTGCAGAGAAGGGATAATGCGATCAGCGGGGAGAGGTAGGGGGTTATTAGTGCATTATGTTCTCCATGCCCCCTTTCCAGTGTCCTCATTTTCTGCACCTAATTGACCCTGTTAGTCCTTGGGCCTCATTGCAACTACTATGACTGCTACCCTGGTGGTTCTGCCCACACTACATAGCTTGCGCTTATCACTGCTTAGTAGATCAGGGCCTTTTATCTGCCTCTAAGTTGCCACTTATTGAAATCAATGCTGATAACCCTCCTGGCTGCTGTTTCTTTAGCAGAAGACAGTTATTGAATCCAGTGTCACATGGCGTTTCTTTCTGCAGGAAGAAATATTTCGGAGACGGTTATGAAAGTCCTGGAATTTCACGCTAACCATTCTCTTATCGCTATAGAAACAGAAGGAAAGAGGAGCGTGTCCATTATATAACATGTCCCTTGTAAGACTATCAAACACTTAAGGCCGCCTGCACACGGGCGGAAATCCCGCAGTGGGATTTCCCGCGGGATTTCCACCGCTCAAAGCCTGCATAGGAGTGCATTACAATACGCACTCCTATGCAGACAGCCGCAGTTTGGCCGCGCGAAATCTCGCGCGGCAAACAAACCACGGCATGTCCTATTTTTGTGCGGGGCTCGCAGAGCCTCGCACAGAAACGTCACTCACCCGGCCGCCGGCTCCGGTCTGCGCATGCGGCGGCTGCCCGGCAGCCGGCACATGAAAGAGCCGGGGCCGCCGGGCGCAGGTGAGTACGCGCTCGTCTCTGCAGGCGCTCGGGTCGGGTCCCGCGGCGAGAATTCTCGCCGCCGGATCCGACCCGCTCGGCTGCAGGCAGCCTAATTCTCAGATTTTACTACTATGTGTCACTTGGAAAACCATCAGCAAGCAGGAGAGCTGACAATAGTGTCAGACTAAGACGCCATATCACATCCTTCTCATGTTTGCACACCTGATACTCATTACCCTGCAAGCATCGAACACTCAATACACAGCTGTATACCACCAGCTGCTTGTTGATGGTTTCCAAAGTAAAATTCTGATGCAATGTATACAGAAAAAGCAATGTAATGAGACAACAGATTACATTCAACTGTACAAAGGACAGGGCAAAAAAAAACAAAACTTGTACTCCCACAGTGGCAGAACAGCAACAGACTTCTTCATGAGCTAGGGATTATATTACCATATAATGACCAGCTGCAGAAATAAGAGACCTTTTGTAAACTTTGGCTCCAATTAGATCAAATCAAACTGGAAGTTCATAAAATTCTTTAAAACAACTACTGAACACTTTCTAAGAGGCCTGAAGCAACTACGGTGGGTGGTGGTGGTTCTTCTTCAATAAATATGGCTCAGTGATTAACACTCTAGCCCTGCCGTAATGAAGTCCCAGGTTCAAATCTCATCAAGGAGTTTGAAAAACACCATGCAGATGTTGTCCTCAGTCAGATCTGAACCTACAACTCCAGTGCTGTAAGGCCCCATGCACATGAGCACACACTGATTCCACTGCTGAATCCCACAGCGGAATCCACCCGTGCCCGCAGACAAGGGCAATTAATGACAGCTTCTTACCTCTCCAGATCCAGCGTGAGTTGCGGCCGGATCATCTTTCTTCAGCACGGCGGATGCGTCCGGGCACGCCGGCCGATGCGCTCGACGCATCCGCAGTGCCTTTTTTTTTTTAAATCTTCTGCTTTCCCACGGATCTGCGGCACATCCGCAGACACAGCTGAGGTTGTGTTATGGACCAGACGGTTTCCATTGACTTAAATGGAAGCCGTCCCCATGGGATCCGCAGGAAAATAATCCATGCTGCGATTTCTTCCTGCACGCGCGAAAAAAAAACACGCCTGCATGCTTTAAATTGCTTTGCGGATGCTAATGTATCCCTATGGGCGGCTTGATTTGCGGATCTCCCGTGTGGGTTCCGGAAATCAAATCCGCCTATGTGAATTGAGCCGAAGGAAACAGAACTAACTTCTGATCCACCACACTTCTATTTAGTTCTTCCAAGGAGGAGAATAACAAGAAACACAAAAAGAAAATACAAACTTCATCCAGATGTTGTCTTTGGTCAGATTTGAACCTAGGACACCAGTGCTGCAAGGCAACAGTGCTAAACTTTGCATGACCACGCTTCTTTTTCCTCACCCAGAGGACTAGAAGGAGGAGAAAACCAAACACAAAGAAAACATACAAACTCAATGCAGTTATTTTCCATAATCAGATTTGAAACCAAAACTCCAGCACTGCAAAACAACAGCATTAACCACTCAACTACCATACGTCTTCTTCCTTCCTCCTTCCACTTCCTCCTCTGGAAGAGAAGGAGGATAAAGAAAAGGAGGAAAAAAGGAGAATATGGCGAAGAAGAACAAAACAAGGGGAATACTATCTCTTTCTCCTCCTGGGAAAGAAGCAAGAGGAAGAAAAAGCTTGGTTACTCGGTTGTCAGCACTAATGCTATGCAGCGCAGTGGTCTTGGATCTGACCAAGGACAACATATACATGGAGTGTTTATGTTCTCCCTGTGTTATTTCTTCTAAGCAGGAGGAAGAGGTAGAGGAAAAAAGTAGAAGAAGCATGGTGGCTCAGTGGTTAGTATTGTTTCCTTGCCGTAGCAGAGTCTTAGGTTCAAATCTGACTGAGATCAATGTCTGCATGGTGTTTGTATGTTCTCTTTGTGTTCCTTCTCTTGCTTAGGAGAAGGAAAGAGAAGTGTGGTGGCTCAAAGGTTAGCACTGTTGCCTTGCAGTGCTAAAGTACTAGGTTGAAATCTGACTGAGGACAATATCTGCACGGAGTTTTTGAAAGTCCATGCAGATGATGTCCTTCTGAGATATGAACCTGGAATCCTAGTACTGCAGGACAACAGTGGTAACCACTACCACCATTTCAAGGCTCTTAGAAAGTGTTCAGTACTTGTTTTAGAGGTTCTTATAAACTTACTTCCATTTCGGCTGAACCAAACCATTTGAGGCTAATTGAACCTGAATTTTTAGCACAGTTTGACCTGACTTCCGGTTATACAGATTCGGTTCTCTCATCTCAAACCAGGATAAAAAAGTTCTATTAAGTTCGGATTTTCGTTCTGTCTAAATGAATTGTCGCAAATTGCAAATCTTATGCTAAGACCCCAAAACTCGTTTCAGAATTGTCATGGCAACCAAACTCCACAGCGCGGAAGATGCTGTTATTAACCCATCCTCAGCCTGGCGCAGGGCCTGCAGCGCATTGCAGTGTAATGACACAGCGCTCCTGCGGAGGAACTGAGAGGCTGACAATCTAACATTGAACGTCTCCTCCAGCACCAGACCGTAAATACTTCCCATTCAACAGAGACACGCGAGACCAGATAAACGTCCGATAATTGTTTGACCAAAGAAATATAACAAACAGCAAAAGGAAGGAAAATGGCGCAGCAGTCGGAAAAATGGTTCATAATACAATATATACGCTATCCTACCAAAAGTACACTCTGTAAAAAAACATCCCGTATGACAAAAAGTTGTCGTTTCACTAAAAAACTCGGCATGCAATTCCATCTCAGGCAGATTTACAAATGATTAGAGTTGGGACCAGTGGATGGGGGCACAGAAGGTGACTGGGCTCAGGACACCTCCTACAGACCACCAGTAGAGAGGGTCGATTGATTATCCGACAAACACCAGCGGCTCCAACTATTCCATTGTCCGCCATCCAGAGACTGGGGGCGCCATCGTTACACCCCTGTGTCTGTCGGATGTATGAATGACAAAACTGGACTCTATGGAGGGGAACCAGAATGTCTACAGAAATGAATCCGGGTTTAGTTTAGGCGCTGACGACGGCCGTGTTCGTGTCTGGAAACCTCGAGGTGAGCGCCTCAATCCTGGCTTTGCTGTGAAGCGGCACACTGCCCCTGCTGGTGTGATGGTCTGGGGGGCCATTGCATATGACAGTTGGTCCCCCCTAGTAGTGGTGTGAGGGACAACGACAGTACAACGATATGTTCAGGACATCCTGCAGCCACATGTGTTCCTCTCATGGTTGATTCCAGCAGGATAATGCTCGGCCGTACAACAAGGGGATCACAGGAAGTCCCCACAACATTGTCAAACTTACGTGGCTGCCCGATCACCAGATGTATCACCAATAGAACATGTATGGGACCATCTGGTACGCCAACTTCAACAGCCTACGAGTTTGTACAATCTAGAGGCTTAGTTACAGCAAATGTGGACTTACATGTCGTTGGATACTATACAGAACCTGTATGCCTCTGTGCCTGTCCGTATCACATCTTGTATCCAAGCTGGAGGCGGTACAACAACGTACTAGATCCACCATGCCCCAGTATTACATCTTGTATCCAAGCTAGAGGCGGTACAACAGGGTAATAGAGCCTCCATGCCTGCCCGTATCACATCTTGTATCCAAGCTAGTGGCGGTAAAATAGTGTACTAGAGCCTTTTTGCCCACCCATATCACATCTTGTATCTAAGCTAGAGGCAGTACAACAGGGTACTAGAGCCTCCTTGCCCACCCATATCACATCTTGAATCCAAGCTAGAAGCAGTGCAATAGGGTACTAAAGACACGTTGCCTCTGTATCACATCTTGTAGCCAAGCTAGAGGCGGTACAACAGGGTACTAGAGCCTCCATGCCCACCCATATTTCATTTTGTATCCAAGCTAGAGGCGGCACAACTGGAGCCACCTTGCCCCCGTATCCCATCTTATATCCAAGCTAGAGGCAGCATAACAGAACACTAGAGCCTCCATGCCCATACCAGTATCTGAGAATGGTTCATGTCCTATTAGAGTGTCATGTGTCCTAAACCATGCTACATAAGACGCAGACTCTTGGAGGTGTCAGCCACAGTTTGTGACTAGATTTGCACTTTACTTGATATACGGGTTTAGCGGCTGCACACAGCCTGTCTGTCACAGAGTACAACGTATCGGCCCGTCTACAGTGGTGCAAAGAGCACCTTTGTTGGACAGTTGAGCAATGGAAGAACATTCTGTGGGGTGATGAATCACAATACTCCATCTTCACATCAGATGGGTGTACCCGGATGTGGAAGTGCCAGGGGTACATCGCCTGCCTCAGTGTGTTGTGCCAACAGTTACATATGGCAGAGGTTCTGTTATGCTCTGGGGATGTTTTATGTGGCATGGTCTCTGTTGGTTGTAATGACAAGAACCATGAGCACGGAGGTGTATCCTGACATTCTGGACTATAATGTGTTACTGACAATCTAGTAATTGGTGAGCTATACATTCAACAAGACAAAGCATCTCGTCATATGTCCAACGCTGTTTTATATTGGTTTGAGTATAGAGATGTTGTACGATTGGACGGGCTGCAGAGAGTTCCGACCTTGACATCTCTGGGATGAACAAGAACCTCAGGTCAGGAAATGTGAACAGCGTCCATCTTCTCTGGCAGAACTAAGTAGATGTTTGCAGGGTTAATGGAGGGAAAAAGACTGCTGAAGTGTATCAGATGTTAGTAGCAAGTGTGGAGAGGGTATCCGATGTCATTAGGGTCAAAGGAGCCCCACTAAGTATTAACATATGGAAATAAATACTAATTTTCCTTCTTTCTCAGATGTCTGATTACATTAGGTAGAAATGTGTACAGTATGTACTGTAGTTTACAGAGATAACATACAAGGTCTGGATATATCTACGAGTGACTGTACCAAGTAACAAATCAGTTCAGTTCGATATTCTTGTACATAGGGAGCAGTATTATAGTAGTTATATTCTTGTACAGAAGGGCAGCATTATAGTAGTTATATTCTTGTACAGAGGGGCAGCATTATAGTAGTTATATTCTTGTACAGAGGGGGCAGCATTATAGTAGTTATATTCTTGTACATAGGGGGCAGTATTATAGTAGTTATATTCTTGTACATAGGAGGCAGTATTATAGTACTTATATTCTTGTACATAGGGGGCAGTATTATAGTAGTTATATTCTTGTACATAGGGGGCAGTATTATAGTAGTTATATTCTTGTACATAGGGGGCAGTATTATAGTAGTTATATTCTTGTATATAGGGGCAGTATTATAGTAGTTATATTCTTGTACACAGGAAGCAGTATTAAAGTAGTTATGTTCTTGTATATAGGAGGTAGTATTATAGTAATTATATTCTTGTACATAGGGGGCAGTATTATAGTAGTTATATTCTTGTACATAGGGGGGGGGGTCAGTATTATAGTAGTTATATTCTTGTACATAGGGCCAGTATTATAGTAGTTCTATTCTTGTACATAAGGGGTAGTATTATAATAGTTATATTCTTGTACATAAGAGGCAGTATTATAGTAGTTGTATTTTTGTACATAGGAGGTAGTATTATAGTAGTTATATTCTTGTACATAGGAGGTAGTATTATAGTAGTTATATTCTTGTATATAGGGGCAGTTTTGTAGTAGTTATATTCTTGAATATAGGGGCAGTATTATAATAGTTATGTTCTTGTAAAGAGGGGGCAGTATTATAGTAGTTATATTCTTGTACATAGGGGGGTCAGTATTATAGTAGTTATATTCTTGTGCATAGGGCCAGTATTATAGTAGTTATATTCTTGCACGTAGGAGCACCATTATAGTAGTTATATTCTTGTACATAGGGGGCAGTATTACAGTAGTTATATTTTTGCACATAGGAGGTAGTATTATAGTAGTTATATTCTTGTATATAGGGGCAGTTTTATAGTAGCTATATTCTTGTATATAGGGGCAGTATTATAGTAGTTATGTTGTACATAGGAGCAGCATTATAGTAGTTATATCCTTGTACATAAGGGGCAGTATTATAATAGTTATATTCTTGTACATAGGGAGCAGTATTATAGTGGTTAAATTATTGTACATGGAGGCAGTATTATAGCAGTTATATTCTTGTACATAGGGGGCAGTATTATAGTAGTTATATTCTTGTATATATATATGTTCAGTATTATAGTAGTTATATTCTTGTACATAGGAGGTAGTATTATAGTAGTTATATTCTTGTACATAGGGGCAGTATTATAGTAGTTATGTTCTTGTATTTTCGAGCAGTATTATAGTAGTTATATTCTTGTACATTAGGGCTGTATTATTGCAGTTATATTCTTGTACATAGGGGGCAGTATTATAGTAGTTATATTCTTGTACATAGAGAGTAGTATTATAGTAGTTATATACCTGTACATAGGGAGCAGTATTAAAGTAGTTATATTCTTGTAAATAAGGGCAGTATTATAGTAGTTATATTCTTGTATATAGGGGCAGTATTATAGTAGTTCTGTTCTTGTACGTAGGAGGTAGTATTATTGCTGTTATATTCTTGTACATAGGGGCAGTATTAAAGTAGTTATATTCTTGTACATCAGGGGCAGTATTATAGTAGTTATATTTTTGTATATATGGTCAGTATTATAGTAGTTATATTCTTGTATACAGGAGGTAGTATTATAGTAGTTATATTCTTGTATACAGGGGGTATTATGTTCCTGTATATAGGTGCAGTATTATAGTAGTTATGTTCTTGTAGATAGAGAGCAGTATTATAGTAGTTATAGTCTTGTACATAGGGGGGCAGTATTATAGTAGTTATATTTTTGTACATAGCAGGCAGTATTATAGTAGTTATGTTCTTGTACATAGGAGGTAGTATTATAGTAGTTATATTCTTGTAACTAGGGGGCAGTATTACAGTAGTTATATTCTTGTACATAGGGGGTCAGAATTATAGTAGTTATATTCTTGTACATAGGGCTAGTATTATAGTAGTTATATTCTTCTTGTACGCAGGAGCAGTATTATAGTAGTAATATTCTTGTACATAGGGGGCAGTATTATAGTAGTTATATTCTTGTTCATATGGGGAAGGATTCTTGTACATAGGAGGTAGTATTATAGTAGTTATATTCTTGTATATAGGAGCAGTTTTTAATAGCAGTTATATTCTTGTATATAGGGGCAGTATTATAGTAGTTATGTTCTTGTACATAGAAGGTAGTATTATAGTAGTTATATTCTTGTACATAGGGGGTAGTACAGTAGTTATGTTCTTGTACATAGGGAGCAGTATTATAGTAGTTATGTTCTTGTACATAGGAGGTAGTATTATATTAGTTATATTCCTGTAAATAGGGGGCAGTATTATTATAGTTATATTCTTGTACATAGGGGGGGCAGTATTATAGTAGTTATATTCTTGTACGTAGGAGAAATATTATAGTACTTATATTCTTGTACATAGGGGCCAGTGTTATAGTAGTTATATGCTTGTACATAGGGGGCAGTATTATAGTAGTTATTCTCTTGTACATAGGGAGCAGTATTATAGTAGTTATATTCTTGTACATAGGAGGCAGTATTAGGGTGCATTCAGACGTGCGTATATCAGCCGGGTATTCACGTCGGCCAATATACGTCGTATCTCTCTGCAGGGCGCGGAGGCTGGAAGAGTCAGGAGCAGTGCTCTGAGCTCCCGCCCCCGCCCTGCCTCCTCTTTACCCCCCCCCCCCCCGCACTATTTTCATTGAGGAGGCGGGATGGGGGTGCAGCTAATTCCTGAAAGTTAGCCCCGCCCCTGTCCCGACTCCTCTCATTGCAAATAGTGCAGAGGGGCGGAGAGGAGGCAGAGAGGGGGCGGGAGCTCAGAGCACTGCTCCCGGCTCTTCCAGCCTCCTCCCCCTGCAAAGAGATGCCGTATATCGGCCGGCGTGAATACCCGGCCGATATACGGTCGTCTGAATGCGCCCTTATAGTAGTTATATTCTTGTATTTGGGGGCAGTGTTATAGTAGTTATATTCTTGTACATAGGAGCAGTATTATAGTAGTTATATTCTTGTACATAAAGGGCAGTATTATAGTAGTTATATTCTTGTACATAGAGGCAGTATTATAAAAGTAGTATAGTCTTGTACATAGGGAGCAGTATTATAGTCTTGTACTGTGGTAGTATTTTAATTCGACTGAATGGACTGAAAAGCAATAACCTGGTGTGTGTGAGATACAAATTGTCTCCAAGCCATTGTCACATACTTGCCTGCTTCTCTTGGCAGCTCATACATAGTAAATTACTCAGGGGGCAGCACTGATTTCAGGAGAAAGCTCCTCCCAAAATATAAAACTTGTGTTCCATCCGGGTGGAGGCAACATTTCAGATAAAAGCTGAGAGATTTCTAGGTCAGCATGATGTAGATGGAGCTACCCTTTAAATTGCTCCTCTGCAGTTTTGACATCAGGATTGTTAATTATCGGCAGTTGAATTTAAGAATATAAAATGTTTTTCCCCAAGATACCGAAGACAACAAGGGAATTCTGCGCTAAATTATACATCAAATACACAGCCAAAAACAAAGATACCAACAGCTTTATAAAATCCACAACCTGCAGCTGAGAACCGCCCCAATTAGTGAGGGCCGAGAGAAACCACCAAGCCGTCCCGTCAGTGGAGAGTAATTACTGCTGCCAGTTAGAAAATTCTGTTTATCTGTCGCTTTTAGGCCTCTTTCACATGGGCTACAAAATCATCACTACAAAACGCATGCTTGTTGTAGCCATGATTTTGTAGCCTGTGTGAAAGAGGTCTAATGGCAGCCATATTTGTTGTCACCTCAAACTGCTGATTTGGAGGACTTTGGGGATTGTTCCCGTATTTATAGGACTTTCCAGGAAACTGGCGGTCGATGCAAGGGGTAGGGGTGGGGGGGGGATTTATTCTGCCTGTATAGAACAGTTTTATTGCAGGTGACTGATAAAACAGGAGGGGTATTGGAGTAATGTGCGGGGTGCCGGGGTGTCTGCTGCGCTGCGGGACACACAGTGACAATAGAGCTGCTATATAAAGGGCTGTGTGATTATAGGCTGCGGACGGGAGCAGTCACAGCCCGGTGACAACACTCAATTACGCATCAGTCACAGGGCAGGGAAATTGTACAGTGAGCCGCAGCCTATTCTGCATGGAGTGAGGGGTCCCAGCAGAGCCACCGCTCCCTCGCCTCCTGCCATATATATATATATATATATATATATACATATACATACATACATACACACGATAATGGGCATTAAACAACGCTGATTAACCCTCTCCAGCAAGCACTCAGTGCAGTGTACTAGCTGGTGGAGATTATCAGCGCTGGAAGGGTTAAAGCCGACAGCTTGAAGTCAAGGTGCAATTATCGTGATTTGTTAAACGTACGGGCAGCGTGCCAGAGATCAAGTAAACAGCAAAAAGGCCCAAGAAAAGCCAAAGTAACTTCACAGAGCTATTCCTGGGGCCATGCAGAGGCAGCCGTGTTTGTGCCCTCCCATAATTCGGTGCAGTTCAGTAATCTACTATAGAAAACTGACCTCTTCATACTGGGCTTCCTGGTGCAAGAATATAAACCCAGAGCTACGGTGAAGACTGACACAGTTAGGAATATACATTTCACTCTAGTGCGTTGATACTATCAGGAGAGAGACATGTGCTGCTGATGTGTCGCCTCACAGAAGATTAACCCCTTATGCCCCAGGACGTTATGAGGGTGCAGGGTTTGTATTGT
Source organism: Eleutherodactylus coqui (assembly GCF_035609145.1). Taxonomy (NCBI): domain Eukaryota; kingdom Metazoa; phylum Chordata; class Amphibia; order Anura; family Eleutherodactylidae; genus Eleutherodactylus; species Eleutherodactylus coqui. Next base: position 52,831,845 of record NC_089838.1, on the reverse strand, counting down.
GCAGGATGCCAATCCCGCTCCATACACAGCAGGTAACGACTGCCTTTGACAGCTGACACTTGCATGAAAGCTGATTGCAGCCGTTAACCCTCAATTTTGAGAGCTGCATTTAAATGCCCCAACATAGCATTCAGAGGTTCCACTGCGACCCCCCCACCACCTATCAAGTCATTCCTGTGGCATGGCTTTTGATAGAATGCTTGTCAGAACATGGTATAATGCAATGCTATGGTATTACATTATACTGTATGAGCAATCAAACAGTCACAAGTTCTAGTTCCCTATAAGGACCAAAAAATATGTAAAAATAAAAAAAAAAGGTAATAAAAGTTAAAAAAAAAAGAAAAAGAACTTTCCCCATATTTATAATAAAAAAATCAAAACAAAAAACAATCAAAAACATATTTGGTATCGCTGCATCTGTAAAAGTCGGACCTACCAAAGTAATCCATCATTTATCCTACTTAGTGAACATTATCAGAAGGAAAATAACACAATGCCAGAATTGTGCTTTTTTGGTCACCCGGTCTCCAAGAAAGAATGTAATAAAAGGCGATCAAAAAGTTGTATGCACTCCAAAATGGTACCAATAGAAACTACAGGACGTCCTACAAAAAATGAGCACCACACATCTAAATCAACGAGACAATAAGAAAAATCCTTACATTTTTTTCCCAAATATATTTTATATTTTACAAGTTGTACAGCAAAACAAACCTATAAATTTGGTATTGTGGTAATCACACCGACCACAGAACAAAGTTATCATCTCATTTTTGCGGCAGTCTGTATGCTGTAGAAAACAATTCCCCCTTACCCCTCCACCCCACCCCCACCATTAAGATGGCAGAGCGGCTCTTTATTTTATTTTCCATTTCACTTCACTTAGAAATGTTTTACAAGTTTTTAGTACATTATACGGTACATTACATAGATCGGCTAAACTCGTCCAGCAGAAGACAAAGAGCCCTCAGGCAGCCGTGTGATGGAAAAATAGGAGAGTCGTGATCTGAAAGTAGGGAAAAAGAAGGGATAAAATAGATTAGATGCAAAGTGTAACAACCCCTCAGCTGTGAGAAGCCTTCTGCAGGTAACCCCTGATAATCCTCCGACTTCTCTGCCTGCAGCTATGCTGTCTGTTCCTGTAGCATCAGTGCAGCTGAGTGTCAGCACCACGGACAGCGGCAGCTCAGCACTGACAGCAGCGATCGGGCGTGGTGCTACGCGGGATGTCTTGGGACCATGTTGTTGGTATTAATTACATCCGGAATCTGACCCATTCGTGTGCAGCTGGCCTTAGGGCTCTCTCACACGAGCGTATGCATGTTACGTTCCTCATATGCGCCGTTAATTCGCATGAATGGACAATTTTCCGTGATCAAGCTCAATTAGCGTTTTCTCGTCCATTCACACAGCAGGGTGTGACATATTAGCTTAAAAATATGCTGCAGCCCAGAAATCTCTCCCTTGGCATAAATCTTCGGAATTACTTCAAATGCCTAAATAGAGGCACCCGTAAGCATTTCCCTACGTTGGACACTGCTAAACTGCCTCACGCTCCCTTTTTCCCAGCTCCCATAGGAGTCTATGGGAGCTGCCAGTGTATATCGGTTGAAAAATAGAACCAGAACTATCTTTTCACGCAGCGTATAATACTCGCCGATTTTCTGGTGCAATGTTGTTATTTGATGCAAAATCGCTCATGTGAACGAATGCATTGGAATCCAATGTCTCAGATGGTCACGTTTTTCGGATGGGTGTGAAAACGCAGCTATATAGCCGTGTAAAAACGTTCACGTGAATAAAGCCTTAGGCTGTATTTATTTGGGTAATTGCTTTCCGTAAAAAAGGACCGATTTTTCATGTGATTTCCCTGCGATTGTCATGTATTTTTGTAATTTTCACAGATGATTTCCATCCATTCTTAACGCAGCGTCGCTATGAGAGACAATTTCCACATGTAAAGAGAACCATTGAAAACAATGGGGTCTATTGCAGTACAAGTTTTGTCCGCCTTGCAACACACAAAACTTGCGCTAAAAACTTGCTTGTGTTAAATCACCCTTTAAGCGACCCTCTGCAAAGGGGGTATATTACCTGCACCTGTCCTCCTCTGCCGTCAGTCTGGCCCGCCCGTTTCGGTTTGCGTAATTTTCTATCTAACTAATGCACACTATGTGCTGCTCTCGGATTGGCCAGTACTGATCACATGAGCAGCTATGGCCAATCAAAGAGCAGGTATAGTGCATTAGTATTTTAACACTAACAATGCACTTTGAGGATTAGGTAGTCTGAAGATTGCTTCCACCACTTTGAATGGCTGAAAATGGGACTCGAACCTGGCAAATTGGACAGATGGCAGAGAACAACTACTCCTGCGCCCTCTAGTGTCAGAACAGAATTATGTCCCCAAACTGGAAGATCGCTTTAATCTGCGTCAGAGAAATCTGATGTGATTTAGGCCTCATGTCCACGGCTAAAATAACATTTAAAATTCGCAGTGTTTCTCCCGCAGCGTGATCCGCGCCCCATAGGGATGCATTGAGCACCCACAAGTAATTAAATACCTGCGGTTGTCATTTTTCCTTGAGGCGCGAATTGCGTGTGCGGGAAAACACCCGCAGCATGCTCCATTTTAGTGTGGGTCTCTCGCAGGCTTCTATTGAAGCCTATGGAAGCTGTCCAGATCCGCGGCACACCCGTAGGTGAATTTCTGCTCTCCGGCGCGGGAGAGCAGGAGTTAAAAAAAGAGTGCACTGCGCATGCGTGCTGCACGCTGCCGGCGTGCCGAGCACATCCGCCGGGCCGAAGAATGAAGATCCGGACGCGACAGAGGGAAGATCCGCAGCGTCCGCACAGGAAAGTAAAATCTTCTTTTTAGGCCTCATGTCCGCGGGAAAGGAGAGACCAGCTGCGGGATTCTGCATGAAGAATCTGCAGCGGCCTGATTTTCCCCGTGGACATGAGGCCTTAGTCTTATAATCTTCACTTGAGCCGCAGATCCACATGCAGATTAGTCTAGTTCAATTGCGCAAATATGCCTGCAGATTTCCCGGTTCTGCGTGACACTGCGTTCACATCGTATAATCTGCAGGGGAAAGATCCAGAGCGGATTTCAATAGAAAAAGCATATTTAATCTCGTTTTTTGCTGCTCATCTGCACTGGGATTTCAGTCTTATTCAAGGAAGCGGATCCGCGTGCAGTAAACCCAAATCTGTGTCAAGAAGTTGCTTTTTTTATGACAGGGATTTAAAATCTGTGGGTAAAAAAATCCACGCTGCAGTCCACGTGGCTGCTAAATGAGAAACGGTTCAATGCAGATTCCAGAGATGAAATGTGCGGTGTGAACAGCCCTCCGGAGCATGAAGTAAAATCCCAGATGAATGAGAGACTCATCCGACAACTTGATGTGGAATCAGTATGGATAGCGCATCAAATCAATTTTTTAAAACTAGCTGCATGAACACAGGTGATGTAAGGGGGTGAAATCTGAATCAAAATCCCGTGTCTAACGTATACAGATATCAATGCAGATCCATGCTAAATCCGCAGCACAAATTCTGTGAAGTGTGTATATAGCCAAAGGTAATGTCCTCATCTTACAACCGGCCTGGGTCATATCGCCAGTAAGCTCAGCTCTGCTACATCATTACTGTAGTGAGGACCTTTACACACACTTCATCTTGTAGAAAGCTTCACCATGACTTATACAGGGGGTCTGGGACGTCTTACACTTTGCTATGTTGTGGTCTTGTGTCCCCCTCATTCTGCACTGAAGACTCCATAATGATAAAGTGACAACACAATGGGGGAAAACTTAGTAAAATCTAAGAGAAAAAAGAGAAACTCCCATTCTGCAGTAACATAATTATTCACACCCCTGTCCTCAGTACTTAGTTAAAGCCCCTTTGGTAGAGACTCCAGCCTCTAGTCTTCTTGGGGACTTTCCCACAAGGTTTGCACCCCCTGGTGCCCTCTGTCAGGTTGGATGGGGGCCGCCTGTGGACAGCCATTTTCAGGTCTCTCCAGAGAGGTTCGATTGGGTTCAGGGCTCTGGCGAGGTCAGTCAAGGACATTCAGAGTGTTGTCCCTCAGCCTCTCCTGTGTAGTCTTGTCTGTGGTTTTAGGGTCAGTGTCTTGTGGGAGGGTGCCCGTTCTGAGGTCCCGAGCGCTTTGGATCAGGTTGTCATTATCTCTGTACTTCCATTCAGCTTTCCACCAACCCTGACTGGTCTCTTCTCCCCCAGCATGATGCTGCCACCTCCAGGCTTCTGTGTAGGGATGAAAAAGGAGGGTGGAGCAAGACCCGGTGAGAGTGGTGAATAGTTCAGGAGTAAAAAGTGTTTCAAATGATGGAGGTGCTGCCAACCAGATGACGCTCCACCAATGTGGGTGTGAGTAAAGCAGAAAGACTGTGGAAAAATACTGGTGTGAAGGCGCAACACTCTAAGCTACTAGAAGATTAAGGTCCAATATGTGATAGTGAAAGCACTTCTTTTTTATTATTTAACAAAATAAAATTAAAAAAACAGCAAGTGAAAACGCGTTTCGTTGTCGAGCCCCATCGTCAGTTCGGCTGGATTAAACATGGCATGATGCCTGGGGGTGACACAATTCCAAAGGTTTTTGGGATGTGCCAATGGTCCTGTATGTGGCAGGGAGACAGGGAGGATAGAAGTGCTTCAGCATCGCTGGAGTTCTGGTAGTTCTTCCTCCATGTAAAAACTCTGGAGGCCGCTGGGCTCTTGGGAACTTTCAGTGCAGCAGAAATGTTTTTGTGGCTTCTCCAGATCTGTGCCTCCACATAATCCTGTCTCTGAGCTCTACAGGCAGTTCTTTGATCCTCATAACTCTGATCTGCATTGTGAGCTGTGAGACCTTATATAAACAGGGGGTCTATTATGTCCATGTTTCCCACAGGTGACTCCAATCAGGGTGCAGAAATATCTCAGAGATTATCAGGAGAAATTGAGACCCCCAGAGCTAAATGTCAAGTGTCATACCAAAGGGTGTGAATTTTTTAAAAACGTACAAATATTTCTCCCGTTTGTTATCACTTTGTCACTATGGGGTACTGCGTGTATAATGGTGGGGAATGCAAGGCTACAACATAAAAAAGTGTAAAAAAAAAAACCTGAAAGGCTGTGAAGATGTTCCAGACCCTTGTACTTTAGTGACATCCAAAACTGCATTCCCAGTATTGGGGTTTCCCTGTTGGATCTCAGCCTTTTCCCTGCTGGTTCAGTATCTGCTCAATAGGGGTGCATTGTACAAGTACTTTCCCCATACAATGCTGCATTATAGGGTGTCTCGCAGATCCAGATGTGACTGGAGCAGATTGTCACTTTAAATTTGTGTTCTGATTTTAAAAAACTTTGACAATTTTACACCTACAGAATAGTGCTGTACAGTCACACCTCTCCCCAGCCTAAAATGGCTGATAACAGGAAGTAATAGCACTAGCCTGTTCTGCATTCAGCCTCCCAACAGTGAGATGTGGCTGACAACAGAAGACAATAAATTGTAAAGAGGAGATGTAGTGTCTTTTTAACACCCCAACATCCCCGTCTCTGCAGGCGCCAGTGTTTCAAGACACGATGCCGTCGGTCAGAAACGCAGGATGGGTAATTTAGTGATTTGCAGATTGTTGAACTCAGAGCCTCGGTGCGTTCTGTCAGTTTCAATGTGGTGTAGTATGAAGCCGCACGCTGCCAAATTAGAGGTCATGTCACTCTTACAAATACACCGGTTACCTGGCAACCTCTGAAGCCTACCATCCGTGACGGCTTCCCCTGAAAATAGCCTAAGTCATTGCGCCCGGGGCGCTGGCTGCCATGCTTGATGTGGGATAAAAAGCTGTAGGCTACGAGAACGGCGCACTCTACATAAAGCCGCAGAATAAGGAGATGCACGTCCTAGTAACAAGGGAGATCCGCCCCGGATGATGGGTGGAGTAGTCACAGATTAAGATCAAATCGGTTTCCATGACAACAGGATATTGTTATATATACAAATGAACAAATTACAAAGCGGTCGCGAAGATTAAACAGCAATTCCAGTCGGCAGTGATAATAAAGGGGGACTCCATCCCCATCTGACTGCTGACAGTTGATATAATACAGGGGGGCGATGACCACTGTGGGTGCCATCAACATGTTGTAAACTGGCCAAGTCTTATCCTCGTAACAGTTCCCCTATAACAAAGCCAGCCAGCAACAGTGCCCCCCTAACACAGCTATCCTGTAAAGTATCCCCACAATAGGGCCAGCCAGCAACAGTGCTCCCATAACAGAGCCAGTCAGCAACAGTGCCCACATAATAGAGCCAACCAGCAAAATGCCCCCATAGTAGAAGCAAATAGCAGCAGCGCTTCCGTAAGAATGCCAGCTGGCAACAGTGTCCTCATAACACAGCCATCCTGAAAAGTACCTCCAACAACAGAGCCATCTTGAAAAGGACCCCCACTACAGGGCCAGCCAGCAACAGTGGCTCTATAGCACAGCCAGTCTGCAAAGTGACCCCATAACAGCTAGCCGGCAGCAGTGCTCCCATAAGAGAACTAGACGGCAACACTCCCCCCATAACAGAACCACCCAGCAACAGTGCTGCCGTAGCAGAGCCAACCAGCAACAGTGCCGCCGTAGCAGAGCCAACCAGCAACAGTGCAACCGTAGCAGAGCCAGCCGGCAACAGTACTCCCATAGTAGAGGCAGGCAGCAACAGCAACAGTGTCCTCATGACATAGCCATTCTGCTAAGTATCCCCCCAACAATAGAGCCATCCTGCAAAGTATCCCCCCTAACAATAGAGCCATCCTGCAAAGTACCCCCCCAGCAATAGAGCCATCCTGCAAAGTGCCCCCCCCAACAATAGAGCAATCCTGCAAAGTAGCCGCCAACAATACAGCCATCCTGCAAAGTATCCTACCAATAATAGAGCCATCCTGCAAAGTACCCTACCAACAATAGAGCCATCCTGCAAAGTACCCCCCCCAACAATAGAGCCATCCTGCAAAGTACCCCCCCCAACAATAGAGCCATCCTGCAAAGTACCCCCCCAACAATAGACCCATCCTGCAAAGTACCCCCCCAACAATAGAGCCATGCTGCAAAGTAGCCCCCAACAATAGAGCAATCCTGCAAAGTATCCCCCCAACAATAGAACCATGCTGCAAAGTACCCCCCCAACAATAGAGCCATCCTGCAAAGTACCCCCCCAACAATAGAGCCATCCTGTAAAGTACCCCCCCAACAATAGAACCATCCTGCAAAGTACCCCCCCAACAATAGAGCCATCCTGCAAAGTACCCCCCCCCCCAACAATAGAGCAATGCTGCAAATACCCCCAACAATAGAGCCATCCTGCAAAGTACCCCCCCCCAACATCAGAGCCATCCTGCAAAGTACCCCCCCAGCAATAGAGCCATCCTGCAAAGTACCCCCCCCCCCCCAACAATAGAGCCATCCTGCAAAGTATCCCTCCAACAAAACAGCCATCCTGCAAAGTACCCCCTAACAATAGAGCAATAGAAACTTTGCGGGGTGCCGCAGGGTTCAGTGTTAGGCCCCATTCTGTTGAATATATTTATCAACGACCTGATAGAGGGACTACACAGTAAAATATCAATATTTGCAGATGACACAAAAATATACAAGATAATTAATGCAACGGAGGAAGTTCAATGTTGATAAATGTAAGGTTATGCACATGGGCAGGAGAAACGGATGTCACTAATATACACTAAATGGGGTACTGCTAGGGAAAAGTGATATGGAAAAAGACCTGGGGGTACTACTGGATTATAGATTTAACTGGAGCAACCAATGCCAGTCAGCTGCTGCAAAAGCAAATTAAGTCTTGCGGTGCATTAAAAGAGGTATAGGGGCGAAGGACGAGAACATTATCCTTCCACTATATAAGGCACTAGTCGGGCCCCACATGGAATACTGCGCACAGTTCTGGACACCGGTGCTCAGGAAAGATGTTGCAGTGCTCGAGGGGGTCCAAAAAAGGACAACTAAACTAATACATGGAATGACGGGACTGGAATACCCAGGGAGGCTATCCAAATTGGGATTATTTACCCTGGAAAAAACGATGGCTAAGGGGCGACCAAATAACTATGTATAAATACATGAGGGGACAATACAAGGATCTCTCCCATGATCTGTTTATACCCAGTACTGCGATGGTAACAAGAGGGCATCCTCTATGTCTAGAAGAAAGCAGGTTTCATCACCAACACAGAAAAGGGTTCTTTAATGTAAGAGCAGTCAGACTATGGAACTCTCTGCCTGAGGATGTGGTGATGGCAAAACCCATAGAGGAGTTTAAAAGGGGACTACATGTCTTTCTAGAGCGGAAGGATATTACAGGATATAAATTTTAGGTGACCAGCAGGTTGTTGATCCAGGTATACAGACAGGTAGGAACTATTAGAGGTTGATCCAGGAATAAGTCTGACTGCCATTAGGGAGTCAGGAAGGAATTTTTTCCCCAGAAGGGCTAATTGGCTTCTGCCTCTTGGGGGTTTTTGCCTTCCTCTGCATCAACAAGGAGGTTGAATCAGGCTGAACTAGATGGACATTGTCTTCATTCGGCCTAATATACTATGTTAGGCTGGATTCACACGACCGTATATCGGCTCTGTTTTCACGCCGAGCCAATATACGTCGTCCTCATCTGCGGGGGGGGGGGGGGGGGAGGATGGAAGAGCCAGGAGCAGGAACTGAGCTCCTGCCCCCTCTCTGCCTCCTCTCCACCCCCTCTCCGCCCCTCTGCACTATTTGCAATGAAAGGAGGCGGGACAGGGTGGGGCTAAGGTCCTATAATTAGCCCCGCCCCGTTCCGCCCCTCCCCATTGCAAATAGTGCAGAGGGACGAAGAGGAGGCAGAGAGGGGGTGGGAGCTCAGAGCACTGCTACTGGCTCTTCCAGGCTCCCCCCCTGCAGAGAGAGATGACGTATACCGGCTCGGCGTGAAAACCGAGCCGATATACGTTCATGTGAATCCAGCCTATGTTATTGTTACGTCTGTCAGCACTTGGTTAATTATTTGCCAGCACACGTAGTGTCTGTAGGTTCTATCCAGAGATTGCCAGGGTTAACAGCTCCTGTGCCTTCTAGTCTAGGTTAATTATCCTGCTAGTGTCTGAGAGGTGTGGCTGGTGATTGACTTTTCTGGCAGCCAACCAGCTTCTCCCGCCTCCCTATAAGATCCAGCTCTTGCTGCCTGGGAGTTGCCGATTACTCTCTAGTGATCCCTGAGCAGTCCTGTTGTTCAGACCTGCTGAGTTCTGGCTCTGGTATTTTGACCTGTTCCCAGTTTGTGTCGGGTATTCTGCTACTGCTGATAGTAGATGCTGCGGGATTACCAGTTTTTCCTGTCATATTGGTCCATCCTTTCAGCCTAGGCTGTCAGTACCAGTAAGTTGTTTTCTGCATAGGCACGGCGGTTCCTTCCTGTCTTGCCACTAGGCAGAGCAGGGTCAATGTTGGCGGCCTGGACCTGTCCACCTTTGGGGCAACCTCCAGGAAGGGACATTGGCGTGGGTGAGAGTCAGGGAGTCCCACACCGTCCGTACCTGTGCACACTACCAGTATAGTAGCATACCCGTGCCGTGCGTATCTGTGCACTCTATTAGTATTGTACGTCCCGCACCGTGCGTACCTGTGCACACTACTAGTACCGTAACAGTTATCCTGCAAAGTACCCCCCCTCACAATAGAGCCATCCTGCAAAGTAACCCCCTAACAATAGAGCCATCCTGCAAAGTAACCCCCTAACAATAGAGCCATCCTGCAAAGTAACCCCCTAACAATAGAGCCATCCAGCAAAGTAACCCCCTAACAATAGAGCCATCCTGCAAAGTAACCGCCTAACAATAGAGCCATCCTGCAAAGTAACCGCCTAACAATAGAGCCATCCTGCAAAGTAACCCCCTAACAATAGAGCCATCCTGCAAAGTAACCCCCTAACAATAGAGCCATCCTGCAAAGTAACCCCCTAACAATAGAGCCATCCTGCAAAGTAACCCCCTAACAATAGAGCCATCCTGCAAAGTAACCCCCTAACAATAGAGCCATTCTGCAAAGTATCTCCCCAACAACAGATCCATCCTGCAAAGTATCTCCCCAACAACAGATCCATCCTGCAAAGTATCTCCCCAACAACAGATCCATCCTGCAAAGTATCTCCCCAACAACAGAGCCATCCTGCAAAGTATCTCCCCAACAATAGAGCCATCCTGCAAACTAACCCCCCAACAATAGAGGCATCCTGCAAAGTACTCCCCCAACAATAGAGGCATCCTGCAAAGTACTCCCCCAACAATAGAGGCATCCTGCAAAGTACTCCCCCAACAATAGAGGCATCCTGCAAAGTACTCCCCCAACAATAGAGGCATCCTGCAAAGTACTCCCCCAACAATAGAGGCATCCTGCAAAGTACTCCCCCAACAATAGAGGCATCCTGCAAAGTACTCCCCCAACAATAGAGGCATCCTGCAAAGTACTCCCCCCAACAATAGAGGCATCCTGCAAAGTACTCCCCCAACAATAGAGGCATCCTGCAAAGTACTCCCCCAACAATAGAGGCATCCTGCAAAGTACTCCCCCAACAATAGAGGCATCCTGCAAAGTACTCCCCCAACAATAGAGGCATCCTGCAAAGTACTCCCCCAACAATAGAGGCATCCTGCAAAGTACTCCCCCAACAATAGAGGCATCCTGCAAAGTACTCCCCCAACAATAGTGGCATCCTGAAAAGTACTCCCCCCAACAATAAAGCCATCCTGCACAGTATCCCCCCAACAATAGAGCCATCCTGCAAAGTATTCCCTCAACAATAGAGCAATCCTGCAAAGTACCCCCCTAACAATAGAGCCATGTTGCAAACTAGCCCCCCAACAATAGAGCCATCCTGCAAAGTACCCCCCCAACAACAGAGCCATCCTGCAAAGTACCCCCACAGGGCCAGCCAGCAACAGTGCTCCATATCCAGCCTGCAATACGCCCCCATAACATATCCAGCCTTCAACAATACCCCCATAAGAACCAGCCTGCAAAGTACCTCCACAACAGTGGCAGCCAACAACAGTGCCCCCATAACATTTCCAGCCTGTAAAGTGCCCCCATAACAGTGCCAGCCAGTAAAAAGTGCCCCCATAACAAAGCCAGCCGGCAACAATGCAATGTAACATGGCCTGAGGACAGCATACCTAACCTGTAGATGTGTGCCGTCTTCCCCGGGATACATATACCACGGCCTTATTGACATCCTGTTAAGAGCCATTGTAAGCCGTACAGAACCTCACACCTCGACTTTTCTGAAAAGGCGATATACCTGATAACTGCACCTCACCGTCCCTCAATGACACATAGAATGCCGACTGTGGCTTGCCTTTCCTCAGTGACACTAAGCCCACAGACTGCGCCTCGCCATCCCTCAGTGACACTAAGCCCACAGACTGCGCCTCGCCATCCCTCAGTGACATGGAGCCCATCGACTACTCCTTGCCTGTCCCTCAGTGACACAGAGCCTGTCAACTGTGCCTCGCCATCCCTCAGTGACACGGAGCCCACCGACTGTGCCTCGCCGTCCCTCAGTGTCACGGAGCCTGATGACTGCGCCTGGCTGTCTCTCAAAGACATGGAACCTACCAACTGCTCCTCACCGTCCCTCAGCAACATGGAGCACATCGACTGCGTCTCACCGTCTCTCAGTGACATGGAGCCCGCTGACTGTGCCTCGCATCCCTCAGTAACATGGGGACCACCGACTGCGCCTCGCCGTCCCTTAGTGACACAGAGCCCACCAGAGGAATTGCACAATTCTATTATCATAGATACAAAGTTATGAGACAACAATCATATAAGAAAGAGGAAGATACGGCAGAAGAAGGGTTAATGAGAGCTCAATATCAGATCTCGGGGCTTTATAATGCTGGCAGGTAGCGGGGGTGGATGCTCTGGAATGACGGACGACGGGAGAACCGGCTGTCCATGAGTCTCTCAGTACAGAGAATGCCAGGTGATATAAGATGACCCAGCGTCACCATGGAGACCGGAATCTTATCCCGTTGCTCTGGTAACTGCCTCTGATCGAGTGAGTGCGGGAAAAGACGCTCCTGATGCTGGGTGACAACCAGCAGGCAGCCGAATCTGGGCTGAGCCCAAGCAGAAAGTCACATCCAAAAGGGTGGGCATAATATGGCACCATTGGAGAGTGGGAACAATGTGGCACCACTGTAGGGTGGGAACACTGTGGCACTGCTAGACAGTAGGAACAAGTTGACACTGCCGGATGGTGGTAACAACGTGGCACCACTATACAGTGGGAACAACGTGGCACCACTATACAGTGGGAACAACGTGGCACCACTGTATGGTGGAAACAACGTGGCACCACTGTATGGTGGGAACAACGTGGCACCGCTAGACGCTGGAAACAACATGGCACCGCTAGAAGGAGGGGATAACATGGCAACACAAGAGGGTGGGGAAAATGTGGTACCGCTAGAGCGAGGAGACAACATGGGACCGCTAGAGGGTGGGTACAACGTGGCACAGCTAAAGGGTGGGAAGAACGTGGCACAGCTAGAGGGCGGGAACAACATGGCACGGCTAGAGTGTGGGGAAAATGTGGCACCGCTAGAGGGTTGGGAACAACAGGGCACCATGAGAGGATGAGAATAGGAGGACATCGCTGTAGATTGTGAATAATACGGCACTGCTGGAGGGTGGAATAACATGTCACCACAAGACAGAGGGAATGACACGGTATTGTTGGAGAATTGGAATAACACAGCACCGAACTGAAGGTGGGGACAAGATGTCACCGCTGGAGTGTGAGGAGGTATTGTTGTATCTTGTTTCCACCAGAACAATGGGTGGAGACAAGATGCACGCCAACAACCAACGCCCCCTACTGGATAGCCAGGAGAATGGGTGACCATCATCTCCCCTGCCGACTCCTGTCATTCACCACTCCTACGCCGCTCGGCCTTGTTCCCTTTCCTGACTCCTGTGCTGTCACATATGCCAGCCATAATGTGAAGCCGGCGAGGAGAGTGACAGCGGCGCCAGAGTAGTAACGGAAGAAGGCAGAGCGCCGAGGGCAGTGATACTCCGTCGCTCTCTCTTCTCCCCTTTCCCAGCTGCAGCGCTGTGACAGTCACCCCCAAGGCCCCCCTCACCCACAACCACGAATCTACAGCGCAGAAGGGAGCACACGGAGACCGCCTGTGACAGTGGCCGCAGAGATAAATAGAACCCCAGCAGTCACAGTGGCGGAGTTTGCAGCCAGAGCCAGACACAGAGGGGCAATTTTTTTTCCCCCTGCCTGGCGAACACCGACCCCACTTGCCTGCCTGCAGCAACATCATAGCAGCATGGGTACTGAGGTTTGCCTTGCATGCAGGGTTAGGATTTGTTTCAGTGTTATGGTTACATGCTTCCATGTGACACCATTTACAGCTAATAATGTAAGCCTGACACTGAAACTAACCCTCCACCAAAAGGCAAAAACCTCAGTACCCACGCTGCTAGGAACTTGCTCCAGGCAGCCAATCACAAGCATGTGGGCGTACAGTGGGCGGATATAGCCCATCACTAGGTCTCCACCCATACTTGTGGTGGAGACAAGGTACAATTCGGTAATGGTGTATCTTGATGCCTCCGGAAGCTAGGGGTTTGACAGGGCTTCCATGGAGGAATGCCCCTTTCACACTCCTAGTTCCCGATTGGCGGAAGATGCAGATGTCTGTGATGCGCGCTCCCAGTGTGTTCCCCAGCGCAGTGCTGGCCCCCGTTACCCGGCTGTCTGTGACATTAACTCGGCGCTGTAACCTGGCAACTTGCTGGAGCCTTGTTTCAGTTACAGGACGATGCTACGGTGCTGTGTGATCCTCTGTGCTACAGTACTGTGCTCCCTGCTGTCAGACGCGTTGTGAAGGGGGGGGTTGTGGGTACGGCACGCTGTGGGATCCCCTGTCCTGGAGTACTCTGCACCGCTGTGAGTGTTTCTCCCCCAGCCGCTATCTGCTTCCGCCCGGGGTATCAACAGGGGTTATGGGTTCCGTAGGCGCCATTTCTAACCAACATCCTGCCACCAGGGGTGGGGACCAGGCTTCTGGGGCGGCGACGATAAAAGGTTCTTCCCGCCTTTGGTGGCTCCGTGCTTCCCAGCACACTGTGGCCTTCTACACCGAGGAGGGTGCCGGTGCTTTCAGGTGGGGCAGTGTGCCTTGGCCGGGAGGACGCTGTATGCGAGATCCGTAGTGGGCTGCCAGGACCTGCTGTCCTACCACCTATGCAGCCAATCACGTACAGGGGGCATCACCCCTTCTGTGAATCTTGACTCCACCAGCACTTGCTGGTGGCGTCAAGATACACCAGTACTGTACAATTCTACCGTGTGAGGACAATGTGGCACCGCTGGAGTGTGAGGAAAACGTGGCACCGCTGGAGTGTGAGGACAACGTGGCACCGCTGGAGTGTGAGGACAACGTGGCACCGCTGAATGTGGTGGTTTGCTAATTTACCCAACTCTCTTCACACTCACATCAGGCCCTACATAGTAGCAGTTGCCAGTTTAGAGACCGGCAGACCCCCCACATGTTGTCCCTTTCCCTCCGCTCCAGCACATCCCCTCTTGAAGTCTCTTTATACTGTTGGCTCCAACATCAGCATCAGATGTCTGATCTAAAAAGGGAGATTTAGGAGTTAGGGAGGAAGTTTCTAGACAAACACAAGGGAAGATGAGCTGACGCTGAGTTAAACCCAACTTGTAGTGGACGCGGGATGAAGTGACAGGCAACAATCCTGGTAAAGACAGATTTTTGTACGCATTTTCAGGCAATCATTCCCATCATCCCTGACCCTAGAAGCTCACAATTTTATCTCATCTCTCACTCAGTGCATCACTCCCATCATCCAAAACCTCAGGAGCTCACAATCTAATCTTTCCTTCACTCATGTATCACTCATGTCCCCGGCAGCTCACAGTCTAATCTACCTATCACGCAATGTATTTCTCCCATTATCCTAAACCCCAAGAGCTCACAATCTAATCTACCGCTCACTCATGTATCATTCTCAAAATCTTTGTCCCCAGGAGCTCAAAGTCTAATCTACCTATCACACAATATATCACTACCCCCATCATCCTTGTCTCTGGGAGCTCACAATTTAATCTCATCTCTAAAGGCCCTTGTCCACGGGCAATCTTGCATTGCTTTCCCCACGGCGATAACGCAGCCTCCTGTCCATGAGCGGAGAATCACAGCGATTCTCTACTCACGGGACTCAAATCGCGGCATGCTGCGATTTGCCGTGATTCTCCACGGTGAGCCTATCTGTCGGACATGCTCACCGCAGAGGACTGTCAGTTCTCTCCCCTGCTCCCAGGCAGCAGAATATCGCTGGCGATATTCCACCTCACCCGTGGACAGGGGGCCTATCTCATGTATCATTTCTATCATCCCTGACCCCAGGAGATCACAATCCAATGTATCTCATACAATGCATCACTACCATCATCTTAATCCCCAGAAGGTCACACTCTAATCTTATTTCTCACACATGTATCATTCCCATCATCCCTGACCCCAGGAGCTCACAATCTAATCTCCTGATCACTCTTATGGACATGAGAATGCTCTGATTAATTCTGGGGAGGGGTGTTACGCTGCAAGGATGCAGGAGAAGAGACAGACAGAAAATATGACAGAAAAGCAGTTACAACAGAGAAGATTCTGCCGCTCACAACCAAAAAGGGAGAAGACGAAAACCAACAATTCTGCGGGCACATAGCTGCTGAGGAGCCGGCTTTAAAAGGAAATCACAGCAAAGACCAAGGTGGAGAGCAAGACTCGTCAGGTGGGCTTTATTTATGATACCCACACTAATTCATCCCTGCTATGTCATAATGCAGGGAACAACTGGGTAATATGACTTATATATCAGACTGAGGTCACGAATCAGGAGACCCCTGAAATACCCCGACCCTACAGCTACATCCAGACAGCTTGCCCCTCACCCTTCAATAACAGCTGATTCTCAAGCTATCATTATCGGGACCACATGCAGTCAAGCTGGTTTAAACCTGCCAACTAGATTAAGCCTAGTGGCGATTATACTGTTGGTGGGGGCTGACATCATTTACTTGTCCTTTAAAGGAGATGTCTGAATTAGATAAACTACTTTCAAATACCTTATTAGTAAATGGGGCAGGAGTCTTCCATTCAGGACCCATCGATTAGTGAGGAGATAAGCTACAAAGAGTGTTTCTCACTCTAGAGGACCAGGTGAGTGTTATTCTTCATGTAGCCTGTGGAGATGCTGCAGGCAATCTGGCTACAGATTACATCTGATCGCTGGGGGTCCCGACAGAAGGACACTCAGTGATCAGCTTAAATGGGGTTCTCCATATTGGACATCTCCAAAGCTTGCACTTCAGAAGGGTTAAGCATAAAGACAAGACACAAGCTAGGAAATCTCTCTGGCGTGTCTGACTTGTGTAATGTGACAGAGAAGAATGGGGAGCGATTTACAGGGCCACCAAAATCTCATCTGTCTTATGAGGCATCTTATTCACGGCTCAGGCGAGGTGCGGCTCATTAGGTCTGATCTTGCATCTGTTTATGGAAGTATATTCTATAAGTGACACAAGCATCGAGACCCACTGTATACCCCACTCTCACACACAGCTATCCTATTACCCGCTGCTACTACTGTATTCTCTTACAATAATATTTCAGCCATGTCCTTATTTAATCAGCAGCACCTCCTGTGCTACAGAATGGAACGATCACCCAAAGCTCTTCCTTAAGAGGATGAAGAAAGAGAATCCATTTGCTAGTTCCACATGTGGTTGTTTAAGGACCACTGATCTGTATAAACACCTCTCCTTTCTTGAATCAATTACCATTGGCTTCAAAACATAAAGGGCAACTCCATCTAAAACCCCCCTCAATAGAGGTATCTCAACTACTGATCAAACTTCCTAGACCTTGAAAAAGTAAAAAGTGAGAGTACTTGAGTCAATCGCTTCTTTTTTTTTTCTCTACCATCATATGGTGGAGAATGCGGGCACTCTTCTTAAAGCATACGTCCACTGCTCAAAATACTCCTATGAACCACAATGGTGAGCTACAATCGCTCTAGTTTTTGAGCCGGTCTCTACTTCTCTTTGCTTTAACATGGTACAAGATGCAGGTGCTCTTATTACAACAAATGCTCACTGCTCAGGACACTTATCTATGAGACAAAAGGAGAGATGCAATCTCTCAAGTGCTTGAGCCAGTTGCTCCTTCTTGTTCTCTGTCTTCACATGGTGGAAGATGCGGGTACTTTTATTAGAGCATATGTCTCAGGCTCAGGACACTCTTCTTGGAGCCACAATGGAGAGCCGCAGTCTCTCAAGTGCTAGAGCCAGTTTTTCCGTTTTCTTTCTATCCTGACCTGGTTGAGGATGCAGATACATTTATAAGGACATATGTCTATCATAAAGGAAGATCCTGTATTCTGGACTTCTCTCTATAAGATAAAACAAAAAGCCACAATCTCTCAAGTACTCTCAAGTTACCATTTCTTTTCCACAGCTCCTCTTCACAACTCGGACACAGTACATTATCCAGCAAGGTGTGCAACTGATCTCAAGAGAAAGCTTCTCCCACTGTGGTCTGAGGCATGATGGGAAGAATGAAACAGGAATTTAGTAAACCCTATGATATAAAATATAGTCTAAAATTTGTAAATCACAGTTGCTTCCTGCATCCATCATGTTAGTATCAGCAATAACCGGAGTCGCCCTTTAAATAAAGTGCACTGAGGCTATAAATTTCCTGCACGTTTCAGATAAAACAGACGGTTTTGAAGTTTTTAAACATTGATGGATTTGGGGAACGTGGTTCCGGAACAAAGCTCAGTAACAAGACAAAGAAGGACGGCGCCGGTTCCTGCGCAGAAACAGAGGAATCCATCACCAGAGCAGAGAAATATTCACCCGTCCGGAACTCGCAGAAGGAGTTATTTAACACTCACTGGAAGGAAGCGAAGTGTAAAGAGAACCACAGGGAGGAAAAGAGGCGAATAGGAGGGGCTGTGTGTAACTACAAGTCTCAAGATAACCAAAGTAATACACCAAAAAAGTACTAACTCCCAAACTACTAATAGTCCCATAAAAGGTCATAATAGGCAGGGTGGGGGCAGGCAGAGCATATCATGTGACTATACAGTAATAATTAGTCACGCATGGACTTATGTCAGCAATCCCTCTTATACTTAAGGTTGCACCGATATTGTGTCATGTGACCATCCCAGAGGATTTAATGCTTTTAAATAACAAAACATTTCATTTGACCCTGAGGAGGAAGCCGAAAGATACAAGAAACGCTCAGACTCCTGACACCTTCACAGGCTGTTCCACATTCTACTGATCCACAGATCGGAACACTCACCATCCCCAGAGTAAGTATGGCCTAGTTACTGCCGACCTCAGGGGGGAGCTGCGACTGTATGCTGAGCCTACAAAGCCAGTGTGCATAAAGTTTATCAATGGAGTAAACTCCATCTGGGAACAAACCAGCTCCTTCATACATACCATATACTGAACGTAATATCTCACAAATGAACTAAACTGCTGACAACGAGCAACCCAGACTCAGATTCTTGTACATAGGGAGCAGTATTATAGTAGGTATATTCTTGTACATAGGGGGCAGTATTATAGTAGTTATATTCTTGTACATGGGGATCAGTGTTATAGTTGTTATATTATTGTACATAAGGGACAGTATTATAGTAGTTATAATCTTGTACATAGGGGCCAGTATTATTCTTGTTATATTCTTGCACATAGGAGGCAGTATTATAGTAGTTGTATTCTTGCACATAGGGGGCAGTATTATAGTAGTTGTATTCTTGTACATAGGGGGCAGTCTTATTCTTGTACATAGGGGCCAGTATTATAGTAGTTATATTCTTGTAAATAGGAGGCAGTATTATAGTAGTTGCATTCTTGTACATAGGGGCAGTATTATAGTAGTTATATTCTTGTACATAGGGGGCAGTCTTATTCTTGTACATAGGGGACAGTATTATAGCAGTTTTATTCTTGTACATAGGAGGCAGTATTATAGTTGTTATATTCTTGTACATAAGGGGCGGTATTATAATATATTCTTGTACATAGGAGGCAGTATTATAGTAGTTATATTCTTCTACACAGGGAGCAGTATTATAGTAGTTATATTCATGTACATAGGGACAGTTTTATAGTAGTTATATTCTTGTACATAGGGGGCAGTATTAGAGTAGTTATATTCTTGTACATAGGAATAGTAAATTGAGTGACAGCAGAGAAAGGCCATTGTAATGGCCGAAACATCGCGTGTCCTATTTATAAAAATAAAGGAAACCTGTTTTACTGCACCTGGACTTCTGCTGCTGTCACTCAATTTACTATTGGGACGTTTTCAAAAGGAAGAGGAGTCCGTCTTCTGTTTGTGGCTGTGCAGCGTCAGAGAACCTCCCCCCCTTTTGAAGGGTGGTTTCCATTTTTCAAGTGCTGTTGGTTGCATATATCTGTTGTGGTACATAGGAGGCAGTATTATAGTAGTTATATTCTTGTACATAGGGGGAAGTATTATAGTAGTTATATTCTTGTACATAGGAGGCAGTATTATAGTAGTGGTATTCTTGTACATAGGGGGCAGTATTATAGTAGTTATATTCTTGTACATAGGGGGCAGTATTATAGTAGTTATATTCTTGTACATAGGGGGCAGTTTTATAGTAGTTATATTCTTGTACATAGGGGGCAGTCTTATTCTTGTACATAGGGGACAGTATTATAGTAGTTTTATTCTTGTACATAGGAGGTAGTATCATAGTTGTTATATTCTTGTACATAGGGGGCAGTATTATATATTCTTGTACATAGGAGGCAGTATTATAGTAGTTATATTCTTCTACACGGGGAACAGTATTATAGTAGTTATATTCTTGTACATAGGAGGCAGTATTATAGTAGTGGTATTCTTGTACATAGGGGGCAGTATTATAGTAGTTATATTCTTGTACATAGGGGGCAGTCTTATTCTTGTACATAGGGGACAGTATTATAGTAGTTTTATTCTTGTACATAGGGGGCAGTATTATAGTTGTTATATTCTTGTACATAGGGGGCGGTATTCTAATATATTCTTGTACATAGGAGGCAGTATTATAGTAGTTATATTCTTCTACACAGGGAACAGTATTATAGTAGTTATATTCTTGTACATAGGGGGCAGTACTACGAAGTTATACTCTTGTACATTGGAGGCAGTATGATAGTAGATATACTCTTGTACATAAGGGGCAGTATTATAGTAATTATATTCTTGTACATAGGAGGTAGTATTATTGTAGAAATATTCTTGTACATAGGGGCGGTATTATAGTAGTTATATTCTTGTATATAGGTGGTTGTATTATAGAAATTATATACTTGTACATGGGTGGTAGTATTTTAGTAGTTATATGCTTGTACATAGGGAGCAGTATTATAGTAGTTATATTCTTGTACATAGGGGGCGGTATTATAGTAGTTACATTCTTATACATAGGAGGCAGTATTATAGTCCTTATATTCTTGTAGATTGAGGGCAGTATTATAGAAGTTATATTTTTGTACATAGGGAAGTTGTTACGTCTATATAATTTGTTCAGGCATGTAGTAATATTGCAGCCTTGTTAGGCTGCAATATTACTAAGCGGTAATAGGGGAATACTTTGCTCCGGATGGAGTTTCCCTTTAATCTAGGACATTTATCTAATTAAACTGGCTAGCATACCGAGCTCTTATAATTAGCAATGTGAAATATCCTTTCTGTCTTGCAGGGTCTGGTGTAACTTGCTGCTATTGATCATTGTGAAGTCGCAATCCATCTCTTATCAGTGTATTACTTATAAGACTTTAGTGATGACATCACAAGACTTCTCTGTGTAGGAAACCTTCCTCCTCAGGATAGGCACGGAGTCACCACTCGGAGCAATAACTATACACAGAGGCCATTGATTTCCATTACCAGAATGAATTTTTATTTACCGAGAAGTGACGGGCAGAATATGTAATGAAGACAGCGGGAAAGCGAAGGACAGCGGAGGTACAAGGAGATGCCACAGAGAAGAGAGAAAACCTAGCCGCAGGAGCAGTGCAGGGCAAATGGGATGAGCCCCCCAAAATACAAGGACAAGGATGGAGGAGGGGTGAGATTTATTAAATGGCCAGTAGAGTCTTCTATCAATAAAGCTTATTGTATAATGAAGAGTTCTGGAATTTTTTGTCAAATCAAGAGCTTTGCTTCCTGTCAGTGAATGGAAACGCTCGTTGGTTACATCCAGAGGTTGAAAACTGTTCTGCCCTCAAATATTACCAGGATAGGGGTTCAGAAAGGGGTAAAGCATTTAGGAATCATATAAGACTTTCGTCTCTATTTATGCCTAAAGTAACAGTAAAGTACCCGCAGCTTTCTATTACTGTGCATTCTGCAGTCAGTCTGGTCACTTTGTGAATATCATTGGCGCTCTCATAAGGCAATGCTTTCAGGGTAATAGAATTTTGAACTTAGCTTTGGTTGTGAACAGAGAATAAAACATCCTTCGATGGTGGACTCACATGGGCGTTTTAATTGCGCCTGTTTTTTATGCGTTGTGAGACCCAAAAAATTTGCATGAAAATAGAATCCATTATTTACAATGGGTTTACCTACATGAGCAAGTTATCTCATGCGGCAAGATAGAAGAATCACAGCATGTGCTATTTTTTGGGCGATCTCACCCAATACGGTCTATGGTAGAGAAAAAAGAAAAAAAAAAAAAAATCACACTTGCATGCAGATGTAATTTTCATGCAAACGCAATTTTTATAACAATCCCAGAGAAATTAATGGGCAATTCCTTGCGGTGAATTGCCTAAAAATAGGACATATAGTAACTTTTCAATATCGCTACATAAAAAAATAGCTCATGTGAATAAACACTGAAATCACTGTGTTATTTTCATACGAGAGTCCCATCCATATCGCTAATCGGACAAAACGCGCATGTGAAAATCGCACATGTGAATGCACCCTCTCATGGATTTATTAATATGAGCGCTTATTCTTATAGACCAATGAAAAATCACAGTATGATTTACTTTGGGCGCTTGATTGCAAGAAATCACCATTAAGTCATATAGCAGGAAAAAACTATATCGGACTCACAAGTACGTCCGCGCGTGATGTGATTCTTAAGTCACCTGCAGCAAATAATGGGCGAGTGTGCAGCGATTTCGCTGAAAAATGTTTCCGTCTCGGAGCTTCGCTGCAAGAGGAAAAGGCCTGTGTAAATCAACCAATTGGAAACAATGGGTTAATACATCACACGGGCTCTGTGCGCCGCACAATCGCACAGACCTTGTGCAACTTTTTCACCCGTGTAAATGAGTCATAAGCGTGTGATATCGATCTGAGTTTCTCGGACCGTTATCACACTCGCTCCCATGTAAGCACGCTCTCGGGGACTTTTCACACCAGACGGAGTTACGCCGTTGGACGCAGCGAAGTCCGCAGTTGCAAAACTCCACAACAAAATGTGTAGCTCTAATTGCAGATTTCAATGTAGAATTGCGCACAGGTTTTAATTCCATTTTGATTCCGCATCACAATCCACTGGTCGCCTCCATCTAACACTTCTGGTATTACCGTAGCTATGTGGTCCAACTCATAAAAATCAGTTCTGCAAATATACCCCTCCCCTGATGGCGGATACACAGTATTCCAATGGCACAGAATGGTTGCATAAAATCGTCTCACATCTATGGGCAGCATCATGCATGATGGGATTAGATACAGACGTTCTGCAGACAGTATCACACATGATGGCATTAGATTCAGCAGCTCAGCAGGTTTATCACACATGATGGCGTTAGATTCACACATTATGGGATTTGATACAGTGGCTCAGCAAACAGTAGCACACCTGATGAGATTAGATACAGTGGCCCAGCAAGCAGTATCACACATGATGAGATTAGATACAGTGGCCCAGCAAGCAGTATCACACATGATGAGATTAGATACAGTGGCCCAGCAAGCAGTATCACACATGATGAGATTAGATACAGTGGCCCAGCAAGCAGTATCACACATGATGAGATTAGATACAGTGGCCCAGCAAGCAGTATCACACATGATGAGATTAGATACAGTGGCCCAGCAAGCAGTATCACACACGATGAGATTAGCTACAGTGTCTAAACAGGCAGTATCACATATGATGGGATTAGCTACAGTGCCTCAGCAGGCAGTATCGCACATGATGAGAATAGATACAGTGCCTCAGCAGGCTTATCACACATTATGGGATTAGATTCAACGGCTCAGCAGGTTTATCACACATGATTGGATTAGATACAGCGCTTCAACAGGCAGTATCACACATGATGGAATTAGATATAGCGCCTCAGCAAGCAGTATCGTACATGATGGGATTAGATACAGTGCCTTAGCAGGCAGAATTACACATGATGGGAGTATATAGCTTGAAAAAGGCCCTCTTGGGGCCCAAACGTAGCCTGCCTTTTTAAGAATAACCTTGGAGAAATAAGGATTATGGTGTTTTTATGAAAACCCTGATGTGCTGTCACCTTTCTTATTTTGTACCTGGGAGTAGATACAGCGGCTCAGTGCTCTTCCCTACTGATACTTTATCCTGGTGCCACTTGTTACATTATATGACACTGTGACCAGGCAGCCACTAAGCCAACAAGCCTGTGTATTATCACAGCACCACCCCTAGGTGATGACATGGCTAGCGACAGCGTACACGATCAGGACACGGAGACGGCTTTACTATAACCTGAAAAGTCTCAAGAACAGCTCTCCACTTCTCTAAAACACTCCGCTCTGCTGTGTTCAGCTCAAAGAGGTTCATCTAGACTGGATACAACTGTAACAAACTCTCAGCTGTGAGAAGTATTGCGTCTGTCTGGGTTTTTCCACATTGGATATAGACAAGAATGTTTTCATTCAATGACAGCAAGCAGAGATCTAAAATATAAAAAGGGGACTGAATGACTAAACTCCAAATAAACTTTGCAGAACTTCCGCCGGGTAACGGCGGGCACTTTGTCGCATTCTATTCTTACTGCCAGCAAAGAGTTACTATACAAATAAATGTAATTTACAGTCACATGACCAGCAGTCATACTTGTATCCTGGCAACAAACATGTTGTATGTTCTTTGAAGATGAGTGACACTGAGGCTTCCAAGAAAGGATGTTGGGTACACTTAACCCCTTCCCTGCACAATGTATCGCTGTGAATCTGTCAGAGGGTAGAGAAGACAGCGATGTTCTGCAGCTCTAGACAGATCAGTGATGTAATAATTAGCAGCATATATCACTATGTATCAAGAGGTAAAGGAGAGCGATGTTCTGCAGATCTCTAGAGGTCAGTGGTGTAATAATCTGCAGAATATATCACTATGTATCAGGAGGTAGAGAGGATAGAGCGATGTTCTGCAGATCTCTAGAGAGGTCAGTAGTTAAACAATCTGCATGCTTTATTACTATATATTCGGAGGTAGAGAGGACATGATGTTCTGCAGATCTCTGGAGGTTATTAGTGTAATAATCTACAGGATATATCACTATGTATCAGGAGGTAGACAGGACAAAAGCAATGTTCTGCAGATGTCCAGAGAGGTCAGAGGTGTAATACGCTGCAGGATATATCATTATGTATCTCTCAGAAGGCAAAGGAACATTCTGCAGAGGTCAGTGATGGAATACTGCAGAGTACGTGTCAGGAGGTAGAGGTGTAATGCTCTGTCCTCCTTCCCTTCTTGTCTTCTGATGCCAGGATCTTCTCCGCTCAGAACAAGTGATGTGAGATCTGGGACAGGCGGTTCTGCTGCGGGACCCCTCGTCCTACTGACCTACATCCCCTCTCGGCCTCACTCTACTACAGGCTGACTTATTAACCCTTTCCACGTGACTGAGCCAAACTTCTAGATGTGGCTTGGATGCTCCTGGGGCCCTGGCTGTGTGGGTCTTACTCCAGTCACATGTTGAGCTGCACCGATCACAGGTGTGCAAAGACTACAGAAGCACAACTCGATGTCGGGCAACGGGGTGTTCTTTAAGTCCAGGTCCTTCGGCAGGAGACTCCCCTCCAGGCACTCTCGTCATTTATAAATAGACATTTTAGGAGAACATGTTCTCTTTGTGCTCGTTCTGCTTCTCGGCATCACCATAGAAAGAGAAAAGACGGTAGAGCACCTGCAGCATGGCCTCACATGAATGATGCTGAGATCAGCAAAGCAGTGATTAGTGCTGCGCTGCCGCCAAGGCCTAAAGATCCCTGCAGCGAACTGCACAGAAGAGCTGCAAGGAGGAGCAGGAAACAACTCTCCAAAAACATATCTGCAGCACTAAAGTGGATAGCACGATTCCTGATCATCCAACTCATACAATAGCACTCCAATTCCAACTGACTAACTGCAACACTCCCCGCTATGTACAAGAATATAGCTATAATAATACCTCCCCCTATGTACAAAAATATGACTACTATAATACTGCCTGCTATATACAAGAATATAACTACTATAATACTGCCCCCTATTTACAGGAATATAACTACTATAATACTGCCCCCTATGTACAGGAATATAACTACTAATATAATAGTTATATACTTGTATGTAGCGGGCAGTATAAGCTTTTACCCACTAGCATTTTTTTAATGCTGCGATATCGCTGCGTTTTTTTCAATAGGACTTTCGAATGTTAAAATCGCATCGCACAAAAATTTGCGAATTTCTGCATTTGCGATTTTTGTGCGATGCAATTTTAACATTAGAAAGCCCCATTGAAAAAAATGCAACGATATCACATCGTAAAAAAAGAACGCTAGTGAGTAAAAGCTCTGATACTGCCCTCTATGTACAAGAATATAACTACTATAATACTGTTTCCCTATGTACAAAAATATACCTACTATAATACTGCCCCCTATGTACAAGAATAAAACTACTATAATACTGCTCATATGTACAAAAATATACCTACTATAATACTGCCCCCTATGTACAAGAATATAACTGCCATAATACAACTACTATAATACTGCTCCTATTTATAGGCATATAACTACTATAATACTGCTGCTATGTACAAGATTATACCTACAATAATATTGCCCCCTATGTACAAGAATATAACTACTAGAATACTCCTATGTAAAACTATTTACTACTATAATACTGCCCCCTATGTACAAGAAAATACTATAATATTGCCCCTAAGTACATAACTACTATAATTATGCCCCTAGGTACACGAATATAACTACTATTATACTGTTCCCTATGTACAAGAACATAACTACTATAATACTGCCCCATATGTACAAGAATATAACTACTATAATACTGCCCCATATGTACAAGAATATAACTACTATAATACTGCCCCATATGTTCAAGAATGTAACTACTATAATACTGCTCCTATGTGGAAGAATATAACTACTATAATACTGCTGCTATATACAAGTATATAACTACTATAATACTGCCCCTATATACAAGTATATAACTACTATAAGACTGCTCCCTATGTACAAGTATATAACTACTAAAATACTTCCCCTATGTAGAAGTACTACTGCCCCCTATGTACAAGGATATAACTACTATAATACTGCCCCCTATGTACAAGACTATAACTACTATAATACTGCCTCCTATGTACAAAAATGTAACTACTATAATACTTCCCCTCCCATGTACAAGTATATAACTACTATAATACTGCCCCTATGTACAAGTATATAACTACTATAATACTGCCCCCTATGTACAAGTATATAACTACTATAATACTGCCCCTATGTACAAGTATATAACTACTATAATACTGCCCCTATGTACAAGTATATAACTACTATAATACTGCCCCTATATACAAGTATATAACTACTATAATACTGCCCCTATATACAAGTATATAACTACTATAATACTGCCCCTATATACAAGTATATAACTACTATAAAACTGCTCCCTATGTACAAGTATATAACTACTAAAATACTTCCCCTATGTAGAAGTACTACTGCCCCCTATGTACAAGACTATAACTACTATAATACTGCCCCCAATGTACAAGAATATAACTACTATAATACTGCCACCTATGTACAAGAATTTAACTACTATAATACTGCCACCTATGTACAAGAATTTACCTACTATAATACTGCCACCTATGTACAAGAATTTCACTACTATATTACTGCCCCCTATGTACAAGTATATAACTACTATATACTTGTACATAGGAGCAGTATTATAACTACTATAATACTGTCCCCCTATGTACAAGAATATAACTACTATAATACCGTCCCCTATGTACAAGAATAGAACTACTATAATACTGCCCCCTATGTACAAGAATTTAACTGCTATAATACTGCCACCTATGTAGAAGACTAAAACTACTATAATACTGCCCCCTATGTACAAGTATATAACTACTATAATACTGCTCCTATGTACAAGTATATAACTACTATAATACTGCTTCCAATGTACAAGAATATAACTACTATTATACTGCCCCCTATGTACAAGAATTTAGCTACTATAATACTGCCCCCTATGTACAAGTATATAACTACTATAATACTGCCCCCTGTGTACAAGAATATAACTACTATAATACTGCCCCCTATGTACAAGAATATAACTACTATAATACTGCCCCCTATGTACAAGTATATAACTACTATAATACTGCCCCCTGTGTACAAGATTATAACTACTATAATACTGCTCCTATGTACTAGAATGTAACTACTATAATGCTGCCCCCTTTGGAAAGAACAGAACTGAAGAGGTTTCTGTCTTCGGATTTCTTGGGTCTCGGATTCTTCTTTTTGCGATTTGCGTAGTATTTATAGAGAAGTAAATAGTTCACAGGACTTTGGTGCCAGACGGCGAGAGGTCGTTTTCTACGGGAGGCAGCTGCGGACCTCTGGGAAATGAGTGGAAGTAGTGCAGATCCAGCGGTTTTCAGACTTGTCTTCGGCACCCATAATCTGAACGTACGTTACAAAGGACATATAGATACAACCTATTTCTTTCTATGAGGAGGCTGCTTGTCCAGTATGGAGAGTAACGAGGATAATAAGCGGCGGTAACCTTTACACGAATGTCATGTTCTCAGCAGCTGAGCCAACAGCGCATATTTAGTATTGGAGTCACAGACTTCAATGTCAGATTGGTTGCAGTTCTAGCTGTGGCCAATAGGGGCTGCATGAGACATTTGGGCCTTGGAACGCAAGTAAAGTTGTACTGTATGGACAGAGATAACTTTTAAAGTAACATAGTAAATTCTTATCTTGCATAGATCTAGAGTTATGGAATGTCTTCTACTCCATTAACATCCAGAGCTGCATTTACAAGTCTCTTGCTTACTCCTAGGAAACCATCGGATTTTCTGCAATCTTATTGATGCATGTGATTTGAGAGTAGTTCGGGAAAGGTGCATGAGATAATACCCCACTTGCCCTCGAGGTGGCAGTCTAGTCGTGGGGTGAGACTGGCACTTGTTACTTCAAGGTGTTGTCTACTTCAGACAACTCCTGTAGAAACACTCTATTGGAGCATGTGGAAGTTGCAGAGCAGGCCCTCGACAAAAACCCTCTCTTGCTCTGGATGCTAGGTTAAAGTCCCCACCAGGAGCGGATTTCCTTGCCTTCAATTAGCTGATGGGGAACCACCTCTTCATAGCGTTAATCTGGTGAGAATAAGATAACAGAGTTCCCTGCACTTTATATATTAGGTGTTTCCACCTTGCACCAAATGATGAAGCTGTAGGTTGGTACTGACGGCATCCAGTGCCATCTCTCCATGCAAAGAAAAAGAAATCAGGACTGTTCTGCTGCGACTACTGGGAATATAGTGGGTTTTAACAACTGGGAAAGTAAGAGGGAACTGCTGTGGCTATTTCAAAACTAAAAGGAGTTACTGTGACTACTAGGAAAGTCGAGAAGCTGCTGTGATTATTGGGAAAGTAAGATTGAGCTGCTAAGACCACTGGGGATGTAATGGACCTGCTTTGACTACTGGGAAAGAAAAATGTTGTGACTACCCTGTTCTCTGAAAATAAGACATACCCTGAAAATAAGACATAGCATGATTTTCCAGAATTTTTGAGGATGCAAAATGATTTTTCAGGCTTTTTGAGGATGCTTGAAATATAAGCCCTACTCCAAAATTAAGCCCTGCTAACAGTTAATTAAAAAAGTCAATTTAAATAGTGTCCAGGCAGCTATACTTGTAAAAAAGTTAAACCTTTTTGAACAAAAATTAATATAAGACACTGTCTTATTTTGGGGGAAACACGGTACTAGGAAAGTCAGGAAGCTGATGTGACTATTGGGAAAGTAGGATGGAGCTGCTATGACTACTGGAGATGTAGAGGACCTGCTGTGACTACTGGGGATGTAGAGGTGCTACTGTAACTACTAGAAGAGAAAGATGGTGCAGCTGTGACTACTAGGAAAGTCAGGAAGCTGCTGTGACTATTGGGAAAATAAGATGGAGCTGCTATGACTTCTGAGGATGTAGAGGGAGTTCTGTGACTTATGGGAAAGAAAATGCTGCTGTGACTACTAGGGAAGTTGAAAAGCGGTTGTGACTAATGGGAAAGAAATATAGTGCTGTTTTCACTACTGGGGATAGTGCTGTTTTCACTACTGGGGATATATAGGGACTGTTTTGACTTCTTAGAAAGAAAGACCGTGCTGTTGTGACTACTGGGAAAGTAGTATTAAGCCGATATGACTACTCGGTTTGAAGAGGGGCTTCTGCAACTACTGGGAAAAAACTGTGCTGCTATGACTACTAGGAAAGTCGGGAAGCTTCTGTGACTATTGGGAAAGTAGGATGAAGCTGCTATGACTACTGGAGATGTAGAGGGCCTGTTGTGACTACAGGGGATGTAGAGTTGCTACTGTAACGATTACTGGGGATATAGAAGGATTGTGACTGCTTTGACGACTTGAAAAGAAGGACAATGCTGCTGCGTCTATTGGGACAGTAAGACAGAGGTGCTACGACTATTGGGAAAGTAAAATGGGGCCGCTATAACTACTAGGGATATAAAGAGGCTGCTATGAATTCTGGTAAAGAAAAGCGATGCTGCCGTGACTACTGGGGTACTCGGGAGGGGGGCCTGCTGTGACTATGGATAAAATACAACAGAGCTGCTGTGATTACTGGGGAAGTATATGGATCGTATATGACCTTTAGGAAAGTCAAAGGAAGGTGCTGCAATTGCTGGGGAAGTTTGGTAAGTGAGACTGTTACTAGTGAGATAGTAAGAGGAGACTGCTGGGGCAATTCGCGGGTTGCTACAACTACTGTGGAAGTACAAGGGGGGTCCTGTTTCTACTGGAGAAATAAGAGTGAGCTGCTCTGACTATTGGGAAAGAAAGAGTTAGCTGTTATGACTACTTGAGATCTAGAAGGAGCTGCTCTGACTACTGGGGATCTAGAGTGGCTGCTGTGACTATTGGAAAAGTAAGACAGAACTGCTCTGAACAATTTGAAAATTGGGGGCTTCAGTGACTATTGGGAAAGTTGGGGGGGGGTGATTGCTGTTACTACTTGGAAGGTATAAGTGGTACTGTGACAGCTGAGAAAGTAGGAGGGAGCTTCCACAATTACTGGCGAAGTATGGGGGATGATGTTGTTAATACTGTGGAAAGAAGAAGGAGCTGCCTTAAAGGGGTTGTCCCGCGAAAGCAAGTGGGTCTATACACTTCTGTATGGCCATATTAATGCACTTTGTAATGTACATTGTGCATTAATTATGAGCCATACAGAAGTTATCAGAAGTTATTCACTTACCTGTTCCGTTGCTAGCGTCCTCGTCTCCATGGTGCCGTCTAATTTTCAGCGTCTAATCGCCAGATTAGACGCGCTTGCGCAGTCCGGTCTTCTCCTTTTGTGAATGGGGCCGCTCGAGCCGGAGAGCGGCTCCTTGTAGCTCCGCCCCGTCACGTGCCGATTCCAGCCAATCAGGAGGCTGGAATCGGCAATGGACCGCACAGAAGCCCTGCGGTCCACCGAGGGAGAAGATCCCGGCGGCCATCTTCAGCTGGTAAGTAAGAAGTCACCGGAGCGCGGGGATTCAGGTAAGCACTGTCCGGTTTTCTTGTTTAACCCCTGCATCGGGTTTGTCTCGCACCGAACGGGGGGGGGGGGGCAATTGAAAAAAAAACAAACCCGTTTCGGCGCGGGACAACCCCTTTAACTATTGGGAAAGTGTTATGGAGCTGTTGTGATGCTGGGAATGTAGATGTGCTGCCGCGACTGCTGGGGAAGGAGGAGG
This sequence comes from Eleutherodactylus coqui, assembly GCF_035609145.1. Lineage (NCBI taxonomy): Eukaryota > Metazoa > Chordata > Amphibia > Anura > Eleutherodactylidae > Eleutherodactylus > Eleutherodactylus coqui. Next base: position 52,800,404 of record NC_089838.1, on the reverse strand, counting down.
AAACGGCCGCGACTGCTGGGGAAGGAGGAGGAAACGGCCGCGACTGCTGGGGAAGGAGGAAGAAACGGCCGCGACTGCTGGGGAAGGAGGAGGAAACGGCCGCGACTGCTGGGGAAGGAGGAGGAAACGGCCGCCGCTGCTGGGGAAGGAGGAGGAGACTGCTGCCGCTGCTGGGAAAGGAGGAGGAGACTGCTGCCGCTGCTGGGAAAGGAGGAGGAGACTGCTGCCGCTGCTGGGAAAGGAGGAGGAGACTGCTGCCGCTGCTGGGAAAGGAGGAGGAGACTGCTGCCGCTGCTGGGAAAGGAGGAGGAGACTGCTGCCGCTGCTGGGAAAGAAGGAGGAGACTGCTGCCGCTGCTGGGAAAGAAGGAGGAGACTGCTGCCGCTGCTGGGAAAGGAGGAGGAGACTGCTGCCGCTGCTGGGAAAGGAGGAGGAGACTGCTGCCGCTGCTGGGAAAGGAGGAGGAGACTGCTGCCGCTGCTGGGAAAGGAGGAGGAGACTGCTGCCGCTGCTGGGAAAGGAGGAGGAGACTGCTGCCGCTGCTGGGAAAGGAGGAGGAGACTGCTGCCGCTGCTGGGAAAGGAGGAGGAAACTGCTGGGGAAGGAGGAGGAAACTGCTGGGGAAGGAGGAGGAAACTGCTGGGGAAGGAGGAGGAAACTGCTGGGGAAGGAGGAGGAAACTGCTGGGGAAGGAGGAGGAAACTGCTGGGGAAGGAGGAGGAAACTGCTGCGACTGCTGGGAAAGGAGGAGGAAACTGCTGCGACTGCTGGGAAAGGAGGAGGACACTGCTGGGAAAGGAGGAGGACACTGCTGGGGAAGGAGGAGGAAACTGCTGGGGAAGGAGGAGGAAACTGCTGGGGAAGGAGGAGGAAACGGCCGCGACTGCTGGGGAAGGAGGAGGAAACGGCCGCGACTGCTGGGGAAGGAGGAGGAAACTGCTGGGGAAGGAGGAGGAAACGGCCGCGACTGCTGGGGAAGGAGGAGGAAACGGCCGCGACTGCTGGGGAAGGAGGAGGAAACGGCCGAGACTGCTGGGGAAGGAGGAGGAAACGGCCGCGACTGCTGGGGAAGGAGGAGGAAACGGCTGCGACTGCTAGGAAAGTAGGAGGAAACGGCTGCCGCTGCCGGGGAAGGAGGAGGAAACTGCTGCCGCTGCCGGGGAAGGAGGAGGAAACTGCTGCCGCTGCCGGGGAAGGAGGAGGAAACTGCTGCCGCTGCCGGGGAAGGAGGAGGAAACTGCTGCCGCTGCCGGGGAAGGAGGAGGAAACTGCTGCCGCTGCCGGGGAAGGAGGAGGAAACTGCTGCCGCTGCCGGGGAAGGAGGAGGAAACTGCTGCCGCTGCCGGGGAAGGAGGAGGAAACTGCTGCCGCTGCCGGGGAAGGAGGAGGAAACTGCTGCCGCTGCCGGGGAAGGAGGAGGAAACTGCTGCCGCTGCCGGGGAAGGAGGAGGAAACTGCTGCCGCTGCCGGGGAAGGAGGAGGAAACTGCTGGGAAAGGAGGAGGAAACTGCTGCGACTGCTGGGAAAGGAGGAGGAAACTGCTGGGAAAGGAGGAGGAAACTGCCGGGGAAGGAGGAGGAAACGGCCGCGACTGCCGGGGAAGGAGGAGGAAACGGCCGCCGCTGCCGGGGAAGGAGGAGGAAACGGCCGCCGCTGCCGGGGAAGGAGGCGGAAACGGCCGCCGCTGCCGGGGAAGGAGGCGGAAACGGCCGCCGCTGCCGGGGAAGGAGGCGGAAACGGCCGCCGCTGCCGGGGAAGGAGGCGGAAACGGCCGCCGCTGCCGGGGAAGGAGGCGGAAACGGCCGCCGCTGCCGGGGAAGGAGGCGGAAACGGCCGCCGCTGCCGGGGAAGGAGGCGGAAACGGCCGCCGCTGCCGGGGAAGGAGGCGGAAACGGCCGCCGCTGCCGGGGAAGGAGGCGGAAACGGCCGCCGCTGCCGGGGAAGGAGGCGGAAACGGCCGCCGCTGCCGGGGAAGGAGGCGGAAACGGCCGCCGCTGCCGGGGAAGGAGGCGGAAACGGCCGCCGCTGCCGGGGAAGGAGGCGGAAACTGCCGCCGCTGCCGGGGAAGGAGGCGGAAACTGCCGCCGCTGCCGGGGAAGGAGGCGGAAACTGCCGCCGCTGCCGGGGAAGGAGGCGGACACTGCCGCCGCTGCCGGGGAAGGAGGCGGAAACTGCCGCCGCTGCCGGGGAAGGAGGCGGAAACTGCCGCGTCTGCCGGGGAAGGAGGCGGAGACTGCCGCGTCTGCCGGGGAAGGAGGCGGAGACTGCCGCGCCTGCCGGGGAATGAGGCGGAAACTGCCGCGCCTGCCGGGGAAGGAGGCGGAAACTGCCGCGCCTGCCGGGGAAGGAGGCGGAAACTGCCGCGCCTGCCGGGGAAGGAGGCGGAAACTGCCGCGCCTGCCGGGGAAGGAGGCGGAAACTGCCGCGCCTGCCGGGGAAGGAGGCGGAAACTGCCGCGCCTGCCGGGGAAGGAGGCGGAAACTGCCGCGCCTGCCGGGGAAGGAGACGGAAACTGCCGCGCCTGCCGGGGAAGGAGACGGAAACTGCCGCGCCTGCCGGGGAAGGAGACGGAAACTGCCGCGCCTGCCGGGGAAGGAGACGGAAACTGCCGCGCCTGCCGGGGAAGGAGGCGGAAACTGCCGCGCCTGCCGGGGAAGGAGGCGGAAACTGCCGCGCCTGCCGGGGAAGGAGGCGGAAACTGCCGCGCCTGCCGGGGAAGGAGGCGGAAACTGCCGCGCCTGCCGGGGAAGGAGGCGGAAACTGCCGCGCCTGCCGGGGAAGGAGGAGGAAACTGCCGCGACTGCCGGGGAAGGAGGAGGAAACTGCCGCGACTGCCGGGGAAGGAGGAGGAAACTGCCGCGACTGCCGGGGAAGGAGGAGGAAACTGCCGCGACTGCCGGGGAAGGAGGAGGAAACTGCCGCGACTGCCGGGGAAGGAGGAGGAAACTGCCGCGACTGCCGGGGAAGGAGGAGGAAACTGCCGCGACTGCCGGGGAAGGAGGAGGAAACTGCCGCGACTGCCGGGGAAGGAGGAGGAAACTGCTGCGACTGCCGGGGAGGGGGGGGGGGGGGGAAACTGCTGCGGCTGCCGGGGAAATAGGAGGAAGCTACTGTGACTGCTTGTGAAATAGGGGAAAGCTGCTGTGCCTATTTGGGAAGTAAGAAAAAGATACTGCGACTACTAGGGAAGTAGGAGGAGACTGCTGTGACTACTCAAGGAAAAGGAGGAAGCTGCTCTGACTACTTTGGAACTAGGGGGAAGCACTTTTAATATAGGGTACCAAGACGGAGGAGTTGTGAGTATCAAGGAAGTAAGGGGGAAGATTCTGTGTCTACTGAGGAATAGTGGGGGCAACTGCATGACTTCTGGAAGAGCGGACATGGATGACAATTTTACTGATGAAGGGCGTGCTGCTACCGTATATGGGTTTGGCCTAGTAATCAGTATGGCCCCCTCAGGGTTAGGCTTCGGCTTCCTCTTCTTAAATGTGCATCAGTGGTCTGTTATCCAGGCTGTGTGGCCTCAGACGGGCCCTACAGGAGCTCCTTGCTGGCTTGATATAAGACAATATATACCAGTACATAATATTGGTGAAGGTCTCCACCGGTGAAAGGTGGAAGGGAAACCATCAGAGGCGGAGGATTGCTCCCAGTTTCACAAGAGTTAATCTCTCATCCTCTTCTCCCCAGCCTTCATTTCATCTACCTAATACTCCCGGGAACATTTACATATAAACTCTCTGACCTCAGAAGAAGCAACTAATCAATAACTCAGCACGCCAGCCAGGAGCTGTGGCCAAACCGAACGGCTGAGAGTTCGGGGAGCGCACAACCAAACATCAAAGCAAACTGGCGCAATGCCAGCTGCTCGCGCCCAGGTATGAACATTTACCACTTCCCAGCGAGACTCCGTCTTCCAGCTCCAATGCTTGCAGTATCGGGAGAAAAGCTGAGTCGTATCCAAGGTGAACGGAAACACATGGACCCGTTGTACCTTTACACAGAGTCCTTGATGACGTCATAAGAGCTTCAATGCAAACGAGCTATTCTTATTAACAAAAAGTGTAATGGCCGCACCGTTCCCGGTGAAGTAATTAATAAGCTTTCTGTTGATGATTTCACAGCTGGAGAAGGCAGGAGTCAAAGAGCTATCAAAAACCGATGCAAGACCGTGGCAGTGTCATCCGCAGGTGACAGTGAATATCGGGAGGGGGGACAGAAAGCTACATAAACACTGCAGCTTCTGTGCATACACATGACATTACTGTCCTGAACTACATCCTGTATTATGCTCCAGAGTTGCACTCACAATTCTACTGGTGAAGTCACTGTGTACATACATTACTTATCCTGTGTTACATCCTGTAGATCTTTTATTATAAAAGTAAAAAACACAACAAAGACAAACTGTAACAATAAGAATAACCATATAAAGCAATATAAGGCCCTTCACCCACAGTCCGTGATCCATAAACAAAGTAAATGTCCATATCGGGGTTTCCCCCCGCCGTACACACCCACACACATACACCCTCAACATATAACACAATATGCAACTATATACCTAAAGTATAAAACTATGTAAACTATTACTCCAGGTACAGCCGTAGCGCACTGTACCCATAGAAAACAAATGTAAGCAATAACATAAATAGCAAGATAAATAACCAAATATAAACAGAAAGACCGAGCCAAACTGGCATAAAAGAACTAAGGCCGCCTGCACACGGGCGGAAATCCCGCAGCGGGATTTCCCGCGGGATTTCCGCCACTGAAAGTTTGCATAGGAGTGCATTACAATACGCACTCCTATGCAGACGGTCGCGGTTTGGCCGCGCGAAATCTCACGCGGCAAACAAATTGCGACATGTCCTATTTTTGTGCGGAGCACACACTCACCCGGCCGCCGGCACATGAAAGAGCTGGGGCCGCCAGGCGCGGGAGAGTACGCGCTCGTCCCTGCAGGCTCTCGGGTCGGGTCCCGCGGCGAGAATTCTCACTGCCAGATCCGACCAGCTCGTCTGCAGGCGGCCTAAAAGTATATGTAATTTAATTTTTTTTTTTTTTGGGGTCCCCAGTGCAGCTTGGGGGCCAAGCTTGCTCCATCAGTCCGTGCCCAGAGTTCAGTTCAGGACGTGCCCAGCCACACCAGAGTTTTTTTTTAAATTTAAGTAATACCACACTGTGCCCGCCGCAGCCTGGGGGCCATGCCCGCTCCACCAGTCCGTGCCCAGAGTCCAATGTTCGGGACGTGCCAGGCTACGGCTGAAGGCGTGAATCCCACTCCCCCCAACTCCCCACCCAACCTACCTACCACCCAAAACGTGAATATATACAATATACAATAACCATAATACACTCCAATACCAACATGCGTAATATATACTATAGACATAACCCGAAAGCCTAAGGTCGGCTCTCCTGCAGCCCTACTTTACTCCATCTTGCCCAAACCAAAACAAAAAGCTTCATGGTGCACTCACAGCCCGCCACCGGGATTGGAGGTGATAAGCCGGGCACAGACATCGCAATGTACTATCCCTTGAATTTAAAAAAAAAAAAAGTCTCCCTATTCTTTCCCTCATTTGCCCTAGACTGTCCTTAGTCTGACCCTCAGTCTGACCCTTCATAGAAAACCTGTCCCTGCCCTATCCCTCCTCTCTCCCTATCCTGTCCCTCCTCTCTCCCTACTCTGCCCCTAGAAGATTAAGAAAAGACTGTCCCTAACGAAATACAAGCCCTCTCCATAGGAGAGAAGCCTTCGATGTGCCCAGCCTCTCATACTCCAAAGAACGCACCTTCACCAGGTCACCCAGGATGTTCCTACATACCGTATCCACGGGGAGGACATTCAGTTCCGTCGAGATTAAACACCGTGCACTCCAGATGTGGAACCTGACCACTAGGCTAACTAGAAATAAAGTGCAGCGGTCCCTGCCACCGAGACCTCTGAAAGCTCCATAAGCCCACTCCGCATAGGAGAGGTGTGCCAGCTGACGCCAGCCTATGGAGACCCCTACCCGTTGGTATACCTCTGTATTAAAGGGGCACTGAAGCAGGAAATGCTCCATGCTTTCCAGCACGTCGCTGCACTCCTGACGGGGGCAACCCCTGTCAATCAGAGGCCTGCTCTTCAAGTTACCCCTTACATACAGTCTCCCGTGAAAGCAGCGCCAAGCCAAGTCCCAAAACTTCAAGGGGACCCGGGTTGAATTCAGTAAACGTAACCCTCCCTCCAGGTCCCGACTTGGGCAGTCCTTGAGCGCCAGGGGCTTCTGGAAATGGGTCAACAGGACTCTTTCATCAAGGAGCCGCCTCGTCAGAGTCCTGATCTCCCACATCCCCAGACCCCACCGGCGTATCACCTTCAGAACCAAGGTAGCGTAAGCCGGGAGATATCCGTGCTGCGTGCGAAGGTCCTTCACTCGCCCTCCTGTCTCCCATTCCTGGAAGAAGGGCCGAAACCATCCCCTGCAGGAGTAGACCCATGGAGGAGCCCTCTCCTGCCAGAGGTTGCCTATGTTGATCTTAAAAAAGGTGTCTACAAGAAACACCACGGGGTTGACCATAGACAACCCCCCTAGTCTCCTCGTGCGGTATGTAACATCTCTCCTGATCAGGTTTAACCTGTTCCCCCACAACATTGGGAAGAACAGGTTGTAGACCCGGGTCCAGAGAGGCTCTGGCAAAATGCATACGCTGCCCAGGTAGATGAATAAAGGGAGCAGGTATGTTTTGACCAGGCTAACTCTTTCCCGAAGGGTCAAAGACCAACCCTTCCCCTGATTTACCTTCTGAGTGGCACCATCCAGCCTGTCTACCCAATTTTGCATGGGGTAATCCCCCTGGCCAAATTTGATGCCAAGAACTTTTGCTAAAGTCTGGGGCACCGGAAGAGTGTCCGGGAGATCAAACACAGCATCCCCCCTTCCTAACCAGAGACTCTCGCACTTATCCCAGTTGACCCTGGACCCAGATGCCTCTGAGTAGCCATCCACCTCCGACACCACAAACTCCGCCTCCTCCCTTGAGGATACGAAGAGCGTGACATCATTGGCGTATGCCACTGCCCTCAGGGTAGCCTCCGGCACCGCCCGGTCCATCCCGACCCCTGCTATAGGTCCACGATCAACCCTCCTAAGGAAGGGATCTATCGCAAACACATACAACAGGGGACTTAGAGGACAGCCTTGATGGACACCGGACCCCACCTCAAAAGGGCGGCCAAGCCAACCGTTCACCAGCGGGAAAGTCTCAGCTCCTGCATACAATGTTCGCAGCCAATCAACAAACCCCACTGGCAGGCCGTATCTCAGAAGGACTGACAAGAGGTACTCGTGATTAACCCGATCAAACGCTTTGGCCTGATCCAAGGACAGCAAGTACCCCTCCCAGTGACCAGCCCTACCCTGCTCCACTGCCTCCCGGACACCAAGAACAGCGCTAAAGGTGCTACGGCCTGGAACAGAGCAATGCTGGGCCCCCGAGAGGAGCCGGGGTGCAAATTTGACCAACCGATTAAACAGCACTTTTGCCAGAACCTTCCTGTCCGTATTGAGAAGCGCTATGGGACGCCAGTTCTCAATACGGCTCAAGTCTTTACCCTTTGACAGAAGGATCAAAGCTGACCTCCTCATTGACTTTGGCAGAGTGCCCGAAGAAAGACACTCATTTAATACCTGCGTCAAGAGGGGACTCAAGAGGTCCTTGAAGGTCTTATAATACTCGGATGTTAGTCCATCCGGTCCTGGCGATTTTTTGAGCCGGAGCCCATCAATCGCCAGTTTAACTTCCTCTATTCTGATCTCTCCTGTCAAAACATCAAGAGAGGTGTCTACCCCCGGCTCAGGGACAGTTTCAGCCAGGAAAGCCAACATCACTTCCGAATCTAGATCCCTCTTTCCCAAGAGTTGCGAGTAGTAGGATCTGACGACCTCCAGAATCCCTGATCTGGATCGATTCAGGGATCCTGTACTATCGATCAGTCCAGTGACCACTTTACTATTCACTGACATCTTACAGTTTCTGTAAGGGTCGGGTGAGTGGTACTTCCCAAAATCCCTCTCAAATACCAAGGATGCGTGTCTATCGTACTGGCACTTCTTGAGCAAAGATTTCACTCTGGAGATCTCCTCGCGGCTACCTCCAGTCAAAACATGATGTTCGAGTTTCCTCCTCAGGCCGTTGTACAGGCGGTACCTGTCCAGGCATCTGAGGTTGGAGAGCTCTCGGAAGAACCTCGCCGCCCTCCTCTTGAACATCTCCCACCACTCTGACTTACTGCTACAGAGATCCAGTAATGGTACCTGGGTCTGCAGAAAATCCTCAAAGGACTGTCTTATCTCTGCTTCCTCCAGGAGTGATGAATTCAGTCTCCAAAAACCTCTGCCCATCCGGGGGGCTCTGCAACATTCAGAGAAAACAATATTAGACAGTGGTCGGAGAATTCCACCTCAACAACGGACACTGGTGAAGAGATGGCTTCCTCCTTCAAATAAAACCTGTCTATTCTAGACCTGCTCTGACCTCTATAATAGGTGAACCCCTCGTGGCCTGGGGTGTGCCGGATGTGGACATCCACCAGGCGAGCCTCGCTAGCTATGCTATTAAGTGCGACGCTGTCAAAAGTCAACCGCTTGTCTCCAGAGCCTCCCCTATCACGGGCTCTTGTGACTGCATTAAAGTCACCTCCAAAGACAACTTGGCGGCTGGTAAAAAGGTAGGGCTTGATCCTCATAAAGAGACTCTTCCTGTCCTTTTTTGACTGGGGACCGTAGATGTTGACAAGTCTTAATTCTTGTCCCTTCATGAGGACATCTAAGATCAGGCACCTTCCCATTTCTAATTCAATAACTCGTCGGCATTCAACCGCTGCGGTAAAAAGGACCGCCACTCCGCTATACGGCTCGGCCGCAAGAGACCAGTAGGAAGGGCCTGACCTCCATTCCCTTTCTGCCTTATGTATGGCTGCCAAATCAGACAGCCTGGTCTCCTGCAAAAATAAAATGTCGGCTTCAACGCGGCCGACAAAATCAAAGGCCGCAAATCTAGCCGTATCAGACTTAATGCTGGCAACGTTAATTGACGCCAGAATCAGCGGAGTGGGTGCCGCCATCATGAGTGATTAAATTAGACTGCTTTCTTCCTCACACCCGCTTCCTCTGGGTCAGAGGAAAGCCCCTTGCCTCTTTTTTTGGACACAGATGTGTCCATAGCAGGGGATCCCCTGACCCCGTCGTCCTTGTTTCCAGGTTCTAGAGTAGCCTCCACCCCGGGAGGAACTATGCCTTCACGAGGTGGAGACTCAGCGCCCCTTGTTGACCCTTCCTTTGCCCTAGGAACCTTGCCCTCCGCCTCCCCCTCAGAAGAGGAGGAAGAGATGTCTCGGAGGGCTCGGAACCTATTGGAGAGTCCAACTGGAGGTGAGCAGGCTTTTCCTTCCAGTAGTTGGTCCGGGGTGGGAGAAGATCTTGAATCCCCCCTTCGTTTCCTCCTCGTGGCACCTAGCTTACGCCGTTTCTCTAGCCACCTCTTGCCTTCCTCATCCACACTTTCACAGTGGGAGGAATGTGCAGAGTTGGTCTCCTCCCTCTGGATCCTCCTGTCCTCCTCATCTAAATCGCTGTCCCTCAAAGCCTCAGCCGCGAGATTTGCTTCTGGAACAGGGGCCACCATCGACCCACCTGCTGTGGGTGCTCCTGTCAGCTCCCTGCTCCGTCTGCGTTTCTCCTGACGCCTCTGCTCCGCAGGCGACTTTTGCCGGTTCTTCCCTGGCTCCTGAGCTCCTCCACCTCTGCTGGTCCCCTCACCCCCGGAGGCCACATCATGACCCCCATCTGTAGGTGCTGAGACCGCATTGGCAAAGGAGCGCGGACAGCGTCTAAATGGGTGACCAAGGTCACCACACAGGTTACACCTAATCTCCGCACAGGAGGCGGCTAGATGACCCAGAGCCCCACACAGAGCGCACTTCAAGATCTTACAAGCGGCGCTCAAGTGTGAGGGGTCGCCGCACCTGTGGCAGAGCTTCGGCTGCCCCTGGTAAAAGGCCAAGATACGATCCCTGCCGAGGAAGGCTGCAGATGGTATGTGAGCCACTGAGTTTCCTAAACGCTTCAGCTTGACCATAAACGTCCAGGCCCCAAACCATATGCCGTGCTCATCCCTGTTCTTTTGGGGCATCTCCGTCACCTCTCTGTACCTACTGAGCCACGTCATGATGTCAAAGCAAGAAAGTGACTCGTTACGAGTCAAAACTGTCACCTTCTTGATACCGTTCTGGCGAGACACCACCTGGATGGCAAAGTCTCGCCAGCCAGGCTCGTTTTTCACCAGCTCGTAATTCCCCCAGAAGATTTCTAGGCCCTCTGGGCGAACGAAACTGATGTCAAACTCAGACGTGCCATAGGGATGGATCAGGGCAAAGATGTCAACCGCCCTGAAGCCCATCTTCAGCAGAAGCTCCACTACCCTTGCCCTCGGGGGGCATGCATCATTGCCTCTCCAACGAAGACGGACCACATTCCTACGACCTGCGTCCTGCCCGGGTGTCGGTAGGGACCATACGGTCTCCCCCCTTTGCTCTCAGAAGGCACCCAAGCCATGTCTCTCTTTCCAGAGAGATAGGTCCACCTCTCTTCCTCCAACTGTGATTGTACTCTCCCCCTTCCGTAAAGCCTCCATGAGACACTGTTGCAAAACGCCCTCTCTAGAGCCTGGAGACAAGGAGGACCCACTCCCCCCAGCGGCGACACTGGCATAACTCCTAGCAGTTGTTGTCGCCGCTGGAGGGGAGACTGGACCCCGTGACCCCTCTGGCCTAACTACCTTATCCCCTGGGCCTCCAGATTCCTGGCTGCCAGGGGTACCCGAGGTGCCCGGAGGCCCAGCAACTGCAGAGAACCGTGTACCCTCGGCCTTGTCCCTTACATCCGCCACACATTCATCCCCGGAGCTACCACTTTTTTCCTTGGATCATGTGGTCCATGGGTCCTGGCCTCTCCAGAGGTAGATGGTAAAACCTCCGGATTTTTGCTTGTGTTTTTACTTTTTATTTTTTGCCTCCGCATCACTGGAGGCGCGGGATCCGGCCTGACTTGCTCCCAAATTATGGGAGACCCCAGATTTTAGGTCCGCAGCCCCCTCCGCATCACAGGCAGCACTTGCTGCATTAGTGGCACCGCTGCCACCCTCCTTGCGTTGCCACGACCTGCATGTGTACTGGTCTTTACTGTGCCTTTCTTACTGACCTCCTTGCCCTTGTTACCAACTAACACAGGGACAGGGGGTCTGACCAGCTGGGCCCTTTTCTCCCCAATTTCCCGCTCCAGGCCCACCACAGAGCCCGAGCCAGGAGGGTTTTTGGGGTCAGAACTCTGAACCAACTTTGCAGCCAGACCAGAGCTCCCAGGGACGAACACAAGCTTTTCCTGCAGCTTCTCCGGTTTCTTTTTCTTTATCTTTGTGTCCTGCTCTGGCAACTCGTCGCCAAACATGAAGCCCCCCATATGTACAGAGGCTTCCGGCTGCGGGGTCTTCTGTAGCTGCAGCCTTCCCGTTCTTCCCTCCACCTCAGATTCCCCTGAGGTAGAAGGCAGCGCAATCTCTTCAGGTAGCATGTCTCTGGGACTTGTAGTGCCTCTGGGCGTTGGTGCTAAGTCTTGAGAGCATACAGGCTGCTCCAGGGTCTCCTGCACATCCTCAAACAACTCTTCATCTGAGGCTTCACCATCACTTGACTCTGTTTGCTCTTGGTCACTGCACCTTGCCGCCATCTTAGCAAACCGGTCGTCATTTAGTAACTTTTCCTTAAAGGGCCCGCTCTCCTCCAGGATCTTTGCCCTCACTGCTTCCCACATCTTGATGCAGTCCTTGCACTTTTTTACTGCCCTCCTGGCTTCTGCCTGTTTGTCTTTGGAAGCTTTTTGCTCCATTATCATCTTGGCATCACAGAGCTTCCCCTTTTGCATCACCAACATTTTCCCTGCAAAGTTGTAGTCATTGATATTCTTAGCCAGCCTGGAGGCCAGCTCAATCACGGATTCCTCCTTCTTTTTGTCACTCCACATTCCCGTGCTTACCGGTATCTGCGGCTCACCTGCTCTCCTGCGGGTCTGGCTGCGCCTAACCATCTCACTCCCGGTGCTGTCGGAAGCTGCCGGGCTGACAAACGGAGCCACGCTGCTACAGCCACGGCCCGGACCCAGCCTCTTCTTACCTCCAGCAGCTCCTGTCTTCTTGCGGGCTGCTGGCTTTTCTGGCACCCGTGGCAAAGTTTTTTCAGAAGACTCTGATGCCGGCACTGCCATCACTTCCCTCCCTTCCCCCGAGTGGCCCCGGGGGGAGGAGGTGCGGGACTCCATATCCAACAAAGCCCAGAAAAGTGCACCTTCTCTGGGATCCAAATTCAGCAAAACCTCCTTCTCTGACCACACCCTGGAAGTTGCAGAGCTTAACCAGCACACACCTACTCCAGAAGCTGCACTCACTATTCTGCTGGTGGAGTCACAGTGTACATACATTACTTATCCTGTTCTGATCCTGAGTTACATCCTGTATTATCCTCCAGAGCTGCACGCACTATTCTGCTGGTGGAGTCACTGTGTATATACATTACTTATCTGGTACTGATCCTAAGTTACATTCTGTATTATACTCCAGAGCTGCACTCACTATTCTGCAGGTGGAATCACTGTATACATACATTACTTATCATGTACTGATCCTGAGTTACATCCTGTATTATACTCCAGAGATGCAATCACTATTCTGCTGGTGGAGTTACTGTGTACATACATTACTTGTTGTAATACACATCCTGTTGTATACCTCTTAGATGAAATTAGAGGTTGTACTGTGAGATCACAGTGAGGCCTTCACCTGGGACTCCGACCGCAGCCTGGACCCTATATTCTTGTATCTTGTCACCACCAGGCTGATAGGTGGAGAGGGGCTGAGATGAAGGGAACGCCCAGAGCTTCTTATTGGCAGCCACATACACACCCTCACTGCTGTGCCCACAGCTCTGTGCTAGCTGCTGATTGGCTGCTTTTATGCACATCCTCAGGGAGCTGCAGAGAGCAGTAGCTCCTGAAGAGGCTTCACAGAAGGGGGATTGGAAAGGCTTCACAAAGGGAGGGATCTCCCTCTGTGTCACTGGGTTGTCATGGTAACAGGACGCCAGATACAAGCGTACCTAAATCAATAGTGTACAAAAAAAAAGACTTTTAAAAAAACAACCTCTTTTGCTCTTCTTTCCCCTATTTTCATGAAGCACATTAAACATTTACGTTAAACCCCACATATGTGATATCGCCCATTAATATGTCATATGTGATATCGGCCAAGGACATGAAGCCTAAGGGCTCCTGCCCACGGACGGAGTGGGATACGCCCGCGGTTTAACACCACGGGAATCCTGCGGACATAACCAAAAAGTCTCTGCTTGTGATAGCGGAAAAACGCGCGTTTTTTTTCTGCGGTGTCCAGGAGGTGTCATTTAATACTATATTAATGGCGACCTCACGAGGTGGAAAAACGCGCATACAGCATGCCGCGATTATTTTCCCGCAGCGTAAATCCGCAGCAGCATCATGCCGCCACGGGAACTGCTGCAGAAATCCCGCCCTAAAGGGGAGAATGCCGCGGCTGGAACCACTGCAGAAATCTTGCCATAAAGGGGAGTAGCGGCGATATCACATATGTGGGGTTTAACTGAAATGTTTAACATGCTTCATGAAAATAGGGAAAAGAAGAGCAAAAGAGGGTTTTTTTAAAAAAGAAAAAAAAAGTTTTTTTTGTTTTTTTTTTGTACACTATTGATTTAGTCAGTGGCAGAGCAGTATGCTTGTATCTGGCGCCCTGTTGCCATGACAACCCAGCGACACAGAGGGAGCTCCCTCCCTCTGTGAAGCCTTTCCAATCCTCCTTCTGTGAAGCCTCTTCACCGAGCTGTTGCTCTCTGCAGCTCCCTGGAGTTGGCTGAAGGTGTGTATAAAAGCAGCCAATCAGCAGCTAGCACAGAGCTTTGGGCACAGCAGCGAGGGTGTGTATGTGGCTGCCAATAAGAAGCTCTGGGCGTTCTCTTCACCTCAGCCCCTCTCCACTCATCAGCCTGGTGGTGACAAGATATAAGAATACCCCCACAACCTTCTGTCCTGTATGTATGGGAAGCTTGTGCTATTTTGATCTTCCATTGTAATTTAGTCCCACACTTCCTCTCTTCAAACTTGGTTGGAGGCAGGACATTGATGGCGGAGACACTTGTGACATAGCAACAGTTTTGCTACTGGTGCCCAAAAAGTTGGTGTCAGCAGCCCCAATACGCAAGACAGGAGAGCAGCTCCTGGCCGTGGCTACAACAAAACTCCTCCATTCGTCAGCGTGGCAGTGTCCAACAGCAAGGGAAGCGTGATGGTGACTGTCAGCCAGACCCGCTAGAGAAAAGGTGAGCCAAAGACCCTGGCTAGATTGCCCAAGTGGAGAGATAAACGGAAGGACAGATCTGTAAGGGCACTGGTCTCCAATTGGCTGGGAATATAAATGATTATGAGATTGCAGAAAGCAGATCATCTTACAAAAGGAGAAACTGCAGTCTGCTAAGCTGCAGAAACACTAGACAGCATCCACAGAAGGAAAAACGGAAGCCAGGGGGGTAATAAAAAAAAAGAGCCAGAAACTGCATTAAGGTGTGGGAAGAGGTCAGAGACTACCGGAGAGCCCCCCTTTAAGAAGACATCGATCAATGACAATCAATTTGCCAAGATGGCTGCAGGATGTAGTGGCCATAACCAAACTGAATCATCAAGTGATGAGAGCCTTCGAACAGTCACTGACACAGAGCAGCACTACAAGTACCAGAAGCCTCCTGCTTGAGCAGATTGGACTGACAACTACCTCGGGAGACTCTGAAGTAGAGGAAAAAAGTAGGAAAGTAGGAGTGCTGCAGAAGTCCCCACAGCCAGAAGCCTCTTTAGACATGGGGCGGCTTTCTTTTTGGCAATGATTTGTCAGAAGAGGACTCGACGGTCCGTAAAAAGATCAGTTTCCTCAACCCAAGAGCCCTCATGACTTGGGTTGTGTGACGAGCCTGGCGCGGAGGGTTGGGAAGAACAGGGTTAAGCTCGTCAGACCCCCAGTACCTAGTTGGTAATGGGGATGGACAAATCAGTAAGAAAGGTGCAGGAAAGGCCAGTACTGCTTGAGGTGATGGAGGTAACGGCAAAGAAAGTGGCAGCGGTGCCACAAATAATATAGCAAGTGGTGCCTGTGATGCGGCGGGGGCTGCGGGCCTGAAATCTGGAGTCTCCCATGATCAAAGAGTATGTCAGACAGGATGCAGAGGCCAAAAAGAGAAAAGGGAAAAATAAAAACAGGAAAAAGAATAAGAACAAAAATGCAGAGTTGTTACTATCTACTTCTGGGCGAGACCCAAAAACTAGCCGATCCAGCGAAAGCAAGGAATGAGGGAGAGGATGATGCTGGGGATGAGGGAGAGGATGTTGATGATTATGGAGAGGATGCTGAGGATGAGGGGGGGGATGCTGGGGATGAGGGAGAGGATGCTGAGAATGAGGGAAAGGATGCTGAGGATGATGGAGACAATTCTGGGCATGCTGGTTGTGCCTCTGCTGCTGTAGGCACCTCGGGTACCTCTGGCAGTTTTTAAGCTGCACAAGTGGATGCTGGTACGGAAGGAGAATCATGGGATAGCAACACAGTAAGGGAAGAGGGGGCGCAGAGTGACAACCTCTGGTAGGAGTTATGCCAGTGTTGCCGCTAGAGGGAGGGGGTCCTCCTTGTCTTCAGGCTCTAGGGAAAGCGTTTTGCAGCGGTGCCTACTGGGAGCGTTATGGAAGGAAAAGAGCTCAATTACAATTGGAAGAAGAAAGGTGGACCTGTCTCTCTGGATAGAGAGACACGGCTTAGGTGCCTTTCGAGAGCAAAGGGGAGACTGTTTGGTCCATAGCGACACCTGAGCAGAACGTAGGTCGTAGGAATGTAGTCTATCTGCGCTGGAGGGGGAATGATGCTTGTCCCCCAAGAGGGAAGGTAGTAGAGCTTCTACTGAAGATGGCTTCAGAGCAGTTGATATCTTTGCCCTGATCCATCCCTATGACATATCTGAGTTTGACATCAGATTTGTTCGCCCGGAGGGTCTAGAACTCTTTTGGAGGAATTATGAGATGGTGAAAAACGACCGGCTGGTGAGATTTTGCCAGCTAGGTGGTGTCTCACCAGAACGAGATCAAGATGGTGGCCATTTTGACCCATTACAAGTCACTACCTTGCATTAATATTATGACATGGTTTGTTCAGTACAGGGAGGTGATGGGCATGCCTAAAAAGAACAAGGATGACCATAGCATCTGGTCCGGGTCATGGACCTTTATGATCAAGCTGAAACGTTCAGGCAACTCAACATCTCACATACCACCTATGGCCTTTCTCGTCAGGGATCGTATCCTGGCCTTTTACCAGGGGCAGCCGAAGCTCTGCCACAGGTGTGGCGACCCCTTGCACCGGAGCAATACTTGTCAGACCTTGACGTGCGCTTTGTGTGGAGGTGTTTGTTATCTAGCTGCCTCCTGTGCAGAGATTAGGTGTAACCTGTGTATTGATCTCGGTCACCCATTTAGCCGCTAGGAATGTAAAGCAAAGACCAGGCAGCATCAGATGAATTTTCGAGACAATTTCCAAATCGTGGCCGAAACGTCACAGGTTTTCCTTTGATGGAGGAATAAAGATTTGGAAATTGTCTTGAAAATTCATCTGATGCTGCCTGGTCTTTGCTTTACATTCCTGATGACTACTGGGTCGTGATCCGGACCAAGCTAGGCTGTTGCATCCACCTGCTCCTCGCTGCATTTGCGGCAGAACGACTGAGACTGGTTTGGAGAGAATCTATGTGAGTGCTGCTGTTGATTTTATTATTTACACCCATTTAGCCGCTGTCTGCACTCCTTTGCCAATGCGGTCTCAGCCCCTACGGATGGGGGCCATGATGTGGTCTCTGGAGGAGAGGGTGGGCAAGCTCAGGGTCCAGGGAAGAGGCGGCTAAAGATGGCTACTCGGCAGAGGCTTCTGAATAAATGCAGGCGGAGCATGGAGCTGACAGGAACCCATGTGGCTGATGGGTCAATTCTGGCCCCTATTCCATTAACAAACCTTACAACTGAGGCTTTGAGGGACAGTGAGTTAGATGAAGAAGACAAGAGGGTCTAGAGGGAGGAGGATGAGACAAATTCTTTGGATTCCTCCCACTATGAAAGTGTGGATGAGGAAGGCATGAGATGGTTAGAGAAAAGGCGCAAGCTAGGTGTAACGAGGAGGAAACAAAAGGGGGATTCAATATGTTCTCCCACCCCAGGCCAGATGCCTGCTCACCTTCAGTTGGACTCTCCATTATGTTTTGGGTCCTCCAAGACAGCTCTTCCTCCACATCTAAGGGTGAGGCTAAGGGCAAGGTTCTTAGTGCAAAGATAGAGTCAACAAGGGGCCCTGAGTCTGTTCTGGGGCCTGGAGATAAGGACAACTGGGTCAGGGGACCCTTTGCCATAGACACATCTATTTCCCAAAAGAGAAAAAAAGGGACTTTCCACTGACCCCAAGGAAGGTGGTGCGTGGAAGAAAGACGTCTAATTTAATCACTCACTCCGTTGATGCTGGTATCGATTAACGTTGCCAGCATTAAGTCAGATAAGGCTAGATTTGCGGCCTTTGATTTTCTCAGCCGTGTTGAAGCCGACATTTTATTTTTGCAGGATGCCAGGTTGTCCGATTTGGCAGCCATACATAAGGCAAAAAGGGAGTGGAGGTCAGGTCCTTCCTATTGGCCTGAGCCGAATAGCGGAGTGGTGCTCCTTTTAGCCCCTTTGGTTGAGTTAGAAATAGGAAGGTGCCTGACCTTAGATGTCCTCAAGCTAAGACTTATCAACATCTATAGTCTCCAGTCAAAAAAGAAAGAAGCTCAAACATCTCATTTCAGCTGAAGGTAGCTGCAAGGAGATCTCCAGGGTGAAATCTTTCCTCAAGAAGTGCCAGTACGTTAGACACGCATTCTTGGTTTTTGAGAGGGATTTCGGGAAGTACCGCTCGCCCGACCCTTAGGGATTCTGGAGGTCGTCAAGTCTTACTACTCACAACTTTTGGGAAAGAGGGATCTTGATTCGGATGGGATGTCGACTTTCCTGGCGGAAACTGTCCCCGAGCCTGACATCTCTCTTGATGTTTTGACAGATGTAATCAGGAAAAGCAAGTTAGACTGGCGACTTATGGGCTTCGGCTCAAAAACTAGTCAGTTCCAGATGGCTTAACATCTGAGTATTATAAGACCTTCAAGGACCTCTTGAGTCCCCTCTTGACAAAGGTATTAAATGAGTGTCTTTCCTTGGGCACTCTGCCTCAGTCAATGAGGATGTCAGCCTTGATCATTCTGTCAAAAAGGTAAAGTTTCAAGGTGTGTTGACAACTGGCGTCCAATAGCGCTTTATAATATGGTCAGGAAGATTCTGGCAAAAGTGCTGTTTAATCGGTTGATAAAGTTTGCTCCCTGGCATTGCTCTGTTTCAGGACGAAGCACCTTTAGTGCTGTTCCTGGTGTCCGGGAGGCAGTGGAAAAGGGTAGTGCAGGGTCACTGGAAGGGGTACTTGTTGTCCCTGGATCAGGCAAAAGCATTTGATCATGTTAACCACGAGTACCTCTGTTCAGTCCTTTTGGGACACAGCCTGGTAGTGAGGTTTGTTGATTGGCTTCGAGCATTGTATGCAGGGGCTGAGACCTTCCTGCTGGTGAATGGTTAGCTTGGCCGCCCTTTTGAGGTGGGGTCAGGTGTCTTTTAGGGCTGTCCTATAAAGGCCCATTTACACGGGACGAATGTCGGACAAATGATGCTGGACACTTGTCCTTGTGGGTACTCTCTCACATGCTGCTGCACAGGAGCAAGTATCGCTGGCTCGCTCAGCAGGAGTCAGGGTGGCTGGAGGAGATTTCACTCCCCACTCTCCCCGCCCCTCTCCATTCACTTAACACAGTGGCCGTTCAGTACTGAATGGCTACTGTTTACACTGAACGATCAGCGTTCAGATCATCGTTCAGGATTTTAAGATGCATATAATCCTGAGCGATAATCATTCAGTGTAAACAGCAGCAGTTCAGTAGTGAACTGCCACTGTGTTAGGTGAATGGAGAGGGGCGGGGGAGAGCTCCTCCAGCCACCCTACCTTCAAGGACTGCACAGGAGCGAGGACACACAGGGACGAGTGTCGGGCATCGTTTATCGACATTTGTCCCGTGTAAATGGGCCTTAAGTCCCCTATTACATGTCTATGCTATAGATCTCTTCCTTAGCAGGGTTCATCGTGGACCTATAGTGGGGGTTTGGGGGGGGTCGGGATGGACTGCTCGTTGCCAGAGGCCACTCTAACGGTGGTAGCGCATGCCGATGATGTCACGCTCTTCGTGTCCTCAAGAGGGGCAGACGAGATTCTGCTGTCAGAGGTGGATCGCTACTTGGAGGCATCCGGGTCCAGAGTCAACTGGGATAAGTGTGAGAGTCTCTGGTTAGGAAGGGGGAAATCCTATGTTTCATCTCCTGAACACCCCTCCAGTGTCCCAGCTTTTGGCAAAAGTTCTCAGCATCAAATTTGGCCAGGGGTATTACCGCATGCAAAATTGGGTAGACAAGCTGGATGGTGCCACTCAGAAGGTGAATCAGTGGAAGGGCTGGTCTTTGACCCTTCGAGAAGTCAAAACATACCTGCTCCCTTTATTTATCTACCTGGGCAGCGGATGCATTTTGCCAGAGCCTCTCTGGACTCGGGTCTACAACCTGTTCTTCCTAATGTTGTGGGGGAATAGGTTGAACCTAATCAGGATAGATGTTACATACCGCACAAGAAGTCTAGGGGGGTTATCTATGGTCAACCCTGTGGTGTTTCTGGTAAACACCTTTTTTAAGATCAAAATAGGCAACCTCTGGCAAGAGAGGGCTCCTCCGTGGGTCTACTCCTGCAAGGAATGGTTTCGGCCCTTCTTCTAGGATTGGGAGACAGGAGGGCGAGTGAAAGCCCTTTGCATGCAGAACGGATATTTCCCGGCTTACGCTACATTGGCTCTGAAGGTGATATGCCGCTGGCGTCTGGGGATGTGGGAGATAAGGACTCTTATGAGGCAGCTCGTCGATGACAGAGTCCTGTTGACGCATTTCCAGAAGCCCCTGGTGCTCAAGGACTAAACAAAGTTGAGACCTGGAGGGAGGGTTATGCTTACTAAATTCAACCTGGGTCCCCTTGAAGTTTTGAGACTTGGCTTGGTGCGTCTTTCGTGGGAGACTGTATGTAAGGGGTAATCTGAAGAGCAGGCTTCTGATTGATAGGGGTTGCCCCCGTCAGGCGTGCAGCAACATGCTGGAAATCATGGATCAGTTCCTGTTTCAGTGCCCTTTAATACAAAGGTATACCAACGGGTGTCTCCATTGGATGGCGTACCTCTCCTATGTGGAGTGGGCTTATGGAGCCTTCAGAGGTCTTGGTGGCAGAGACCGCTGCACTTTATTTCTAGCTAGTCTAGTGGTCAGGTTCCACATCTGTAGTACAGGGTGCTTAATCTCGAAGCAGCAGAAATTCCTCCCCATGGATACGGTGTGTAGGAACATCTTGGTTGACCTAGTGAAGGTACGTTCTGTAAAGTATGAGGGGCTGGGCACATCTAAGGCTGCGTTCAAATGGGTTGGAATTGCCACAAAATTTCCATGCAGAAAGTTCGCACAGCAATTACGCCCACGGCTCCTAATCCCGGGATTAGCCAGCAAAGTGGGCGAGAGTTTGCAAAAATCTCTTCCACACACTGCGGTCAATCCGTTGTGGCCAAGCCGCATGAAAACTGACGAGCAACGTGGAATTAAATTCCATAGCATGTAAATTCTTTTCTCTTTTCCGCAGCAGCTGGCCTCCTCGCTATGGGGAGAGAAAGCCGCAGCGGAATGCCGACCGCGAAAGTACTCCAAAACCCGCAGGTTTTGAAGCTGTGCTTTTTCAGCGGAATTGTCTCGTTTTTTGGTGCAGTCATTCCGCGAGAATTCCGCTGAAATTCCATCCCGTATGACCCCAGCCTAAGGCTTCTCTCCTATGGAGAGGGCTTGTTTTTTATTAGGGACAGTCTTTTCTTAACATTCTAGGAGGGTAGAGAGAGAGAGGAGGGATAGGATAGGGGCAGTCTATATAAAGGGTTAGGCTGACAGGCAGATTAAGGACAGTTCAGGACAAATTAGGCAAACGACAGGGGGACTGTTTTTTAAAAAAGGGAAAGTGCATTGCAAAGTCTGTGCATTGTTTATCATCTCTCTCTCTCTCTCTCTCTATATATATATATATATATATATATACATACATACATACATACAGTATACATACATACATACAGAATAGGTTGTACTGTGCATCCAGGTTTCTCACAGGTCACCACACTGTTTCCAGGCTTTGGCATTCTCTGTATTATGGTGATGTTTGGATTTTGCAGCAGAAGTACAGTTGGACGCATTTTCAGGGTGTGAAGGAAATACGGGAAATTAACTCCAATGTGTCAGAATCCCAACAGCTGTCCACTGTGCAAGGCATCGTGGGAAATGTAGTTGTGTTCCAGTGTCACACCCCCTCCCGCCTCTTCTCGTACCTCACGGGCTCCGAGACCACAAAAACTCAGCACATCGCAAAATTGATTGTTAAAAAAAAAATTAAAATCAGCGTAAAGTCGCCTGTCGCTTGCTGAAATTAGAATTAATATGCAGCATTGTGAGAGCAGCGTCCTGACTGCGCAGCTTATTTCCGACAAGTACATAATTATACATGTAACGCCGGCGTTCCCGCTGTTCCGCTTTATGCTTCTGACTACACTTAACTATTCCTGTCATTTTACACACAGGTTATGTCACAGACACAACAACGGAGCCGCCAACGTATCCGCAATTACGCCGTGCGCCATTTATTATTTCATTACGCACAGAACAGACGAAGCTACTCATTTCATAATACTTTTCACTGTCATGTGGAGCCTTTAGGGTTAATATAAGCTAGAGAGGGAGGGGCAACATAACGACACGGTTGCCGACGTTTTACGTGCCACTGCGTAATGGGAAACAGCAGTCATAATGAAAAAGTAAAAAAAAAATAAAAAATCGCCTAGCGGTTAATAGGTAACAGAGATAACAGTTCTGGTAAAAGATGCCCCCGCCGCAACCGTGGAACACGCAAACCGGGAGCGATCTCATTATCAGAGGCGTTGCCATGACAATAGGCTGTTGCCAGGTAGCCGGAGTGAGAATCTGCAGGCCTAAAAATAAAGCTGTTATGCTTCTTATCTCCTCCTCGCGCTGACAGGATGCGCAGGTCCTGCCAGGCGCGGCCATCACAGGACAAGACATGGCGAAGCACTGTGGGAAATGCCACCATACATTACAAGGCGTCTGCACCACCCAAATGATTCTGTCCAGTTATAAATTACAAAAGTTCATGAGAAAGCTGGGTAACGACACCCATGGCCGCCATTGCATTCTGCTTTTTCGGACTCCGGAATACATAAGTAATCCCCATTCCTAAAGGGGAAGACATCAGTGGTGTATTATTGGGGTATAACCCCCAATGGCTGCGACTCCCACCCTCCATTGCCAGCTTCCTGTTGGTGTGTCAGTCTACAATGTAGTTCTGGAATTAAATTCATCATCCGCGTAGAACACAATCGGAGCTGTAGGATTATCGAAAATGGGATGTTGGGTAGTGAAAGGATCGGAGGTCTCAGACCCTCACCAATGTGAGGATGAGTGGGAGTGGAGATCCCCTAGAACAGTGGTGGCAAACCTACGGCACGCAGAGCCGTCGGCCACTCACCATGTTAGTGAATACCGGTAGTGAATGCGACTCCCCTGCTGGTATTCACTCAGCGGCGCTGCTAACTGTGCTGATCCCAGCGCACACTGTGACGTCAGTGTGCAGCCTGGATCCTCCTCTCCCCTCCCATGACGTCTCCTCCATGGTTCCGCAAGAGCAGGGAAGGAGGCATTGGTATTATTGTATCTTGACGCCACCGGAAGCTAGGGGTGTGACAGCTGTCACCAGGAGTGAACGCCCCAGCCATGCCCCTAGCTACAGATTGGGAGACCAGATACAGCAAGAAGGACCAATGGCCCTGGCAGGTGAGACATGTCCCCGGCGTACTCCCTCACCTTTCCCTACCTTGTCAGTGTCCCTGGCACGCTCACTTCTCCACTGCAGCGGCAGCCTGACATCTTTTTCCTGCCTGCTCCATGGCTACAACTGGTCCCCTGCTATCAGTCCCGGAGGGCCGGCGCGCTCCCTTCTTCACTGCAGCAGTGGGCCGGCATATTCCATGCCTGCTCCGCCACTGTCAGTGTGCACCAGCGGGACTGGTCCCCCGCTGTCAGTGTCCCCGTTGGGCCGGCGCACAGGGAAAACATGTACAGTGACGGCATGCAGGCTAACAGCTGGGAGGACAGTGGCGGCGAGGGCACATGGCCAGACACAGCCGGCATTGAATGGGACAGCAGGAAGCACAGTGACAATGGCCACAGAGGGAAGAGGGGTCGGGAGCACACTGTCATGAGCGTGACAGGCCAGGAGCACAGTGTCAGCAGCAGGGGTGGCCGGGGGTGCTGTATCATGAGCGTGGGGGGACCGGCGTAACCCTGGAGTGGCCTCCAGGGTTGGCAAAAAGCTTGGCACACGCTGCTGCTAGGACCTACTTGCAAGTAGCTAATCGGAAGCTAGGGGTGTGACAGGGGCATTCTTGTATCGAAGCCCTGTTACACCCCTAGCTTCCGGTGGTGACAACATACACCAGTACCGGAGGTGTCCGGCAGCAGACACTGACGTCACAGTGTGTACCTGGGATCAGCGCTAGCAGCAGCGGCGAGCAGAGGAGGAGGGGGTATGTATACGGGTCTCAATGAGGAAGGGGTGCTATTACTACTGGGGTGTCACTATTACCGCTGGGCCTGCCGTGGGGTGTCACTATTACCGCTACGGCCGCTGTAGGCCATCACTATTACTGCTTGGGCCACCGTAGGGTGTCACTATTAACGTTGGGGCCACTGAGGGGTGTCACTGTTACCACTTTGGGGTGACACTATTAACGCTGGGGCCGCTGTGGGGTGTCACTGTTACCGCTTGGGCCGCTTTGGGTTGTCACTATTACCGCTGGGGTATGTTTACACATGGCAGAAATTACAGTGGCAAATTCCGCAGCATTTCCGAATCCAAAAAGCTGTCAAAATCTGCACCCCCTCTATTTTGAAGCAGCCCTGTCCTTTTTATAACGACGGAGGTAAAAATCATACGACGTGTTGGCACTTTGCAATAAATAAGTTGGTTTTGGGTTGCAGTTGGGCACTCGGTCTCTAAAAGGTTCGCCATCACTGCCCTAGAACGTGCCACAACTATTGACTTAGACAGCAACTAATGATGTTATTATTTTTATTGTATACTTGAGCACAGAATTCTGGAACATCAACATCTGCAGCAAATGTTTGTCTCCAGCTTCAGTCCCCAGGCTCTGAAAATACAATTACATGTTAAAATTCCAGTAACTGGACAAGCCCACAGCGACAGACGGTCACCCAAACTACTCAGGTAACGCCACAGCAAATAGTAATTTCCAGCTTTTGAACAATATTACCGAGAAAAGTGAGAGGTATCACACCAAGAAGGTCTACAAGACTCTGAGCTCTGTTGCCCCCTGCTGAGTAATGCCCCAGAGTGGAAGGAGAGGTGCTATACATAAGCACATTTATGTATCACAAAAGAGCACAGCACAGCCTGCCGACAAACTAACTAGAAACCTTTTAATGTCATATTATTGTCCCTAAGCACAAGAATATAGCTACTATACTACTGCCTCCTATGTACAAGAATATAATTATTATACTGCCCCTTATGTACAAGCATATAACTACTATAATACTGCTCCTATGTACAAGAATATAACTACTATAATAATGTCCCCTATGTAAAGAGAATATAACTACTATAATACTGCCTCCTATGTACAAGGATATAAATACTATAATACTGCTCCTATGTACAGGAATATAACTAATAGAATACTGCCCCCTATGTACAAGAATATAACTACTATAATACTGCCCCCTATGAGCAAGTATATAACTACTATAATACTGCCCTTATGTACAAGAATATAACTACTATAATACTGCTACTATGTACAAGAATATAACTATTATAATAATGCCCCCTGTGTACAATAATATAGCTACTATAATACTGCCCCCTATGTACAAGAATATAACTAATATAATACTGCCCCTATGTAGAACTATTTAACTTATATACTACTGCCCCCTATGTACAAGGATATAACTGCTATAATACTGGTTAGAGTTAGTTTAAGTGTTAGGCTCACATTATTAGCTGTAAATGGTGTCACATGAAAGCCTTTACACCTAATAATGTATCCCTAACACTTAAGCTAACCTTAGCCGCTGGACTATTTAGTCCAAAACACTTCTCCCACGTTGTCCGCACACGCTGTTCCTCGGAACTACATGATCGGAACGCCGCCAGCCTACCACCTTATGAGGAGCCTGCTCCCTGCTGTGTCCAAGTTAGGAACGCCACTAGGCGTGAGGCGACGCACACATGTTACTGCCGGCAGAGGACGGGGAGAAAAACAGCGGGCAGCCGCCTTCAGCGGCGGAGTACTAGCCCCAGCATGCACAGCTTATATGGCATTCCACAGAGCCGGGAGGGCCACGAGCCGGGAGGGTAGCAGCGTTAGCCCCATTGAAAACATAGGGAGAACATTGCGCTCCCCGGACACAGCTGTGACAGCTATGGCAGGGGATTCCTTCACCCCCACGGGGACCACAGGGATGAAGGAATCCTCTGCCGCAGCTGTCACGGGTGTGGCAGAAGCCCGTGATGCTATCACATTTCTTTCAATGGGGCCAGCACTGCTGCAGCCCTATTGAAAGCAGTGGGTTTTCAGCGATGATTTTCGGGGAAATGCTTGAAATGTAAACCCTTTCCTGAAAATCATAGCAAGCATACTACCCACTATGTACAAGAGTATAACTACTACAATACTGCTCCTATGTACAAGAATATATCTACTATAATACTGCTTCCTATGTACAAGAATACAACTACTATAATACTGCTCCCTATGTACAAGAATATAACTACTATAATACTGCCTCCTATGTACAAGAATATAACTACTATAATACTGCCCCCTATGTACAAGAATATAACTACTATAATACTGCTCCCTATGTACAAGAATATATCAACTATAATATTGCTTCTATATACAAGAATATAACTACTATAATACTGCTTCCTATGTACAAGAATATAACTATTATAATACTGCCACGTTTGTACAAGAATATAACTACTATAATACTGCTCCTGTGTATAAGAATATAACTACTATAATAATGTCCCCTATGGAAAGAGAATATAACTACTATAATGCTGCCTCCTATGTACAAGGATATAACTACTATAATACGGCTCCTATGTACAGGAATATAACTATTAGAATACTGCCCCCTATGTACAAGAATATAACTACTATAATAGTGCCCCCTATGTACAAGTATATAACTACTATAATACTGCCCCTATGTACAAGAATATAACTACTATAATACTGTTACAACGTACAAGAATATAGCTATTATAATAATGCCCCCTATGTACAAGAATATAGCTACTATAATACTAACCCCTATGTACAAGAATATAAGAAATATAATACTGCCCCTATGTAGAACTATATAACTTATATACTACTGCACCCTATATACAAGGATATAACTGCTCTAATACTGCCCCTATGTACAAGAATATAACTACTATAATACTACTCCCTATGTACAAGAATATAACAACTATAATACTGCTCCTATGTACAAAAATATACTATAATACTGCTCCCTATGTACAAGAATATAACTACTATAATACTGCTCCTTATCTACAAGAATATAACTACTATAGTAATGCCCTCCTATGTACAAGAATATAACTACTATAATACTGCCCCTATGTACAAGAATATAACTACTATAATACTGCTCCCTATGTACAAGAATATATCGACTATAATATTGCTTCTACATACAAGAATATAACTACTATAATACTGCTTTCTATGTACAAGAATATAACTATTATAATACTGCCCCTTATGTACAAGCATATAACTACTATAATACTGCTCCTATGTACAAGAATATAACTACTATAATAATGTCCCCTATGTAAAGAGAATATAACTACTATAATACTGCCTCCTATGTACAAGGATATAACTACTATAATACTGCTCCTATGTACAGGAATATAACTAATAGAATACTGCCCCCTATGTACAAGAATATAACTACTATAATACTGCCCCCTATGAGCAAGTATATAACTACTATAATACTGCCTTTATGTACAAGAATATAACTACTATAATACTGCTACTATGTACAAGAATATAACTATTATAATAATGCCCCCTGTGTACAATAATATAGCTACTATAATACTGCCCCCTATGTACAAGAATATAACTAATATAATACTGCCCCTATGTAGAACTATTTAACTTATATACTACTGCCCCCTATGTACAAGGATATAACTGCTATAATACTGCCCCTATGTACAAGAATATAACTACTATAATACTACACCCTATGTACAAGGATATAACTACTATAATACTACCCCTATGTACAAGTATATAACTACTATAATACTGCTCCTAGGTACAAGAATATAACTACTATAATACTGTCCCCTATGTACAAGAATATATCTACTATAATACTGCTCCCTATGTACAAGAATATAACTAATACTGCCACCTATGTAGAAGACTATAACTACTATAATATTGCCCCCTATGTACAAGAATATAACTATTATAATACTACCCCCTATGTACAAGTATATAACTACTATAATACTGCTCCTAGGTACAAGAATATAACTACTATAATACTGTCCCCTATGTACACGAATATATCTACTATAATACTGCTCCCTATGTACAAGAATATAACTACTATAATAGTGCCACCTATGTAGAAGACTATAACTACTATAATACTGCCCCCTATGTACAAGAATATAACTATTATAATACTGCCCACTATGTACAAGAGTATAACTACTACAATACTGCTCCTATGTACAAGAATAAAACTACTATAATATTGCTCCTATATACAAGAATATAACTACTAAAATACTGCTCCCTATGTATAAGAATATTACTACTATAATACTGCCTCCTATGTACAAGAATATAACTACTATAATACTGCCCTCTATGTACAAGAATATAACTACTATTATACTGCTCCCTATGTACAAGAATATAACTATTATAATACTGCTCCTATGTACAAGAATATAACTGCTATAATACTGCCCCTTATGTACAAGTATACAACTACTATAATACTGCCCCTATGTACAAGAATATAACTACTATAATACTGCCCTCTATGTACAAGAATATAACTACTATTATACTGCTCCCTATGTACAAGAATATAACTATTATAATACTGCTCCTATGTACAAGAATATAACTGCTATAATACTGCCCCTTATGTACAAGGATATAACTACTATAATACTGCCCCCTATGTACAAGAATATAACTACTATAATACTGTCCCCTATGTACAAGCATATAATTACTATAATAGTGCTCCCTATGTACAAGAATATAACTATTAGAATACTGCCCCCTCTGTACAAGAATATAACTAATATAATACTGCCCGCTATTTACAAGGATATAACTACCATAATACTGCCCCCACCCCACCCGGCACCCTGTGTAATGAGACAAGATGGATGAGTGAGATGATGTGTGCCATATGGGGCTGCTAGACATATGGATCTTTGCCACCCCTCCAGGGGTAATATCCATCTCCTCTCTGCCCATATATGGGCTGACCAGGTGCTGAACTCATGTCATATCCCATCATTGCCCTACAGCACCATTTGTGACTCCTGCAATGTAGAAGCGATAAGAGGGGAGGTCAGACACACAGGCTCCAAGATAATGTCAGGAATAGGCACAGTCATATGTGTCTTCACCAAGGCACAAAGTGTTCTAAACCTGCAACTGTTTAACCCCATCCTGGCCTGTACTGTGCTATTCTTTCCTTCGTCCTTCATAGACACAATAGGAATGGAAACCATATTATACATAGGCTTCTTTGGATTGCATTTTACTTATTAAAAGCCTATGGTTCTG
Source organism: Eleutherodactylus coqui (assembly GCF_035609145.1). Lineage (NCBI taxonomy): Eukaryota > Metazoa > Chordata > Amphibia > Anura > Eleutherodactylidae > Eleutherodactylus > Eleutherodactylus coqui. The sequence continues at coordinate 52,771,102 of NC_089838.1, read as the reverse complement.
TCCAAATGCTTTTTTGGTGAAAGCCTGGACATACTTCTAAAATAGAGTGCAAATCCAGCTTTATATCACGTATTATACTCCAGAGCTGCATTCACTATTCTGCTGGTGGAGTCACTGTGTAAATACATTACTTATCCTGTACTGATCCTGAGTTACATCTAGTATAATACTCCAGAGCTCCACTCACTATTCTGCTGGTGGAGCCACTGTGCACATACATTACTTATCCTGTACTAATCCTGAGTAACATCCTGTATTAGGCTGGCTGTCCACGGGCGTTGCGGTATCCCGCGGGGGAGATCCGTCGCGGGATACCGCCGCCCGGGAGCAGCAGCTGGATCTGCGCTGTCAGCCTATCTGATAGATAGGCTGACCGCAAAGAATTGCGGTTAATTCGCAGCATGCCGCGTATTGCCGCCCGCGAGCGGAGAATTACAATGATTCTCCGCTCGCGGACAAGAGGTAGCGCTCTCCATAGCAGCGCTATGGAGAGCTTTTACTGTGTTCCTCGCGGCCGGATTATCGCCGCGAGGAACGCAATTCAAACCCGACCGTGGACAGGCACCCTTATACTCCAGAGCTGCACTCACAATTCTACTGGTGGAGTCACTGTGTACATACATTACTTATCTTGTACTGATCCTGAGTTACATCCTATATTATACTATAGAGCTGCACTCACTATTCTGCTGGTGGAGTCACTCTGTAGATGCATTAGTTATCCTGTACTGATCCTGAGTTACATCCTATAGTAGTATACTGTAGAGCTGCACTCACAATTGTGCTAGTGGAGTCACTGTGTACATACATTACTTATCCTGTACTGATCCTGAGTTACATCCTGTATTATACTCCAGCGCTGTACTCACAATTGTGCTAGTGGAGTCACTGTGTACATACATTACTTATCATGTACTGATCCTGAGTTACATCTAGTATTATACTCCAGAGCTGCACTCACTATTCTGCGGGTGGAGTCACTGTGTAGATGCATTAGTTATCCTATTACATCCTGTATTATACTATTATATGCTGGGAGATTTCTCCTCTGAAGACTGCAGCATTCTATCTGTGAAGTACAATACAAGCTTCAGTCACTGGAATTGCCACCCAGCTTTCCCAGACCTCAGAGGCACAGTGCAGCCCCCAGTATGGGCTGGGTGACTCCATATGTATCTATAGGCCCCGGTCTGTGGACTATTTTGCTGTTTCTCGGTTGCATCACGTGGCGCACTGATCCATAAGGTAGGCCATAATGGCGGCAGGTCGATGACAGAGTTCCCACATTGATCGGGTCTGTAGGAAACAGATTATAATCTTAAAGACTTTTAAAAACCTGATCTCAATTAACCATTAAGAAGCCAGGACCACGATTTCCGGGCAAGGATATCAGGCAAACATAGGCCACCCAACTTTCCTAACACCCTTAGTGGTCGAGAGTCCGCCTTATTATCCAGTTATGTTATACTCAGTCCCCTGTAATGCACTTCCTGAGTAGTGTCATTCTTTACTGCGGCCCTATCATTCTGTTTATGAACCGGGAAGATGAGGATGGAGACAGTCCGCATTTGCCAGTAATACTGCCCCCTTTTGTCCTCATTTGCCAGTAATACTGCCCCCTGTTGTCCCCATTTGCCAGTTATACTGCCCCCTTTTGTCCCCATTTGCCAGTTATACTGCCCCCTTTTGTCCTCATTTGCCAGTAATACTGCCCCCTTTTGTCCCCATTTGCCAGTAATACTGCCCCCTTTTGTCCACAGTCAGTAATAATGGCCCCATCCGCAAGTAGTATTCCCATTTTACCCCCATTCGCCTGCATTAATGTTCCCTATAAGTAATCAAATAAAAAATGGAGCACGCTCACCTTCCTTTGTCGCTCCCACCACAGCATGCTCCCCAGGGGTGGGTGGTTGTAACGGCTATGGTTCGGACCACTATGCTGTGCGGGCCCCATAGCTGTTGTGTGGTCTGCCTTTATTGGCAGCACACCACTGTCAACCTCATTCACATCCACTAAATTCCGATGTCGCAGGGCTGCGGTCAAAGTCAGCGTGTAGGCCTAGCCTAATACTGGTCCTGCCTTATATCCTCCAGTCACATCCAGAGCTGAATCTACAAATCTGCTGCTTTCCTGATAGCTCCAGTTTGCAAGCTCTCACATCTTCCTTGCTCCTTCAGCATCTCTACAGGTCATGTGCTTTTCTGGTGAGTTATGGGCTCTTGGGCTCTTGTGGGTTAATATCAGGTATATGTATATATGGAAGCTTAGAGAAAAAAATCTCCCACAATGCACGAGTCCAAAGTGCAGTGATTTATGGGTATAAATCTCATCCCTCTTAGCACATAACGACTATCCTCTGCTGGCACTGGATTTTTTTTTTTTTTTTAAACGCAGCTCAGGATGTGACTGGAGTATAATATTAAGGGGGAAGAGTTTGTCATCTATTTGCTGGTGTGGGAAAACTGTTGTCATGGAGAGAAGTGTCACAACAAATTGCTACAATGTAGAAACCATACTGTAACAAAAGTGCTGCGTAACAGCTGACCGTCATGACCCTTTAGGAGTCGCTGGTCATTTGTCCCCCATGTATAGATAAGATCCATATCACAATCTGTCTATTCACAATGGCTGCGGTAGGCAGGTGGCAACGGTGGCGTGTATTGATAGCGCATGTAATGTATTGCAGTAAGGTGCGCGGCTCTTTAATCTTAATGGAGAAGGTTAATTAACATGTAATTAAGCGGGAGACCCGTGACAGGGGGAGATCTGCTATAATCACATTATTGATTACTTCAGCAGGAGACGCTGCTAATGCAAATCCATCAAATTCAAGAATTTTTGTGATTGTAAATTTTTGACTTTTCCAGGACGGAAGTCGAACCCGAGCGCAGGAAGGAAGAGCGGGCGACATTTGGTGGGTCGCTCAACCAACAGAAGGAAGGGAAACAAAGACTTGTAGTAAATAAAAGATGGGGAAAAACATAATTTAAAGCGGAATCTCACCTAATGCTGAAGTGTCATAAGTCATTACTATTGGGACAAGGCAGCAGCATCAGTCTACAAAAGCATCAACCAGCAGCCAATCAGATCACTAAAACATTCCCAGGACTAAAGTCACCAACAGCCAATCAAATCCTTAGAACACTCCCATGAATAAACTAACCAGCAGCCAATGAGATTGTGAAAACAATCTTAGGACTGAACCAACCAGCAGCCAATCAGGTCCTTAGAACACTGCCTACAGTAAACCAACCAATCAACCGGATCAATGGAACAATCTCAGAACGAAACCAACCAGCAGCCAATCAAATTCTTAGAACACTTCCAGAAGTAAACCAATCAGCAACCAACCAGAGCATTAGGACACTCCCAGAGGTAGTGGTCATTTTACATGGGCTGAATTCTCAGCCGGATGCAATGAGCGGCAATCAACACGCATGCCGATTGGCGCTCATTTCATTTTCTTTTCATTCATTAGTTCCTTTTTTCTTTAATCAGGAATCGACTTAGGCCGCCTTCACACGAGCGGAAATTCCACGGCGGGATTTCCTGCAGAATTTCCGCCCATGGAAAACAAATCGCGGCATGTTCTATTTCTGTGCGGGTCTTGGGCCGCCGCCTCCGCTCTGCACATACACTGGCTGTCCGGCAGCCGGCACATCAGAGAGCCATAGCCACGGGAGCGGGTGAGAGCCGCACTGGTCCCTGCAGGGGCGCAGGTCGGTCCCGCTCCGACCCGGCCATGTGCAGGCGGCATTTGGCCCTATGTGCACAGTGAAATTATATTTAGCAAATCCGCGCGTGAATGAGCTTTCAAAAGAGCACTCCGGACCAATAACTGGCCTGTGTCAAAAGGACCAGAAGCCAATCAGATCTTGAGAACATTCCCAGGACTGAGCTAACCAGCAGCCAATCAGATCATTTACAAGACTGGATTAGTCCAAAGTTAATGAGATAATTAGACCATTCTTCAATTAGACCAACCAGATCAGGTGAACATTCTTGGTGTGACAACCCCAACTCTCAGGACGTCATTTTCCAGCTAGGCGAACTGCGGACAGCGGGGTGGTTGATGTGCACTCTAGACCGATCTTCTCAAGCCGCTATGTACACTTTTTGATTTTGTGCGTCCCCATCCTTCTCATTTCATGCAATTACAAAGCTATGCTATAAGCGTAACGCGAAAACTCGCTAAGGACGACTGGATTGATAACCTTCTCTCCAAACTGCCCTCTCAAATGCAGATAAAGTGCCTAATATCTTCTAAGCGTTCTTACGCCCACAATTACAATATGATTCGATGCCTCAGGGACGGGCGAGCTAGCAAACATGTGACCCACCGACTGATACCAACCGTTATTCTGAATACATTTAATGCAATGCTTCAATCTACTCATTCCGTTTTCTCCTGGAAAATCATACCTCTCCCCCAAAAGAAACTTGTGTAGAGAATGTTTCAGAGCCAACCTGCTGCAGATGGTGGTGGTGTGTGTGTTGGGGGGGGGAGGGAGGTAGTTGTGAACCACTTGCATTGTTTATGGGCTTGCCCCCACAGTTACTTTTTCTGGCAACGACTACACATCTAAAACACATTCTAGACTTGATATTGGACTGACACAGGCTGGGCTCTTTTTCGTCATGTGGTTAATCTGGGTGCAACTATCCCTCGTGGAAGTTAAAAACTTCTTGTTTCATAGCTCCGCCTCAGCATGCACGGCCATCCAGCAGAATTGACTGGCACCAAATATTCCCACATTGCAAGTATTTTTCAAACAGTTTTTTTCATCGTCACAATTCTTGAGCCAAACCTTTTTAGTTTTTCCATTGACGTAGCCGTATGAAGACTTGTTTTTTGCAGTACAAGTTGTATTTTTTTTAATAATATTTTGTTTTTTGGATTTCATCTGTAAGCGTTCAGCATGCATAACTTTATTATTATTATTATTATTGATAAAGACCAGATCGCTGGTCAAAACATCGCTGCAATATTTTTCTGCTATGGGAAAATAAATACTTTTGATTTTCTATGCACCATCTGATGCTGCCATCTTATTTCTACTGCTTTTTTATTATTATTATTATTATTATTATTATTATTATGTGATTACATTATTCTCTGGGTCACTGCAATACCAAGTTTGTACACTTTTAGGTTTTGCTATTTTTGTACATAAGAAACCCTTTTAAAAAAAAAAAAAAAAAAATTGCTTCTGTGTCGCCGCATTCCAAGAGCCTGAAGCGTTTTTCTTTTCCCCCCGACGGAGCTCTATGAGGGCTTCTTGCTTTTTGTGGGATGAGATCGTCTTCATTTATCCAAATTTTGGAAACATATAACATTTTGATTGCTGTGATGCCATTTTTTTCCACAGGCAAAAGTAGCAAATCTGTTTTTATTCATATTTTTAATGGCGTTCACCCTTCAGTATAAATATCATGTTAAAAATGCCTGCGAAACGCTTTAAAAAAACACCTGTGTGAGAAAGGCCCAAGGCCACTCCTACACACAGTGTCAGCAAAACGTTTTCGGACGCAGTAATGCAACAGCAGATTTTAATGCACCCATCATTGTGATGGGTGATGAGGTGCATTAAAAAAAGCGAAAACGCGCCATAATAGAGCAGACAGCGCTCGAAAATCGCGGCATTAGAAAACGGCCTCTGAGAGCCTTTTATAGACCAAGGGGAGAGCTATTTTTTGGGCCTTAGGGTCCATTTAAACAAGACGAATGTCGGGCAAACGACGCCCGACTCTCGTCCCTGTGTGTCCTTGCTCCTGCATGAGAGGTAGAAGCTCTGGCTCGCTCACAGAGCAGCCAGCAGGGGGTGGGGTGGCTGCAGGAGATTTCTCTCCTCTCGCTCTTCCCCACTCCTCTCCATTGACATAAGATAGTGACCATTCAATACTGAACGGCCACTATTTAGATCGAATGATGAGCGATCAGCTCATCGTCCATTGTTCATGCTGCATAAACGATGAGCTGATCGCTCAGTGTAAATAGCAGCCGTTCAGTACTGAACGAACGCTATGTTATGTCAATGGAGAGGGGCGGTTGAGCGTGAGGAGAGAAATCTCCTGCAGCCGCCCCGCTGAGAGCTAATGATACTAGCTCCCGTGCAGGTATACAGGAGCTAGTATGTGCAGGGACGAGTGTCTGGCATCGTTTGCCCCGACATTTGTCCTGTCTAAAAGGGCCTTAAGCTGACAAGACAGTTCATCTAATCACCACAACTCTCATCATTTACATATCTGCCTGAGATGGAAGGGGTTTTTTTGTTTTTTTTTACAAAGAGTGTTTCTTTTTCACTATTTATCTGGACTTTTTGATTCAGTGCCACCCAGTTTCTCTTTTACAGTGTTTCACCTCTTCCCCCTTTTGTAAATTCCCCCTTTCTTCCTATGTTTGCTATTACCCTCCTTAAGGACCAGGCTGTTTTGTACCTAAAGGAGCAGATACTTTTTAGGAATTTTACCCATGTGGTGGTATTCCAACCCTATTTTTTTTCCTTCAGCTAGCAAAATAATTTTTGCTGCTTTTTTCCCATAACATATAGGGCTTTTTTAATATTTTTTTCACTGACTGTTTTTTCCTATTCTTTAGTTTAAAAAGCTATATTTTTTTTTTTTTTTTTTATTTATACTGTATTTTCCGGCGTATTAGACGACTTTTTAACCCAGGAAAATCTTGTCCAAAGTCGGGGGTCGTCTTTTACCCCGGGAATAAGCTGTAGAAAAAAAAATCAATACTCACCTCCTGCGGCATTTTGCGATGATCTGCGGCACTGCTGCAGGCTGTCGTTCCCTCCTCCACACCGACAGAGCATTGCTTTCTGGATGCAGGGCTTGAATGCCCTACCTCCAGAAAGCTAATGCTCTGATTGGCTAACTCAGCCTGGCGTCAGCCAATGAAAGCCGGCGCTAGGTTAACCAATCACAGCCATTTAATGACATCATTGAATGGCTATGATTGGTTAATGCAGCGCCGGCTTTCATTCGCTGATGCAGCGCTGAGTTAGCCAATCAGAGCATTAGCTTTCTGGAGGGAGCGACAGCCTGCAGCAGCACCGTGGCAGGGGAGTATTGATTTTTTTTTCTACAGCGTATTCCCGGTGCATAAGACGAAAGTTGGGGGTCGTCTTATACGTCCAGTCGTCTTACACGCCGAAACGTACATGTATATTTACACTAAAATAAAGTACGGGAATGGGTTTGGATAGAATTTGTATAGTTTTAGATTACTGGGCGCATACAGTGACGGTTTTGGTTGGCGTTGGGTCATTTTTTTATGTGTATATTTTTATTTTATTCTGTAAATTTTTTTTTACTTTTTTTTGTAACTATTTTTTTTACCATCTATGTCCCCCATGATGTCACATAAGACCTCTGGGGGCCATTCACATTTTCTTTTTTTTATTTCTCACTTTTCGACTGTAGCCGCATTCATAAGAGCCCCAATTTTAGGGGAAAACATCCCCGTGTAGTGACATCAGTCACTGGCAGAGCTGATCTGGGTCTGTTAGGACCCTGCAGCTCTGCTCTAACAGGGAACATCCGGCAGTCACTTTGTAGTCTGGAAACAAGAAGGCAGAAGCTTCTCCCTTATCCTCCAGATCCTTTGCTGTGTTGAATAGCTGAGCACCCAAACTGCTCCTGCTTGATTACAGAAGCAGGGACTTTAATCACGCGCCATACATCGGCTATTGGCGGGGATTAAAGCCCAGGACCAAGCGCCAAATAATTATAGCGCTTGGTCCTTAAGGGGTTAATAAAAGCAGGTGATTTAAAAAAAAGAACATTACTAGTTTTAGATCAACCAACAGTCAGTTATAATATTGGAACATTTCCAGGATAAAGGAGCAACCAGTCAAATCAGTGTAGATTAACCAGCAACTAATATAGATCCTTAGAACAGACTGGGCCAGCAAAAAAACAATCAGATCATCTGAACATCTGTAGGCCTAAACCAACCAACAACCACTCAGATCATTGGAATATTCCCAGGACTAGATCAACCAACAACCACTCAGATCATTAGAATATTCCCAGGACTAGATCAACCAATCAGATCATTAGAATATTCCCAGGACTAGATCAACCAATCAGATCATTAGAATATTCCCAGGACTAGATCAACCAACAACCACTCAGATCATTAGAATATTCCCAGGACTAGATCAACCAACAACCAATTAGATCCTAAGAACATTCCCAGGAGTAGATCAACCAACAACCAATCAGATCCTTAGAACATTCCCAGGAGTAGATCAATCAGCAGTTAAGATGATCATTAGAACTTTCCTGGACTGGATCATTCAACAGCCAATAAGACTGAAGCATTCCCGTGGTGAGAGCTTTCTCTCTGTCATCACGTCTGTATGTAGCGCCAACATTTACATCACATGAGCACAGGGGATTATAAATAATTCCCCAACTGGATACAGAGATCCGCTGTGGGATCGTTTCCCTGCACGTGTCTCTTTACGTAAAAATGATTAGTCCTCACCAGCACTGGAGCAGCAAGCTGGCTGCCACTATCTCTGCTGTCAGGAAGAAGGTCATAACAGTCAGCTTATCTGAATCTTAACGTCCTGATAACAGAGAATAATAGTTTCCTGGCAGACAAGGAAAAAAGGCAATGCGAAAGCCTGAGGCCCTGAGGTGATTTACCCTGCTCCCCTACCCACCCCACCCCCCACCCCAGGAGTGAATTGATAATTTTTCTAGGTAATGCCAGAAGATGGCCACTAGGATTCCATCTTTCTGTCATGCTTGGGCCATCATGGCAGGAAAGGAAATAGTCAGCATGGAGCCATCACGCAAACAGGAAGCCCAAAGTGGACAGTCCCTTTAAGAAATTAAAATGTGGGTCGAATCCAGGGGCACCCCTACCATGAGGCAACCTGAGACTGCCTCAGAAACCTTGGAGGGGCTTTGGGTTGCTGCCTTGTCGGTATTTATTTAATTTTTATTGGCCATATTAATTTAAAAAAAATAATTGCCACCAGTGATCCGGCCGTGCAGCCACTCAACAGGCATTTAACTCCCTTGCTCTGTAGTTCCAGTCCTGCGGTGGCCCCTGCTGCTGTAATCGGAGTGTGACCCCTGATTTATCCCCTGAGCAGAGAGATCAGGGGCAACACTCCGATCACAGCGGCAGAGCTGCCACCGGACCGGACCTGCAGAGCAAGGGAGTTATATTTGTCTGGTTGTAGCCCTCTTGGGAATCACTATTACTACTGTGGCTTCTAACGACGGACACCATTATTACAAGGGCCACTATAAGGGTCACTATAACTACTACAGCCATTATGGGGGCCACTTTTACTACTAGGGCCACTATGGGGGTAACTATTACTACTGGGGCTACTATGGAGGACACTATTACTACTGGGGCCACTAACAGCAGTATTATTACAACTGAGGGCACTAACGAAGGCACTTTTACAACTTTGGCAACTAACAAGGTCATGGCTACTACCGGGGCTAATAATGGGGGACACTATTACTATTGGGACCACTAACGGAAAACATTATTACTACTGGGGGCACTTTTACAACTGAGGCCCATGAACGGGGTCATAATGTTTACTGTGGCTACTAACGGAGGACACTATTACTACTGGAGCTAATATTCGGGGCCACTATTAGTACTGGGACCACTAATGGGGACCACTATTAGTACTGGGGCCACTATGGAGGTCACTATTATTGTTGTGGTACTAATGGACACACTACTTCTACTGATGGCACTATGGGGGTCACTATTACTACTGGGACCACTATGAGGGTCCCTATTACCATTGGGACCACTATGAGGGTCCCTATTACCATTGGGACCACTAACGGAGCACACTATTAGTACTGGGGCCACTATGGGGTGTCACTTTTAGTATTGGGGCTACTAACGAGGCACATTACAACTAGTGAGGGCACTATGAGAGTCACTATTACCATTAGGACCACCAATGGGGCACACTATTAGTACTGGGTCCATTAGGAGGGTCATTATTAGTACTGGGGTTACTAATGGTTCACACTATTACTACTGAGGGCACTATGAGGGACACTATTACCATTGCGGTTACTAAGGGGTCATTTATTATTGGGGCCACTACTAGGGGCACTGTTACTCTCAATAGTTTAAATATGTGTTGAGTATCTTGTGTATTGGCCTATCACCCCCACATATAAATACAGTCCAGGTTGAGCTGCCCTTTAAGTGATATGCGCTAAGCGTACATCCAGTGGGCGTCGTGACCCGGGAAGCCAAGGAGAAGATGAATATGAGAACTGTGACAGGTGGGTGGAAGATGTATCTTTTCATCGCGAGGCCCGTATCATGCTGTAGCGCACACACAAGCATCACCAGAATATGTCAATAGTGAGCGCTGATACAATAACACAATACTCCAGGGAAGACGTTATAGCAAGATTAACCTTTCCAATGCCAGGAGGGTCGAAAATATGTCCCTTCCAGCGCAGTTATGGTTAAGCTGACACTAATTTGTCGCTGTCATGACCATCTCCGGTCAGGATGATTTGGAATTTTGTGGAAATTTCGGAGTTTGGGTCCAGAATAACAAGGTGTGAGTCATCCCCAGACGCTGGCAGCCACCTATGAATGTATTAAGCTGCTCTGATCAGCGCCGAGCGTGACTGGAAAGATTATCCGACTCCGATGGATTCAACTCAGGAGCTGTACTCCTATAATTCTACACAAATCTACAGCACAGGTGAACACTACACCAGCCTCGACCCTGACAAACTCAGTGACTCACACCCAGCTACATATACCTATATACAGGATGTATAACTATACTAGCTCTACATATATAATTATATACAGGAGATACCCAGGTTATACCAGCATGCTCCTTATCACTAAATACAGGATGTATAACTTATATCAGCTGTACATATATAATAATATACAGAAGATATCCAGGTGGTAACAACATGCTCCATATCTCTATATACATGATATATAACTATACCAGCTGTACAAATATAATTATATACAGGAGATACCCAGGTTATACCAGTATATATATATAAATAGGATGTATGTGTGCATGTATGTATGTGCCACCATAACTCATGAACGCCTAAGTAATTTCAACCAAACTTGGTACATATGTAACTAATCCCATGGGGATGAATTTGGAGGGGGATAAAACAGCCCCACTAACCCTGGGAGGGGTGGGGGGAGTGCCAGAACTGCACTTGAGCAGATGGTTTTATTTCACAGTCTTATCTCAGATAATAATATCTTACACAGACAACCTCCTCCTCTGCTCCAACTACAACACAGCTTCCCATCAGCACTAAGCCACTATTTACCACACAGAAATGAGCCTAGCACCCACTCTTATGAAAGCTGTCCAAAACGAAATCTGTGTTGCCCATAGCAACCAATCACAGCGCAGCTTTCATTTTACCTCAGCAGTATAAAAAGTGAAAGCTGAGCTGTGATTGGTTGCTATTGGCAACAAAAATTACAGGGGTAGTCAGTCAGTTTTTGATTTTTAATTACGCTAGTATTACACAGACCTCCTGCTCCACAGATAATAATATCTTACACAGACAACTTCCTCCTCCTCAAATACTAATATTATGCCGACGACCTCTTCCTCATGTACCAATATATTACACAGACGACCTCCTCCTCATGCAGTGCGATATTACACAGACAACCTCCTCCTCATATACTAATATATTACACAGATTACCTCTTCTTCCTCATATACTAATATATTAAATCAGTACACACATATATATACACAAACAAACATATTTAAAATTCTTTTTGTATCTAAAAATAAAATACATGGGCAACGCCGGGTAATCAGCTAGTATTAATATATACAAGATGTATAACTTATACCGGCTGTACATATATACTTATATATGGGAAAAACCTAGGTTATACCAGCATGCTCCATAAAACTATATATAGGGAAATGTATAACCTATAACAGCTGTACATATAGAATTATAAACAGGAGATAACCAGGTTATACCAGCATGCTCCATATCACTATATACAGGATGTATAAGTTATATCAGCTGTACATATATAATAATATACAGAAGATATCCAGGTTATACCAGCATGGTCTATATTACTACATACGAGATGTATAACTTATACCAGTTGTACATATATAACTACATACAGGAGATATTCAGGTTACATCAGAGTGTTATATATAACTATATATGAGATGTATAACTTATACCAGCTGTACATTTATCATTATATACAGGAGGTACTCAGGTTATACCAGCATGGTCCATATCACTATATACAGGATGTATAACTATACCATCTATACATATAAAATTATATACAGGAGATACCCATGTTATATCAGCATGCTCCATATCACTAAATACAGGAGATGTATATCGTATATCGGCTGTACATATATAATTACATATAGGAGAAACCCAGGCTATACCAATATGCTCCATATCACTATATACAGGAGATGTATAACTTATACCAGCTGTACAAATATAATTATATACAGGAGATACCCAGGTTATACCAGCATGCTCCATATAACTATATACAGGGAGATGTAAAACTAATACTAGCTGTGCATATGTAATTGTCTATGAGATATCAAGTTTATACCAGCATGGCCCATATCACAATATACAAGATGCATAATTTATACCATCTATACTTATATAATTATATACAGATGATACCCAGGTTATACCAGCATGCTCCATATCACTATATACAATACATCTATAGATTCAGAGTCCAGTTTCAACAACAATTAAATAAAAGACGAAGGAAATCTTTGCACCTGCCGTCATCAGCTCCTTACAGATGTCAGGATAGTTCCCATGTCACAACCATGGACGGCAAGAAATAAAAAAATCCCAGCAGCACTTACCAGGTTGGAGTTGGTGGCGTTGGAGTCGTCCTCCGGGAAGGGAATATACACAGCTAAGGCCACACAGTTGGCAAAAATAGTCAGTAAAATAATGATTTCAAAGGGTCTGGAGGTAAAGGGTTAAGGAAATGTCTTAAAGGAACCTTCCTCAGATAAAACCTACATGAAATGAGATTTGTTAAACCGAGGTGGTTGCGGCTGTGGTGGCCATCCTCTTTCCTAAGAGACCTTGTTTCGGTCATTGGAGTCAACTCTCCCTCTGTATGTAGTGAACATCACTTCCAGCCGCCATTACAGTTGCCGAAGAGGATGAAGGAGCAGCACACCAGGGATTCTTCAGAAAATATGTCACACCATAGGATGCTGACTTTATTAAAATCTCCATAAAATTGCCATAAAGATGCGACGTTTCAGCCCACTTTGAACCCTTCTCAAGCAAAGAAAGGCTCACATTGGGCTGAAACGTCGCATCTTTATGGCAATTTTATGGAGATTTTAATAAAGGAAGCATCCTATGGTGTGACATATTTTCTGAAGAATCCCTGGTGTGCTGCTCCTTCATCCTCTTCTGAAACTACATTTACAAGGATCCAAGGAGTTGGGGATCCATTGGAGCGTGCACCCCCTCAGGCTCTCCCTTTTTATGTGGATCTGGGGAGTGGATATTACTGTGCAGCTGTTTTCTTTTTCCTTGTGCCATTACAGTTGCCATCACCAAGCTTTCCCACATCCCTGAATAGTGAATATGTGCAAGCAGACAGTGACATGTGACCGCCATATTGCTGCATATTTTAGCTGATTTAACCATCAGCACTCCAAGGAAGCGGGAGAGACTAACATTATGGCTGCCGTTTCAGCTTGCACACCAGTTGTTACCCAGATTACCCAGAAACAGCTGTAACTAAAAAAAAGTCTTGATTTGGTTTAGCGTAATTTTTACCACAGTGGTAAATTACCAAACGCTTTTGCCGCCAGGTTATTTAGTGTGGGGAAGACACAGTCAGAAACAGTCACAAAGTTGCTTGTCACTTTCCCGTGAGGAACAGAAAGCTGTATCACGTGTTCTTAGGGACAATTCACATGGGCGTATGCAATTGTGGTCCGTGAAAAATGCATTTGGGCATTATTTTTATGTCAGTGTTGAATCCATGTCATCCACTCTTCACATACACAAAAAAAAAAGCCCAAAAAGTGCAGGAAGGCACAAATGATGTCAGTTTTGTCAAAACAGAGCATGAAAAAACACAGAGAACATGGGTGCTAATGTATGTTCACTGCGTTTTTTTAAGCACCCATAGACTTTGAGGGTAGTTTCACATGGGTGATCGCGATATTGTTGCGTGAAAATTGCAGCAAAATCGCGTCTTTTTCCCCCCCGCTATTTTTGGTTAACAAAGTATTTATTTGTTTTTTGGAAAGGTCAAAACATATTAAACATGACTTTCAATATTACATTCATTTAAATAGTCAGGGGGTTACAAAGTTGGACAAAATGCCCCAAATTACATCTTAGGTATTACTTCTTAAAGAGTAGAATAAAGTAAAATTCAAAGTTTTATTCCTTTATTAGATAAACCCCTACTGAAACAAAATATAATCGGCCTGAAGAGACCTGAACTAAGAGTAACATTAAGGGACAAACAAGTATAAAGACAATAGGGAAAACACGTAAGGGGAGTATCAAGGGGTGCGGGAGTTGGGCTATGCTTGCAGCTTGTCATAACGGAGCACCTGAGTTGAAAGGGTACAAAAAAACTCTTCTGTTGATTTAGCTTCGTGAATATATACCTCACATATTTGTCGGGGGAGTAGATGATATACTTGAAGGTGAGCTAGAGACCCCTGGGAGGGTCACAGATCTAGCTGTTGGGTTCCATAGACGCATAGTAAGCGAGTATTGGTACCAAGGTGCCCAGATATTTTCATATACCGCTTCACAGTCTGCAAGAATAGCCGCCAGTTTCTCATGAACCATAATCCATGACAGTTTTATTTTAACCAAATCAACACTAACTGATGTTTTCCTCCAGGAACGAGCGATTACGCTGTACGTGCAGCTAGGAAACAATAGCATATCCATTTATGAGTGTGTTTGGGGATGTTAGGAATACGTTTGCCCAGTAAAGATTCCCAGGACGATTTTTGTGACAAAATATTAGTAATGGAATAGATAAGGGTGTATACCTGAATCCAGAACCTGCGGAGCCTGAAGCAGCTTTCTCACTATTTTTGAGCGTCAACGTTGATTTTTCTCGCAAAAGCATTGCGGCGCTTGCAATTTTCTCACGCGATTTTGCCCTGATTTTTTAGCGTAAAAGCCAATAGGAACTTTCTAATATTAAAAACCCATTGCATGAAAATCGAACGTTTGTACTTTGCGATGCTATAAAAAGGAGGCTCCATAGGGAAACATGGGAGATATATAGAAGAAGAAAAAAATCGCACATCACAGAAAAATAGCATATGCTGTGTTTTTTTCTCTCGCAACATCGCATAATGAAAACATCGCAAATGTGAAGGAAAGCATTACAAATTAATTGGTTTCATAATTCTGCATTCTCACTCTCGCATAGCAATGATTTTTTAGCCCGCGTGAAACTGGCTAAAGGGATCCTTCACATGGACGTATTTGTGCGCGTTTTTACGCAAGCAAAAATTGCGTGCGCAAGACGCAGAAAATAGAGCTCATTGATTTCTACAGGTTCATCCCCATTTCCTTTTTTTGCGCATGTGTTAAAAAAAAACATAGGACCTGCTCTATTTTCCTGCGTATTTGCATGCGAAAGAGCT
Organism: Eleutherodactylus coqui; assembly: GCF_035609145.1. Classification (NCBI taxonomy): domain Eukaryota; kingdom Metazoa; phylum Chordata; class Amphibia; order Anura; family Eleutherodactylidae; genus Eleutherodactylus; species Eleutherodactylus coqui. The sequence goes on along the minus strand of NC_089838.1, from coordinate 52,755,403 downwards.
CCATAGAAGTCTAGGATGCGTAATACGCTGCACAAACTCGCCGGGACCTCGTTAGGCTTTTGTAGCCATTTAAATAAGAGGGGTGTCCCCTGCCCATGTGCACATGCCGAGCCTGCGCAAATATGTAAAGTACGTAGGCACGTACGCAAACAAGCCTCGTTCAATGCACAAATACATTGCTCTGAGGTGAGCGTATTTTGCACATACGTCCGTCTGAAGGAGCCTTAACGGGCGATTTTGGTCTGTGCATAAGGACCAAGATGGGATATAATGCGATTTTTCTTAAAGCGCAACACTGGTCCGCGTAAAAGCGCACAACATTGTTACGCGTAAAAACGCACAAAAATTGGTCAGCGTAAAAATGCACAACATTGGTCTGCGTAAAAAAATGCCCTTCTAAATACACCGATTTCATTCAATATGTCCGCGTGCTTTCCATAAATACGGATAGAAAATATGCCCATGTGAATGGGCCCTTAGTGTGGAAAACTGTAGGCAAAAACTGCGCTCGATATCTTATCTGCACTACGAAAATTCACAGTCGCTACTGTAAGGGATACTGTTTGACAAAAACGCACAAATTTCTGCAAACCGTAAGCACTACAACTGCTGACATCACGCAATTCTATGAGGCATACTGGACCTCGTTTATCTAGACTGTCTGAGGGTAAGACTGTCTCTGTTGCCCCTGGTAACCAATCAGAGCACAGCTTTCATTCTCTAATGTGCTCTGGGAGAATGTAAGCTGCACGGTGATAGGTTGCCATGGGCAACAAGCTTCTGACACGTGAGGCCTAGTGTGCCTGCTAGCAGTGGGCGCTGGGCGTCTCCTCAGGACTGTCTTCTTGTGTAGACAGTGTTAATCCTCCACTCCTGACACAGAACATCTGCCTCTCCGCCTGTCAGTGCCAAGACCCCCCCCAACACGTATGAAATGGTGTCAGCACGCGCGTGCCAGAATAAACACACGGTCCTCGCGACTCCACGCTCCCTGACTAAACCCTTCCTTCTGGCTGCCAGTACACATATGGCCGGGTTCACATGCTGCAGCATTATGCCATGTCACTACCGTTTCTAAAAAACGTTGCAAACAGGTACAGTCATAGACCCAAGTATGGAAAACTGCATTATGGTATTTTGCTTAGTCGCTTCTTTGTTACTCCTGGTTCCCACAGCGATCTTTGCCACATCTTCTATAATGCAACGCGGCTAAATTGTAAGGGAGTGTCTACTGGCGCAGTGGCGACTGATTCTGAACGCAGCTCTGGATGTGACTGGAGTAGAGGCTCTTAGACATCCCGGTGTGAGCTGCTGAGAAGTATCACCTAGCTTTCCCACAATGGCTGCTATTCAGGAGTATGGGAAAGCTATGCGTCAGCTCCTGTGGAAGCTATAATGGTGCGACATTGCAGAAGCAAATCTTTAATGCTTCATAGTAGGACTATGATAATTGTTGGGTGTGGTTTGATTTATTTGCAGTGCAGTATGAGTTAGTCTGGGGTGTGGTCTGAGTCAGGGGTGTGGTCTGAGTTATTCATAAGTGTGGTCTGAGTTAGTCAAGGGTTTGGCTTGGGTACACAGGGTGTGGTCTAAGTTATTTCAAAGTGTGGTTTGAGTTAGTCAGGGGTGTGATCTGAGTTATTCAGACATGTGGTCTGAGTTAGTTAAGGGTGTGGTCTGAATTAGTCAGTGGTGCCCTCTGAGTCAGAGGCGTAGTCTGAGTTAGTCAGGGGTGTGGTCTAAGTTACTTGGAAGTGTGGTCTAAGTTAGTCAAGGGTGTGGTTCGAGTTATTTCGGGTGTGATCTCAGTTATTTGGAAGTGTAATTTGAGTTAGTCAGAGGTGTGGTCAGAGTTAATCTGGGTGTGGTTTGATTTATTTTGGGTGTCAGCTAAATTATTGGGAAGTGTAGTTTGAGTTAGTCAGGGGTGTAGTATGAGTTATTCAGAGGTGGGGTGTGACTTGTCCAAGATGTGGTCCAAGGTGTTCCTGGGTGTGGTTTAAGTTATTTGGGGTGTGGTCTGTGTCATTCATTGATGTAATTTGAGTTAGTCAGAGGTGTAGTCTGAGTGGAGATGTGGTTTGAGTTGTTTTTGATGTGGTTTATGTTATTTAGGGGTGTGGTCTAATTAAAAAAAAACAAAAACTGAAAACTGTTCCCACATAACAGACACATTAACGGAAGGATACTTCCACTCTACGATGCTGATACAGGCTCTGCGGATTGGGTTTTTCAGCGTGAGACAGAGTAACGCCCGAGGCGGTCTTGTTGCCGTCGTGGCCCCTTGCTTTTTCTGCTTGCTGTATTGCTGTCTTTTCCTCTGCGTAGAGCTGACTGTGGATATGGTGGCATTGGCCGTACTGCCCATTAACTTAGCCTGACGAGCAGCATCGATAGCGGCCTGCCAGGACAGGGCAGCACCTGGAGATGCAATGTGCTCTGTCGCCAGGCCGGGGGTAGAGTTCATGGTGCCCAGCGCAGGGAGAGGGTTCGTGTAATTCGAGCCTAAAAAGGAAGAAAAAAAAGAAAACGCGTTACATGATGTAAACCATTACTGTATAGGCTATATACTGTGAGGAGATAGAAAAATGCAGTTACATCCAGAACTGAAGTCATAATTCTGCTAGTTTCCGGTTAGCTCTCAGACATCAGGGCCTCATGTCTGACTGCACACTCCTGCTGGTTTAGTGTCTGTATAGAGCATGTTCTTCAGTGATCGCTGTGAGAAAACTTCAGGGAGTTTGCCAACACAAGTTTAGATGGATTTCAAATGGCAACCAACAGAATTATGAGTGCAGGTTTGGATGTGACTGGAGTATAATAGCGCTCAGCTAATATCACTGGAAGAATATAATCACACACTGCAATTTCAGGCACTGGTAACTACAACCTGTACATTATAAGACAGAGTACATCCCAGGATAGTGTCCTGTACATTGTATAATGCAGTATCCTCCCATGACGGTATACTGTACATAATGTAATAATGCAGTGACCTGCCAGTGATTGTGTCGATTGTGTCTCACACATTAAATAATGCAGAAAACATCCCATAATAGTGTCCTGAACATTATATAATGTAGTGTCCTCTCATGACTGCATACTGTATATTATATAATGCACTGTTATCCTACGGACTGTATTCTGTACATTATATAATGCATTGTTCTGCCGGTGATTATATCCCGTATATTATATAATGCAGTGACGTCACACTAACTACCGTATATCCTGTACAGAATATAATGCAGCGTTCTGCCACTGATAGTGTCCTGTACATTATATAATGCAGTGTCCTCCCATGTCTGCCCTGTGCATTATAGAATACAGTGTAGATCCTGTCATAGTTTCCTGTATATTATATAATGCAGTGTCTTCGCAGTAACTATATCCTGTATATTATACAATGCAGTGTCCCCAGACAACCTATATATCCTGTACATTATATAATGCAGTAACCTCCCAGTTACTGCCCTGTACATTATACAGCACAATGTCTTCCCAGTGATTACATCCTAAAGCTTATACAATGCAGCATCCTTCAGTGACTATCTTGTACATTATAGAGCAGTCTTGGCACTGACTGTATTCTGTGAATTATACAATGCAGTATTCTGCCATTGACTGTGATGTACATTATATAATGCAGAATCCTCCTACTGACTGTATCTTGTACATTATATAATGCAGTGTTGACATAAACTGTATCCTGTACATTATACCATGCAGCGTCCTCCCATTGACTGCCCTGTATATTATATAATGCAGCGTCCTCCCGGTGACAGAGTCCTATACACTATATAATAAGAGTATCCTTTCAGTGACTGTGCCCTGTACATTATTATGCAGTGTGCTATACATTATACCATAGTGTCCTGCACATTATCAAAAAGTGTCATGTACTTTGTCGTGCAATGTCCTGTACATTATCGCAGTGTCCTGTACATTATCGCACAGTGTCGTGTACATTCACATGCAGTGCCCTATACATTATACCATAGTGTCCTGTACATTATCATGCATTATCACACAGTGTTATATACATTATCACACAGTGTCCTGTGCATTATCATGCAGTGTTCTATACATTGTCACACAGTGTCCTATATATTATCGTGTAGTGTCCTGTACATTATATCGGACATTATACTGTATATTATTGTGCAGTGTCCCGTACATTATATCAGACAGTAATCTGTAAAGTATCACACAGTATCCTGTACTTTACCACGCAGAGTTCTGTACATCTTCGTGCAGTGTCCTGTACATTATCGCACAGTATCCTGAACATTATCGCGCAGTGTCCTATACATTATCACGTAGTACCCTATACAGTATCGCACAGTGTCCTGTACATTACCATTCACTATCCTGCATATCATGCAGTGTCCTGTACATTATTGCACAGTGTCGTGTACAATATACCATAGTGTCCTGTGCTTTATCACGCAGTGCCCTGTACAATATACCATAGTGTACATTATCGCACAGTATCTTGTACATTATCGCAAAGTGTCCAGTACATTACGCAGTATCCTGTACAAGTGTCATGTACATTATCGCACAGTGTCGTGTACATTATCATGCAGTGTGCTATATATTATACCATAGTGTCCCGTACATTATCAGGCAGTGTCCTGTACATTATCGCGCAGTGTCCTGCACATTATCGCGCCGTGTCCTGTACATTATCATGCAGTGTCCTGTACATTATCACACAGTGTCCTGTATATTATTACGCAGCATTCTGTACATTATACCATAGTGTCCTGCACATTATTACACAGTGTCATGTACATTATTGTGCAGTGTCTTGCACATTATCGCACAGAGTTGTGTACATTATCATGCAGTGTGCTATACATTATACTATAGTATCCTGTACATTATCAGGCAGTTTCCTGTACATTCTCATGCAGTGTCCTATGCATTATACCATAGTGTCCTGTACATTATCAGGCAGTGTCCTGTACATTATATTGCAGTGTCCTATACATTGTCATGCATTATCACACAGTGTCCTATACATTATCACACAGTATCCTGTACATTATCAGGCTGTGCCCTATACATTATCAGGCAGTGCCCTATACATTATCACACAGTGTCCTGTACATTATTAGGCCTTAGTCAGACGGGCGTTTTTTCGCGCGATTTGCGCATGCGATTCGCGCATATATAGAACCAATGGTTCGCTATGGTATCGGTCACATGTCCGCTTTTTATGCGGATATGCGATAAATTATAGGGCACGACGATTCGCAGATCGCGCCTATCTGCGTTCGGCGTTTTTTGTGCGCACCAAAATCATTTACTGCAGCTAGCTGCGTTTTTTTCGCCGGCCAGACGAAGTTTCATGCGCATTTTGATGCGCACGGCGATTTTTCTCCGGTCAGACGGGCGTTTTGCTGCGACGATTAAAGCGGCTAGGTGCAGATTTTTCCCGCGATTTTTCGCCCCCGGTCACGCGATTTGCGCATGCGCATCCGACATGCGATGCGCAAATCGCGCGAAAAAATGCCCGTCTGACTAAGGCCTTATGCAGCGTTCTGTACATTATCACACAGTGTCCTATATATTATTGTGCAGTGTCCTGTACATTATATCAGGCAGTATGTTGTACATTACCACACAGTGTCTTTTACATTATCACCCAGTGCCCTGTATATTATTGCGCAGTGTCCTATAAATTATCACGTAGTATCATGTACAATATCGCACAGTATCCTATACCTTATCACACAGTATCCTGTACATTATCACGCAGTGTCCTGTACATTATCATGCAGTGTCCTGTACATTATCACACAGTGTCCTGTATATTATTACGCAGCATTCTGTACATTATACCATAGTGTCCTGCACATTATTACACAGTGTCATGTACATTATTGTGCAGTGTCTTGCACATTATCGCACAGAGTTGTGTACATTATCATGCAGTGTGCTATACATTATACTATAGTATCCTGTACATTATCAGGCAGTTTCCTGTACATTCTCATGCAGTGTCCTATGCATTATACCATAGTGTCCTGTACATTATCAGGCAGTGTCCTGTACATTATATTGCAGTGTCCTATACATTGTCATGCATTATCACACAGTGTCCTATACATTATCACACAGTATCCTGTACATTATCAGGCTGTGCCCTATACATTATCAGGCAGTGCCCTATACATTATCACACAGTGTCCTGTACATTATTAGGCCTTAGTCAGACGGGCGTTTTTTCGCGCGATTTGCGCATGCGATTCGCGCATATATAGAACCAATGGTTCGCTATGGTATCGGTCACATGTCCGCTTTTTATGCGGATATGCGATAAATTATAGGGCACGACGATTCGCAGATCGCGCCTATCTGCGTTCGGCGTTTTTTGTGCGCACCAAAATCATTTACTGCAGCTAGCTGCGTTTTTTTCGCCGGCCAGACGAAGTTTCATGCGCATTTTGATGCGCACGGCGATTTTTCTCCGGTCAGACGGGCGTTTTGCTGCGACGATTAAAGCGGCTAGGTGCAGATTTTTCCCGCGATTTTTCGCCCCCGGTCACGCGATTTGCGCATGCGCATCCGACATGCGATGCGCAAATCGCGCGAAAAAATGCCCGTCTGACTAAGGCCTTATGCAGCGTTCTGTACATTATCACACAGTGTCCTATATATTATTGTGCAGTGTCCTGTACATTATATCAGGCAGTATGTTGTACATTACCACACAGTGTCTTTTACATTATCACCCAGTGCCCTGTATATTATTGCGCAGTGTCCTATAAATTATCACGTAGTATCATGTACAATATCGCACAGTATCCTATACCTTATCACACAGTATCCTGTACATTATCACGCAGTGTCCTGTACATTATCACACAGTGATAATATTGTCCTGTACATTATCGCGCAGTGTCCTGTACATTATAACATAGTGTTCTGTATATTATCGCACAGTATCCTGTACATTACCGCGCAGTGCCCTGTACATTACCATGCAGTGTCCTGTACATTACAACACATTGTACTGTACATTACCATGCAGTGTCCTGTACATTATCACAGTGACCAGGGCATTATCGCGCAGTGTCCTGTACATTATCGCGCAGTGTCCTGTGCATTATCGCGCAGTGTCCTATACATTATCGCACAGTATCTTGTTCATTATCGTGCAGTGTCCTGTACATTATTGTGCAGTGTCCTGTACATTACCACGCAGTGTTATGTACATTATCGCACAGTGTCCTGTACATTATCACATAGTGCCCTGTACATTATACCATAATGTCCTGTACAATATACCATAGTGTCTGGTGCTTTATCACGCAGTGTCCTGTACATTATCGCGCAGTGTCCTGTGCATTATCGCGCAGTGTCCTGTAGATTATCGCACAGTGTCCTGTACATTATCGCACAGTGTTATGTACATTATACCATAGTGTCCTGTACATTATTGCACAGTGTCCTGTACATTATCACGCAATGCCCTGTACATTATACCAGTGTCCTGTACATTATCCCATAGTGTCCTGTACATTATACCGCAGTGTCCTGTACATTATCGCGCAGTGTCCTGTACATTATCACACAGTGTCTTGTACATTATTGCACAATGTTCTGTACAATATACCTTAGTGTCCTGTGCTTTATCACGCAGTGTCCTGTGCTTTATTACGCAGTGTCCGGTACATTATACCATATTGTCCTGTACATTATCGCACAGTATCTTGTACATTATTGCACAGTGTCCTGTACATTACCACGCAGTATTATGTACATTATACCATAGTGTCCTGTACATTATACCATAGTGTCCTGTACATTATCATGCAGTGTCCTGTACATTATACCATAGTGTCCTGTACATTATACCATAAATTTCTGTACAATATACTAGTGTCGTGTGCTTTATCACGTAGTGTCCTGTACATTATACCATAGTGTCTTGTACATTATAGCAGTGTCCTGTACATTATACTATAGCGCCTTGTATATTATCGCACAGTTTCCTGTACAATATACCATAGTGTTCTGTGCTTTATTATGCACGGTCCTATACATTATATCATAGTGTCCTGTACATTATACCGCAGAGTCCTGTACATTATCGTGCAGTGTCTTGTACATTATACCATAGTGTCCTGTACATTATCACGCAGTGTCCTGTACATTATACCATAAATTCCTGTACAATATACTAGTGTCGTGTGCTTTATCATGTAGTGTCCTGTACGGTATACCATAGTGTCTTGTACATTATAGCAGTGTCCTGTACAATATACCATAGTGTTCTGTGCTTTATTACGCACAGTCCTGTACATTATACCATAGTGTCCTGTACATTATACCGCAGAGTCTTGTACATTATCGCGCAATGTCCTGTGCATTATCGCGCAGTGTCCTGTACATTATACCATAGTGTCCTGTACATTATCACGCAGTGTCCTCTACATTATACCATAAATTCTTGTACAATATACTAGTGTCGTGTGCTTTATCACGTAGTGTCCTGTACGTTATACCATAGTGTCTTGTACATTATAGCAGTGTCCTGTACATTATACTATAGCGCCCTGTACATTATCGCACAGCGTGCTGTACATTATCATGCAGTGTCCTGTACATTATTGCACAGTGTCCTGTACAATATACAGTAGTGTTCTGTGCTTTATTACGCACGGTCCTGTACATTATACCATAGTATCCTGTACATTATCGCGCAGTATCCTGTGCATTATCGCGCAGTGTCCTGTGCATTATCGCACAGTGTCCTGTACATTATCGCACAGTGTCCTGTACATTACCACATAGTGTTATGTACATTATACCATAGTGTCCTGTGCTTTACCACGCAGTGTCCTGTACATTATCCCATAGTGTCCTGTACATTATACCGCAGTGTCCTGTACATTATCGCGGTGTTCTGTACACTATACCATAGTGTCCAGTGCTTTATCACGCAGTGTCCTGTGCTTTATTATGCAGTGTCCTGTACATTATACCATATTGTCCTGTACATTATCGCACAGTATCTTGTACATTATCGCACAGTGTCCTGTACATTACCATGCAATATCATGTACATTCTACCATAGTGTCCTGTACATTATCACACAGTATCCTGTACACTATCACTATCAGTGTCCTGTACATTATACTATAATGTCCTGTACATTATCACGCAGTGTCCTGTACATTATACCATAGTGTCCTGTACATTATCACGCAGTGTCCTGTACATTATATCATAAATTCCTGTACAATATACTAGTGTCGTGTGCTTTATCACGTAGTGTCCTGTACATTATACCATAGTGTCCTGTACAATATACCATAGTGTCCTTTGCTTTATCATGCCGTGTCCTGTGCTTTATTACGCACGGTCCTGTACATTATACCATAGTGTCCTGTACATTATTGCACAGTGTCGTGTACAATATACCATAGTGTCCTGTGCTTTATTATGCAGTGTCCTGTACATTATACCATAGTGTCCTGTACATTATCGCACAGTATCTTGTACATTATCGTGCAGTGTCCTGTACATTATTGCGCAGTGTCCTGTACATTATTGCGCAGTGTTCTGTACATTACCACAGTGTCCTGTACATTATCATGCAGTGTCCTGTACATCATACCATAGTGTCCTGTATAATATACCATAGTGTCCTGTACATTATCGAACAGTGTCCTGTACTTTATCATGCAGTGACCTGTACATTATACCATGGTGTCCTGTACATTATCATGCAGTGTCCTGTAAATTATCACGTGGTGTCTTGTACATTACACCATAGTGTCCTGTACATTACATAGTAACATAGTTAGTTCAGCCTGTTTCGACCCCAAGTTGATCCAGAGGAAGACAAAAACCCCAAAAGGCAGAAACCAATTAGCCCATTTGGGGGAAAATTCCTTCCCGACACCGTAATGGCAATCAGAATAATCCCTGGATCAACCTTTGATAGGTCCTACCAAAATATAAGACCCGGAACTACAAATCCGCTGGTCACCTAATGTCTATATCCTGTAATATCTTTCTGCTTGAGAAAGACGTCTAGTCCCCTCTTAAAACTCCTCTATGGATTTTGCCATCACCATGTCCTCAGGCAGAGAGTTCCACAGCTCTTACAGTAAATAACCCCCTTCTGTGTTGGTGATGAAACCTGCTTTCTTCTAGACGTAGCGGATGCCCTCTTATTACCGTCCTGGTCCTGGGTATAAACAGATCATTGGAGAGATCCTAGTAATGTCCCCTTATGTATTTATACATAGTTATTTGATCACCCCTTAGCCGTCTTTTTTCCAGGGTGAAAAGTCCTAATTTAGATAGCCTCTCTGGGCATTCCAGTCCCCTCATTCCATGTATTAATTTAGTTGCCCTTCTTTGAACCCCCTCAAGCACTGTAACATCTTTCCTGAGCACCAGTGACCATAACTGTACACAGTATTCCATGCGGGGTCTGACAAGTGCCTTATATAGTGGGAGGATAATGGTCTCGTCTCTCGCCCCTATACCTCTTTTAACCCCTTGAGTGGCACGCCCGGAAATTTTCCGGGACGAGCTCCACTGCTCATAGTGACATAGCCCGGAAGGTTTCCGGGCTATGTATCACTATAGGAGCTGCAGAGCACAATGCCACAAGCTGTAGCATTGTGCTCTGCCTGCACAGACCCACACAGAGCAGTACAAGGGCTTTGAAAAACCAGCAGAAGATATTGCCGATATGTCGGCAACCTCCTGCTTTGTTTACAAGTTGCCATAGAGACCATCGGCTTGTCAGAAGCAAGCCAATGGTCTCTGTGGCAGGGAGAGCTTGGTGTTTGGCTATCAGAGGACAGCTAGGTACCAGCTCTTACAGCAGAGATCAGAGAAAACCTCCGATCTCTGCTGTGTTAACCCTTTACATGCTGCAGTCTATGTGACTGCAGCATGTAAAGGGCTGTCACTGCAGCATGTAAAGGGCTGTCACCATCGGACCCCCGGAATGTGATCAGGGGTCCTGATGGGTCCCTGTGGAAGTCCCCTAAAGGGACAAAAAAAAAAAAAAAAGTTAAAAAATTATAAAAAAAATAATAAAAACACTTGTCGCCCTTCACTTTGTAAAAAAATCAAAAATACAATCACACATGTGGTATCCATGCGTCGTAATGACCCAGAGAAGGAAGTTAATACATTATTTAACCCCTTAATGACATGGCCCCTTTTTTTCTTTTTTCCCCATTTCTTTTTTTCCTCCCCCCTGTTTAAAAAATCACAACTTGTCCCGCAAAAAACAAGCCCTTATATGGCCATGTCAATGGAAAAATGAAAAAGTTATGGCTCTTGAGACGCAACTGCAAAATTAGTTGAAATTCAATGATTAGACCATTTTAAAAAACCTGCCCTGGTGGGCACGACAGGGTGGTAGGAAACCCGCCACTCAAGGGGTTAATGCACCCCAAGACTTTATTAGCTTTTGCAACAGCTGACTGGCATTGGTTGTTCCAGTTAAATCTACAATCCACTAGTACCCCAAGGTCTTTTTCCACATCACTTTTCCCTAGCAGTATCCCATTCAGTGTATATGGGTGACATCCGTTTCTCCTGCCCATGTGCATAAAGTTACATTTATCAACATTGAACTTCATTTGCCATTTTTCTGCCCAAGCCCCCAGGTTATCTAGGTCTCTTTGTAGCAGCACATTGTCCTCCGTTGTATTAATTGTCTTATATAATTTAGTATCATCTGCAAATATTGATATTTTACTGTGCAGCCCCTCTATCAGGTCGTTGATAAATATTTTGAAAAGGATGGGGTCCAATACTAAACCCTGTGGCACCCCACTAGCGACGGTGGCCCAATCAGAGTACGAACCATTTATTACCACCCTCTGCTTTCTATCTCTGAGCCAGTTCTTTACCTAGATACACATGTTTTCACCCAGTCCGAGCTGTCTCCTTTTATATATCAACCTATTATGCGGTACGGTGTCAAATTCTTTAAAGAAATCCAGATACATGAGATCAATAGACTCTCCCAGGTCCAACCTACGGCTGACTTCATTGTAGAAGCTGATCAGATTGGTCTGACATGATCGACCCCTCATGAATCCATGCTGGTGAGGAGTTATTCCATTGTTCTCCTTGAGGTAGTCTAGGATGGTGTCTCTCAGAAATCCCTCGAATATTTTTCCAGGTACTGAAGTGAGACTTACCGGCCTGTAGTTACCAGGCTCTCCTTTGGACCCATTTTTGTAAATTGGAACCACGTTGGCAATGCGCCAATCCAATGGTAAAACCCCTGTTTTGATAGTGTCCATACATATAAGAAATAGTGGTCCAGCTATTACATCACTTAGTTCCCTTAGAACCCTTGGGTGTATTCCACCTGGATCCTGCGATTTATCGATTTTAATCCTCTTTAACCGGCTCTGCACTTCTATGATTTCTCCTGCATTATTCGTTAAAGGGCCAGGGCTCTCAGTGCAAATCCGTTTGCTGTTAATCTTTGGCGATCAGTCTTTCTGCCTCCTCTTTAGCAATTTTAATCTTTTCTTTACATATTCTTTTTCCCTGTATGATTTTAGCGCTTCTTCGCTGCCTTTAAACACTTACTTTTTTTTTCGTTTATTGCCCCCCTTACAGTCTCGTTGAGCCACATTAGTTTCCTTCTACTTGTGGTTCTTTTTTTTTTTTTAAGGGAATGAACTGCTCACATGAGGTGATTAGGATGTTTTTAAACTTTTCCCATTTGTTGTCTGTACTGATATTTTTGAGGATGTTGTGAGAATTACTGTTACTGATAGTGGTTCTGAGCTGATCAAATTTTGCTTTACTAAAGTTCAGTTCTTTCGCTCCCTGATGAGGTTTCTTATTGAATGACAGCTGGAAATTAATTATATTGTGGTCACTGTTCCCCAAGTGCCCCTCAATCTGCACCCCCTTTATTCGGTCCGGTTTGTTAGTACTAATTCCAGAATGGCCCTCCCTCTAGTTGGCTCCCGCAGAAGTTGGATCCGGTAGTTATCTTTAATTGTTCTCAAGACCTTATCACCCCTATGAGATTTGCAGGTCTCGTTATCCCATTTTATATCCGGATAATTAAAGTCCCCCATAATAATTACTTCATTGCGGTTTGACACCTCTTCTATCTGCCTTAATAGTAAGGTTTCAGTTTCTTCTGTTGCTTTTGGTGGTCTATAGAAACCCCCCATCAGGATTTTGTTATTTTTTTTCTCCCTGTATTTCTACCCACAGAGATTCCACGTGTTCATCTCCTGCCCCTATATCCTCCCGTAGCCTCGGCATTAAATTCGATTTAACGTACGTTTATCTTTTTGCCCTCCCCCCTAGTTTAAAAACTCCTCCAGCCTTCTAGCCATCTTCTCCCTTGGTACAGCTGCACCCTCCCCATTAAGATGCAGCCCGTCCCTACGGTAGAGCCTGTAGCCGACAGCAAAGTCAGCCCAGTTTTCCAGGAACCCAAATCCCTCCTTCTTACACCAACTTCGAAGCCACTTGTTTACCTCCCTAAGATCCTGCTGCCTTTCTATTGTGGCTTTAGGTGCAGGTAGTATTTCCGAGAAAACTACCCTGAAGGTCCTCACCCTAAGCTTAGACCCTAAGTCCCTGAAATCGTTTTTGAGGGCCCTCCAGTGACCTCTAATTTGTTCATTGGTGCCAACGTCCACCATGACCGCTGGATCCTCACAGCCCCTCCCAGTAATGTGTCAATCCGATCCACGATGTGTCGAACACGAGCGCCACGAAAACACACGGTTCCTGTACATTATCGTGCAGTGTCCCGTACATTATCGCAGTGTCCTGTGCGGTATTAGTATATCTTGATGCCATGTGAAGTAGAGGTGGTGTCGAGATACAGGGGGTTGAGCAGTGCGGTCACGCCCCCTTTTTGTGATTGACTGCACGCCATTGTGCCTTTGTTTGGCCTCACAGGTCCAGCTTCTGGCCCCACTCTGACGGTAGCGGGCATACCAGCAGTGCTCAAGGTGACCTGAAGCAGATGCCCTCCGCTGACTTGGGGCCGCTGTCACTCTCCCTGGTGGCCCTTGCTAATGCTTACAGCCGCTGTCTGCTGGCATTGCTTGTAGGGCCTCTGGTACGGTCCCTGCCGGAGCTTCCTCCTCCATTACAGCTCCTGACGGTGGCCTGCCTGCTCCTACCGCCGATATCAGCTCCGCTTCCTAGAAGGGGGGGCGGAGGGGGGGGGCTGCTGTCGGTCTCCCTACCGGTCCTTTCTCCTGCTATCCGCGCTGCTCAGACCTCCTGCTTGTGGCCCCAGTGTAACAGTAGGCGCACTGATGTGCGCGCTGTTCAGACCTTGTACCTGTGGCCCCGCTGTAACATTAGGCGCTCTGCTGCTGACACCTCATGCTCCTGGCCCCGCTCTAAGGGTAGGCACCATCGCCCCCCCAGCAGCGCTGAAGTTCAGCGCCTACACTCACAGCGGCACAAGAAGCAGGACCTGTCTGAGAAGAGCATTAATGCCGTCCAGCCAATCACAATGTAGGGGGCGGGACCGCAATGTCCTACCCCCTGTATCTCGACACCACCTCTACTTCAGGTGGCATCAAGATACACTAATACCGTCCTGTACATTATTGCAGTGTCCTGTACAATATACCATAGTGTCCTGTACATTATCGCACAGTGTCCTGTACATTATACAATAGTGTCCTGTACATTATCGCACAGTGTCTGTACTTCTTCACACAGTGTCCTTGTACATTATCGCAGTGTCCTGTACATTATACCATAGTGTTCTGTACATTATCGCACAGTGTCTCATACATTATACCATAGTGTCCTGTACATTATCGCGCAGTGACCTGTACATTATACCATAGAGTCCTGTACATTATCGCAGTGTCTCATACATTATACCATAGTGTCCTGTACATTATCTCGCAGTGTCCTGTACATTATCACACAGTGTCCTGTACATTATCGCGCAGTGTCCCGTATATTATACCATTGTGTCCCGTACATTATCGCGCAGTGACCTGTACATTATCACACAGTGTCTCATACATTATACCGTAGTGTCCTGTACATTATTGCGCAGTGTCCTGTACATTATCGCGCAGTGTCCTGTACATTATCACACAGTGTCCTGTACATTATCGCGCAGTGTCCTGTACATTATCGCGCAGTGTCCTGTATATTATCGCGCAGTGTCCTATACATTATCGCGCAGTGTCCTATACATTATTGCGCAGTGTCCTGTACATTATATTGGGCATTATCCCGTACATTGTTCTATATATCGAGCACTGTCCTCTCACTTGGAGCTGGTCGCTCTTGCACTGTATTAAGGCACAGTAGTCGCTGCTGTTTTCTACAGGATGATGTAACGGACGCTGTAATTATGGACGTGATGTACAAACATGTTTACCAGCCAACAAGGAGGCGGATAAAATGGAGACACGAGGCCTCCCAGAACACGGATATAACACGTTATGCATGAGATTGCAGCTTTTGTACTGTGTCATTATATTATTACACATTTCAAACTCAGGAAATTTCAACACGTGTATGTATGTTATAGCACACATCACACATATGAGACTGCAGCACATGTATGTACAGTATTATAGCACACATTGTACGTAATAGACTGTGGCACATGTATGGACAGTATTATAGCACACATATCATACATGGCAGACTGCAGCACATGTATGTACAGTATTATAGCACACATATTGTACATAATAGACTGTGGCACATGTATGGACAGTATTATAGCACACATATCATACATGGCAGACTGCAGCACATGTATGTACAGTATTATAGCACACATATTGTACATAATAGACTGTGGCACATGTATGGACAGTATTATAGCACACTTATCATACATGGTAGACTGTGGCACATGTACAGTATTATAGCACACATCGTACATGGGAGACTGCAGCACATGTATCTACAGTATTATAGCACACATATTATACATGGTAGACGGCAGCACATGTATGTACAGTATTATAGCACACATATCATACATGGGAGACTGCAGCACATGTATGGACAGTATTATAGCACACATATCATACATGGGAGACTGCAGAACATGTATGATATGTGTTCTATAATACTGTACATACATGGCAGACTACAGCACATGTATGCACAGTATTATAGGACACATATCGTACATGGTGGACTACAGAACATGCATGCACACTATTATAGCACACATATCGTACATGGTAGACTGTAGCACATGTATGGACAGTATTATAGCACACTTGCCATACATGGTAGACTGCAGCACATGTATGTACAGTATTATAGCACACATATCATACATCAGAGACTGCAGCATATGTATACAGTATGATAGCACACATATCATACATCGGAGACTGCAGCACATGTATACAGTATTATAGAACACATATCATACATGGGAGACTGCAGCACATGTATACAGTATTATAGCACACATATCATACATCGGAGACTGCAGCACATGCATGTACAGTATTATAGCACACATATCATGCATCGGAGACTGCAGCACTTGTATGGATAGTATTATAGCACACTTGGACTACAGCACATGTATGCACAGTATTATAGCACACATATCGTACATGGGAGACTGCAGCACATTTATGTACAGTATTATAGCACACATATCGTACATAGGAGACTACAGCACATGTATGTACAGTATTATAGCACACATATCATACATCGGAGACTGCAGCACATGTATGGACAGTATTATAGCACACATATCGTACATGGTAGACCGCAGCACATGTATGTACAGTATTATAGCACACATATCATACATCGGAGACTGCAGCACATGCATGTACAGTATTATAGCACACATATCATACATCGGAGACTGCAGCACATGTATGGACAGTATTATAGCACACATATCATACATGGTAGACTGCAGCACATGTATGTACAGTATTATAGCACACATATCGTACATGGGAGACTACAGCACATGTATGTACAGTATTATAGCACACATATCATACATCGGAGACTGCAGCACATGTATGGACAGTATTATAGCACACATATCGTACATGGTAGACCGCAGCACATGTATGTACAGTATTATAGCACACATATCATACATCGGAGACTGCAGCACATGCATGTACAGTATTATAGCACACATATCATACATCGGAGACTGCAGCACATGTATGGACAGTATTATAGCACACATATCGTACATGGGAGACTGCAGCACATTTATGTACAGTATTATAGCACACATATCGTACATGGGAGACTACAGCACATGTATGTACAGTATTATAGCACACATATCATACATCGGAGACTGCAGCACATGTATGGACAGTATTATAGCACACATATCGTACATGGTAGACCGCAGCACATGTATGTACAGTATTATAGCGCACATATCATACATCGGAGACTGCAGCACATGCATGTACAGTATTATAGCACACATATCATACATCGGAGACTGCAGCACATGTATGGACAGTATTATAGCACACTTGTCATACATTGGAGACTACAGCATATGTATGCACAGTATTATAGCACACATATCGTACATGGTAGACTGCAGAACATGTATGTACAGTATTATAGCACACTTGTCATACATGGTAGACTGCAGCACATGTATGTACAGTATTATAGCACACATATCATACATCGGAGACTGCAGCACATGTATATAGTATGATAGCACACATATCATACATCGGAGACTGCAGCACATGTATGGACAGTATTATAGCACACATACACATGGGAGACTGCAGCACATGTATGATATGTGTGCTATAATACTGTACATACATGGCAGACTACAGCACATGTATGCACAGTATTATAGCACACATATCGTACATAGTGGACTGCAGCACATGTATGTACAGTATTATAGCACACATATCGTACATTGGAGACTGCAGCACATGTATACAGTATGATAGCACACATATCATACATCGGAGACTGCAGCACATGTATACAGTATTATAGCACACATATCATACATGGGAGACTGCAGCACATGTATACAGTATTATAGCACACATATCATACATCGGAGACTGCAGCACATGCATGTACAGTATTATAGCACACATATCATGCATCGGAGACTGCAGCACTTGTATGGATAGTATTATAGCACACTTGGACTACATCACATGTATGCACAGTATTATAGCACACATATCGTACATGGGAGACTGCAGCACATGTATGTACAGTATTATATCACACATATTATACATGGTAGACTACAGCACATGTATGTACAGTATTATAGCACACATATCATACATCGGAGACTGCAGCACATGTATGGACAGTATTATAGCACACATATTGTACATGGTAGACCGCAGCACATGTATGTACAGTATTATAGCACACATATCATACATCGGAGACTGCAACACATGCATGTACAGTATTATAGCACACATATCATACATCGGAGACTGCAGCACATGTATGTACAGTATTATAGCACACATATCATACATCGGAGACTGCAGCACATGTATGGACAGTATTATAGCCCACTTGTCATACATGGGAGACTACAGCATATGTATGCACAGTATTATAGCACACATATCGTACATGGTAGACTGCAGCACATGTATGTACAGTATTATAGCGCACATCATAGACACAAGACAGCAGCACATGTATGTGTATTACATCATATAACACACTGCACCCCTATAGAGGAGGCTGCAACCCAAGACGTTGTCATGACACTGGAAACCCCCAGATCACCAGCAGCAGGAACTGACTGATAACAGAGAACACTGGAGTATACGTTACTGCATAGACACCATGAACTTTAGTATGGGCCGCTTTAAGACACGGTTAGGCTGTACATGGCGCCAGTCTCCGATGGATCATGGCGTCTCCCGTCAGACTAATGACCCCCGCCCCACATTCCCACATTACGCAAATTTCCCCATAAATTATGCAGCATCTTGTTGCTAACAGATGAGGAAACACAAAATCCCTTCAGACGATCGGACCGAGGCGTTAATTAGGACCGGTCGGTGCCAGATGACACACTGTCCTCTAATCAGGATGTGTCTTCACATGGGGATTGTCACCCAGCTTTCCTGGAGCTCTGGGGGGCAAACTAAATCCCCCACAATGCAGTGTAGCGGAGCCCAGTGAATTAGGGCTTGGCTCACATGGACATATTTGCGGTCCTTATTAAGCGTCTAACAAGCGCATAAACCCCACTGACTGGCATGGCGGTTTTTAAACCTGGTTATTTTATCCTTAATTAGGCAAGCAGCACACAACCAAATTTAAATTGTGGAATCTGCGATCGTCACTCACGCAGACGATACACGGTATTCTGCATCCATTCAAAGAACTGATCATTCGCATGTCCGCTCGCAGAAATTAAATTGCAGCATGTTCTATTTTTGTTGGGATTCCGCACGGACGATATCCATTGAAGTCAATGGAAGCAGTGCGTCCTGCAGCCCATCCACAATTGTAATCGCGGATAGGTCACGGGTACCCGCGTCATTGCTTAGCGACACTGCGGAAAAAACAAAGGTTTAAAAAAAAAAAGCAAGTATTGCGCATGGCCGACGGCAAACTGCCACAATCCTCTGCAATAAAAAAAATGAAAGGTACGCATGGTCACCGGCCGGGGGCAGGGCCGGATTCTGCTGCGGGCTCCTACATGTGAAATCCGACCTGTTCGTGTGCCGACGGTCTTAAACATGTACTATTTCGGCACGTAATACGCCCATTCTAGTCTATGGGTGCGTAATATATGCAGAGAATACGTATGTTACATGTGTATTCGCTGCGTATTTTACGCAGGTTGCAAAAGTCCTGAGAGGGACGGTTCTGACATCATTAGGGCTTTCTAACGCCGTATCAATCTGCCATAGGCTGCCATGTTGGCATTCACACAAATTGTGCAAAATATACGTGCAAGAAAAATCCCAATTCTATCTTGGTGCGCATTACATGTCAAGATAGTGCATGGCGATTGGTGGCACGCAACAAGTATGCAAAGTCACTCACGGGCAGCACGTAGCAAGTTACGGTCATTTGAGTCCTGCCTAAGCCTTTGGATGCTGGTTGGCATATTTTACTGCACTTTTTCTGGCATGCCTTTTTTTTTGCACCAATTGAAATGCCTAATTAGTTTCGGAATTGTTCCTTGTCCAGCGCAATTATGCAGTGTTTCACGAATCTCCTTGCGTATTATGAGCATATTTGCGCAGCTGCCATTGACTTCTATGGGGACCTTTGGTGCGCAAATACGCAGAAAAATAAAGCATGTTTTATCTTTTTTGTGCCACAGAAATGTGCATGCAAAATACGCGCATATGAACGAACCATTAACGCCATTTAATACTGGCGGTTTTGCTTTCAGTCATGGGAGCAGCAAACCGAAGGAAACCATTTTTGTGTTCCTGCACATACAAATGCATTGAGATGGAAGACCTGCAATTTCTGTCCGTTTCTCAGTTTTCTGTCCCCATTCTGTTGTTTTTTTTTACACTGGAACAAAAGTGCAGACTGCTGCGCTTTTATATCCAGTTCAAAAAAAGACACGCAAAAATAAAAAAAAGGAAGATAAACCATCCAAGCGGTACAAAAAACATCCATTTCAAATGCCAAAAAAATGGGAGTGAAACAGAAATGAACGGAAAGCTTTCTTCCCATCTTTTTGAACAATCTATTTCATGGATCCGCCAAAAAATACGGAAAGAATGCTTATCGTTCACTTTCGTTTTCTAAAACAAGACCTGCTGAATAATGCAAGTGTGAACGCCGCCATGTCCAGGTTGTGCATCTTCTGTGCAGAAAATCTGCAGCGTTTACTTTACAGTGAGCCAAGATCCCATTCACAAGGTGCATTTAT
The DNA here is from genome assembly GCF_035609145.1 of Eleutherodactylus coqui. NCBI lineage: Eukaryota > Metazoa > Chordata > Amphibia > Anura > Eleutherodactylidae > Eleutherodactylus > Eleutherodactylus coqui. Next base: position 52,734,500 of record NC_089838.1, on the reverse strand, counting down.
GACAAATTAGGTGGCAGAATCCGCGTCATTTTAGCTTTCAGGTCTTAAACAGAAGGACACATGCGTCAATATGCTCGCCGCTACGGAGTGTATTAGCGCACGAGATTTTATTTTAATTATTTTTTGACTATTTAAACTCCGCGCAAGTTTAAAAAAAAGCAGGAAGATAGATCCTGCCCTATCTTTTCTCGCACTTAATATTAAGGCGCAAGAATCCCGCTTGTGGAAATGAAACCATTGAAATCAATAGTTTTCTTTCGTCCCATTTTTCACGCCCACAAAATGGGACAAAAACTCGGTCATCTGAAAAACCCCTCAATTGAATGATATGGAAATGTGTGCAATACTTCATACAATGCAGACTTAAGCCAACTGCACGCAAGAAGGTCAGATTCTGCATGCGGGAGCTCACAGTAGTATCCGACCCTCTGCCCGGCCGGCGTCTGTGCATACCTGTCATTTCGTCTTCTCTTCTGTACCACGGCTGGTCCACACGGCTCGCCGTTGGACATGCACACTATAGATTTTTTTTGTAACTACTGCTTTTCCCGCGTTATCGCCTAGCGATGACGCAAAATCAGCGCCCTTTCCGCAATGTCAAGTGCGGAAGGGCCACAAGTCAGATGGCTTCCATTGACTTCACTGAAATCCACGCAAAAAGAAAGCATGCTGTGATTTATTTCGCCGCAAGAGGAAAATCGCGGCTGCTGTATTAGCGGATGCTCTATTAGTATGAATTAGTGCGGAATGTCACGGATGGGAGTTGTGTATTTTCACGTACAAGTGCATGTTTTACTGTACTTTGCGTGCATGCAAATTATGTGCATTTACGGACACAAAAAAACATCTAAAGATACTCCCATTCAATGAAATTGCAATTAAGTTAATTAGTTCAATTTGTGCTATTTTCGTGCACACATGTGTAGGAAAATAGGGCATGCTGTGTATTTTTTTTTGCGTGAACCGAATGTGTACCCAAAATACGGTATGTGAACGAACTCCTTGAAATCGATGGACTCGATTGACTATTTGTAACACAGGCTGATTAGTGGTGGTCTTGCCAATCCGAGAACAGGGGTCTCGTGCCCCCGTCCTCCGCAGTGAGGAGAAGCCTGCAGCGCGAGTTTGACCAGCGTTCTATTCAATCACTTTCAATGGGACTGCAGAGATAACTGAGTGGCACCCACTCCGGTATTTCCACCAGCGCCATTGAAATGACCGGCGCTCGTCCAGCGCCCTCTTTTTGCTGATGTCACTGTGGGGGGAGAAGCGACCCTTGAAGTGACAAGCAGAATGGAACATGGGTGTGCCGTTCTGGAGATGGGCGAGGATCCCAGCAGTGAGACCCCCACTGATCAGCAAGTTATCCCCTATCCTGTGGTTTTTGGAGAACTTGTAACTTTTGGTACAACTCCTTTAACGTAGTTTCCGCACAGAAACCACTTCAGGTGGCTACATGCAGATTTGGCGCCAATATCCAGAAATTTTCTGCGATTAAATGCGCCGCATTCTTGTAAAAAGCTCATTCGTATTTCGCACAATGTCTATTATGCTGCAGAATTCCATGTTTGAAATATAGAAATTAAATTCCGCCGCAGTTTTGCACGTAAAAATGCGCCCACCGCGGAACCCTTGCGGCTGTTCCATTGCAGAATGCCCACAGCAAGTCTGCAACTTGAAAAGGCGGCTTCAGAATTCAGATTCCCCACGATCTAACGAGTATCTAAACGATAATTGTTTAGTGTAAAAAAAGTCCCTGGATTTGTCAGCTCAGTGCTGATTGATTCCAGGCGGCAACCAGCAGAATTATGATTGCAGCTCTAAAGCAATAAATCCTCTTTGGAAGCTGTAATGGCAGTTATATCAGTCACCACCCAGCTTTCCCATAAACAGATAAAACCATGAAATGACGAAATAAAGGTGTTTTTTTTAATTTTTTTACCAACTAATAGATTTGTAGTTACATAATAATTTTTATTTAAAGGGGCCCCGTCCTATTTTTTGTGACTATTGGGGTGCAGTTGCGTTACTGGAAGGACTTTATATAGAGTACGTAAACGACATACGAGTGAATCCGCTCGACTTTGGTATTTTTCTGACGCTGTACGACATTCCTCCCTGCCTCGTCCCTCCTGCACTGGCTCACGTCGCTCCTAAGAAGGTAATAGGCAGCGGCTGTTTTGTCTCTAGCCCTCCGCAGTCTGCAGCCAATCATTGGGGGCCGGACGCTTTTTTCACATTTGTATTGAAGGCTAAAAATATCCCCGTGTTGTGGTAATTAAAGGAATGTGCGGCATCCATCTGTACAAGAGCACTTACTTATCTGGCATGTCGGGATGAGTTCCAGACCCTTGTCCCTGCAGGATGACACCGGTGACGAGAACAGCTATACATCATGTCTTATACTCCACTCACATCCAAAGCTGCATTCACAATTCTCTGCACTCAGCTGTGTTTAGAAGATGCGGGGCTTTTTCTGCATCAATAAAAGTCTCTCGCAATGCAGATCATTCTCCGCACCTAAAGTGACAGCACGTATATCTAACTGGAAACTATATTCACTTTCATACAGCTTTATATGTGACCAGAGAACAAGAAGTATAATTAAAGGTGATGTCCAGAGTTAAAAAAACATGGCTTCTTTTTTCCAAACACAGTGCCGCCCTTGTCCATGGATTGTGTCTGGTATTGAACATCAGCTCCCATTCACCTCAATGGAGCTAAGCTGCAATACCACAAACAATCCTATGGACAAGGGTAATGCTGTGTTTGGAAAAAAGCAGCCATGGTTCTCTAACCCTGGACAACCCCTCTAAATATCTGCATTCTGTCTCTGTATACTGCTATTTATTATTCTCTGTTATCAATTATGTCATCTTCAAAGAAAAGGCTTAGTGTGAATGTAATCCACTGTCCTCTGTTATCAGCCATGTAAGGGAGAGGCCAGCTGTAGGTGAACTGTAGGGTCCTCCAGGCCTTCCGGGATCACTAGATTATATCACATATCTGCAGTGAGATATCTCCATCACATGACTGATATCCTCATATAACACTCCCCGCACCGTTTACAGGCTCCATACTGTAGCCTTACTGGCCCTTTAAGTCCCCCCCACCCCACCCCCCAGTATTATACATAGAAGAGGCAGCGAGTCCCTGTACAACAGATGTCGGAACATTTACTATAACGAGGTTCCGCAGCAGCAGCTATACACAGAGCTAATCACATCTGACATTGATTTTCCGAGGCTAAAAACAACCACAGAACAGTGACGTCGAGGTGGAGTCTTTGAACTTTCCTACAAACGACGTCTGTTGATCATGAGCTGCGCCGAGCACGCGGAAACCGTAATACTCTAAATAACAGGCTTCCTCCGTGCGCTCAGAAGAGAGCAGCATGCATATTAACACAGCTGATATTACATTCCAGAGCTGCACTATCAATTCTGCTGGTGGAGTCACTGTGTACATACATTACTTATCCTGTACTGATCCTGAGTTACATCCTGTATTATCCTCCAGAGCTGCACTCACTATTCTGCTGGTGGAGTCACTGTGTACATACATTACTTATCCTGTACTGATCCTGAGTTAAATCTTGTATTATACTCCAGAGTTGCACTCACTATTCTGCTGGTGGAGTCAATGTATATACATTACTTATCCTGTACTGATCCTGAGTTACATCCTGTATTATACTCCAGAGCTGCATTCACTATTCTGCTGGTGGAGTCACTGTGTACATACATTACTTATCCTGTACTGATCCTGAGTTACATCCAGCATTATACTCCAGAGGTGTACTCACTATTCTGCTAGTGGAGTCACTGTGTACATACATTATTTATCCTGTACTGATCCTAAGTTACATCCAGCATTTTACTCCAGGGGTGTACTCAATATTCTGCTGGTGGAGTGACTGTGTACATACATTACTGATCCTGTACTGCTCTTGAGTTACATCCTGTATTATACTCCAGAGCTGCACTCACTATTCTGCTGGTGGAGTCACTGTGTACATACATTACTTATCCTGTACTGTTCCTGAGTTACATCCTGTATTATCTTCCAGAGCTGCACTCAGTATTTATTAGGAAAAAAGGGGTCATGAGAGCAGAATTGAGACTGCTGCTCTGGTGGTGACTGAAGTATAAGGCTGCTGCCCATGGGCGTTGCGGTATCCCGTGGCGGATTTCCGCTGCCTGGGAGCAGGAGCCTGCAGACGGATCTCCGCGGTCAGCTCCACCTAAACTGGAACCTTAGTACTTTGCATTGTTTGTGTTTTTGGGGCTCATGTGACGACAACCTGATACATTTTGGGGAGACTACAACGGTTACGAGCTGGAATCTGATTGGTTGCTCTGGATGACTACTCTGCCCACAACACCATTGATAAATCTCTGCCATGCTGTACTATAGGTGTTATATAACTGTCAGGCACGTGTCCCTCCTCCACAGAGCGCACAACAGACATGATACTGTGTAAAGCAGATTGACTCGCATCAGTCTGAAAACCCATACGAATTTGCGGCAGACATGGACGAGCAGTGGATCTGTCACAATGTCGATAGGACTAGAGAAAAAATGATCTTTCTGTAGATTCTGTATTCCTGGCGTGGAGCTCCAAGCAGGAAGTGAAACACCCACATCAGATGGAGACGGGCGGCACAACCTGCGGCGGCGCGGCTCACTGGAGGCATCGTCTAACCTTAAAGGGTACTGATGATTAAAATGAAACACCTGAATCATAACTCTTTGTGTCAGCTGTCTGTACACAGGGAACATTACATGGATCAGCAGGATCACCCCGAAGGATACACATATCTGCACTACTTATAGGGTCTTCTTCTCTTCCTACACGGCCTACATGACAGTCTTCACTACATGTCTGGAATTTATTTCCAGAACAGGAAGATTAGGATGAATGCAGCTCATGATGCTACATGATGATAAGACAACTAGAAGTCGTGAAATACTGAGAAATGCTCTTAATCAACCAATTACCACTGTTTATACAGTCATTATAATAGTAATCCGGCGCTGAGGAGAAGTTGTTGTATTACTGCAGAACTAGGCATGCGGTTCCATCTCAGGCAGATATACGTATTACTGTACCTTGACGCTACCAGGAAGTAGTGCTGGAGAGAGCACTGACAGCCCGGTGACGCCCCCAGTACCTCATTGGCTGCATAGATGTCTCCCCTGCAGGTCCTGGAAGGTGAGTATAATTCTCCCCTCAGCTCCCAGCCAAGAGTTGTCCTCCTCGCTGCTGGTTTCACTCTGCCAGGCTCCCCGGGGCGCATATTTCTATATTCATCAGTACTTCGGCCCTATTCACCAATCAGGTTGCTGGAACTGTGAATCAGAACCAATCAGGTTGCTGAATAGGGCCGAAGTGCTGATGAATATAGATATACGCCCCCAGGGCGGCCCACATGTTAAGCTCTCCAATGCTGCTTGAACTTTCCCAGCCTCCCCGCTGAAGTTGTCTGTTGGCCGTCCGCTCCCCGATGCTGCTGATCATCCCTGCTCTCCCTGATGCTGCTGGTGATGTTCTTCATTGCTGCTGCTCATCCACGCTGCTGCTGCTGTCCCGACTGTTAGGGCCAGTGGATGGGGGCACACAAGGTGACCGGGCTCAGGATACCCCCTACAGACCACCCATAGAGAGGAGTGTCTGACCAGACTGTTAGGATGTGTTGGGATCAGTGGATGTGTAAGGACACACAAGGTGACCAGGCTCAGGATGCCCCCTACAGACCACCAGTAGAGAGCAGCGTCTAATCGTCCGACAAGCACCAGCAGCTCCAACTGTCCGCCATCCAGAGACATCGTTACACCCCTGTGTCTGCCAGAACCATTTCCAGGCACTTGGCTTGAGGACATTTGGTCTTGCAGCCCCCATTACTTGTACGACCTCTGACCCCTACTGTTGCCTCCGTTTGCAAGGATGTCATGAACGATAAAACTGGATGCTACTGAGGGGAACCGGGTTGTCTTCAGCGATGAATCCAGGGTTAGTTTGGGTGCTGAAGACAGCCGTGTTTATGTCTGGAGACCTTGGGGAGAGCGCCTCAATCCTGCCTTCAATCGAGCGGCACACTGCCCCCTGCTGATGTGATGGTCTGGGGGGTAATCACATACGACAGTCGGTGCCCCCTAGTAGTGGTACAAGGGACAATAAAAGCTCAGCGATATGTTCAAGACATACTGCAGCCACATGTATTCCTGTCATGGTGGCTTCCAGCAGGATACTCCTCAGCCACACGCACAAGGGCCTGTATGCCTTCTATATTGCATCTTGTATCCAAGCTAGAGGTGGTACAACAGGGTGGTAGAGCCTCCATGCCCGCCTGTATCACATCTTGTATCCAAGCTAGACGCGGTACAACAGGGTACTAAAGCCTCCATGTCCACCCGTATCACATCTTGTATCCAAGCTTGAGACGGTACAACAGAGTACTAGAGCCTCCATGCCCCCCTCGTATCACATCTTGTATCCAAGCTAGAGGCGGTACAACAGGGTACTAGAGCCTCCATGCCCCCCCATATCACATCTTGTATCCAAGCTAGAGGAGGTACAACAGGGTACTAGAGCCTCCATGTCCACCCGTATCACATCTTATATCCATGCTGGAGACGGTACAACAGATTACTAGAGCCTCCATAGCCCCCTTCGTATCACATCTTGTATCCAAGCTAGAGGCGGTACAACAGGGTACTAGAGCCTCCATGCCCCCCCCCCCATATCACATCTTGTATCCAAGCTAGAGGAGGTACAACAGGGTACTAGAGCCTCCATGTCCACCAGTATCACATCTTGTATCCATGCTGGAGACGGTACAACAGATTACTAGAGCCTCCATGCCCCCCTCGTATCACATCTTGTATTCAAGCTAGAGGCGGTACAACAGGGTACTAGAGCCCCTATAACCACCTGTATCACATCTTCTATCCAAGCTAGAGGCGGTACAACAGGATACTACAGCCTCCATGCCTGCCCGTATAACATCTTGCATCCAAGCTAGAAGTGGTACAACAGAGTAACTAGAGCCTCCATGCCTGCCTGTATCAAATCTTGTATCCATAATAGAGGCGGTACAACAGGGTACTAGAGCCTCCATGCCCCCCCTATCACATCTTGTATCCAAGCGAGAGGCGGTACAACAGGGTACTAGAGTCTCCATGTCCGTAAAACATCTTGTATCCAAGCTAGAGGTGGTACAACAGGGTACTAGAGCCTCCATGCCCGCCCATATCACATCTTTACCATCTTCACGTATTTTTACCATTGGCAGGGATTAAAGCTCAGGACCAAGGGGTGTAAATTTACGGTGCTTACTCCTCACTGGGTTTAAGCTTCTTTTGTTTTGTTTTTTTTCCCTCAAATTTGCTGACTAAAAATGTTATTTCGCTCCTAAACTTTTGAGCGCTGGTACTCAAGAAGGGCATATCAGAGCTTCAGCGGGTTACGAGGCAGGCAACTAAGTTAATAAATTTAATAGGCAGAATAAAATACCCAGATAGCCTTTCCTTGGGTCAAAGGACACAGAATTAGCAGCCAGAACGAAGTTTACACTGATAGACGGCCAGTTTTATTAAATAGGCTGAAAGCAAATAATAAAGATGTACCCAGTGAGTGCAGCTCTGGAGCATAATACAGGATGTAACTCAGGATCAGTACAGAATAAGTAATATAATGTACACAGTGACTCCACCAGCAGAATAGTGAGTGCAGCTCTGGAGTAGGTTGGTTGTTGGAGAGCTCTGCTGGAACCAGGGTGTGGTCAGGAGTCCCAGGTGAAGATCTAGCTGGGATCCCAGGAAGAGTGCACTTTCTTGGGTGCGTGTTTGTAATGGAGTCCCACACCTCCTCCCTCCGATCTCGGTCGGAGGGAGGGAGGGAGGGCACTGATGGTGGCGGCATCAGCGACAGCAACAACAACATCTTCGCTACAGGTGCCAGAGAAGCCAGCAGCAAAGAGGAGACTAGGAGCTACAAGCAGCACGGTAAGGAGAGCGGGCTCTGGTCGTGGCTGCAGTGCCGCGGCCCGGTTTGCCAGCGCGGCCACGATGGATGTCGCAGCAGGCGAGGTTGTGACCCGTAGTCAAGCCCGCAAGATTAAAGGTGAGCCACAGACCGAGACAAAACTGTCAAAATGGAGTGATAGACGGGAGGAGGAATCTGTAATAGACCTGGCCTCCCGCTTGGCAAAGCATATGCAGGACTATGAGACTGCAGGCAAGATGACTGTCCTGCAGAAGGGAAAACTGAGATCTGCTAGGCTCATGAAAGAGCAGAAGTCGTCCAAGGAGGACAAAGCAGTGACCAGGAGGGCAATAAGAGACTGCAGAGACTGCATCAATATGTGGCGAGAAGTGACAGGAAAAATCTTAGAGGAGAGCGGCCCCTTTAAGGAGAAACTTCTCAATGATGATCGGTTTGCAAAAATGGCGGCAGGGCGCAGTGACCACGTGCAAACCAACACATCAAGTGATGGTGAGAACTCAGACGAGGAGGAGTATGAGGATGTGCAGGAGAGTATGGGGGAGCAGCCTGTGTGCTCCGGTGAGCAATCACTGACCCAGAGCAGCACCACAAGTGCCAGAAGTCTCCTGCCTGAGGAGGTGGAACTGCCACCAACATCAGAGGAGTCTGAGGTGGAGGGGAGAAGGAAAACAGGAGCGCTACGGGTGCAGAAGACCTCACAGCTGGAAGCCTCTCCGGACATGGGGGGCTTTTTATTCGGCAATGATTTGCCAGAGAAGGACTCTGTGGTCCATAAAAAGAAGAAAAAGAAACCAGAGAAGGTGCAGGAAAAGCTGGTTTTTGTGTCGGTCCCTGAGAGCGCTGGTCCAGCTGAAAAGTTGAATCAGGGCTCTGACCCCAAGAACCCCCCTAACTCAGGCTCTGAGGTGGGTCGGGAGCGGGGCGTTGGGAAGAAAAGGGCCGAGCTGGTCAGACCCCCTGTCCCTGTGTTAGTTGGTAATCGGGCCAGAGAGGTCAAAAAGAATGGCGCAGGAAAGGCCAGTACAGCTGGAGGTGACCGAGGTGATGGCAAGGAGAATGGCAGCGGTGCCACTGGCAAGGAGAGTGGCAGCGGTGCCACTGGCAAGGAGAGTGGCAGTGGTGCCACTGGCAAGAAGAGTGGCAGCGGTGCCACTGGCAAGGAGAGTGGCAGCGGTGCCACAAGCAACTTTGCAAGCACGGCCTGTGATGTAGAGGGGGCTCCCGTCCAAGTAGGATCTCGGGCTTCCAGCGATGCGGAGGCCAAAAAGAAAAAAGGGAAAAACAAGAATAAGAATAAAAACAAAATAGATGAGGTGCGGCCATCTACCTCTGGAAAGGCCAAGACCCAAAGTCCAGATCCAGCTAAAAGAGTGAACGTGAGAGAGAATGCTGGTGATGGGGGAGAGGATGCTGGGGGTCCTGGTTGTGCCTCGGCTGTTGCTGTGCCTTCGGGCACCTCGGGTACATCTGGCAACGGTGATGCCACACAAGTGGATGCTGGTTTGGGTGGAGGTTCAAGGGATGGTAATGTAGTAAGGCAAGAGGGGTTACAGGTTCCAGTCGCCCCTCCAGCAGCGACAACACCTAGTAGGAGTTATGCCAGTGTCGCCGCTGGGGGGAGTGGGTGCTCCTTGTCTCCAGGCTCAAGAGAGGGCGTTTTGCAACAGTGTCTCCTGGAGGCTTTACGGAAGGGGGAGAGTACAATCACAGTTGGAGGAAGAGAGGTGGACCTATCTCTCTGGAAAGAGAGACATGGCTTGGGTGCCTTCCGAGAGCAAAGGGGGGAGACCTTATGGCCCCTTCCGACACCGGGGCAGGACGCAGGTCGTAGGAATGTGGTCCGTCTTCGTTGGAGAGGCAATGATACATGCCCCCCGAGGGCAAGGGTAGTGGAGCTTACCACTAGTGCAGCTGCTGAAGATGGGCTTCAGGGCAGTTGACATCTTTGCCCTGATCCATCCTTACGGCACGTCTGAGTTTGACATCAGCTTCGTTCGCCCAGAGGGCCTAGAAATCTTCTGGGGGAATTACGAGCTGGTGAAAAACGAGCCCGGCTGGCGAGACTTTGCCATCCAGGTGGTGTCTCGCCAGAACGGTATCAAGAAGTTGACCGTTTTGACTCGTAACGAGTCACTTTCTTGCTTTGACATCATTACGTGGCTCAGTAGGTACGGAGAGGTGACGGAGATGCCCAAAAAGAACAGGGATGAGCACGGCATATGGTCCGGGGCCTTGACGTTCATGGTCAAGCTGAAGCTCTCAGGTAACTCAGTGGCACACATACCTTCTGCAGCCTTCCTCGGCAGGGATCGTATCTTGGCCTTTTACCAGGGGCATCCGAAGCTCTGCCACAGGTGCGGCGACCCCTCACACTTGAGCGCCGCTTGTAAGACCTTGAAGTGCGCTCTGTGTGGGGGTCTGGGTCATCAAGCCGCCTCCTGTGTGGAGATTAGGTGTAACCTGTGTGGTGACCTCGGTCACCCATTTAGTCGCTATCCGCGCTCCTTTGCCAATGCGGTCTCAGCACCTACGGATGGGGGTCATGATGTGGCCTCCGGGGGTGAGGGGACCAGCAGAGGTGGAGGAGCTCAGGAGCCAGAGAAGAACTGGCAAAAGACGCCTGCGGAGCAGAGGCGTCAGGAGAAACGCAGACGGAGCAGGGAGCAGGTTCCTAGGGCAAAGGAAGGGTCAACAGGGGGCGCTGAGTCTCCACCTCGTGAAGGCATAGTTCCTTCCGGGGTGGAGGCTACTCTGGAACCTGGAAACAAGGACGATGGGGTCGGGGGATCCCCTGCTATGGACACATCTGTGTCCAAAAAAAGAGGCAAGGGGCTTTCCTCTGACCCTGAGGAAGCGGGTGTGAGGAAGAAAGCCGTCTAATTTAATCACTCATGATGGCGGCACCCACTCCGCTGACTCTGGCATCAATTAACGTTGCCAGCGTTAAGTCAGATACGGCTAAATTTGCGGCCTTTGATTTTCTCGGCCGCGTTGAAGCCGACATTTTATTTTTGCAGGAGACCAGGCTGTCTGATTTGGCAGCCATACATAAGGCAAAAAGGGAGTGGAGGTCAGGCCCTTCCTACTGGTCTCTTGCGGCCGAGCCGTATAGCGGAGTGGCGGTCCTTTTTACCGCAGCGGTTGAATGCCGACGAGTTATTGAATTAGAAATGGGAAGGTGCCTGATCTTAGATGTCCTCATGAAGGGACAAGAATTAAGACTTGTCAACATCTACGGTCCCCAGTCAAAAAAGGACAGGAAGAGTCTCTTTATGAGGATCAAGCCCTACCTTTTTACCAGCCGCCAAGTTGTCTTTGGAGGTGACTTTAATGCAGTCACAAGAGTCCGCGATAAGGGAGGCTCTGGAGACAGGCGGTTGACAGCGTTGCACTTAATAGCATAGCTAGCGAAGCTCGCCTGGTAGATGTCCACATCCGGCACACCCCAGGCCACGAGGGGTTCACCTATTATAGAGGTCAGAGCAGGTCTAGAATAGACAGGTTTTATTTGAAGGAGGAAGCCATCTCTTCACCAGTGTCCGTTGTTGAGGTGGAATTCTCCGACCACTGTCTAATATTGTTTTCTCTGAATGTTGCAGAGCCCCCCGGATGGGCAGAGGGTTTTGGAGACTGAATTCATCACTTCTGGAGGAAGCAGAGATAAGACAGTCCTTTGAGGATTTTCTGCAGAGCCAGGTACCATTACTGGATCTCTGTAGCAGTAAGTCAGAGTGGTGGGAGATGTTCAAGAGGAGGGCGGCAAGGTTCTTCCAAGAGCTCTCCAACCTCAGATGCCTGGACAGGTACCGCCTGTACAACGGCCTGAGGAGGAAACTCGAACATCACGTTTCGACTGGAGGTAGCCGCGAGGAGATCTCCAGAATGAAATCTTTGCTCAAGAAGTGCCAGTACGAAAGACACGCATCCTTGGTTTTTGAGAGGGATTTTGGGACGTACCGCTCGCCCGACCCTTGCAGAAACTGTAAGATGTCAGTGAATAGTAAAGTGGTCACTGGACTGATCGATAGTACAGGATCCCTGAATCGATCCAGATCAGGGATTCTGGAGGTCGTCAGATCCTACTACTCGCAACTCTTGGGAAAGAGGGATCTAGATTCGGAAGTGATGTCGGCTTTCCTGGCTGAAACTGTCCCTGAGCCGGGGGTAGACACCTCTCTTGATGTTTTGACAGGAGAGATCAGAATAGAGGAAGTTAAACTGGCAATTGATGGGCTCCGGCTCAAAAAATCGCCAGGACCGGATGGCCTAACATCCGAGTATTATAAGACCTTCAAGGACCTCTTGAGTCCCCTCTTGACGGAGGTATTATATGAGTGTCTTTCCTTGGGCACTCTGCCAAAGTCAATGAGGAGGTCAGCTTTGATCCTTCTGTCAAAGGGTAAAGACTCGAGCCGTATTGAGAACTGGTGTCCCATAGCGCTTCTCAATACGGACAGGAAGGTTCTGGCAAAAGTGCTGTTTAATCGGTTGGTCAAGTTTGCGCCCCGGCTCCTCTCGGGGGCCCAGCATTGCTCTGTTCCAGGCCGTAGCACCTTTAGCGCTGTTCTCGGTATCCGGGACGCAATGGAGCAGGGTAGGGCTGGTCACTGGGTGGGGTACTTGCTGTCCTTGGATCAGGCCAAAGCGTTTGATCGGGTTAATCACGAGTACCTCTGGTCAGTCCTTTTGAGATACGGCCTGCCAGTGGGGTTTGTTGATTGGCTGCGAACATTGTATGCAGGGGCTGAGACTTTCCCGCTGGTGAACGGTTGGCTTGGTGCTGGAGGCTACCCTGAGGGCAGTGGCATACGCCAATGATGTCACGCTCTTCGTATCCTCAAGGGAGGTGGAGTTTGTGGTGTCGGAGGTGGATGGCTACTCAGAGGCATCTGGGTCCAGGGTCAACTTGGATAAATGCGAAAGTCTCTGGTTAGGAAGGGGGGATCCTGTGTTTGATCTCCCGGACACTCTTCCGGTGCCCAAGACTTCAGCAAAAGTTCTTGGCATCCAATTTGGCCAGGGGGATTACCCCATGCAAAATTGGGTAGACAGGCTGGTTGGTGCCACTCACAAGGTTAATCAATGGAAGGGTTGGTCTTTAACCCTTCGGGAAAGAGTTAGCCTGATCAAAACATACCTGCTCCCTTTATTCATCTACCTGGGCAGCGTATGCATTTTGCCAGAGCCTCTCTGGACCCGGGTCTACAACCTGTTCTTCTTAATGTTGTGGGGGAATAGGTTGAACCTGATCAGGAGAGATGTTACATACCGCACGAGGAGACTAGGGGGGTTGTCTATGGTCAACCCCGTGGTGTTTCTTGTAGACACCTTTTTTAAGATCAACATAGGTAACCTCTGGCAAGAGAGGGCTCCTCCGTGGGTCTACTCCTGCCGGGGATGGTTTCGGCCTTTCTTCCAGGAATGGGAGACAGGAGGGCGAGTGAAGGACCTTCACACGCAGCACGGATATCTCCCGGCTTACGCTACCTTGGTTCTGACGGTGATACGCCGGTGGGGTCTGGGGATGTGGGAGATCAGAACTCTGACGAGGAGGCTCCTCGATGAAAGAGCCCTGTTGACCCATTTCCAGAAGCCCCTGGCGCTCAAGGACTGCCCAAGTCGGGACCTGGAGGGAGGGTTACGTTTGCTGAATTCAACCCGGATGTAACTTATGCTCCATTTAGTTGAGCCGATTCTCATTTGAACGTGCAAGTGATGTCACCGCTAGCTCATTCGCACTCATGCAGCCTGTTTAAACAGGCAAATGCATAGTTGACTCGTTAAAACGAGAATTGTGCAATCCTTGAATAAGCGAATACAGGAACTGAGGGATCGCTATTTAAACCGATAAGTGAACAAGCCAACGATTATTTTTATGCATGTATAAAATGAACGATGGACGAAGAGTGAAAGATTCTCGTTCGTCGTTCAGTTTTTGGCTCGCGTTTAGATCGGACAATTATCGTCTACTTTCACTCGTTTGAATTAGAATCCTTCCTTCTAAAATCACCTTAAGGATCAGTTTACATTAAAAAAACACAGTAAACTTTTTCATTTTAAGCCCCCTCCCCTCCCCTGCGGTTTCTATCAGAGCTGACTGGCTGCTTACAATAGGATCCAGGACCCTGGCAGCACCGCCCGTTCCCCAACCCTCGTCCCGCTCCTCAACCCTCACCCGGTCCTGAACCCTCGCCCGGTCGCTAACTCTCGCCCGGTCCTCAACCCTCAACTGGACCCCAACCATTGCCTGGTCCTCGGTCCTCGCCATGGGAGGGGGGGGGGTTAATTACAGATTTGTTTACAGCAGAGGAATCTGGAGAGAGTTACTGAAACCTCAGTCAAGAAACACAGCAGAGCGGATCAGGTTGAGTCACTGTTGTAAATACAATGGTGCAATTATCCCATATCCAGCTAGATCCTTAAGGCAAGAGCAACTTTTTGAATGTTTTTGAATATATCCAATTGGATAAATTTAGTGAAAAACTCCCAGACTTTTCTTGGGGTCCAGGTGGCTCATGTTGCTTTACGACCCCTCCTGATCTGATCCTACCCAACACCTATCAGAGCGCTTACATATCTCCACCATATAACTTACAGGGCGACTTCACCCACTCTGGACACCAAGACGGCTGGTGGAGTCATCCTTCTTGAGTGGCAGGGTAAATAAAGACATCTCATAATAAATATCTACTAAAAACTATCAAGACTTTTAATCTCCTTCTCATCTTGTCTCAAGACAGCACATAGATTCAGCCCTCCCAATTTTCTGAAATACGGAAGGACAGTCCCACTGCCCCAACACGCATGCAAGAGTGTCCTGATTCCACTCCAATGACTCCATCGGGTCCAGCTGCAGTAGTACAAAAACAAAATCTTCATTGCATACTAATAGATCCGGACGCTGTGTTCCCTGACTGCTTCCCCCTCTTTCCTGCCCTCCGTTCTGAGAGCAGGAGAGTTGGAAGAGTTTAGGCGCAGTGTCCACAACTACTGGGACCCAGACTCCATATTGTCTGCAAAGTGGGAGGAGCTTTCTCCTGAGCTCAGTCACGCCCCCTGCTGATTACTAGTTGCCAAGAGGAGCAGGGGAAGAAAAACGACAATTATTTTCAATTAATTTCACCGCAGGTCCAAATAAAGCTAGGTGACAACCAAAGTGGCCACCGTGACAGCTCTCACAGCAGCCGACACTCAGCTGTTCTGAATGGCAAGAGTGCCTTGTATACAGTAATACAAGCTGCAGCTGTGTACTGAGAAGTCGCCTCTAGATGGATAACTCCCATCATCCACTGCTTCCACTTCGAACCAGAAGTAGTGAAGGCCACGTTCCAACAAGGGAGACTTTCAGTTCACAGACAGCAGAAAAGAAATAACATGATGTGACATTTACTGAAAGATCAGAGAACGTCTCGGCAGAACGTTCTGGCACCGCATACACGCGTTCTGTGGTCCGTGTTATTAGGAAGGATGGCGCCTTGTCTGGTCATTTATATGGATGCCGCTTCCGCATGATTAACCATAAAGTGCCCGTATAATCTTATACAACTGTCTTATAGTGCCCATACAGATCACACAGTGTCCAAATTATGCAGTCATATAGTAACCATACAGGACCATATAGTACTGAAATGATAGTCATATAGTGCCCAAACAATCTTATATTGAGCTCAAATAAAGCTTTCATCTAGTGCCCATACAGGTCATACAGTATTCAAACAATCTTATACGGAGCTCAAATAAAAACGTTGTATAGTGCCCATACAGGTCACACAGTTAAATAGTGCCCCTATAGGGTCATACGCTGCTCAAATAAATTGTCATATAGTGCTCTATAGGGTCATAGAGCAATCCATACCACACTCATATAGTGCCCATATAAAGTCATTTAGTGCTCAACTGATTGAATCTTACAATGCTCATCAAAATCTTATACTGAGATTAAAAAAATAGGCATATAGTGCTCAAATAATACAGTCATATAGTAACCATACAGGATGATACATTGCTGAACTAATAATCATATAGTGCCCCTATAGGGTCATATGGTGCTCAAATAATACAGTCCTATAGTAATCATAAAGGGTCAAACTACGTTAAAATAGTACAGTCTTATAGTGCACATATAATAGTCATATAGTGTCCACGTAGGTTCATACCATTTCCAAATAATAATGTAGTCATACAGCGCTGAAATAACATATTCATATACTAACCATAAAGCATTGTACAGTGTCCAACTAATACCATCATATAGCGCTCATACTATCTTCTTAGTGTTCAAAGAACGCAGTGATCTGGGGGGAGATTTATTAGAGACCAGCATTTCAAACGCTGGTCTTAATATGATCCTTGCCGTCACGTGACACACTAATGTATGGTGAAGTGCACGCCTCTTTTTAGATTGGGTGCATCTTGAGGAGAGCCTGCGCCTACAGGGAAATCTGCGCGAAATGGGAGCCCGAGCAGATTTCTGTTATAATTAACACCACAACTGTGTCCAGGATAACCACATCCCCTCCCGACAAGCTCAGCATACTTTTCTATGTTGGCTTCACCACTTTTGTGAGAAGTTGCTAAATTTTTCCAAAACTGGGAATTGCACCAAAATTTAAAACTTTTCTACACCAGAATTCTGGCCAAAAGTGCTCTATAAAAGTTTTGCATTGTGTCCATACAAATCCATACTGTGGCCATAAAGTGTCATACAGTGCTCTAATATTATAGTCGTACAATGCCCACATAGTGTCATAAAGTGCTCAAATAATATAGTCATATAAATCAATACAGGGTCATATAGTGCTCAACGTAAAGTCGTATATGATGTCCATAAAAAGCCATATAGTGCTCAAATAATAGAGTCCTATATATTAATACAGGTCATACAGTGCTCAACTAATAGTGGTACATATAGTGTCCATAAAAAGTCAAACAGAGCACATACACTGCTCAAATAATACAGACATGCAGTGTCCATATAGTGCTCATATAATAGTCATAGAGTTTCAAAACAGGGTCATACAGTGCTCATTTTATAGTTGCACATATAGTGCTCTAAAGGCTGATTTAGACACAATGATTATCGCTCACAATTTGCTCAAAACCCATCGTTTTACCGATAATCGGCGTCTATTTTGCACCCGTTGTGCAGTTTTCATTAAAGATTCGCTCATCGTTGTCTTTCAGTCCGCCTAAAATCCATCGTTTGGCCGTTTGCTTTTCATTTGGTCAAAATGACATTCGTTCAGCGATTTTAGGGGAGTTTTCAATGCAAACATTACACAAGGATAATACAGCGACTGAAAAACCCGACATTTACCAACGATTTTTGTTAGGTTAAAAACGTCCGACTTTAAAAGCAAAACCATCACTCACTTTTATCGGTAACGAATTTCGAGCGATAATCTATGTCTCTAAATGGGGCTTAGTAGCATAACTGTACAGCACTCAGATAACACTATCTTAGCAGTAAACTGGAAAATGCAGCTGCAACCTCCATTAATCCCTTATATTGTTCCCATATACCTGGTCACTATATAACCGTCAGACAGTAACACATCATTGCTATATGGCTGCACATTTCGAACAGCAGCCGTCTCCCCCCCCCCCCCTCCCCGTCCCACATGCAGGACACATATACGCTGAGCCCAGCCATCATGTGGATCCAGCGGTTGGGCGAGATAATGTATATCGTCTCAGATCTGCCTGCACATATTCCAGCAGCTCGGGGGCATAAGAGCTTGTAAGACGTCACCCTCCATCTCAGCCATTAATAACATGTATCACACATGTAATGGACAGACGTGTCTCTTATAACATACATGGCAGACAGCACCAAGATGCAGAGTATACAGATGTGATGCTCTGCAGCCTGTGTGGCCCCAGCAGATGGGGACAGAACAGGTTCATCTCAGGACATCACAACAAGGTGTGAGACAATCTCCTCCAACACAGACAAGTCATCTCAGTTCACTTGCTTACATTCCCATCAATGTCTCAAAACTAACGCATTTAACATCTTCAGCAAAACGTGCAGAACCATGTAGGGGCATATTATAAGAAATCTACTCATTCATCACTATCATACAGCCCGCTGACACAAGTGTAGTGAAAGTCTTACTGATCCTGAATTACATCTTCCATTATACTCCAGAGCTGCACTCACTATTCTGCTGGTGAAGTCACTGTGTACATACATTACTTATCCTGTACTGATCCTGAGTTACATCCTGTATTATACTCCAGAGCTGCACTCACTATTCTGCTAGTGGAGTCACTGTGTATGTACATTACTTATCCTGTACTGCGCCTGAGTTACATCCTGTATAAAGCCCCCTGTCCACGGCCTTTGCGGAATATCGCCAGCGATATTCCGCCGCCGGGGAGCAGCTGTCAGTTCTCTGCGGTGAGCCTATCTGACAGATAGGCTCACTGTGGAGAATCACGGCAAATCACAGCATGCTGCAAATTGCCAGCTGTGAGCGGAGGATCGCTATGATTTTCCACTCGTGGACGGGTGCTGCACTTTCCATAGCAACGCTATAGAAAGCGTACATTGCGTTACCCGCAGCCAGATTATCGCCATGGGTAACACAATGAACAATCGCCCGTGGACAGGCAGCTTTATACTCCAGAGCTGCACTCACTATTCTGCTGGTGGAGTCACTGTGTATATACATTACTTATCCTGTACTGATCCGCAGTTACATCCTGTATTATACTCCAGAGCTGCACTCACTATTCTGCTGGTGGAGTTACTGTGTACATACATTACTTATCCTGTACTGATGCCGAGTTACATCCTGTAATATACTCCAGAGCTGTGCTCACAGTTCTGCTGGTGTAGTCACTGTGTACAGGGCTGTGACAACCTCTAAACCACAATATAGGGACTGGTTGTCAGTAGTAATAGGACACAACTGACTGCATGATGACCCAAGTACTTAAGGAGGGAGAAGATAAAAGAATTGGCGCTGTCTATGTAAAGCTGATTGGTTGCCGTGGTAACAAGGCCATCTTTTTCTCGGAGAGTATTGTAATATAGAACGATCTGAGTGTTTCCGAGCTGAACGTCAAATGTTCCATTCAATTACCGTTCATCGATCTCCGACTCCATAGCAAATACATAATGACGGCTCTTAGGAGACACGGAGCGGATAGATCCACGCGAGGAGGAGACGAATTTTCCACAACCTCTAACTCAATTTAATGAGATAAATGACCACCCCCCCCCCTCTCCCCGCCCGCAATCTGTGGTCTACCGTATAATGATGGATACAGATCATATCCAGATACCAACAATCACCTCCACAAGACTACAGATCTATACGTCTCCTGAGCACGCAATAATATACTTCCTACGGTGAGAGACGTCTATAATTAATGAGAGCAATAAAGATTTCATACCGCCATATTCTACCAGTAATACTTTACGTACATACACTGACTGTCACAATCAATCCCTGGCAAGAAAAATATATATACTCATTGTCAGTAACATCTCTCCACTAGGAGAATATATATTGCTTGGATATAAGATGTGATAAGGGCGAGCATGGAGGCTCTACTACACTGTTGTACCACCTCTAGCTTAGACACAAGATGTGATATGGTTGGGCATGGAGGCGCTAGTACCCTGTTGTACCTCCTCTAGCTTGGATACAAGATGTGATACGGGCAGGCATGGAGGCTCTAGTGCCCCGTTGTTCTGCCTCTAGCTTGGATACAAGATGTGATACAGGTGGCCATGGAGGCTCTAGTACCCTGTTGTACCTCCTCTAGCTTGGATACAAGATGTGATAAAGGCAGGGATGGAGGCTCTAGTACCCTGTTGTACCGCCTCTAGCTTGGATACAAGATGTGAAACAGGCGGGCATGGAGGCTCTAGTACCCTGTTGTACCTCCTCTAGCTTGGATACAAGATCTGATATGGGCAGGCATGGAGGCATACAAGTTCTGTATGGTATCCTGCAGCTTATCCCTCCACATTTGAGGTAACTGAGCCTCTAGATTATACAAACTCGTAGGCTGTAGAAGTTTACGTCCCAGATGGTCCCATACATGTTCTACTAGCGATAAATCTGGTGGCCGGGCAGCTATGGAGGTGTGACGATGTTGTGGGGGCTTCCTGTGACCCCCTTGTGTGTGCGGTGAAGCATTATCCTGCTGGAAGCCGCCATGGAGCAACACATGTGGCTGCAGGATGTCCTGAACATATCGCTGAGTAGTCATTGTCCCTCATACCACTACTAGGGGGACCGACTGTCGTATGCGATGGCCCCCCAGACCATCACACCAGCAGGGGGCAGTGTGCCGCTCAACAGCAAAGGCAGGATTGAGGCGCTCACCCCGTGGTCTCCAGACACGAACACAGCCGTCGTCAGCACCCAAACTAAACCTGGATTCATCGCTGAAGACAGCCCAGTTCCCCTCTATAGTGTTTAGTTTCATCGTTCACAACTAATCTGCAAACGTGTAATAGGGGCCATGAAACCAAATGTCCTTCACCTAAGCGCCTGGAAATGGTTCTGACAGACACAGGGGTGTAACAATGGTGCCCCCTGTCTCTGGATGGCGGACAACGGAACAGTTGGAGCCGCTGGTGCTTGTCGGATGATCAGATGGTCCTCTCTACTGGTGGTCTGTAGGGGGGCGTCCTGAGCCCAGTCACCTTGTGTGCTCTCACACATCCACTGGTCCCAACACCACCTAACAGTCTGGTCAGAACGGCTGCTGGGGGACAATTCATGGATACGACCATCCAGCTCCACACATCTCAATAATGCGCCCCCTCTCAAATCTTTTCTCTGCGACGTAGAGGTGTCTAGTGGTCAACAAGCTCTACACAAGCGGAAGAAGAGCTCCACTACACACAAGGAGACTCCGAGAGCCTTTTATTGGCCAAGGGGGAACCACTTTAAGGCCGCCTGCACACGAGCGTTCCGGATTCCGCTAGCGGATTTTCACGCGCGTATGGTACCTAAATGTGCTTGCGGATAGGTGCGGATGCGTGAAAAATCACGCGCGGATATATGCGGATGTGTTGCGGAAAAAAACGCGCAGAAAAACCAGCAGACACCCCTTATTGTAAACCCAACCCCTAGAGAACTGCCCATTCCTTGGAAAACAGCTTAAAAACCAACACCTAGACTCCGTTTTGTCCCTCTTGCTTGTGCGAGCATCGTTAAATTATTCTGGCAACATGCTTTCACCCGGTGAGCAGATGTCTTTGTGGGCATGGTTGATCCATGTAACTTTTTTCAGGCGCTTCTCCAGCGTGACTTTATTTCAGTCACTGCAAAAAAATTCACAAGAGGAAGGCCGCCTGCACACGGGCGGAAATCCCGCGGCGGTATTTCCCGCGGGATTTCCGCCGCTGAAAGTCTGCATAGGAGTGCATTACAATACGCACTCCTATGCAGACGGCCGCGGTTTGGCCGCGCGAAATCTCGTGCGGCAAACAAACCGCGGCATGTCCTATTTTTGTGCGGGGCTCGCACTCACCCGGCCGCTGGCTACGGTCTGCGCATGTGCCGGCTGCGCATGAAAGAGCCGGGGCCGCCAGGTGCGGGTGAGTACGCGCTCGTCACTGCAGGCTCTCGGGTCGGGTCCCGCGGCGAGAATTCTCGCCGCCGGATCCGACCCGCTCGTCTGCAGGCGGCCGAATTCATTACTACAGATTTTGCATTCTTAGATCCTGCATTGGCAAGAAATACTACCTATCTCCCTCTACAAATTGGCTGTGAAGCTCTGTGCTGTGTGTTGGGGCGCCTCCTACCATGCCTACTTCCTGTAGTCATAGCAACCAGTGACTCCATCCGCAGCTGCACTGCGGATGTACTGCGTGAAAAAACGCACCCATTCACTTGTATTGGAGGCTTCACGCGCAGAATCCGACCCAAATTAGAACAGGTCGCAGATTTTTTCACGAGCGTGAAAAAACGCGATACAAATCCGTCCGTCTGGGGACAACTGCGGATCCTCATAGGAGTATATTGGCTGCGGTCTGGGGCAGATAATGTGCCTAAAATAACGCGCTGGAAATTCCGTTCGTGTGCAGGCACCCTTAGTCTCAGGTGACAAAACAGTTCATCTAATCACTTAAGGCCTCCCTCACACAGGGCGTTTTATACAGCGTTTAGCGCTGCCTTTTCAGCCCAGCGCTAAACGCTGTACAACACTCCCATTCATTTCAATGGGGCTGCTCACACAGGGCTGAAAACGCAGCGCCTCCCAACGCTGCGCTTTGACAGCGATGCAAGTTCTATTTTTGGCCGTTTTCAGCCCTGCGTCACCCATTAAAATGAATGGGCAGCGGTTTTAGCACTGCTGAAAGCGCAGCAACACTTGGTGCCGCGTTTTTGGCAGCGTTAACCGCTCGCCGATTTTCGGGGTGAGGGCTTGCAATAGAAGCCCTCACCCCGAAAATCAGTCCCAGCTAGGTAGAGAAAGAAAAGAAAGTAATACTCACCTAGCCGCTGCAGTCCGGGTCGCGGCCGCTGCTCTCTGCCGCTGATCCGGGCTTCTCCAACACTCCCAAGTCTATTGCCGTAGGCCAGGTTTGAGAACCCCCGGCTCCGGCAATAGAGTGCTGTGATTGGTTGTCGGCGCTTGCTCGATACCCAATCACATCCCTTCATTGACTGTCTCAGCCAATTAGAGCTTGCCGGCGCTGATTGGCTGAGACAGTCAATGAAGGGCTGTGATTGGTTGTCGGCGCTTGCTCGATGCCCAATCACAGCACTCTATTGCCGGAGCCGGGGTTCTCAAACCTGGCCTACGGCAATAGACTTGGGAGTGCAGAGGAAACCCGGATCAGCTGCAGAGACCAGCGGCCACGACCGGGACTGCAGCGGCTAGGTGAGTATTACTTTTTTCTTTTTCTTTTCAGCATTCTTGGCTGCGTTTTCAGCCGAGCTGAAAACGCAGCCAAAACGCTGGCATAAAGTATGCCAGCGCTGCTGAAACGGGGCGGAATCTGCAGCAAACGCAGCATTGCAAAACGCTACGTTTCTGCAAACGCCCTGTGTGAGGGAGGCCTAACTCTCATTAACTTATCTGCCTTAGATAGAACTGCATGCTGAGCTTTGCGGCAACATGACAGAAGGCAAGAATAGAAGCACTATAATACTGCCCTTATGGACAGGTGTGTGGCTCTGTACAGATAGAAGTGTTTTCCGCTATCTTGCTGCAGCTCGTCCTTGAGTCTCTCCTTAGGTAACTGCTGCTGGGTGAGTATGGCGGTATAAGTACAGGTATTATGTAACGGCAGCTTATGATGATTTAGTTTCAGAGATTCAGCTCAATCCTGAAAAGCAGCGCTATGAAGCGTCCGCGGCCGTCACTAGAGAGAGGAGGCTTTTCTAGGACGGCAACATAAGTGGCATTATCTGCAGCTGCTGGGATCGCAGTGGACGGCTGGTTTTATACTCCAGGGAAATGTCACAAGGACAATGCTAAGAAATAAAGATTTAACTGAAACCGGTGACTCCGCCCAAAGGATTAAAACCACTTTATTAGTGATATCTGCTTGGCAGCTATTATACAAAACGGACACCCAGGAGATCTGCGTGCCGTATACTTATTCATCTATTACTGTTGACAACCAGCCTGTATGTCAGGTTGAGGAGTAGTCAGAGCCCCGCCTCCTTTCTTTGTACTTGGGAATTGATTTGGATGGAAAAGTCTATTGATTATTATTAGTGCAAGCAGTTGCGTAGCTCTAGGGGTCCTAGTAGCATTGAGCGCATTGATGTTTCTAGATACATCAATTCTGATTTATACATCTTTTTGAGGGCCCCAGCTGTGCATTGTGGGGTGAAATTGCGCCAGGTTGTGGAAGGCAAGGTGGGGTGGGGGGGTTGTGATAAATGTTTGCTGTAGGGCCCAAGAACATTATTCTACACCCTTAGAGTTATAACATCATACTGTCTGTAGGTTACAGTCTTTTTTTCTGAAGACGTCCTCCCAATCATTCAGTCGACAAACTGTATCAAACTTGTACCCATGTCTCTTTATGTACCGGACTGTTTATTTCCTTAAGACTCCAGGAGGTGGAGCTTGTATCTTCTGGCTCCTGATTGGCATTTGGGAGATGGATGTAACTTGGCCCACAGGTTCCGTTTTCATAAGACAATATAAAAGGTACACAAATCTAAAGTAAATTTGTCCTTGCAAGTGTAAACCCGAAAGCCTTCAAAAAAAACAAGTCTCTTCCTTTCCTCTGTGGTCCGAGAGTGGATCTTGTATCATTTAGCCCCTGACTGCCACTTTAGAGATGGATGTAACTCACAGATAAGTTCAGCTTTCACAAGACAATATAAAGAAGCCCAAATCGAAGGGGGATCTGTCTGGACTCTTCATTTTCCTCATGAGTCCACGGGGTGGATCTTGTCTCCTTTGGTCCTGATTGGCACTTTGAGGATGAATGTAACAGAATGTTCAGCTATCATAAGCCAATATAGAGAAACAGAAATCAAAGGCAATCTGTCCTTAAAAGCACAAACCCCAATATCTACTGAGCAATAAGACTCTTTTATGATAAACGAGTCCATGGGATGGTTCTCGTATATTCTGACCATTGACACTTTGGAGATGGATGTAACTCGGCCCACAGGTTCAGCTTTCATAAGACAATATCCAAATTTAAAGTCAAACCATTATTGAAACTGCAAACCTCCATTAAAACAAGATTATTTCTTTCTTTGGGAGTCCAGTGGGTGGAGCTTGTACCTTCTGGGCCCTGACCGGAACTTTGGAGATGTTGTAGCTCGCCAATTAGTTCAGTTTTCATAAAGCAATATAAAGATGCCCAAATCTAAAGTTCATCCATAACTGAACGAGTAAACCTCAATGTCTCCATACAAACAGGACGCTTTATTTTCTCAGAAGTCAATGGGGTGGAGTTTGCATTTTCTAACCCTGCTTGGCACTATGAGTATATTACTTGGCTCACCAGTTCTCAGAAAGAACCAGTCTACTTTGTTAATAAAATTCACATTGGACAGTCTGCATCACTGACTGACACTATACAAGAGGATTGCTACCATATGCCCCTCCCTCTATTGTACTGCCATAGAGATTTCAGCAGGCTCTAAGGCTCCCACTAGTGGTAGGTGCAGTCGGATATCATTTTTGAATTGTACACTACAGAAATGCAGGGCATTTGGAGATCCGTTTCAGAAAACATACGACTCAGACGACTAAAGGATATAATATGAAATTATTCAGCACAGAATGGTGTATTTATTTATACTACGGGAACAGAAGGCCGGGCGGTCACGCTAAAAGATGTAATTGCTCCTGGAAATCAGAATCCAGCGTTATATACGAGCATCTGTGTAATATAATAACAAGAACCTGATGGATTTCACCTTTCAGAGCAAACGCTGTGTCAAGTATCGTAAACGTCACCATTTGTGAGCGCTATTTACGAGACTGCGACTCACTGCTGCCCCGTACTGCAATCAATAACATCAATTTCATATTGACTGATGAGTGGTACAGAGGAGGCGGTCACTACTCATGATACAAGGTGTACGTGCAACGCGTAGCAACGACAACAGCGAGATTATTTTTCTCATTGAGAACTACAACTTCAGCGTGCTATCCGCATGGAACTCAATGGCGGATTCTCACTGTTTAGCCAATCTTGCAGAAATTAATACATAAAGAGGTAAGTCAGCTGTAAGGAAGCACTTATACCACAACATCAAACCTGACACCAGAGGGGGCAGAATTATAGTAATTGTATTCTATTACATAAGAGGCAGTATTACAGTAGCTATATTCTTGTATAAAGGAGGCAGTATTATAGTAATTATATTCTTGTACATAGGAAGCAGTATTATAGTAGTTATATTCTTGTACATAGGGGGGCAGTATTATAGTAGTTATATTCTTGTACATAGGGGGCAGTAATATAGTAGTTATATTCTTGTACATAGGGGGGCAGTAATATAGTAGTTATATTCTTGTACATAGGGGGGCAGTATTATAGTAGTTATATTCTTGTACATAGGAGGCAGTATTATAGTAGTTATATTCTTGTACATAGGGGGCAGTATTATAGTAGTTATATTCTTGTATATAGGAGGCAGTAATATAGTAGTTATATTCTTGTGCATAGGGGGCAGTATTATAGTAGTTATATTATTGTACTTAGGAGGCAGTATTATAGTAGTTATATTCTTGTTCATAGGGGGCAGTATTACAGTAGTTATATTCTTGTACATAGGGAGCAGTATTATAGTAGTTATATTCTTGTTCATAGGGGGCAGTATTACAGTAGTTATATTCTTGTTTATAGGGGGCAGTATTATAGTAGTTATATTCTTATACGTAGGGGGCAGTATTATAGTAATTATATTCTTGTACATAGAAGGCAGTATTATAGTAATTATATTCTTGTACACAGGGGGAACAATTATAGTAGTAATACTGCTCCCTATGTACAAGAATATAATTACTATAATACTGTCCCCTTTGTACAAGAACATAACTACTATAATACTGCCCCCTATGTACAAGAATTTAACTACTATAATACTGCCTCACATGAACAGTAATATAACCACTATAATACGGCCCCTATGTACAAGGATATAACTACTATAATACTGCCTCCCCCCCCCCTCCCCCATGTACAAGTAGTAGTTATCTACAGGTACATAGGTGCAGTATTATAGTGGTTATATTCTGGTACATAGGGGGGGAAGTATTATAATAGTTATATTCTTGTACATGGGAGGCCGGTATTAGTTACATTCTTGTACAAAGGGGGCAGTATTATAGCAGTTGTATTCTTGTACATGGGGGACAGTATTATATTAGTTGTATTCTTTTATATAGGGAGCAGTATTGTAGTAGTTGTATTTTTGTACATAGGTGGCAGTATATCAGTTATATTCTTGTACATAAACTGCAGTATTATAGCAATTACTTTCTTGTACATAGTGGGTATTATAGCAGTGTATTAGTTGCTGGAGTTCCGCTTTATATAAGTACAGTTATGTACACGTGTGTCATCATGGTTACAGGCCTCCTAAAGTCCTATATAAGTGCAGCTGATGTGTAATATATCATCTCCTGCACGTCCCTCAGTAATACGGGGCAGAGGCAGCTGCAGTAACTGGTCGGATCGCTCCATCTTCACAGTATGAATTCCTCCCTGTCTCTGTGTATAAGGCGAGATGAGCGGTGTCTTTATCCATGTGCTGAGCCGCGGCTGATCTGCAGTCTCCATCACATCACGTCCTGGATGGAGCTGGCAGGAGTTGTCAGGAATTATCACTCTGTGGCTTCCAATCACTTTCCGCAGTGACAAAATCTAACATGATGGATCCAGGAACTTTCGTCCCTGGCGATGCCTTATGCTACTCTGCATTTCAATCTGATCCGACTGCTGAGCTTCTAGCATTGCCCGATACGGCTACGACCCAGCTTTCTAAAAACCTTATTTAGCATATACATTTGCTCTGCTATGCAAACGTCCAACTTTCCTATGTTTCTGCAAGTGTGTCAGTCTGCACTGTTTGGAATTTTTTGGAATTCTATTCATGATTAAATAAAGTTTGCATAAGCACAGTTCTGTCCAGACTGGGAAGAAAGTTGGGGAGGGGGGGCTTGCAGTCTGGGGGAAGATACAGAAAAATTAAATTTAAAGGGGTTGTCCCGCGCCGAAACGGGTTTTTTTTTTTTCAATAGCCCCCCCGTTCGGCGCGAGACAAACCCGATGTAGGAATAAAAAAAAAAAACGGCCAGTACTTACCCGAATCCCCGCGCTCCGGCGACTTCTTACTTACCTAAGTAAGATGGCCGCCGGGATCTTCACCCACGGTGCACCGCATGGTGCACCGTGCGGTCCATTGCCGATTCCAGCCTCCTGATTTGCTGGAATCGGCATACGTGACGGGGCGGAGCTATGAGGAGCCGCTCTCTGGCACGAGCGGCCCCATTCAGAAAGGAAGAAGACCGGACTGCGCAAGCGCGTCTAATCGGGCGATTAGACGCTGAAAATTAGACGGCACCATGGAGACGAGGACGCTAGCAACGGAGCAGGTAAGTGAATAACTTCTGTATGGCTCATAATTAATGCACGATGTATATTACAAAGTGCATTAATATGGCCATACAGAAGTGTATACCCCCACTTTGTTTCGCGGGACAACCCCTGTCTGCACTGTTGGAAAAGCGTTACTGCTGAAATTGCCACATGTTGCATCATGTGAGCCTAGTCTTGTCTTATCTACCTCTACTGTAAAGTAAAAGAACCCACGAGGGTCACAAGGACTCTACAACTGCAAGGGTTAATGCGCCGCACACTTGTGCATGAAACGCGTTGTAAATCCCCGGCCTGCAACGATCTGATGAAGTCTAAACCGCCACATGTAGTAGTTTGTTAAACCTCTTACATCGCGGCCCACACTCCTGCTGCACAGAATGGAGACCACGCTGAGACATATGAATGACACAGAAAACGTGTGTACGAGATGCGGCGACTGCGGCGCGGGATCAGACTCAGAAGACGTGACGAGAGACTCACAACTCTCCTGCCTCCACCATCTGCCCCTCCAACATCTTACGGATTAATCTCTAGACGATGGAAGACGGGTGGGGGGGCAACATCTGGAGGAGCGGCATGAGCTGGCACTTGGCACTGCCAAGACTTTTTTGGCCGGTTCATACAGGAATATTTCCCCCCTTCGTCTGAAAAAAGGGTCCGTAACCACACAAAGCGCTGTTGCAATAAATTAGTCTGATGCATTTTGGGTCAGCAGAAAATAAATTGCATGGAGTACAGTCTTGTAAACGCGCGGCGAGCTGCATGAGTGGGACTTCTATGTCCTCCATTATTTAACATTGTAACACATCTGGCTGCTGCAGCGAGATCTGTTGCGCAGTGACGGCATGCATGGGGTTAACGAGAAGGCTCGCTGCTCTCCTGGATGTTCCCATGCCACTCGCTGTCTGGCGTTCTCAGGGGACGCGTGTATACAGCTGGGAACGTCTCTCCCGGCCCCTCGTTCCCTTTACCAAATAGGGTTATCCTCGCTGAACGCTCATGGTCTTGCTACAGACAGGCGCCCGGCATGATAAGAGCTCCGCCTAGCACTGCTGCCTTCTCGCCGACGACCCATAGAGGAACGTAGGGCGCTGCAGGTCGCGTACCCATCCCTGCACCACCGAAAAATGGCATCAGAAAAATGGTGCATCATTGTTTTCTTAAAAGGTACACCAAAAATGGTGCGGTGAAACTGTGTCCATCATGTGACAGCACGCATTAATGAGGCGAAACTTCACACCTGGTGAAAAAGAAAACGTGTTCATGAAGTGTCACATGACTGAAAAAAAAAGGTGTTGCAAATGCCACCATCTTTTTCTTCCAGTAATAATAATAATAATAATCTTTATTTGTATAGCGCCAACTTATTCCGCAGCGCTTTCAGGCATGGATAAATGCAAAACAATACAACAATTACAACAATTACAATGTGAGAATACATTGGGTTAGATACAAATGGGTTGAGGGTGGTACAGGAGGTGCAGGGGTTGGGGAACACAGGCAATAGGAAATTTCATGTACAGATCATTTATTAGAAGGCAAACAGGGTGGGGCACCATAGGGAGGGGCGAGGGACTAGGTCAGGAGATTTGGTATGCTTCCCTGAAGAGGTGCGTTTTTAAGGCACGTCTGAAATTTCGTGCATCGGGAATTGTCTGGATGCCTTGGGGTAGAGCGTTCCAGAGGATGGGTGCTGCTCTGGTGAAGTCCTGTAGGCGAGCATGTGAGGTTCGTATTACAGGGGTGTTTAGTCTGAGTGTGTTAGCCGATCGGAGTGAGCGGGCTGGGTGGTGTACTGACAGTAGGGAGGCGATGTATGGTGGCGTAGCGCCATGCAGAGCTTTGTGAGTGAGGTAGAGGAGTTTAAATTTAGTTCTGCAGTGGATGGGCAGCCAATGCAGCGACTGGCATAATGCAGAGGCGTCTGAGTAACGACTGGATAGAAAAATGAGTCTAGCTGCTGCATATAGTATGGATTGGAGCGGAGCGAGTCTAGTGCGGGGGAGGCCAATGAGTAGCGAGTTGCAGTAGTCAAGCCGGGAGTGGATGAGGGCAACCACGAGCGTCTTTAGCGTGTCCGTGGTTAGAAACGGACGTATTTTAGCAATATTTCTGAGGTGCATGTGGCATGTTTGGGCCAGAGATTGGATATGGGGGGCAAAGGAGAGGTCAGAGTCCAGTGTGACCCCAAGGCATCGGGGATGCCGTCTGGGGGTTATGATGGTGCCAGACACTGGAATGGAGATGTTGAGGGGGAGGTCGGTTAGAAGGTGGAAAGACAAGGGGGTCAGTTTTAGAGAGGTTTAGTTTGAGAAAAAGGGAGGACATAGTGTTAGAGACAGCGGACAGACAGTCGGTGATATTTTGGAGGAATGGTCCAGAGATCTCACGAGAGGAGGTGTATAGTTGGGTGTCATCAGCGTAGAGATGGTATTGGAGACCAAATTTGTGGATGGTTTGTCCAATTGGGGCAGTATAGATAGAGAAGAGAAGGGGACCAAGGACCGAGCCCTGGGGTACCCCAACAGCGAGAGGAAGTGGTGCAGAGATAGAAGCAGCAAAGGAAACACTGAAAGAGCGGTCAGAGAGGTAGGAAGAGAACCAGGAGAGAGCAGTATCCTTTAGACCAATAGAGCGGAGCATAGTGAGAAGGAGATTATGGTCAACAGTGTCAAATGCAGCAGAGAGGTCAAGGAGGATTAGTAAGGAGTAATCACCTCTCGACTTAGCAGTCATCAGGTCATTTGTTACTTTTGTAAGGGCAGTTTCGGTCGAGTGTAGAGAGCGGAAACCAGACTGGAGGGGGTCGAGGAGCGAGTTGTCAGAGAGAAAGTGAGTAAGGCGGGAGTAGACCAGGCGTTCCAGTAATTTGGAGATGAAGGGGAGGTTTGAGACGGGTCGGTACTTGGCAGCATCAGTTGGGTCCAGGGTTGGTTTTTTAAGCAGAGGGGATATAATGGAGTGTTTGAATGAGGAGGGAAAAGTGCCAGAGGTCAGGGAGAGGTTGCAGATTGTGGTGAGGTGAGTAATGAGAGCTGGGAAAAGGGAGCGGAGGAGGGGTGAGGGGAGAGGGTCGCTAGCGCAGGTGGTGGGGCGGGCAGCGGAAAGGAGCCTGGAGACTTCTTCCTCTGTCGTTGGTTCTAGCTTAGATAGTGAGTAGGTGCTGGGTGCAATGCTGATGAAACTGGAATCGGGGCTAACCATGCAGCTTTCAGAGATTTCTTTTCGAATGTTGTCGATTTTCTCTTTTCAGTAAATAGAAGCGCTTGAAGGGCCTTTTGCGTATTTTCTGTCCGTATTTTTTACGGACGTAATATGGACATCATAATTGTTCAGATAAGCAATTTTTTCACGGACCAATTGTTCATGGAAAAATACAAAATACGCAACGCTTCCTAACTTTGTCTATATTTCTGTACCAAAGTCGCCCATTAAAAAGTCTATGGGATTGCATAAAAACAACTAATACACAGTTGCAGGCGTAAAAACGAGACACTAGAAAATAAAGCGACATCAATTGGACTTTCTTGCAGGTTTTTTTTTCTTAACGAGCATGAAAAACACAGTGAATATGGATTCAATATAGACATAAAAAAACGAACACATGCATCCAAAATGCATGCAACATAGACATACACCCGCAGGAAAAGCGGTGAGCTTTTCACGACCGAAGTTGCTTTCGCCCGTGTGAATCAGCTCTGTGTTGCTGCAATTCTGCTGAGGGAAAACTGCGTGACGTCCAATATGTCCACCGCACAGGTACACACAAGAGCGATCACCAAATTTGGCGCAGAATTCAAGTGTGGTCCCATATTCCAGGTTTAACTCATTCTACATATGTGCTAAGTTGGCACATAAATTCAACGAGCTGATACGCATGTCACAATATTGCGACCTCTTAGACCCGCCCCTTTAGAATAACGGTATCAGTATTAGAAAGGGGAAAGGGTTAGCATAATAGAACGATAAACTTGACCGAAGACTTCAGCGACATTTTTTTCTGTGGTACATATATATATAACAGTGCAGAGGATGACCCCCGGACCTCAGATGCTCGTCTCTGAGCTGTTTATAATATGGAAATGTCGCAGCGGTTCCCACAGGTCCAGAGTGGAGCCTGGGAATTAACCCCTTAGGCGCTGGACCGCTCTCACGTTTGGGAAGTTGGAGCTTTCTCAGAGAACTGCTGGAGCGCTAGATGGGGGTCATGGAAGGTGATGGCTGACAGGTCACAAAGGAGAAGCGCTGCCATGATGACCGCAGCAGAGGATTCTGGGAGGCAGGTGGACATATCTCCAATCATAATGACTTCATATGAGGAGTTCTGGGAAGTCTCCTTATCTAAACGACGCTGGGTATCAATTCCTCCCGACCTTCAAGATCTCTGCTGTCAGTGAATAGAGACACTCTTGTATAGATACAGGGACTGAAAACCTCTACATACCTAATACTTCCCACAACTGAGGGGTTGTTACAGTTGTATCCAGTCTACGGCTGGGTTCACGCAGGGCGGATTTGTTGCGGTTTTGCTGCGGTTTTTCCG
Organism: Eleutherodactylus coqui; assembly: GCF_035609145.1. Lineage (NCBI taxonomy): Eukaryota > Metazoa > Chordata > Amphibia > Anura > Eleutherodactylidae > Eleutherodactylus > Eleutherodactylus coqui. Next base: position 52,701,890 of record NC_089838.1, on the reverse strand, counting down.
TTGTGGTTTTGCCACAGAAGACCTGTTTCTGCGGCAAAATCGCTTCAAAGGTTATTTCTGTCTTGCAAATTTTCTTGCGTATTTTCCGCACGGAAAATACGCAAGTGTTTTTACTTTTGCAGCGTATTTTGGTGCAGATTTTGCTGCGCTCATAGTGGTCTATGGACAAAAAAGCGCTGCGGAAAAGTCAAAAGAATTGACATGCTGCATCTTGAAAAACCGCAACGCAGCTGCATTTCTGCACTGCGGCAGTGCGGAAAAAATCCGTCCTGTGAGAACAGCTTTTTGCCCAAACACATTTGCACTGCAAACGCAGCGGTTTTGCCACAGTGCGGATATGCAACGGCAAACCGCGGCAGAACTGCAGCAAATCCGCTCTGTGTGAACCTTTGCTACATGATCCTCTGTGAGGTGAACACATCAACAGAAATCTCTCTTCTATTCGGATAGTTTGTAACAATGTATCAGTTGAGAATGCATACAACTGCAACAAACCCTCAGCTGCGAGTAGTATTGGGTCAGCATGGGGTAGAATAGTGGGTGCAACTCTGGAGTATTATATAGCATAAGTATTGTATGTACACAACGACTCCACCAGCACATAAGGCCCCCTGTCCACGGGCGTTGCGGTATCCATGCGGGAGCCACCTCCCGGGACCAGGAGCCGCAGACGGATCTCCGCGGTCAGCCTAATCAGAAAGATAGGCTGACCATGGAGAATCGCGGCAATTCGCAGCATGCATGCTGCGAATTGCCGTCTGGGAGCGAAGAATCACAATGATTCTCCGCTCGTGGACACGGGGTCGGCGCTTTTCATAGCAACACTATGGAAAGCTTTAGATGGCGTGATTCGCCGCCGACTTACCGCCGGCGAAACCACGTCCGTGGACAAGGGGCCTAATGTATACTACACCTGTGGTCAGACCTTTTAGTTGATGCAACAGCCACACGGAGCCTAGACCTCCTCCGTATTGTAGTATCCATCAGCAGAATAGTGAGTGCAGCTCTGGAGTATAATCCAGGATGTAACTCGGGGTCGGTATAGGATAAGTAATGTATGTACACAGTGACTCCACCAGCACAAGGCTGCCTGTCCACGGGCACTCCGGTATCAGGCGGCGGAGCCACTGCCCGGGAGCAGGAGCCTGCAGACGGATCTCCGTGGTCAGCCTATCTGACAGATGGCATGCTGCGAATTGCTGGCCGTGAGCGGAGAATCGCTATGATTCTCCGTTCGTGGACAGGGGGGCTGCTCTTTTCATACCAACGCAATGGAAAGCATGCATTATCACCGCGGGGAACGCAATTTAAAACCGCCCGTGGACAGACAGCCAAATAGTGAGTGCAGCTCTGGAGTATAATACAGGATGTAACTCAGGAGCAGTACAGGAGAAGTACCTATTCTGGTGGTGCAATCACTGTGTAGATACATAAGTATCTACACTGTGATTGCTCTGGAGTATAATGCAGGATAAGTAATGTATATACACAGTGACACCAGCAGCAGAATAGTGAGTGCAGCTCTGGAGGATAATACAGGATGTAACAGAGGATAAGTAATATAATATATGTATACGGAGACTCCACTTATTCTGTAGATTATATCTGTTTGTGGTCATATATAGTATCTATACTCGTGGTGGAGCTACACTGACTCGATGTCTCAGTATGAAGGCCTGAGTACATATAGTAGGGACCTCAGGTCTTGTGATCCCGTATCAGATCTGTCACTAGAGCTGCTTGTTATCTGCACCACCAGCAGATCTGACACAATATCATTAGGCACGTGGCAGGAGCACAGGAGCGAAGAAACACAGGGACGAGTGTCAGGCATCGTTTGCCAGACATTCATCCCGTGTAAATGGACCTTTATTCACCCCTCTCCAGCGAAAAATGGGAGATAAATTATCACATTTATGTTACTGCACGCTGTGACCGCCATATTGTCGAACGCACCATGAAGGCGCCTGGCGCCGATCTACAGACACCTATATGAGCAGGTGAAATACTATGAGAAAGTGAAGAACATGCAGTGTCTTCCCTGTCCCCCAAGCAGAAGGGAGGTCTTTTATGACAGCAAGCATAGATCTTGAAAACGGTGAGGAATTGTAACACTAAATACATCACGAAGAGTCCGAACTTCTCATTATACGATAATAAAGGGACCTTTTACATGGAACATTATCGTTCAAAAAATCCCTGAACCGTAAGAAAACGAATAATAATCGTTAACCTGGCCGACAACTGAACGACAATTGGTAATTTGTTTGTTAATCTTTCGTCCGTCATACTTATACAGACATAAAAATCACAGTAAGGCCGCCTGCAGACGGGCTGAAATTCCCGCAGAATTTCCGCCGTGGGATTTCCCGCAGAATTTCCGCCCGTGGAAGCTGCCATAGGATTGCGTTAGAAAACTGCGGTTTGTCCACGTGGAAAACAAATCGCGGCATGCTCTATTTCTGTGCGGGGCGAAATGTCACTCCTCGGCCGCTGGCTCCGCTCTGCGCATGCGCCAGGTGGGCGGCAGCCGGTACATCACAAAGTCGGAGCCGCGGGAGCAGGGGAGTGCCGCGCTGGTCTCTGCAGGGGCTTGGGTAGGGTCCTGCTGCAAGAATTCTCGCAGCAGGATCCGACCCGGCCGTCTGCAGGTGGCCTAAAATGTTACCGTTCGGTCATTTGCAAACCATTCCCAGACCCCCAATGTATGACTGAATGAGCTATGACGAAAAACATAAATGATTATCTGCACGTGTAAACGTGCGTCATTCGCTCGTACTAACTATTAATTGCTCCGTGTTAAAAGACTCTTTTCTTCACTAAAGTGACCCTCTGGTTTTGGGACAGAGACTGGTGGGGGGGGGAAGGTGTACATGCCTGCCGCCTCTCCGATCTGCTGGTCCTATTTCCGCCATCCAAGTTGGCAGCAGCAATTTTCTAACTACCAAATGCAAACTGTTTTTTGATTGGCCATTGCTTATCACATGAGCAGCTCTGACAAATCATAGAACAAGTATCATGCATTGGTAGTCTGAAAATCGGATCAGCCATCTTGGACGACTAAAAGCTCCAGAATTGGCAAACTGGAGCAACGGCAGAGAAGAACAACTGCTAGTAATATATGGAATTTTGTCCCAAAGCAGAGGGTCGCTTTAATTCTATTCAGTCATGATATGTGGAAAAACCGAGTGCCAAGCAATATGGCAGCCACCCAAGCTTTCCCAGACCCCTGAACAGCAAACCTACCTACTGATGGAACGATAAGGGGTGGGGGGATACTGTGAAGCTAGGAAATGGGCCATGGCTGCTATTACAGCTCCATCAGGGTGTGTCACCCGGCAAAAGGGGGGATAACAAGGAAAATTTCCTGTTCAGCCGTCTGGAAAAGCTGGGTGACAACCCTAGTCGAAGCTGAAAAGGCAGCCATATTGGTTGCCATCCAACTTTTCCATAAACCGATAAAACTAAGTAAGGAGTTGTACCAGAATTTCAAGTTCTCCTGTATCCACAGGATAGGGGATAACTTGCGGATCATTGGGGGTCTCTCCACTGAGACCCCCATCGATCATGAGAGCAGGACGCCCATGTCCCACTCTGGATGTGCATGGTCAGCGCTTCATTCATTTCAATGGGAGCTGCTGGAAATACCGGAGCGGGCGCCGCTCCATTATCTCCGCAGTCCCATTGATAGTGAATGGAGCGCTGGGACCTCCATTCTTGAGATTGAGACCCCTACAGATCACTACCGATCATCAAGCTATCCTGTGGAAAGTATATAATCTGGGTATGACTCCTTTATTCGTTCACAGTCTGTATCATGGAGGGCACGCTCTCCAGGATCTGCTGGAAGTAGTGCTGGAAGTAGTAGTCCAGCAACCGCTAGTCCTGGTGAGATTCACAGTACAGCCTGTAACGACCTTTCCAAGGTCAGAGCCCTTTCAGAATCCTTCACCCCGCGATGACATTTCTCACCACTTGTCTCGCGTACCGTATAATGCAATCGCGAAATTATAATGTGAAATTTATTTTAAAAATAAATAAACCAAAACACCCAGAAAATGTACTCCTAAAAATCCGGATATAATGAAAATAAATCTTAAAAGATTCTGGAATGAGGAAGGCGTGGTGGTTACACGGCGACATTTTCAGGCGCTGATTGGAACGCTGCCCTGATCCACTGCTGGGGAATTACATAACCACTGCAGATCGAGAGGAGGCACAGACTCCGGGTTACCATAGAGCTTGATGTTACTATCGACGAGCGCCGTGTCGGATGCTCCAATATTTCACAATGTGCACTCTTAAAGGGCTAGCGCATTAATGTGGCGAGCACTATCAATAATATTTACCCCTGACGGCGACAGGAATAGAGATGATGGGGTAATTATTTATAAGGGGGGGTGTAATTAGCACGGTTGGCATTGGATGGCATACAGCTGTGCGACGCCCGTCCCTCTGGTCGACAGTGGAGCTCACTGCAATGCAGCCATGGAACATGCAGAGCGCGGAGCGTGACCCACTTCACGCAGGACACATGTTCTGCTTGCCGGCTGCACTGCAGCGTGTGAATTTTCAATGCTTCCCACCGCTAGGCAATTAATTCTTGCCTGCACAGATGTCTCCGCAAGTCTCCTGTACACACAATGGTGAGGGGGATAATCACACAGATCCATCACCGCTGTGCGCTGAAAAACACGGCCATCAATCATCCCCAATGCAACCCATAATCATTGCTAAGAGCTTCTGCAGCATCTGCATACTGGCAATAACTCCTTCGCTTGGGTATACTCCTTTAAGTAGTTAGACTCCAGTGGAGGGGCCGCCGCTAGACCCCTCAATGTCTGTATGAATGCAAAATGTGCACGAAGACGTAGCTACAATGAGCGTGAATAATTATCTGCAACCACCCAGACAATCAATGGCAACAGCGACCACTTATGCACCCTGCAAACCGCTCCACACCAGTCACCCCTGAAGTTTTGTGTTCAGCCTTTTAAAAGGGGTTATATTAAGCTGCAGACCCCACGCCAGGTCACCCCACGTCCCACTCTTGGCTCTCACAGTTGACTTTACCAGCCTGATGTTTGCGCCGCAGCGGCCACATGGATGGCAGTCATGTAATAACCGGACAGCAGATGGACAGCTTCGCTTTCGGAGCTGGGGTCCTGATCAAGCGACTCTGCTCCATGATGTGCACACACTCTAACAGGCCAGAAAAACAGACAACGACATCTTGGAACAACCCCTTTAAGGATGATGCTGCCCAAAAATAAGAACATGGGGCAAATTTCTGAAACAGTCTATGGGATGTTAACTTGTGAGGGGCGGATTTTCCGTTTTTGAAGCGGAAATGCTGTGGAATTTGCCACTGAAGTTTTTGTTGCAGAAAATCCTCAGTATTTCCGCTTGGTGTGACCATACTCTAAAGGAAAACTGTCTTGTTGCACCTAGCAACCAATCATACTGCAGCTTTTTACCACACAAGCTGCTGTGGTAAAATGAAAGCTGTTCTGTGATTGGTTGCTAAGGGCAACAAAGACAGTCTTCCTTTTAGACAGCTTCATAAATCTGCACCAAGATGTAGAGGAAGCGTCCTTTTACCGTACAAGCGCCTGCGGCATTTTATAACACGGCCAAACGTAAAACCAAATCTCTAATTTAATTTCATTTGAGTTTTTTTTACATTTCAGTCACGCAAAAAAATAAATAAATAAATAGGACGTTCTATTTTTCTACGTAATTGGGCACCAAAGGTCCCCATAGAAGTCAATAGGGATGCACAAATGCCTATTCACATTACGCAATTAGTGCGTCTTTTTTTGGTGTGTTGCAAGTGAACATGCCTTGCGGACGCAAAAATAACAGTAAAGACATGCAGATGTGCATGCAAAACATCATCGCGCGTTCCGCAAAACTGCTACGCTCAGGCGCACGCAAATATGATTGCCTGTGTGTAGCCAGCCTACAAGAAATACAAGGTGACTTTGATCACATGATCGCACAGTGTTACCATGCGACATCGCATCTAATGATTGCCGATGGAGTTGTGTTACGATCTGTGCCCTGACGCGACTACGACGGCAGCGTAAAATCCAAAAGTCTAGGAGTGCAAGATGAAACATGGAGATCGCAGTGTTACACTGCAATAAACCACCAGCGGATTGTCAATAGGTACGTATTGTGTGACCATTACACAATGCAGGTCACAAGCAACCACAGACCGCGTATGAATCACGTACAACAGCGACAGCAGCCCTATGCAAACTGCTGCATAGCGATCCATTTATAAAGACGGAAGTCGGTAACTAAGCCTGCTCCAGTGGCATGACGGTCAAGGGGTAATTCTGCCTACTGTAAAGTGTATAGAATCAGCGGTGCCCCCTATACATCTGGCACGCAGCTTTGTACCCGTCACTTCACTGTACATCTTCCCGAAGCTGCGGCTCTCATAAACAACTGCAGGGTGCCATATGTACTGACCAGATGACGGCTGTCGGTTTCTAAGGGCTTCTTCGGCGGCAACTTTCTGAAGTCTGTACCGCCATGACGTCTGGATTCCATTTTATGGCCTGACACGTGGCTGGTGAACTGCTGTAAACTCCGCTAAAATAACTAAAATAACCACGACTGTGGCAGTCTGCGGCTGTCAGGTATGCTAGGAGTTGTAGTTTTGCAGTGGCTGGAGTTCCTTCCTAAAAGACCTGAAATGGCTGATAACGGGGAGCAATAGACTGCATTCGATTGCACAACACATAGAAAGATAAGACCACATTTCTGCCCGCCTCCCACCTAGGTGATACAGGATCTTCGGACGCACCGCACCTGGCCGTCACTCTGATATGACTAATGTTTTGGACATCACTATTTTCCTGCATCACAGGAAACATCTGTTCGTCCAATAGGAGCGTCCCCTGCGCAGACTAATATAGTGCGTCCTGATCTGTGCCATCCGATATGTCATGTTTAGTAAATATCCCTAATTAATCATGAGCGAGCCGCTGATCCCCCCTCCTCCTCAGTCTTACACAGGAACTGCGCCAAAAACTAAAGACGTCAACCATAACGGAAAGTAAATCTCACCTTGTCAAGCATGATCAGGTGACCTGACGTTATAAAGGAGGAAATGGGCGGAGCTTATTATCACAGGCGCTCAAAAGATTTACCATCTATAGAAATCACTATAATGGACAATTTCATCCATTCCTTATTTACTGGGTATGGTCCTAGGGGACATTCTGGGGGATTTAGTAGGTGCAGCAGACCCCAAATTCTTCAGCTCTAGGCTGCCATACATTTTGGGTGGCGTCCTAAAAGGAAATGTGTTACAGGGGATTCTATTTTCCTCATACAGAGCTCCATGCCTCCTGCACTGACATAAGAGTTCTATGATAAAATATTGTCTACCTTCAGCCACCACTAGGGGGAGCTCACTGATGACAGATTTATGATTGACTCTGAAAGAACTGTGTACACGCTGAGAGCTCCGCCTGGTGGTGGCTGCAAGTAGACAATAATTATTATGTAACTCTGGGTAACACAGGGGATTTTGAGCCCTGTAGCCGAAAAGTGGATCCACGAGGAACTAGATTGGCGCAGATTCTGGCACTACAACGTAATACATCCCGTTCTGGGAGGAAAATATGTAGCCAATGTCGGGTGTAAGTAGCCAAAGTAATGAGGGAGACTATCACTTTGGTGGAGTTACCCTTTAAAGAAGCCATGGCACTAGGTCAAAAAGTGTCAGGGAAGTGTCATGTGACCACTCTCAGCTCTACTGATTGGCGCCAAAAGTGTAGAAACCACCTGAGCAGATGCCATAAATAGCTGATGGGACCGCATCCAACACTTGAACAGGGTTCTCTGGTCTCCACACACGGGCACTGGAGGGCAGAATTGTGGAAACAGCTGAACTGCATTGTTTCCATAGGGGTGCGTTCAAACGTGGCGAATTTTGGGCAGATTCAAATAAAATGCGCACCATGTGTGGATTGTGATGCCAATCCACATTGGAAGTCTACTGCAGATACGAGTCAAAACAGTGCGGATTCTGACGCTGAAATTGGTGCGGATTATCTGCAGCAAATCCGCCATGTGTGAGGCACCCCGCACATTCAGACAGCGGAGTCCATGGCAGATTTTTCTATGCAAATTCTCAAAATGTGTACTCGATTTAGCCCTTTTCAATGGACAAATCCATATGCAGACCAACCGCCACGCATTCTTGGTGGATTCAGTGCTGAGAAGTCACACGCATAGATTACGGCGCAGATTCCAAATAAAAACATCTGTGTTGACTCCACGTGCCAAAAAATGGCGCACGAAAATACCCTAACTGCAACTGGAGTTACAGACACACCGTAGAACAACCCATTTGGCTGTTTCCATAATCCTGGCCGTGGTGAACAGTCTTGCATTTGTATCTCCGCCATTAGTAAGCTATAATAAAATTTAAAGGAACAGGTCAACAGTTTATTCTGATAATACACTCCGCATCCTGTGTTCCCTTGGCCATCAATAAATGTAACGCTACCATTACCTCAAAAAGCGCTACACTCCACATTACGTAATGTGGTACATTATAGGATCTAAATAACTCTAGAACTTTGAACGCAATTCTATCTCAGCTCCGAGGGATCCGCGTATCCAAGCAACACCAGGGGTGTGAAAAAAGGAAGAAAAAAGTTGAATTCCGAGGAAAGGAAATCTCGCTGCGAGTGACATCTTGATGGTATCTATAGGGTTCGTGCCCAACCCCCCAACAAAAACTCCCTTTGGATACAAGAAATGTTTGAATTGGACGCATCGTGTTTGTTTTTCGCAGGTTTCCAGCGACGCTCATTCTACAGGCTCTTTCTATGAAGAAAAAAAAAATAAAAGCGGTACATGATGAATGACGCCTCCGAGTTACGAGAAATGATAACAGGTGGGTCGCCATATCCCATGGTGCGGCAGTATGGCGATAAATGAAAAGTTAAAATATTTAAAAATATTTTTTATTCCATTTTTTGAAGGCCAAAACAAACAATTTTCTAATTTTTAACTTTCGGCCATTTGTGAGGCGCTTTACCGCAGTCGCAGGCACGGTTTAAGGTTACATCATCTTAACCCTGCGATATTAACTATATCAGTTACCAAGGTAACGCTCACTCATTAGAGTTAAAAAAGTTTCAGCGTACAAATTTATACGGCTGGGGAGAAAAAAAAACTGTCACATCTCTCCGAGACACTCATTCTATTAGACGATGGCAGGGTGACACCATTTCTCAAGAGTTTTTTTTTTGCAAATTTGCTTTTTCACTGCGAATTATGAAAAAAAAAATTTTTTAACACTTTAAGTGTTTTTTAAGTCATTTCTTTCTAGAAAGAAAGTAAAACTCATCACATTTGAGGACTGCGAATAAAAGTGTCACATTATCACTAAAATAGTCCAAAATTTTCCACACTGAAGCAACAATGTGAACACACACTGGCAAATTAATAGTTTTAAAAACAAGTCGGTTTTCCACATTTTTCTCATAAACCTCTTTTTTTACATTTTGGTGCAAAAATTCGAGGATCATTTAGAGAAAAAAAAATCAAGAACAATTAAAAACCACATAAATCTGTATAAAATCGCCGTTGCTCGCCGTCCTTCTCTACACAACCTCAAAGGTCAAAATATTCTGCAGCAAGATCTGAAATTAAGGTTATAAATTCCCGCCCAGCGGCGACGGCGTTAGCTGCGTCTTCACATACGTTCTGCTAATTATAAAGGAAAATCACCAACTCCTGTAGATACAGACACGTCGCGGTTTGTTTCTAAGATCTTGGCGTCTGTCATGGCGGTGTATTCGGAACCTGTTGATCTGTTCTATAGAGACGCCAGTGCACCAATCCCGGCCCTATATAGAATCGCTTATTAAATATGTTCATGACATAAGCCCCTCTAAGCGCCACCTCCCTAATTACTATATCCGTAAATCAAGTGCATAGTTTACGGCGCCATTTTTTTAACTCCAGCTCCGAACTGTAATAACCAAACGTCTCTTTCATTTTCTCTGTATTACGAACCACCTGCAAAACAGACATGAAGTCGTTGACCCCGGCAACCATCCATACGCTAAACTTTCACCCCATCGCGTGCGGTTGTTATTCAGCGACGGCGATTTAGACACAGAAGGCTGCGAAAAACTATATCTAAAGCAAAGAATGTTTTTGGTTCCGAATTCAATGCTAATGGAGGGCAAACAGACGCGGAGTAACGAAAACGGAATGCGGGATGAGGAAGGGTTAAATCCCAGGCCGCTGCGCTGTATCTTCATGGCGGAGGGGCAGTATTTCCAAATCTGGAAAGCACCCAGGTGTCTCTGGATAATGTTATCCGCACCCTCTCTATATACTCCGAGGGGGGAGGGGGCAGCTGCAGGCAGTAAGGGGTTACTCCACCAGCGGAGCGAAGCTCTGTACAATATGACCAGCATTATTCTTCCCCGATCCCAAGCACCCCGGGGGGTCCGGATGAGGGTCTCCCTACGGGCGATGACGCCCACATGGAGGGGACAACTCACCGCCATTATAACCAATGACCACCTCAGCCAGGCCAAAACCACAACCACCATCATCTGGCAGGCCTCCACTAGGGTGGTCTCTGAACCCCGGGATGGGGGGGGGGGGGGGGGTCTGCAGCACGCAAACAACACCCCAAATCTGAACCGTCACCTGTGGTTTCAACGCACAGAACCACCATCCCTACGGGTGACGATGATGACAGCCGGTTCGATGACACGAGCTGATGGTGGTCTCGGGGGGCTCACCTTGGTGGTCTCCCTCGGGGATGTACATCCTGCAGCTTTCATTGACCATTGACGACCAGAAATAAAGGTTCCAGGTTAATCCTCTAGAGAAGGCCTCGAGATGGGGGTCCGTGCCAGGGCTGGAGGCCAGAAGACGGGGGGTCGTGTCCAGGGGCCCCAAAGACAGCGAGTCGTGTCCAGAGGGGGCTTGGGAGCCCAGTTTAGGAGATAGAAGGGCTCTGTGTGATGGTGGGGTTCTCTAGTGATTTTGGGGGGTGTCTCTAGAGTGAAGGAGCGGGACTGTCTATAAAGTGGGGGCTGTCTACAGTGATGTGGGCTGTCTACGGTGACTGTGGGGGTCCTGTGTCCAGGGATGAGGGGCCTCTGTTATAAAACTTGGGGGTCTCTCCTCAGAAGGGCTTGTCTCCTATATTGGGGGGTGATGGTGATGGAGGGGTCTTACTGAAATAAGGGGGTCTTCTTCTCCAGCGGTGATTGGAGGAGACGTCTGCAGAGATGGTGGGGGTCTCTGTGTCCGGTGCTGGGGGTCTCTGTGTCCTCCTGCTGTTTGGGGGGCTATTACCTGATCCCCATTATTGTAGGAGGGCCCCTGGCATCCCTGTAGCGGTCAGTCGGGTGGGCTTCGGGGCCCCCAGGCTGGGGGGGGACATGCTGAAGCCGCACCGAGTGCTCTCTGTTGGCAGCAGCGGTTTCTGCAGAGGAAGAGAGAAGGGGAGAAAAACCGAGAGCCGCCCCCTCCCCTCCCCCTCCTCCTCCCGGCCGGAGGCTCCCCCTACACCAGCATCCAGGGACCGAACGCAGCGGCTGGACGACCCCTGACCATCACTGCCCGCTGCACCCACAACACCAGAGCACTGCAGCCCGACAGTTACTGCCCTCTGCACCCCGACCACCAGATCACTGCACGCCGAACATCAGTGCTGGATACCCCTGACCAACACTGCCTGCTACCCTCCATCATAAGATCACTACCTACTTTCCTCCCACCTATAGACCACTGCCTGCTGCCTACCAAACATCAGATCACTGCCCAACGCACCTTGACAATCAGTACTGAATGCTCCCGAACATCACTGCCGCCTGCCCATCACTGCTCCTGACCATCAGGTCACTGCCTGTTGCCCAACAACCGTTACTGCCCGCTGCCCCCAACATCCGATCACTGCCTGCTGGCCTCTGACCATCAAATCGCTGCCTGCTGCCCCCACACAATCAGTACTGGATGCCCCTTGACCATCACTGCTCCACACCATCAGATCACTGCCTGCTGCACCACAGCTTTTACTGCCAGCTGCCCCCCAATATCAGATCTTTGCCTGCTGCCCCACAACCATTACTGCCTGCTGCCCCCAACATCAGATCACTGCCAGCTGCCTCCTGACCAGTAGATCACTGACCCCTGACCATCAGTACTGGATACCCCCCAACATCACTGCTCGCTGCCCCTGACCATGAGATGAGTGACCGCTGCGCTCAACCATCAGTACTGGATGAACCCCGAACATCAGTGCTGAATGCCCCTGACCATCACTACCCCACCATCACATCAGTGCCTGCTGCCCCCTACAATCAGTACTGGATTGCCCCAACCATCACTGCCTGCTGCCCCCAACCATCAGATCACTGCCCACTGTCCCCGACCATCAGTTCACTGTCTGCTGTCCCCAGACCATAAGTACTGGATGCCCTCTAAACATCAGTGTTGTATGCCTCCGACCATCACTGTCCCCACACCATCAGATCAGTGCCTGCTGTCCTCTGACAATCAGTACTGGATGCCCCCGACCATCAGTACTAGATGACCCTGACCATCAGATCACTCCCTGCTGCATCCCGAAGATCAGATCAATGTCCACTGCTCCGACTACCCGTGCCTGCTGTCCTTGACCTATAAGATTTGTGCCTGCTGTTCCCCGGCTGTTAGTTCTAGATTCCCCCTCAGTGGCCAGATCAATCCCTGCTGCCCCCTCCAAATCCTTTAAAGGAGTTTTCCAGTTGTAAAATATTTATGTCCAAGTGTAAGGATAGGTCATCAATAGTAGATTGGCAGGGGGTTGTCTCTGGCAGATCAGCTGTTTGCTAGGCTAGTGTGCTTGTACACTGAGCTGGTATCAGCAGGAAGCGGACAGCTCAGCTCCCACTGCAGTGGCCAGGCATGGTATTACACGCAAATTTCCCATTCATTTCAATTGGAACTTGACCTGCAATATCACACCTGACCACTATAATGGGAACGGAGCTGTCTGTATCCTGTCAAATTCTCCTCAGTGCAGAAGCCCACTAGCGCAGCAAATACCTTATCAGTTGGTGGCAGACCCCGCCAATCTACAATTGATGGCCTATCCTGATGTTAGACTAAAAATAGTTTACACCTGGACAACCCCTTTAGTGCTATACAAAGAGATTAATAATATGGGGTGCACCTTATTATACATCAGTATTAGACCACAGAGTACAGCGCCGCCCTATAAAGGTACGTGAAATACACTGCAACACCTAAAGAGCAAGAGACCCCCTAATATATGGCATCCCCCTCATCAGTACAATATTGCCCTACACTATACCGACAGACCTCACTGTAGTGCCTAAAGCTGCAGACTAGAGACCCCTCCCTTGAGAGACCCCTCTAGTTCCTGTAACTAGAGAGACAGAAGACTCCTCTCTGTGTCCCCCTATAGTCCCTGTACCCACAGACAGGAGACCATCTCTCTGTGCCCCATATAGTCCCTGTACCCAGAGACAGGAGACCATCTCTCTCTGCCGCCCCCTAGTCCCTGTATCCACAGATAGGAGACCATATCTCTGTGCCCTCCTATAGTACCTGTAACCACAGACAGGAGACCATCTCTTTGTGCCCCCCTATAGTGCCTGTAACCACAGACAGGAGACCATCTCTCTGTGCCCCCCTATAGTCCCTGTATCCACAAACAGGAGACCATATCTCTGTGCCCCCCTATAGTCCCTGTATCCACAGACAAGAAAGCATATTTCTGTGCCCCCCTGTAGTCCCTGTACCCACAGACAGGAGACCATCTCTCTGTGCCCCCCTATACTGCCTGTAACCACAGACAGGAGACCATCTCTTTGTGCCCCCTATACTGCCTGTAACCACAGACAGGAGACCATTTCTTTGTGCCCCCTATAGTGCCTGTAACCCCAGACAAGAGACCATCTCTCTGTGCCCCCCTATAGTGCCTGAAACCACAGACAGGAGACCATCTCTCTGTGCCCCCTCTAGTCCCTGTACCAACAGATAGGAGACCATCTCTCTGTGCCCCTATAGTGCATGTAACCACAGACAGGAGACCATCTTTCTGTGCCCCTCTATAGTGCCTGTAACCACAGACCGGAGACCATCTCTCTGTGCCCCCTTATAGTGCCTGTACCCACAGACAGGAGACCATCTTTCTGTGTCCCACTCTAGTTCCTGTACACACAGACAGGAGACCATCTCTCTGTGCCCCCCTATAGTTCCTGTAGCCACAGACAGCAGAGCATCTCTCTGTGCCCCCCTATAGGGGCTGTAACAACAGACAGCAAACCATTTCTCTGTCTCCCCCTATAGCGCCTGTAACCACTGACAGACCATCTCTCTGTGCCCACTATAGTGCCTGTAACCACAGACAGGATGCCATCTCTCTGTGTCCCCCTTTAGTGCATGTACCAACAGACAGTAGACCATCTCTCTGTGCCCCCCTATAGAGTCTGTACCCACAGGCAGAAGGCCATCTCTCAGAGATGGTCTCCTGTCTGCAGTTACAGGCACTAAAGGGGGCCTCAATGTCTCCCCTTATAGTGCCTGCAACCACAGACAGGAGACCATCTCTCTGTGCCCCCTATACTGCCTGTAACCACAGACAGGAGACCATTTCTTTGTGCCCCCTATAGTGCCTGTAACCCCAGACAAGAGACCATCTCTCTGTGCCCCCCTATAGTGCCTGAAACCACAGACAGGAGACCATCTCTCTGTGCCCCCTCTAGTCCCTGTACCAACAGATAGGAGACCATCTCTCTGTGCCCCTATAGTGCATGTAACCACAGACAGGAGACCATCTTTCTGTGCCCCTCTATAGTGCCTGTAACCACAGACCGGAGACCATCTCTCTGTGCCCCCTTATAGTGCCTGTACCCACAGACAGGAGACCATCTTTCTGTGTCCCACTCTAGTTCCTGTACACACAGACAGGAGACCATCTCTCTGTGCCCCCCTATAGTTCCTGTAGCCACAGACAGCAGAGCATCTCTCTGTGCCCCCCTATAGGGGCTGTAACAACAGACAGCAAACCATTTCTCTGTCTCCCCCTATAGCGCCTGTAACCACTGACAGACCATCTCTCTGTGCCCACTATAGTGCCTGTAACCACAGACAGGATGCCATCTCTCTGTGTCCCCCTTTAGTGCATGTACCAACAGACAGTAGACCATCTCTCTGTGCCCCCCTATAGAGTCTGTACCCACAGGCAGAAGGCCATCTCTCAGAGATGGTCTCCTGTCTGCAGTTACAGGCACTAAAGGGGGCCTCAATGTCTCCCCTTATAGTGCCTGCAACCACAGACAGGAGACCATCTCTCTGTGCCCCCCTATAGTGACTGTAACCACAGACAGGACACCATCAAATTTAAAAAACAAAAAAAATGATATAAATTGTATGACCACGAATGCAAGAAGTTTGATTGGTAAAGTGGGTAAGCTTGAAGCGAGAATGACTGATGAAAACTATGATATAGTCGGAATTACGGAAACATGGCTTGATGATGAGTGCGATTGGGCGGTGAATTTGCAGGGGTACAATCTCTTTAGAAGAGACCGAAGGAACCAGAAAGGGGGAGGGGTATGTCTGTATGTCAAATCGAACTTGAAGCAGAGGCTACAGGAGGATATAGGGGTAGGAGACGAACAGGTGGAATCTCTATGGGTAGAAATACAGGGAGGAAAAAATAACAAAATCCTGACAGGGGTCTTCTATCGACCACCAAAAGCAACACAAGAAACTGAAAACTTACTACTAAGGCAGATAGAAGAGGTGTCAAAGCGAAACGAAGTAATTATCATGGGGGACTTTAATTACCCAGATATAACATGGGAGAAGGAAACCTGCAAATCTCACAGGGGTGACAAATTCTTGAGAGTAATTAAAGACAATTACCTAAACCAACTTGTGCAGGGACCAACAAGAGGGAGGGCCATTCTGGACCTAGTACTAACCAACAAACCGGACCGAATAACGGGGGTGCAGGTTGAGGGGCACTTGGGGAACAGTGACAACAATATAATCAACTTTCAGCTGTCAATCAACAGGAAGCCTTATCAGGGAGTGTCAAAGAAACTAAACTTTAGTAAAGCAAAATTTGATGAGCTTAGAACTACTATCGGTAACATTAATTGGGACAACATCCTCAAAAATATCAGTACGGAGGACAAATGGGAAAAGTTCAAAAGGATCCTAATCGCCTCATGTGAGCAGTTCATTCCCTTTAAAAATAAAAGAAACTCAGCTAAAAGGAAACCAATGTGGCTCGACAAGACGGTAAGAGGGGCAATAAACGAAAAAAAGAAAGCGTTCAAACTACTAAAGCAACAAGGCAGCGAAGAAGCGCTAAAATCATACAGGGAAAAAAACAACATATGCAAAGATACGATCAAAACTGCCAAGGAGGAAGCAGAAAGACGGATCGCCAAAGAGAGCAAAAACAACCCGAAGCTATTTTTCAACTACATTAACAGCAAAAGGATATGCAGGGAGAGCGCTGGCCCTTTAAAAAACAATGCAGGAGAAATCATTGATGATGACGAAGGGAAAGCAAATCTACTAAACAGTTTCTTCTCAAGTGTATTCACCAAAGAAAAGGAAACGCCACACGAGATGCAGGGGAATAAAACGAACCCCTCACAAAATATCTCATACCTAACGCAGGAGGAGGTGCGGAAGCGTCTAAAGAAAACTAAAATTGATAAATCGCCGGGCCCAGATGGATTACACCCAAGGATACTAAGGGAACTAAGTGACGAGATAGCTAGGCCGCTATACCTAATATTTCTAGACACTATCAAGACCGGTGTAGTACCATTGGATTGGCGCATTGCCAACGTGGTTCCAATTTGCAAAAAAGGGAGCAAAAGTGAGCCTGGTAACTACAGGCCAGTAAGTCTCACTTCAGTAACGGGAAAATTTTTCGAGGGGATTCTGAGAGACGCCATCGATGAGTACCTCAAGGAGATTAAGGGAATAACTCCTCACCAGCATGGATTCATGAAGGGTCGCTCATGTCAGACAAATCTGATCAGTTTTTACGATGAAGTAAGCTCTAAGCTGGACCAGGGAGAATCTATTGATCTTGTATATCTGGACTTCTCTAAAGCCTTTGACACCGTGCCACATAATAGGCTAATGACAACAAAGATCTGGTACCGTGTTAGCCAGTAGCGCAAAATGTGATTGTTCTCAGTAAGAGAAACGACGTAGTCTTGTAGATATGATACCTTTTAATGGCTAACAAAAATACATGATGTAATAATAGCGAGCTTTCGTACCAACGCAGGGTACTTCTTCCGGCTAATGGATTGGATCTGAAGAGGCATGCATATTTATACATACTTATAACATACATACTTATGGCAAGGCACAGATATGGATGTGATTGGTTCGCACTTAAAAGGAATTCTGCAACAGCAAACAAACTTTTTTTGTCTAGGCATTGATAGCAGAGTGAAAGTTTTATGGTCCCTAAATTACTGTTGGAGGGGGGGAGGTCATCAGGCTTGACTTTCTACAAGAGATACACAAACATTTTTAGCTAAGCACTGATAAGGGAGTGAAAGTTTATGGTCCCTGAATTACTGTTGATGGGGGTCTTATCTGTGCAATCAAGTCTCACACTTCCCATTCACGCATAAATCCTGGGGAATAATTTAACCCAGTATTCAGCGTGTCAAAGGTTGTTATCAATTTATATTCCCAAATTCTTCTGTGGTTTTGTGACTTGAAACCACCCTTCAATAGGCTAATATACAAAATGAGGCAGCTCGGACTGGGCGAAAACGTGTGTAAGTGGGTAAAAAATTGGCTCAATGATAGAAAGCAGAGGGTGGTAATAAATGGCTCATACTCTGATTGGACCACAGTCGCTAGAGGGGTGCCACAGGGTTCAGTATTAGGCCCCACTCTGTTCAACATATTTATCAATGACCTGATAGAGGGGCTGCACAGTAAAATATCAATATTTGCAAATGACACAAAATTATACAATACTAGCGTACCCGTCGTGCGTTGCTGCGAAGACAGACATACATACATACATTCGTTTTTATATATCTAGATAACAACCAATCACAGCGCAGCTTTCAAGTAACCTCAGCGGTATAATATATAACAACCCATCACAGCACAGCAGCTTTCATGTTACCTCAGCAGTATAATATATAGCAACCAATCACAGCACAGCTTTCATGTTACCTCAGCGGGATAATATATAGCAACCAATCACAGCACAGCTTTCATGTTACCTCAGCAGTATAAGAAATAGCAACCAATCAGAGCACAGCTTTCATGTTACCTCAGCAGTATAAGAAATTGCAAAAAGTAACAGCACAGCTTTCATTTTACCTCAGCATTCTCAATATCCAGCAATTGTCTTGCGAAACGTTCGGCGGATGCATCATTTTGTAGTTGAACACTCATCCCGTTGCTCGTAATGCCTTTTGCTTTCGTGCTTGAGATGGAAATCAAACGATCTTTGTCTGGGGGGCATAACTGTCGACGCTGCTCGCAGGATAGTTGTACTATGCCAGTAATCTTCCCAGGAGTGTACTCAACAACTTCACAAAGTTTCATGGCGATTAGATGAATGGAGTAGTAGCGCAAAAAGAACAGACAGACAGACATACATTCCTTTTCTATATATATAAAATTGAATGTATGTCTGTCTGCCAAAGTTTCATGGCGATTAGATGAATGGAGTAGTAGCGCAAAAAGGACAGACAGACAGACATTCCTTTTTATATATATAGATGACATCAGGAAGTGAGAGAATTAGATTCCGTACGTAAAATTTGGACGCTAATTCTTTGGTGCTTAGAATTGAATAATCGAGTTGGGACCCATTAACTTTTCCTATTTATGACATAATCAGTGCTTGTGCCAAATTTCAAGTTTCTATGACATTGGGAAGTGAGAAAATTAGATTCCGTATGTAAAATTTGGACGCTAATTCTTTTGCGCTTAGAATCGAATAATCGAGTTGGGACCCATTAACTTTTCCTATTTATCACATAATCAGTGCTCTTGCCAAATTTCATGTTTCTACGACATCGCGAAGTGAGAGAATTAGTGGCAGTGATGGAAATCAAACGATCTACGTGGGGGGGGCGTAACTGTCGATGACGCTCGCACGCGCGCCATTTATCATAGCCACGCAGACACAATGCAGCTTTATAGAACATGTTGGGGCATGTTCAAGGGCGTCCGATGTTGATGACATCACAATGGCAGTTATGACATCACAAAGGCAGTTATGACTTGGGGCATGTTCAAGGGTGTCCGATGTTGATGACATCACAATGGCAGTGATGACATCACAATAGCAGGTGGCTTACTTATTCGATCTACGTGGGGGGGGTCATAACTTTCGACGACGCTCGCGCGTGCGCCATTTATCGTAGGATAGTTGTACTATGCCTATAATCTTCCCAGGAGTGTACTCAAGAACTTCCCAAAGTTTCATGGCGATCGGATGAATGGTGTAGTAGCGCATAAAGGACAAACAGACAGACAGACATACATTCAATTTTATATATATAGATTAAAAATCTGCAGATGTTTAGTAGCCTAGCGTACCCGTCGCGCGTTGCTGCGAAGACAGACAGACATACATACATTCGTTTTTATATATCTAGATGACGGCAGCAGCGACCACTGAGGTTTTGTAGGCCGCTGCTTCCCCCTTGCAGGCTGAATAAAATAGCCGTTGTGTGGAACATCCAATTTATCCGGCTGCTGTGGCTTCTTGGGAAGATAGCCTAGTACATGTTTGCCCACTTCCAACTCCAATGGAGACTGACTGTAAATGGCTGGCGTGCTCTAGTATTTATGGTTCCAAGCTGTACGTGTCATTGCATAAGTCTATCTATCTATCTATCTATCTATGACATCAGGAAATGAGAGAATTAGATTCCGTACGTAAAATTTGAACGCTAATTCTTTGGCGCTTTGAATTGAATAATCGAGTTGGGACCCATTAACTTTTCCTATTTATGACATAATCAATGCTTGAGCCAAATTTCAAGTTTCTATGACATTGGGAAGTGAGAGAATTAAATTCCGTACATAAAATTTGGACGCTAATTCTTTTGCGCTTAGAATTGAATGCGCTTAGAATTGAATAATCGAGTTGGGATGAGACATAAGGCCTTGCCCATAAGCATTTCCCAACCTCCAAGAACTGAACCTACCTACCTGAATGAGATTTTGTAGGCCGCTGCTTCCCCCTTGCGGGCTGAATAAAATAGCCGTTGGGTGGAACATACAATTTATCCGGCTGCTGTGGCTTCTTAGGAAGATATCCTAGTACTTGTTTACCCACTTCCAACTCCAATGGTAATTGGCTGGCGTGCTCTAGTGGTTCCAAGCTGTACGTGTCATAATAGAGCCTTAATGACATCACAATGCAGCTTTAGAGAACATGTTGGGGCATGCTCGCGCGTTGCTGCGAAGACAGACCAAAAAAACTTGTTTACCCACTTCCAACTCCAATGGTAATTGGCTGGCGTGCTCTAGTGGTTCCAAGCTGTACGTGTCATAATAGAGCCTTAATGACATCACAATGCAGCTTTAGAGAACATGTTGGGGCATGCTCGCGCGTTGCTGCGAAGACAGACATACATAATACATACTACGTTTTTATATATCTAGATGACGGCAGCAGCGACCACTGAGGTTTACCGCTGGGGTATGTCACTCTTATTACTAATGGGGGGAGTGTCACTATTATTACTGCTGTGGGATGTCACTATTATCGCTGGGGTGAAGGTGTCACTATTACCGCTGGGGTATGTGTACATGTGGCAGAAATGGGCAGGGCTCTTTCAGAATAGACCGGGTGCAGATTTTGACTGCTTTTTAGATGCGGAAATGCTGCAGAATTTTCCACAGAAATCTCCGCTGAGGACATTCTGCAGTATTTCCGCGTCCAAAAAGCAGTCAGAATCTGCACCCGGTCTATTCTGAAACAGCCTTGTCCTTTTTAGAACGACGGGGGTAAAATCATACGTTGTGATAAGCCCCGCCCCCTGACGTGTTGGCACTTTGCGATACATAAGTGGGTTTTGGGTTGTAGTTTGGGCACTCGGTCCCTAAAAGGTTCGCCATCACTGGCCTAGTACATGTTTGCCCACTTCCAACTCCAATGGAGACTGACTGTAAATGGCTGGCGTGCTCTAGTATTTATGGTTTCAAGCTGTACGTGTCATTGCATACAGTCTATCTATCTATCTATCTATCTATCTATCTGGGTTATTGTATACAGTCTATCTATCTATCTATCTATCTATCTATGACATCAGGAAATGAGAGAATTAGATTTTGTAGGCCGCTGCTTCCCCCTTGCGGGCTGAATAAAATAGCCGTTGGGTGGAACATACAATTTATCTGGCTGCTGTGGCTTCTTAGGAAGATATCCTAGTACTTGTTTACCCACTTCCAACTCCAATGGTAATTGGCTGGCGTGCTCTAGTGGTTCCAAGCTGTACGTGTCATAATAGAGCCTTAATGACATCACAGTGCAGCTTTATAGAACATGTTGGGGCATGTTCAAGGGCGTCCGATGTTGATGACATCAGTGATGACATACAGACAGACATACATTCCTTTTCTATATATATAAAATTGAATGTATGTCTGTCTGCCAAAGTTTCATGGCGATTAGATGAATGGAGTAGTAGCGCAAAAAGGACAGACAGACAGACATTCCTTTTTATATATATAGATGACATCAGGAAGTGAGAGAATTAGATTCCGTACGTAAAATTTGGACGCTAATTCTTTGGTGCTTAGAATTGAATAATCGAGTTGGGACCCATTAACTTTTCCTATTTATGACATAATCAGTGCTTGTGCCAAATTTCAAGTTTCTATGACATTGGGAAGTGAGAAAATTAGATTCCGTATGTAAAATTTGGACGCTAATTCTTTTGCGCTTAGAATCGAATAATCGAGTTGGGACCCATTAACTTTTCCTATTTATCACATAATCAGTGCTCTTGCCAAATTTCATGTTTCTACGACATCGCGAAGTGAGAGAATTAGTGGCAGTGATGGAAATCAAACGATCTACGTGGGGGGGGGCGTAACTGTCGATGACGCTCGCACGCGCGCCATTTATCATAGCCACGCAGACACAATGCAGCTTTATAGAACATGTTGGGGCATGTTCAAGGGCGTCCGATGTTGATGACATCACAATGGCAGTTATGACATCACAAAGGCAGTTATGACTTGGGGCATGTTCAAGGGTGTCCGATGTTGATGACATCACAATGGCAGTGATGACATCACAATAGCAGGTGGCTTACTTATTCGATCTACGTGGGGGGGGTCATAACTTTCGACGACGCTCGCGCGTGCGCCATTTATCGTAGGATAGTTGTACTATGCCTATAATCTTCCCAGGAGTGTACTCAAGAACTTCCCAAAGTTTCATGGCGATCGGATGAATGGTGTAGTAGCGCATAAAGGACAAACAGACAGACAGACATACATTCAATTTTATATATATAGATTAAAAATCTGCAGATGTTTAGTAGCCTAGCGTACCCGTCGCGCGTTGCTGCGAAGACAGACAGACATACATACATTCGTTTTTATATATCTAGATGACGGCAGCAGCGACCACTGAGGTTTTGTAGGCCGCTGCTTCCCCCTTGCAGGCTGAATAAAATAGCCGTTGTGTGGAACATCCAATTTATCCGGCTGCTGTGGCTTCTTGGGAAGATAGCCTAGTACATGTTTGCCCACTTCCAACTCCAATGGAGACTGACTGTAAATGGCTGGCGTGCTCTAGTATTTATGGTTCCAAGCTGTACGTGTCATTGCATAAGTCTATCTATCTATCTATCTATCTATCTATCTATGACATCAGGAAATGAGAGAATTAGATTCCGTACGTAAAATTTGAACGCTAATTCTTTGGCGCTTTGAATTGAATAATCGAGTTGGGACCCATTAACTTTTCCTATTTATGACATAATCAATGCTTGAGCCAAATTTCAAGTTTCTATGACATTGGGAAGTGAGAGAATTAAATTCCGTACATAAAATTTGGACGCTAATTCTTTTGCGCTTAGAATTGAATGCGCTTAGAATTGAATAATCGAGTTGGGATGAGACATAAGGCCTTGCCCATAAGCATTTCCCAACCTCCAAGAACTGAACCTACCTACCTGAATGAGATTTTGTAGGCCGCTGCTTCCCCCTTGCGGGCTGAATAAAATAGCCGTTGGGTGGAACATACAATTTATCCGGCTGCTGTGGCTTCTTAGGAAGATATCCTAGTACTTGTTTACCCACTTCCAACTCCAATGGTAATTGGCTGGCGTGCTCTCGTGGTTCCAAGCTGTACGTGTCATAATAGAGCCTTAATGACATCACAATGCAGCTTTAGAGAACATGTTGGGGCATGCTCGCGCGTTGCTGCGAAGACAGACCAAAAAAACTTGTTTACCCACTTCCAACTCCAATGGTAATTGGCTGGCGTGCTCTAGTGGTTCCAAGCTGTACGTGTCATAATAGAGCCTTAATGACATCACAATGCAGCTTTAGAGAACATGTTGGGGCATGCTCGCGCGTTGCTGCGAAGACAGACATACATAATACATACTACGTTTTTATATATCTAGATGACGGCAGCAGCGACCACTGAGGTTTACCGCTGGGGTATGTCACTCTTATTACTAATGGGGGGAGTGTCACTATTATTACTGCTGTGGGATGTCACTATTATCGCTGGGGTGAAGGTGTCACTATTACCGCTGGGGTATGTGTACATGTGGCAGAAATGGGCAGGGCTCTTTCAGAATAGACCGGGTGCAGATTTTGACTGCTTTTTAGATGCGGAAATGCTGCAGAATTTTCCACAGAAATCTCCGCTGAGGACATTCTGCAGTATTTCCGCGTCCAAAAAGCAGTCAGAATCTGCACCCGGTCTATTCTGAAACAGCCTTGTCCTTTTTAGAACGACGGGGGTAAAATCATACGTTGTGATAAGCCCCGCCCCCTGACGTGTTGGCACTTTGCGATACATAAGTGGGTTTTGGGTTGTAGTTTGGGCACTCGGTCCCTAAAAGGTTCGCCATCACTGGCCTAGTACATGTTTGCCCACTTCCAACTCCAATGGAGACTGACTGTAAATGGCTGGCGTGCTCTAGTATTTATGGTTTCAAGCTGTACGTGTCATTGCATACAGTCTATCTATCTATCTATCTATCTATCTATCTATCTGGGTTATTGTATACAGTCTATCTATCTATCTATCTATGACATCAGGAAATGAGAGAATTAGATTTTGTAGGCCGCTGCTTCCCCCTTGCGGGCTGAATAAAATAGCCGTTGGGTGGAACATACAATTTATCCGGCTGCTGTGGCTTCTTAGGAAGATATCCTAGTACTTGTTTACCCACTTCCAACTCCAATGGTAATTGGCTGGCGTGCTCTAGTGGTTCCAAGCTGTACGTGTCATAATAGAGCCTTAATGACATCACAGTGCAGCTTTATAGAACATGTTGGGGCATGTTCAAGGGCGTCCGATGTTGATGACATCAGTGATGACATCACAATAGCAGGTGGCTTACTTATTCGATCTACGTGGGGGGGGGCGTAACTTTCGACGACGCTCGCGCGCCATTTATCGTAGGATATTTGTACTATGCCTATAATCTTCCCAGGAGTGTACTTAACAACTTCCCAAAGTTTCATGGCGATCGGATGAATGGTGTAGTAGCGCATAAAGGACAAACAGACACGCACGCAGACACGCACGCAGACAGACATACATTCAATTTTATATATATAGATAATTAATGCAACGGAGGACAATGTGCGGCTACAAACGGACCTGGATAAGCTGGGGGCTTGGGCAGGAAAATGGCAAATGAAGTTCAATGTTGAAAAATGTAAGACTATGCACATGGGCAGGAGAAACGGATGTCACAAATATTCACTTAATGGGGTACCACTAGGGAAAAGTGATATGGAAAAGGATCTGGGGGTATTAGTGGATAATAGACTAAACTGGCGTAACCAATGCCAGTCAGCTGCTGCAAAGGCAAATAAAGTCTTGGGGTGCATTAAAAGAGGTATAGGGGCGAAGGACGAGAACATTATCCTTCCATTATATAAGGCACTTGTCAGGCCTCACATGGAATACTGCGTACAATTCTGGACACTGGTGCTCAGGAAAGATGTCACAGTGCTTGAGGGGGTTCAAAGAAGGGCAACTAAACTAATACATGGAATGACGGGACTGGAATACCCAGAGCGGCTATCCAAATTGGGACTATTTACTCTAGAAAAAAGAAGGTTAAGAGGCGACCAAATAACCATGTATAAGTACATGAGGGGACAACACATGGATCTCTCCCGCGATCTGTTTACACCCAGGACCACGACGGTAACAAGAGGACATCCGCTACGATTAGAGGAAAGTAGGTTTCATCACCAACATAGAAGGGGATTCTTTACTGTAAGAGCAGTTAGACTGTGGAACTCTCTGCCAGAGGAAGTGGTGATGGCAAAATCCATAGAGGAGTTTAAAAGGGGACTTGATGTCTTTCTGGAGAAGAAGGATATTACAGGATATAAATATTAGGTTAGGTGTCAATCCTGGTTTACAGGCAGGTAGGAACTATTAGGGGTTGATCCAGGGAAGAGTCTGATTGCCATTAGGGAGTCGGGAAGGAATTTTTCCCCCAAAAGGGCTAATTGGCTTCTGGCCTTGGGGTTTTTTGCCTTCCTCTGGATCAACACAGTAGGATAGACAGGCTGGACTAGATGGACATTGTCTTCATTCGGCCTTACATACTATGTTACTATGTTACTATGTATCTCTCTGTGCCCCCCTATAGAGTCTGTACCCACAGGCAGAAGGCCATCTCTCAGAGATGGTCTCCTGTCTGCAGTTACAGGCACTAACGGGGGCCTCAATGTCTCCCCTTATAGTGCCTGTAACCGCAGACAGGAGACCATCTCTCTGTGCCCCCCAATAGAGCCTGTATCCGCAGACAGGAGGCCATCTCTCTGTGTCCCCCTATGGTGCCTGTAACAAGAGACAGCAGACCATCTCTCTGTGCCCCCCTCTAGTCCCTGTACACACAGACAGAAGCCCATCTTTCTGTGCCCTCCTATAGTGCCTATAACCACAAACAGGAGACCATCTCTCTGTGCCCCCCTATAGTGCCTGTAACCACAGACAGGAGACCATCTATCTGTGCCCCATATAGTCCCTGTACCCACAGACAGGAAACAATCTCTCGGTGTTCCCTTTAGTGCCTGTAACCACAGACAGCAGACCATCTTTCTGTGCCCCCCTCTACTCCCTGTATCAACAGACAAGGAAACATATTTCTGTGCCCCCCTATAGTGCCTGTAACCACAGACAGGAGGCCATCTCTCTGTGTCCCCCTATAGTGCCTGTACCCACAGACAGGAGGCCATCTCTCTGCGTCCACCTTTAGTGCCTGCAACCGCAGACAGGAGACCATTTCTATGTCTCCCCCTATAGTGCCTGTAACCACAGACAGGAGACCATCTCTCTGTGCCCCATATAGTCCCTGTACCCACAGACAGGAAACAATCTCTCGGTGTCCCCCTTTAGTGCCTGTAACCACCGACAGGAGACCATCTTTCTGTGCCCCCCTCTACTCCCTGTATCAACAGACAAGAAAACATATTTCTGTGCCCCCCTATAGTGTCTGTAACCACAGACAGGAGGCCATCTCTCTGTGTCCCCCTATAGTGCCTGTACCCACAGACAGGAGGCCATCTCTCTGCGTCCACCTTTAGTGCCTGCAACCGCAGACAGGAGACCATTTCTATGTCTCCCCCTATAGTGCCTGTAACCACAGACAGGAGACCATCTCTCTGTGCCCCCCTATAGTGACTGTAACCACAGACAGGACACCATCTCTCTGTGCCCCCTCTCAATAGTGCCTGTAAACACAGATAGGAGACCATTTCTCTGTCTCTGCCTATAGCACCTGTAACCACAGACAAACCATCTCTCTGTGCCCTGTATAGTGCCGGTAACCACAGACAGAAGACCATCTCTCTGTGCTCCCCTATACTGCCTGTACCTACAGACAGTAAACCATCTTTATGTTCCCCCCAATAGTGCCTGTAATCACAGACAGTTTGCCATTTCTCTGTGTCTCCCTATAGCGCCTGTAACCACAGACAGACCATCTCTCTGTGCCCCCTATAGTGCCTGCACCCACAGACAGGAGACCATCTTTCTGTGTCCCCCTCTACTTCCTGTACACACAGACAGGAGACCATCTCTCTGCGCCCCCTTATAGTTCCTGTAGCCACAGACAGCAGAGCATCTCTCTGTGCCCCCCTATAGGGGCTGTAACAACAGACAGCAAACCATTTCTCTGTCTCCCCCTATAGCGCCTGTAACCACTGACAGACCATCTCTCTGTGCCCACTATAGTGCCTGTAACCACAGACAGG
Organism: Eleutherodactylus coqui; assembly: GCF_035609145.1. Lineage (NCBI taxonomy): Eukaryota > Metazoa > Chordata > Amphibia > Anura > Eleutherodactylidae > Eleutherodactylus > Eleutherodactylus coqui. Next base: position 52,674,380 of record NC_089838.1, on the reverse strand, counting down.
ATGCCATCTCTCTGTGTCCCCCTTTAGTGCATGTACCCACAGACAGTAGACCATCTCTCTGTGCCCCCTATAGAGTCTGTACCCACAGGCAGAAGGCCATCTCTCAGAGATGGTCTCCTGTCTGCAGTTACAGGCACTAAAGGGGGCCTCAATGTCTCCCCTTATAGTGCCTGCAACCACAGACAGGAGACCATCTCTCTGTGCCCCCCTATAGTGACTGTAACCACAGACAGGACACCATCTCTCTGTGCCCCCCTACAGAGTCTGTACCCACAGGCAGAAGGCCATCTCTCAGAGATGGTCTCTTGTCTGCAGTTACAGGCACTAAAGGGGGCCTCAATGTCTCCCCTTATAGTGCCTGCAACCACAGACAGGAGACCATCTCTCTGTGCCCCCCTATAGTGACTGTAACCACAGACAGGACACCATCTCTCTGTGCCCCCCTATAGAGTCTGTACCCACAGGCAGAAGGCCATCTCTCAGAGATGGTCTCCTGTCTGCAGTTACAGGCACTAACGGGGGCCTCAATGTCTCCCCTTATAGTGCCTGTAACCGCAGACAGGAGGCCATCTCTCTGTGCCCCCCAATAGAGCCTGTATCTGCAGACAGGAGGCCATCTCTCTGTGTCCCCCTATGGTGCCTGTAACAAGAGACAGCAGACCATCTCTCTGTGCCCCCCTCTAGTCCCTGTACACACAGACAGAAGCCCATCTTTCTGTGCCCTCCTATAGTGCCTATAACCACAAACAGGAGACCATCTCTCTGTGCCCCCCTATAGTGCCTGTAAATACAGACAGGAGACCATCTATCTGTGCCCCATATAGTCCCTGTACCCACAGACAGGAAACAATCTCTCGGTGTCCCCCCTTAGTGCCTGTAACCACAGACAGGAGACCATCTTTCTGTGCCCCCCTCTACTCCCTGTATCAACAGACAAGAAAACATATTTCTGTGCCCCCCTATAGTGCCTGTAACCACAGACAGGAGGCCATCTCTCTGTGTCCCCCTATAGTGCCTGTACCCACAGACAGGAGGCCATCTCTCTGCATCCACCTTTAGTGCCTGCAACCGCAGACAGGAGACCATTTCTATGTCTCCCCCTATAGTGCCTGTAACCACAGACAGGAGACCATCTCTCTGTGCCCCCCTATAGTGACTGTAACCACAGACAGGACACCATCTCTCTGTGCCCCCTCTCAATAGTGCCTGTAAACACAGATAGGAGACCATTTCTCTGTCTCTGCCTGTAGCACCTGTAACCACAGACAGACCATCTCTCTGTGCCCCGTATAGTGCCGGTAACCACAGACAGAAGACCATCTCTCTGTGCTCCCCTATACTGCCTGTACCTACAGACAGGAAACCATCTTTATGTTCCCCCCAATAGTGCCTGTAATCACAGACAGTGGACCATTTCTCTGTGTCTCCCTATAGCGCCTGTAACCACAGGCAGGCCATCTCTCTGTGCCCCCTATAGTGCCTGCACCCACAGACAGGAGACCATTTGTCCATGCTCCCCTTTAGTGCCTGAAACCACACACAGTAGACCATCTCTCTGTGCTCCCTTATAATGACTGTAACTACAGACAGGACACCATCTTTCTGTGCCCCCCTCTAGTCCCTGTACCCACAGACAGTAGACCATATCTCTGTGCTCCCCTCTAGTCCCTGTATCCACTGACAAGAAAACATATTTCTGTGCCCCTCTGTAGTCCTTGTACACACAGACAAGAGATCATAGCTCTGTGCTCCCTATAATGCCTGTAACCACACACAAGAGTATCTTTCTGTGCCCCCCTAGAGTGCCTGTAACCACAGACAGGAGACCATCTCTCTGTGCCCCCCTATAGTGCCTGTAACCACAGACGAGGGATCATCTTTCTGTGCCCCCTCTAGTCCCTGTGTCCACAGACAGAAGACCATCTTTCTGTGTCCCCCTCTAGTCCTTGTACACACAGACAGGAGGCCATCTCCCTGTGTCCCCCTTTAGTGCCTGTAACTGCACACAGGAGACCATCTCTCTGTGCCCCCCAATAGAGCCTGTATCCACAGACAGGAGGCCATCTCTCTGTGTCACCCTATGGTGCCTATAACCACAGACAGGGGAGCATCTCTCTGTGCTCCCCTAGGATACCTGTAACCACAGACAGGAGACCATCTCTCTGTGCCCCCCTATAGTCCCTGTATCCACAGACAAGAAAACGTATTTCTGTCCCCCCTGTAGTGCCTGTACCCACAGAAACGGAAGCATCTCTGTGCCCCCCCTATAGTGCCTGTAAACGCAGACAGGAGACCATCTCTCTGTGCCCCCCTATAGTGCCTGTAACCACAGACAGGAGACCATCTCTCTGTGCCTCCCTATAGTGCCCGTAAACAGAGACAGGAGACCATCTTTGTGCCCCCGTATAGTGCCTGTAACTACAGAAAGGAGGCAATTTCTCTGTCTCCCCCTATAGCACCTGTAACCACAGACAGACCATCTCTCTGTGCCCCCTATAGTGCCTATAACCACAGACAGGAGAACATTTCTTTGTGCCCCCTATAGTGACTGTAACCACAGACAGGAGACCATCTCTCTGTGCCCCCCTATAGTGCCTGTACCTACAGATAGGAGACCATCTTTCTTTGTCCCCCTATAGTCCCTGTATCCACAGACAGGAGACCATCTCTCTGTGTCCCCCTTTAGTGCCTGTAACCGCAGACAGGAGACCATTTCTATGTCTCTCCCTATAGTGCCTGTAACCACAAACAGGAGACCATCTCTCTGTGCTCCCCTATAGTGCCTGTAACCACAGACAGGAGAGCATCTCTCTGTGCCTCCCTATAGTACCTGTAATCACAGACTGGAGACCATCTCTCTGTGTCCCCCTATAGTGCCTGTAACCACAGACAGTAGACCATCTTTCTGTGCCCCCCTCTAGTCCCTGTACCCACAGACAGGAGGAGTCCATCTCTCTGTGCCCCCCTATAGTGCCTTTAACCACAGACAGGACACCATCTTTCCGTGTCCCCCTATAATCCCTGTACACACAGACAGGAGACCATCTCTCTGTGCCCCCCTATAATGCCTTTAACCACACACAGGAGAGCATCTTTCTGTGCCCTGCTATAGTGCCTGTAACCACAGACAGGAGACCATCTCGCTGTGCCCCCCTCTAGTCCCTGTACCCAAAGACAGGAGACCATCTTTCTGTGCCCCCTATAGTGCACGTAACCACAGACAGGGGATGATCTTTCTGTGCCCCCCTATAGTCCCTGTACCCACAGACAGGAGACCATATTTCTGTGCCCCCCTCTAGTCCCTGTACACACAGACAGGAGACAATCTTTCTGTGCCCCCCTATAGTGCCTGTAACCACAGACAGGAGACCATCTTTCTGTGTACCCCTATAGTCCCTGTACACACAGACAGGAGACCATCTCTCTGTGCCCCCCTCTAGTCCCTGTATCCACAGACAGGAGACCATCTCTCTGTGCCCCTCTGTAGTCCCTGTACACACAGACAGGAGGCCATCTCTCTGTGTCCCCCTTTAGTGCCTGTAACCGCAGACAGGAGACCATCTCTCTGTCCTCCACTATAGTGCCTGTAACCACAGACAGGAGACCATCTCTCTGTGCCTCCCAATAATACTTGTAACCACAGACCGGAGACCATCTCTCTGTGTCCCCTTATAGTGCCTGTAACCACAGACAGGAGACCATCTTTCTGTCCCCCCCCCCCCTCTAGTCCCTGTATCCACAGACAAGAAAACATATTTCTGTGCCCATTATAGTGCCTGTACCCACAGACAGGGGACCATCTCTCTGTGCCCCCTCCCAATAGTGCCTGTAAACACAGACAGTAGACCATTTCTCTGTCTCTGCCTATAGCGCCTATAACCACAGACAGGAGACCATCTCTCTGTGCCTCGCAATAGTACCTGTAACCACAGACCAGGGACCATCTCTCTGTGTCCCCCTATAGTGCCTTTAACCACAGACAGGAGACCATCTTTCTGTGCCCCCCTCAAGTCCCTGTACCCACAGACAGGAGTCCATCTTTCTGTGTCCCCCTCTAGTCGCTGTACACAAAGACAGGAGACCATCTCTCCGTGCCTCCCTATAGTGCCTGTAAATGCAGACAGGATACCATCTCTCTGTGCCCCCCTTTAGTGCCTGTAACCACAGACAGGAGACCATCTCTCTGTCTCCCCCTATAGCACCTGTAACCACAGACAGACCATCTCTCTGTGCCCCCTATAGTGACTGTAACCACAGACAGGAGACCATCTCTCTGTGCCCCCCTATAGTGACTGTAACCACAGACAGGAGACCATTTCTCTGTGCCCCCCTATAGTGACTGTAACCACAGACAGGAGACCATCTCTCTGTGCCCCCCTATAGTGACTGTAACCACAGACAGGAGACCATCTCTCTTTGCCCCCCTATAGTGACTGTAACCACAGACAGGAGACCATCTCTCTGTGCCCCCCTATAGTGCCTGTACCTACAGACAGGAGACCATCTTTCTGTGTCCCCCTATAGTCCCTGTACACACAGACAGGAGACCATCTCTCTGTGCCCCCCTCTAGTCCCTGTATCCACTGACAAGAAAACATATTTCTGTGCCCCTCTGTAGTCCCTGTACACACAGACAGGAGACCATCTCTCTGTGCCCCCCCCCCCCCCTCTATAGTAGCCTGTAACCACAGACAGGAGACCATCTCTCTGTGTCCCCCTAAAGTGCCTGTAATCAAAGACAGGAGACCATCTGTCCATGTCCTCCTATAGTCCCTGTACCCACAGACAGGAGACCATCTCTCTGTGTCCCCCTATAGTGCCTATAATCACAGACTGTAGACCTTTTTTAGTGCCTGTACCCACAAACCGGACACCTTTGCTTTAGTGCCCGTGTTATAGTGCACTCGCCCCGTTATTATAGATTACATCCCCATACACTTATAGATTAGACCCCCAGGACCTTTTTTTATAGGTTAACCCCCCCCCCCACACACACACACACACACCCTTATTATAGATTACATACCCCCTACCTGTATTATAGGTTACAGCCCCCACACCCCCACACTCATTATAGGTTGCAGCCCCACCCACACTCATTATAGGTTACAGTCCCCCCAAAACACACTTATATATTAGACCCCTAGGCGCTTATTATAGATTACATCCCCCCTACTCTTATTATAAGATACAGTCCGTGCATGTGATAAATGTATGATCACTGGGGGTCGCACTGCTGGGTCCCCCAGGGATCATGAGAAGCAGCACACCACGAGTCCTCCAAGTGACCACCGCTTCAATCACTACTGTAGGCCCTACAGATATAGCAGAGTGCTCCACAGACTGTGAATGGACATGTGATAGACATGATGATTAGTTAGTATAAAATGTCTATCGATTTGTACTAAATTAGACGTATTATGTGTGTTTTGTGACTTCAGCCTAATGTGGAACTCTGCTGCATAAGGAAAGAGTTAAATCACAGTGTTGTTATTGCTTGTATTCAATACTGAGTGTTTCCCCAGTCCTTTCCCATCCTCCACACAGAAACTTCTCCATAATCCAGCTCACAACAAAGAGATACAAACATGTGCTCAAAACTGAAAGTACGTAAGACAAAGACTTGCTTATACATTGGACTTGAGAGAAGGTGGGCAGGAAGGGGGGGGGGATTCTATATGATCCGACAAATGAGAATCCTATATGTTACTGATGTAATCTGTTGCACGCCCATTAAAGGGCGGTTATCATGTGTTATAATAAAAAGCCTGAGCCTTTACACATTGTAGAGACTCTCCCGGTTTTAGACCAGCATTTGTGTCTGATCTGGTTGATGATGTGTGCACTCTATACAATTCGGAAGCTACAAAATACCCCGAAACCTGCTGGAGAAAACCATAATCCAGCACAAATACATGCATATTTACTGCTCCATTCACTTGGGGGACTCAAATCTCATGATCAGTGGGGGTCCCTGCAGGCGGACCCCCAACAATCATATATTTATCACCCATTCTGTGGATTGCACATAAAGATCTTTGGTGGAAAACGCAGTTTAATATTTGAAGAGGTACAAGCTTCTTGTTTTGCAGCCTTTGTGGAAGTACATTATTCCCTAGTCACATCCAGAGATGCATAGTCCATTTTCTTTTGGTTCTAAAGGCCCTCAAGTCTCACTGCTGCCCTCTACTGTTTCAGTATTTATACAATAGATACTCTGCTGCAGTGCATTGTGGGAGATTTTTACCAGGCCCTGTAATGTAGATCAATGCCCTGCATTAAAGGATCTCCTGTTGAGGACAGTTGTGAATGCAGCTCTGGATCTGATTAGAGTATAAGGCATGGTGTATTGCTACTAAAAGAAGTGGAAAGGAATCCTGCCCACTGGCAGCGGCTCTGTGCACAGATAAGCTGGAACAATGTTAGCCAGGCACTATTACCTGCTCAGACTACCATGATGTGGATGGACCCTTGAAATTACTGGTAGACCCTATTGGTGATACACGCACTGCCATCTACAGGTGCTCCTCAGATACATCATTTATCACCCTCAGGCTAAGACACGATTTTTCTTCTTATTGATTAAGGAATATAACTGCAGTCTGCAATTAAGAAAAGAAGAAAAATGGCACAACTAGCGATTGCCGGACCTGGGCGCTGTAAGCTGAGTGCTGCAGATTGTCATCCTCTGCCAGCTGGCACCACATGACTCTCTTGTACTGTAATATCAGCAAAGCTCTCAGCCATCGAGTAAGAGATACACAGTGCGTTCCACACGTACAGCAAGATAACAGATGTGATTTAGTGGTACATGTATGGTACCATACATTACTTACCCTGTACTAATCCAGAGTTACATCCTGTATATACTCCAGAGCTGCACTCACTTTTCTGCTGGTGGAGTCACTGTGTACATACATTACTTATCCTGTACTGATCCTGAGTTACATCCTGTATTATACTCCAGAGCTGCACTCACTATTCTGCTGGTGGAGTCACTGTGTACATACATTACTTATCCTGTACTGATCCTGAGCTACATCCTGGATTATACTCCAGAGCTGCACTCACTATTCTGCTGGTGGAGTCACTGTGTACATACAATACTTCGCCTGTACTGCTCCTGTGTTACATCCTGTATTATACTCTAGAGCTGCACTCACTATTCTGCTGATGGAGTTACTGTGTACATACATACATTACTTATCCTGTACTGATCCTGAGTTACATCCTGTATTATACTCCAGAGTTGCACTCACTATTCTGAGGATGGAGTCACTCTGTCATCCTGCAGTGGTACTAAAGTTCCCCTTTGGGTGATGCATCATTTGGGAGTCAATGTTGTATGATCTCCGGGACCCTTAAATATATTTGTCAGATTCGCCTAGTTGCAGATGTTATTCTGTAGAGATGAGTGTTGCCGGCTGGATGTGCAGCTCTTCCTGCTCTGGATGCTAAATGCTTTGTGACAGGGAGCGGGAGCACTATCCGCAATCAAGTCTTTTGCCTTCACATAATTGGCGCTGTGTGGCGGCAGAACTTGCCTATGTCTCTTCTGATGTATTGGAGGCTACACAGACATCTGGCGGATGACTTATCAATCTATGAACATGAATCGCTACGGGGTTAATGAAATCAGAACCGTTCAGCTATTAGCCGTGTTCCGCAACGGCCTGCATTGTGGCGGCAGTTCAAGGGGATAAATCTTAGCCTGCACAGGCTATAAACGTACAGAGGATGCTGGGAGATTCCTGGAGAGTTGGGCACAGGAATCAGAAAGCAAAACCAAATTGCACATCCAGAGCTGCATTCAAAATTATGTTGTCTTTAGGTTGCAGGACCTCACATCTCACTGCTGCCTCCAACTGACTTCCTTTTATATATCTGACTATAGGACTTTACATCTCAGCTGCCCCCTGCTGGCTTCCTGTTATATATATCAGACTGCAGGACTACTTGTGGCTGCTGTCCTCCCCACTATTAGATGACAAGCTGAAGAATATCACCTCTCCCTTGCTGCCCCCTGTTGGTTTTCTGTTAGATCTGAAACTGCAAGACTTTACATCACTCTTTTGCCTCCGGTTGATTTCCTGTTAGCTCTCAGGTGGCAAGTCCTAACATCTCACTGCTGCCACCTGTTGGTTTTCTGTTAGCTCTCAAACTTCAGGACTTTACATCACTTTTTATGCCCCACCGGCTGATTTCCTGCTAGCTCTCAGGCTGTAAGGACTAACAACTCAATGCTGCCCCCTGTTGCTTCTCAGTTAGCTCTTAGTCTGCAGGACCTCACCTCACTGTTCCGACTCCTCCAGCTTATTTTCTGTTAGCTCCCAGGTGACAAGACCTAACATCTCAATGCTGCCCCCTGTTGGTTTTCTGTTAGCTCTCAAATGGCAGGACTTTATATCACTTTTCGTGTCCCACCTTTCTCCCCCCAGATGATTTTCTGTTAGCCCTGAGATTGCAAGACGTAACATCTTAGTGTTGCCCCCACATGGTTTTCTGCACTCATTCACATATTTGCTATCATTTACTGTTACAAAACAATGGCAAAAGCAGAGGTTCCGAATCCAGCACATGCCGGACCGCAATGGTGCTGGACAAAAACCACTGACTATAATGGTTTCTGACCCGCTGACATTATGCAGTCTGGCATTTTCTTGACCGATATAACGCTGAATGTTGTGCTATTTCATCCGTGATTTTCAAGGAAATGAGCAATGGAGGCTCCGAACACTGATGCGAACGAAGTCTCAGTTCTCAGACTGGACTTCACGTCACTCTTTTGCCTCTTACTGATTTACTGTTAGCTTTCAGGCTGCAAGATTCAGTGTGGTACTGAGAGAGCCTACGTCGAATTTCACACGGGCGAGTACAATATCAGGCCTTGAAACTCGCTAACGTGCGATGTCCCCACAGATGTAAGGCGTTTGTGTATTAAAAACGCCTCTGATTCCTTCAGGGAAGTAGGATCGCAGAGTGTTTCCCATTGTTTTCAATGGGAAACATCACACGTTCGTGCACCTTGCACTACATACAATGCTTTTCCAGCCCCATTGCAAACAATGGGCGATTTGTTCTGAGGGAACCCCCAATGATAAGACATGTTGCATTTTTTCCCAATATGCGGGGGGAAAAAAAGAAGGAAGAAAAATCGCTTGTGTGTATGATGCCATTTAAAAGAATGGGGCTCATATTCGTGCAAGATTTGTGCATCTCGCAACGCACAAATCTTGCACGATTTTCTCAGCCGTGTGAAAGCGGCCTAACGGGAAGCTGACAGAATTGTGTATGCAGCTCTGGATGTGACTGCAGACTAAGCTATTAATTCAAGGTCAGAACATGGTAAGTAAAGTAGATTAGATGTATTATATGAAAATTTAACACTTTCTCTGCCCAATGATTCATCTGAAATTTATCAATAGACTAAATTCCAACACTTTTACCCACTCAAGGTGCCCACATTAAGGCCACTGCAATTGCTGGATTTACAGCCAGACAGCTACAGAAATAGCGAACAGTGGAAGATATACGGGGCTTCCCTCTTGCACTGTATGACAGCGAACAGGACTGTTCAGGCACTAATGATACCTCTGTCAGTTCGGACACATGATTGGCCACCATATTCAGCAATGAAAATAGAATTACTCGCTATGAAGCGATGCCTGGGGGAGGATTGCTGCTTAATATTCTGTGCTTTAAGCTACACGCTTCAAGGGTTTTCGTTACCTTGATGGCAGCCATTTTCCTGTGCAAATATTGGTCAGTATTTTTAGCTTTCTGTAGCACAGACCTTCACATCACCATCCCTGCCAGAACACAGGAGTGGAAATATATCCAAACTAAAGAGTGAATCCGTCCATAAGAACTCGACTGGTGCAGGACCCTTTCAGAGTCACATGATACAGATATTTTATAATACAGGATTTACTGAAATTATGAATTTCCCTCCCATCATTTTACAAGCCCTATGTACAAGAAAATTACTACTATAATCCTTCCCCTATGTAGAAGATACTATAATACTGCCCTCTATGTAGAGGAATATAACTGTTATATTCTTGCTCATAGGAAGCAGTTTTATAACTACTATAATACTGCCTCCGGTGTACCAGAATACAACTACTATAATTATTGCCCCCATGTACAAGAATATAACTACTTGAATACTGCCCCTATGAACAAGAATATAACTACTTGAATACTGCCCTTATGAACAAGATTACTATAAAACTGCCCCTATGTACAAGAATATAACTACTATAATACTGTCCCTATGTACAGGAATATACCTACTATAATACTTCCTCCTATGTATAAGAATATAACTACTATAATACTGCCCCTATGTACAAGAATATAACTAGTATAATACTGCCCCCTGTGTATAAGAATATAACTACTATAATACCGCTCCATATGTAAAAGAATGTAACTAATATAATACTGCTCCTGTATAAAAAATATAGCTACTAGAATACTGCCAGTTATGTACAAGAATATAATTACTATAATATTGCCCCCTATCGACAAGAATATAACTACTATAATACTGCCCCCCTATGTACAAGAATATAACTACTATAATACTGCCCCCCTATGTACAAGAATATAACTACTATAATACTGCCCCCTAAGTACAAGAATATAACTACTAAAATACTGCCCTCTATGTACAAGAATATAACTACTATAATACTGCCCTCTATGTACAAGAATATAACTACTATAATGCTGCCCCCTATGTACAAGAATATAAATACTATAATACTGCCTCCTATGTACAAGAATACAACTACTATAATACTGCCCCTATGTACAAGAATATAACTATTATAATACTGCCCCCTATTTATAAGAATATATCTACTATAATACTGCCCCCAATGTACAAGAATATAACTACTATAATACTGCCCTCTATGTACAAGAATATAACTACTATAATACTGCCCTCTAGGTACAAGAATATAACTACTATAATGCTGCCCCCTATGTACAAGAATATAAATACTATAATACTGCCTCCTATGTACAAGAATATAACTACTATAATACTGCCCCTATGTACAAGAATATAACTATTATAATACTGCCCCCTATTTATAAGAATATAACTACTATAATACTGCCCCCAATGTACAAGGATATAACTACTATCATACTGCCCCCTATGTACAAGAATATAGCTTCTATAATACTGCCCCCTATGTACAAGACTATAACTAGTGTAATACTACCCCCTGTGGACAGCAATATGCAACTGTCCCAATGGGAAATGTTTCCTCTATGACTTTTTATTTTTAATATTTGTCGGTACACTTGGGGGTGGGGGGGGGCTAGTGTTGCTGATTACTTGTCTTCATACTTATAAAGGGGTAGCCTTTAAACGCCATTGTCCACAGGACAACATGTTTGACTTTTAAGGGTCCGACCACTGGGACCTCTAGCAATGACAAGAATTGGGGTCCTTAGAGCTCTGTGTGAATGGAGCAGTGGAAATAAGGGAGATTGAACAATACCTCTGCAGCGCCACCTATTGGAAGGCTATCATTCCATTCACTGTCTATGGGAGATCGCTAGGCGCTGTATTTGGTCACTTTACCTTGTATTACTAGACTTGTCATATAAGCCGAAATGTTTAGGGTTCTGAGATTTCCCCTTGTTGCTATGCATATTATTTTCACTGGTTTTGTGTGGTTGCCTAGCAACGGGACACAGATGATCAGATCATTTGGACGATGTGACTATTAGCGCACGCTTTTGGTGCATAGCAGCTCGTATATCATTACTATGTAGCTGTGTTTTATTACTGCACCAGTGGTGGAAGTAGCAGCAGTGACTGAAGAAAATGCGCCATCTCTAAGACAACAAAATCCTTACTGTCCCCCCTACATTAATCTCCATCTTACATCCTCATATTACTTCCACAAGGGTGGCCACCCAGCTTTCCCAATCTCCTAAATAGTAAGACTTATATAGCCAAACTAGATCATGGTATGCCTGGACCCCTGCACAAGTGTAGGGGAACCGCTGGCATTGGTGTTGGAGATGGGATACTGCCATACCATTGTCCCCACAGCTGCACTGTGAAGTGCCTAAATAATATGACTATATAATGTTAAATAACAGCGCATACAGTGTCTACATAATACTGCCATACAGTGTCTACATAATACTGCCATACAGTGTCTACATAATACTGCTATATAGTGCCTTCATACTACTGCCATATAGTGTCTACATAATACTGCCATATAGTGTATACATAATACTCTACATAATACTGCCATATATGGTGTGTACATAATGCTACCATACAGTGCATATATAATACTGGCATATATGGTGCCTACATAATACTGCCATACAGTGTCTATATAATACTGGCATATATGGTGACTACAAAATGCTGTCATAAAGTGCCTATATAGTACAGGCAGATATGGTGACTATATCATACTGCCACACAATACTCAAGATAGTTGCTATCGGACCTTGATATCCCCTTTAAGGCTAGCTGTAAAGTGTGAATTGTGACTGAGAGATTCGGATGCAAGGGCCCATTTAGACACAACGATTATACCAGCTGAGCGCTCCGAGAACACAGCAGCTGTATACAGAAGACAGCGCTCCCACTGTCTTCAGTATACAGCGGGAGTCTTCATTTATTTAAGTACCTAATTAGCTACTTAAGAGCTTGTGCAAAGTGAATGCTCAAAACTGTCACTCAAACTGCCGTTTGAGCGAATTTTGAGTGGTCATCTTGCCATGTAATGCACACAACGATTATCATTCAAAAGATTGCTTTTGAGTGAATTTTGGGTGATAACCGTTGTGTCTAAATGGGCAACGCACAAACCCCAGCCCGTGCTATCTGACATACACGGACAGATCATGCGCATTGGCATGTTGTTCCTCGTTCGTGAAACAGACAGGAATCAGACATGCTATAAGTTTTTTCATGCGCACCATGGGTCCGTGGAATTACACGAACCGCCCCAAAATACACTCATACTCTAGACGCCTTATACTGCTATACGCATCCCACATAAAATGCACTACACGTTAATGCGTTGAGAAGTTTATTCACATTTAACATTTTAGTTTTGTTCAAGAAACAGCTGAACGAATGTCCAGAGCGAACAAGTCAAACGTATTCACTGACGGCGACGTCTCAGATTGTACGTGGCAATGGCTCTGTCAGCAGCAATCATTGCATGGGTGGACAGGGCATCCGGAAGCACAAAGCTGGTGGCGATCTGGATGTCCCTCTAGGAAAGCGTTTGCCTCCGGCTGCTGTGTGCCAGTTGCCCAGCTTCGGTTGCAATCTTGTCCAGGAGAACGTTGATGAGTGAGGACATGGCGTCCACAGCTGGCGCGGAGAACTGGCAGACGGGCTGCACGTCCCGCAATACTCTTATAATGTAGGAGTTGAACGAGGCGAAGCGGTAATCTGCGGAGGGCATCCTTCCACGTCTCCTTCGGCCACCTCTACGTTGCTGCCCAGAGCCTCTCGCCATGTTGTCAACTGTCAACTGCGCAAGCTGTTGGAGAAGTTTGTTAAGCCCCGCCCCCAATAAGGGAACATATGGTGGCCTGTGATTGGTTAGGTTGTGTAATGCTCTGTCCAATCACATTAAACACAAGTAGATACAATACGAACCTTAAATCCTACTTCTTCTGTGGTCCAAATTCAGGGGTGCCATAGTTCAGGCTGCTCACCGCCAAGCCTTTTGTAGGACTATCAATGGGACTATCTATACTGCACACCGCTACTGGGGTGCTGCCAGGCCTCGTGTTGCCTTACAAGGCTACCCCCCTGTAGATGGCGCCATCATGCTGCATAAACCCTATGTCTTCTAAGTGGGAAATAAAGAGAACAAAGTGTGAATGTCCTGCTGTGTACTTGATTACCTTTCATACACAAGCTTTCCTTTTACTTTTTTTTAAACATTTTTTAAGCAGTAGGGAAGACAGAAAATACATAACAGTTATATTGCAAAAGAATACTTTTGAGGTTTTCCGTCCTTCTCGTATACTCAACATGTTCCGGTTCCTCCATACAAATTTTGATAAGTTTTGTATTCAAAAGCTTATCCTTATTAACATTTATAGCTTTAAAATAAAAAACAGTTTAATAAAAAAACAGAACATAACTTTTTTGCTCTCGTTCATTTAATGCTTTGCTTTTACTTTTGATAAACTTCCCAAAATGATGAACACCTCATACCTCCCCAATATACCTTCAGGATATCACCAAATACCGAACCCATAACACAGACATAAGTGAAGTGGAAAGAATAAGAAGACTGTGAACAGCATCAGTGATATAGTAGTGCTATTCTTATCCAAAAGGAGCAGTATTATACTAGTTATATTCTTGTACATAGGGGGCATTATTATAGTAGTTATATTCTTGTACATAGGGGGCATTATTATACTAGTTATATTCTTGTACATAGGGGGCATTATTATAATAGTTATATTCTGGTACATAGTGGAGCAGTATTATTGTAGTTATATTCTTGTACATAGGAAGGCAGTATTATAGTAGTTATATTATTTAACATGGGGGGCAGTTAGAGATGAGCGAACCTACTCGGCCACGCCCCTTTTTTGCCCGAGCACCGCGATTTTCGAGTACTTCCGTACTCGGGCGAAAAGATTCGGGGGGCGCCGTGGGTGAGTGGGGGGTTGCAGCGGGGAGTGGGGGAGAGAGGGAGAGAGAGAGGGCTCCCCCCTGTTCCCCGCTGCTACCCCCCGCTCCACCACGCCTCCCCCCACCCCCTGGCGCCCCCCGAATCTTTTCACCCGAGTAGTGAAGTACTCAAAAATCGCGGTGCTCGATCGAGTAATTACTTGAAACGAGTACGCTCGCTCATCTCTAGGGGCAGTATTATAGTAGTTGAATTCTTGTACATAGGGGACAGTATTATAGTAGTTATATTCTTGTACATAAGGGGCAGTATTATAGTAGTTATATTCTTGTGAATAGGGGGCAGTATTATAATAGTTATATTCTGGTACATAGGGGAGCAGTATTATTGTAGTTATATTATTGCACATGGGGGGCAGTATTATAGTAGTTAAATTCTTGAATATAGGGGGCAGTATTATAGTAGTTATATTCTTGTACACAGGAGGCAGGACTATAGTAGTTATATTCTTGTACATAGGGGACAGTATTATAGTAGTTATATTCTTGTACATAGGACGCATTAGTATAATAGTTATATTCTGGTACCTAGGGGAGCAGTATTGTTGTAGTTATATTATTGCACATGGGGGGTAGTCTTATAGTAGTTAAATTCTTGTACATAGGGGGTAGTATTATAGTAGTTATATACTTGTACACAGGGGGCAGTACTATAGTAGTTATATTCTTGTACATAGGGGAAAGTATTATAGTAGTTATATTCTTGTGCATAGGGGGCAGCATTATAGTAGTTATATTCTTGTACATAAGAGCAGTATTATAGTATTTGTATTCTTATACATTGAGGAAAGTAGTATAGTACTTCTATTCTTATTCATAAGGAGCAGTATTATAGTAGTTACATTCCTATCTATAGGGGCAGTGTTATAGTAGTCATATTCTTGTACATAGAAGCAGTAAAACAAAAACAGGTATATTTTTATACATAGACGGCAGTATTATAGTAGTTATATTTCTGTACATGGGGGGCAGTATTATAGTAGTTATATTCTTGTACATTGGGGGCAGTATTATAGTAGTTCTATTTTTATCCACAAAGAGCAGTAGTATAGTAGTTGTATTCTTGTACATAGGGGGCAATATTATAGTAGTTATATTGTTGTACATAGGGGACAGTATTATAGTAGTTGTATTGCTATATATAGGGGGCAGTATTATAGTAGTTGTATTCCTGTACATAGGGAGCAGTATTATTGTAGTTATATTCTTGCACACGGGGGCAGTATTATAGTAGTTATATTCTTGTACATAGGGAGCAGTATTATAGTACTTATATTGATGTACATGGGGGACAGTATTATAGTAGTTATCTTCTTGTATATAGGTGGCAGTATTATAGTAGTTATATTGTACATTTGGGGCAGTATTAATGTAGTTATATTCTTGTACATAGGAGGCAGTATTATAGTAGCTCTATTCTTATTTATAAGGAGCAGTATTATAGTAGTTCTATTCTGGTACACGGGAGGCAGTATTATAGTAATTATATTATTGTACATAGGAGGAAGTATTATAGTATTTATATTCTTGTACATAGGGGGCAGAATTATAGTAGTCATTCTTGTACATAGGAGCAGTACTATAGTAGCTATATGATTGTACATAGGCGGCAGTATTATAGTAGTTATATTCTTGTACATTGGGGACATTATTATAGTAGTTGTATTTTCGTACATTGGGGGCAGTATTATAGGAGTTATATTCCTGTGCATAGGAGCAGTATTTTTGTAGTTATATTCTTGTACATTGAAGCAGTATTATGGTAGCCATATTATTATTTATAGGGGGCAGTGTGATAGTAGTTATATTTTTGTACATAGGGGCAGTATTTCAATATTTACATTCTTGAACACAAGGGACAGTATTATAGTAGTTATATTCTTGTACATAGGGGACATTATTATAGTAATTATATACTTGTACATAGGGGGCAGTATTATAGTAGTTATATACTTGTACATAGGGGGCAGTATTATAGTAGTTATATACTTGTACATAGGGGCAGTATAATAACAGGTATTTTTTGTACATAAACGGCAGAATTTCAGTAGTAATATTCTTGAGCACAGGAGGCAGTATTATAGTAGTTATATTCTTGTTCATAGGAGGCAGTATTACAGTAGTTATATTTTTGTTCATATGAGCAGTTTTTTAGTAGTTATTAGAGATGAGCGAACGTACTCGGTAAGGGCGATTTCGCAATCGAGCACCGCGATTTTCGAGTACTTCACTACTCGGGTGAAAAGTACTCGGGTGCGCCGGGGGGCGGGGAGAGGCGTGGCGGCGCGGGGGGTAGCAGCGGGGAACAGGGGGGAGCCCTCTCTCTCTCCCTCTCCCCCCCACTCCCCGCTGCAACCCCCCGCGCCGCCACGGCGACCCCCGAATTTTTTCGCCCGAGTACGGAAGTACTCGAAAATCGCGGTATTCGGGCGAAAAAGGGGCGTGGCCGAGCACGTTCGCTCATCTCTAGTAGTTATATATATATATATTTTTTTTTTTAACAAATAGTTTTTATTGGGTTATTACATGGGTAAACAGTACATGAGAATACATGTGCACAATGTGTAACATATTGTATATTCATGAGAAAAATAGCAGGGTACACATGCTTTGTCCAGCAATTAAAACTTTGTCCGTGTGAATCGGACTATTTCCTACAATTTTCATTTATAGTCCGATGCGTGGGTTAAGAATTAAAGGGGTTGTCCCGCGCCGAAACGGGTTTTTTTGTTTTTTTCAATAGCCCCCCCGTTCGGCGCGAGACAAACCCGATGCAGGGGTTAAAAAAAAACAAAAACGGATAGTGCTTACCTGAATCCCCGCGCTCCGGTGACTTCTTACTTACCTTGCGAAGATGGCCGCCGGGATCTTCACCCTCGGTGGACCGCAGGTCTTCTGTGCGGTCCATTGCCGATTCCAGCCTCCTGATTGGCTGGAATCGGCACGTGATGGGGCGGAGCTACGAGGAGCCGCTCTCCGGCACGAGCGGCCCCATTCAGAAAAGAAGAAGACCGGACTGCGCAAGCGCGTCTAATTGGGCGATTAGACGCTGAAAATTAGACGGCACCATGGAGACGAGGACGCTAGCAACGGAACAGGTAAGTGAATAACTTCTGTATGGCTCATAATTTATGCACAATGTACATTACAAAGTGCATTAATATGGCCATACAGAAGTGTATACCCCCACTTTGTTTTGCGGGACAACCCCTTTAAGTTTAAAGATAATTAGCAGAAATATGAAACTAAGGAAAAAATCCTTGAAAACTGAAATGCAGTCATTTGATCACTACAACATCTATATCTGAGTTTCGTTATGTGTGATTACTTTCTCAGCAAGGGGGGGGGAGGTTATGTTAGAATAATATTGTGTCCAAGGGTTCCATGTGCGATGGAAATTAGGCATAGTTTCGTTGGATAGAGCATAGATTTTTTCATATGAGCAGTTGTCTGCCATAATATCATGTACCTCATTTATTGTGGGGGGGAGATTAGACCTCCATTTCCTGGTTAGGGCTAGTTTGGCTACCATAAGCATGTGGCAAGTCCATTTCTGCACCGTTGGAGGGATCTCGTCCCATCTCAGTAGCAGTAATGCCAATTCTGGTCTTTGGGGGAGTGCGCTATGGGTGACCTTACGTATGGTGTGGAAGACCACCTTCCAGAATTTATGGATGAGTTGACATTCCCAAAGTATGTGGATTAACATGCCTTTCCTGTCCGCACCCTCTCCAGCAGAGTTTGTCTGTGTTGGGGAAGCATTTGGCTAATTTAACAGGTGTGTAATACCATCTGGTTAACACTTTGTAATGTGTCTGGAGAAGGTTTGCGGACAGCGTGGACTTATTTGCCCAGTTAAAGGAAAGAATCCACTGTTTCTGGGGAAATGTGCTTTTTAAGTTGCGTTCCCAATTTAGGAGATGAACTTTTTTTTGTGTACCCATATCCCCGGTCAGGATATTATAACAATATCTCGTATGTGAAACATCCTTTGGTCCTTTATTGAAAAGGAAGGCAATCAATTCCTTGGGGAGGGAACAATTCTCCAAGTGGGACATGTTTAAATATGACCTTATTTGGCAATATAGGTGAAAGTCATCTGAGGAGACACCGAAGGACATTCTCAAGGTCTGAAAGGGAGCAATCTTCTCTCCCGCGAACAAGTCTCGCACTCGTTTGATTCCAAGTCTAAGCCACCTCGTGATTGATATATCTGGAATATAATAAGTTAGTATTTCCAGGGGGAGGTCAATTGAGCCCCCATCGGGACTCGATTTCAGTCTCTGGGTGTAGAGATTCCAGGCCTGCAGGGTTGCCAGCATAGGGGGGGAAAGCCTCTGTACATCCAGGTTGGCCATGGGAAGTGGGTATATTCCACTGATTGCAGTCGCTTTCAGCAAGGATCTTAGGCTTCTGTTATTATTTAGATTTTTCTCTATATAAGCCCATGTTGTGGTTAGAGAGTTAGATAGCCAAGGATTAGATAAGTCTAGGTTTATGGCTTGGCAATATGACCACAGGTCAGGAACCCCCAAACCACCTTGTCTTCGGTTGAGATAGATTATAGAAGATGCGACCCTTGGTCTCTTATTGTTCCATATAAATCGTAGTAGTTGTTTTTGAAGTTCGTTAATTTTATTATAAGGTATTGGGAGAGCTATATTGCGGAAGGTATATAAAATTTTTGGGAGAATCAGCATTTTAAATAGTGTGACTCTGCCAACCCAAGAATATTCAATTTTACCTAACTCTTCTAGTTCTTTTTGTATTGAGGTGTAGAGTGGATCCAAGTTTGCAGATATCATTTCTGCTGTCGGAAAACATAAATTTATACCTAAGTAGGGGATTGATGAGTGCCACTGAAATTTGAATTCCATTTTAATGGCTTCCTTCAGGGAAGGAGGGATGTTGATACCTAGAATTTGGGATTTATTAATGTTTAGCTTGTAAAAGGAAACCCTATTAAAAGATGAAATGATGTTATATATCTCTCTTAGGCCGGCTTCACATGAGTGTGACGGGCTCCGCTGCGGAATATTCCGCAGTGAAGCCCGTCA
Organism: Eleutherodactylus coqui; assembly: GCF_035609145.1. Taxonomy (NCBI): domain Eukaryota; kingdom Metazoa; phylum Chordata; class Amphibia; order Anura; family Eleutherodactylidae; genus Eleutherodactylus; species Eleutherodactylus coqui. The sequence goes on along the minus strand of NC_089838.1, from coordinate 52,654,604 downwards.
CGGCGCCCCCCAGAGACCCCATACTTACCAGCGGAAGATAGCGTGAAGACGCTTCCCCGCCCACCGCCGTCGCGTCATGTGACACGCCCACCGCGTCACATGACGCGTCCGTCCGTGTCACGTGACGCGCCGGCCGCGTCATATGATGCGGCGGCGGTAGGTGGGGAAGCGTTTTCACGCTATCTTCCGCTGTTTACAGCGGGAGATAGCGTGAACAGACGGCTTCCATTGACTGCAATGGAAGCCGTCAGCGCGTACACCCGCGGCAAATAGAGCATGCTGCGGGTGAGGACGGGAGATTTCACGGTGCGAAATTCCGCGGTGGAATTCCGCATCGTGAGCATTGTGCTATTAGGTTCAATAGAACCTAATAGCATGGGGCAACGCAGCGGATTTTTGCCGCGAATTTACGCGGCGTAAATCCGTTCGTGGGAAGGAGGCCTTAGGGAGTCTAGTGGGTTAGTGAGTGTCAGGAGCACATCATCGGCGTATAGTCCGATTTTGTGCTGTCTACCACCCATCGAGAAGCCTCTGACATGCGGTGAGCTTCTAATTAGTTCTGCCATAGGCTCCATTATTATTACAAACAGCAGAGGAGTAGTTATATATTTTTATCTAAGAGGAACAGTATTATAGCAGTTATATTCTGGTACATAGCAGCAATATTATAGTTGTTATATTCTTGTACATAGGGAACAGTATTATACTAGTTATAGTCTTGTACATACCGGTAGTAGCAGTATTATAGTACCTATATTCTTATGCATAGAGTGTAGTATTACAATAGTTATATTATTGTACATAGGGAGCATTATTATAGTAGTTATATTCTTATCCATAAGGAGCAGTACTATAGTCGTTATATTCTTGTACATAGGAGCAATATTATAGTAGTTATGTTCTTATCCATGAGGAGCAGAAATAAAGTAGTAGTATCCTTGGATGTAAGGGGCTGTATTATAGCATTTATATTCTTGTACATAGGAGCAGTATCATATTAGTTATATTCTGATACATTGGGGACAGTAATATAGTAGTTAAATTCTTGTACATAGGGGACATTAATATAGTAAATTCTTGTACATAGGGGACAGTAATATAGTAGTTAAATTCTTGTACATAGGGGACAGTATTATAGTAATTATATTCTTGTACTTTGGGAACAGTATTATAGTAGTTCTATTCTTATCCATAAAGACCATTGATACAGTAGTTATATTCTTGTACGTAGGAGCAGTATTATAGTAGTTATATTTTTCTACATAGTAGTATTTTAGTACTTATATTCTTATCCATGAGGAACAGTATTATAGTAGTTGTATTCGTATACATAGGGAACAGTATTATTGTAGTTATATTCTTGTACATAGGGAACAGTATTATTGTAGTTATATTCTTGTACATAGGGGGCAGTATTAAAGTAGCTATATTCTTGTAGATAAGGAGCAGTACTATAATAGCAGTACTGTATATTCTTGCAGTATTATAGTAGTTATATTCTTTTCCATAAGGAGCAGTACTACGGTATAATAGATATATTCTTGTACATAGGAGCAGTATTATAGTAGTTCTAATCTTGTCCATTGGTGACAGTATTATAGTAGTTTGATTTTTATCCATGAAGATCAGTGTTATACTAGTTGTATTCTTGTAGATATGGGGCAGTATCATGGTATTTATATTCTTGTACATTGGCGGGCAGTATTAGAGAAGTAATATTCTTGTACATCGGGGACAGTATTATATTAGTTATATTGTTGTACATAAGAGCAGTATTATAGTATTTGTATTCTTCTACATTGGGGACAGTATTATAGTACTTCTACTCTTATTCATAAGGAGCAGTATTATAGTAGTTATATTCTTGTACATAGGAGTAGTATTATAGTAGCTACATTCTTATCTATAGGGGCAGTGTTATAGTAGTTATATTCTTGTATATAGGAGCAGTATTTCAGTAGTTATATTCTTGAACACAGGGGGCAGTGTTGTAGTAGTTATATACTTGTACATAGGGGGCAGTAAAATAACAGGTATATTTTTATACATAGACGGCAGTATTTCAGTAGTTATATTCTTGTAGACAAGAGGCAGTATTGTAGTAGTTGTATTCTTGTACATAGGGGGATATATTATAGTATTTATATTCTTGTACATTGGGGGCAGTATTATAGTAGTTATATTTTCTTATATACAGGACAGTATTATAGAAGCTATATTTTTGTACAGGGGGCAGTATTTTAGCAGTTATATACTTGTACACAGGGTACAGTATTATTAGCAAGAAATTTTTTATTCTTTGGGACCAGACCCACTTGGGGGCTATACTACAAGTCAGACCTGTATTACATATATAGGAATCAAACATTACATATATATAAATCAAACATGAGCATATTTTTCCCAAAAATTTTTATTTTTTAGGTTTTTCCTTTCCTTTTTTTTATAGTATATTCTTACCCATAAGAAGCAGTATTATAGTACTTATATTCTTGTACACAGGGGGTCGTATTATAGTATTTACTTTCTTGTACATAGGGACCAGTATTATAGTAGTACTATTCTTATCCATAAAAGCAGTATTATACTACTTATGTTCTTTTCCATAGCAGCAGTATTATACTAGTTAAATTCTTGTACATAGGGGACAGTATAATAGTAGTTATATTCTTGTACATAGGGGGCAGTATTTTAGTAGTTGTATTCTTGTACATAGGAGCAATATTATAGTAGCAATAATCTTGTACAAAGGGACAGTATTATAGTAATTATATTCTTGTACATAAGGGGCAGTAAAATAGTAAATATATTATTCTGCATCGGAGCAGTATTATAGCAGTTCTATTCCGGTACATATGGGGCAATATTATAGTAGTTACATTCTTGTACATAGGAGCAGTATTATAGTAGCTATAATCATGTACATAGGGGACAGTATTATAGTAGTTCTATTCTTATCCATAAGGGCAGTATTAATATAGTTATATTCTTGCACATATGAGCAGCATTATAGTAGTCATATCTTTGTACATAGGAGCAGTATATAATTTATATTAGTAGTATTAGGGCGCCCACCCACTGGCGTTTTTTTTCCCTGCGAAATTCGCAGCATTTTTTTCTCTGCAGGGGTCTATGGGACTTGTAATGTTAAAATCGCAATCGCGCAAAATCGCAATTTACCGCGAAATCGCGATTTTGCGCAATCGCGATTTTAACATTACAAGTCCCATAGACCCCTGCAGAGAAAAAAATGCTGCGAATTTCGCAGGGGAAAAAAACGCCAGTGGGTGGGAGCCCTTATAGTAGTTAAAGTCTAGGAGAAGTATTATAGTAGTTATATTGTTGTATATAGGGGACAGTATTCTAGTAGTTACATTCTCTCTTATAGAAGCAATATTATAGTAGTTCTATTCTTATCCATAAGGAGCAGTATTACAGTAGTTGTATTCTTGTACATAGTAGACAATATAATAGTAGTTTTATTTTTGTATATAGGATGGGTATTACAGTTGTTCTCTTGTACAGCACTTATATTCTTGTACATAGGAGCAGTATTATAGTAGTTTTATTCTTATCCATAAGAAGCAGTATTATAATAGTTGTATTCTTGTACATAGGGGGCAGTATTGTAGTATTTATATTCTTGTGCATAGGAGCAGTATTACATAAGTTCTATTCTTCTACATAGGGGACACTATTATAGTAGTTTTAATCTTATCCATAAAGAGCAATATTATAGTAGTTATATTTTATTACATAGGGGGCAGGATTATAGTAGTTCTATTCTTATCCATAAAGAGCAGTATTATAGTAGTTATATTCTATTACATAGGGGGCAGGATTATAGTAGTTCTATTCTTGTACATAGGAGCAATAATATAGTTATATCCTTGTACATAAGAGACAGTATTATAGTATTTATATTCTTATACATAGGGGACAGTATTACAGTAGTTATGTACTTGTACATAGGGAGCAGTATTATGCTAGGTATATTCTTGTGCATAGGAGGCAGTATTAGTGTAGTTATATTGTTGTACTTAGGAGTAATATTATAGTAGTTAAATTCTTGTACATAGGAGCAGTATTATAATAGCTATAAGCATGTACATAGGGGACAGTATTATAGTAGTTCTATTCTTATCCATAAGGACAGTATTATAGTAGTTATATCCTTGTACATAGCAGTATTATAGTAGATAAATTTTTGTACATAAGGGACAGTAGTATAGTAGTTCTATTCTCTTACATAGGAGCAATATTATAGTAGTTCTATTCCTATCCATAAGGAGCAGTATTATAGTAGTTCCATTCTTGTACAGAGGAGGCAGTTTTATAGTAGTTGTATTCTTGTACATAGGAGCAGTATTATAGTAGTTATATTCTTTTACATAGTAGACAGTATAATAGCTATATTTTTGTACATAGGAGCAGTATTATAGTTGTTCTGTTCCTGTAGATAGCGGACAGTATTATAGTAGTTATATGGGGGGTGGTGAGTTCTCCTTCAATGGAAGTGTTCAAACAAAGGCTGGACAAATATCTGTCTGGGATGATTTAGTAAATCCTGTACTGAGCAGGGTGTTGGACCAGATGACCGTGGAGTTCCCTTCCAACTCTACCATTCCATGATTCTATATTCTTGTACATATGAGCAGTATTATAGTAGTGATATTCTTATCTATGAAGAGCAGTATTATGGGATATATATTCTTGTGCATAGGAACAGTATTATAGTAGTTAAATTCTTGTACATAGGGGGCAGTATTATAGTAGTTCAATTCTTATACATTGGGGGCAGTATTATAAAAGTTATATTCTTGTACATGGGGGGCAGTATTATAGTAGTTATATACTTGTACACAGAAGGCAGTAATATAGTAGTTACATTCTTGTACATAGGGGACACTATTATAGTAGTTCTATTCTTATCCATAAGGAGCAGTATAATATATTTTTGTAAATTGAAGAGCATTTTTATAGTAGTTATATTCTTGTACATAGGGGGCAGTATTCTAGTAGTTATATTGTTGTACATACGGGGCAGTATTCTAGTAGTTATATTGTTGTACATACGGGGCAGTATTATAGTAGTTATATTGTTGTACATACGGGGCAGTATTATAGTAGTTATACTGTTGTACATACGTGGCAGTATTATAGTAGTTATATTGTTGTACATACGTGGCAGTATTATAGTAGTTATATTGTTGTACATACGTGGCAGTTTTCTAGTAGTTATATTGTTGTACATATGGGGCAGTATTATAGTAGTTATATTCTTGTACATACTGGGCAGTATTCTAGTAGTTATATTGTTGTACATACGGGGCAGTATTCTAGTAGTTATATTCTTGTACATAGGGGGCAGTATTCTAGTAGTTATATTCTTGTACATAGGGGGCAGTATTCTAGTAGTTATATTCTTGTACATAGGGAGCAGTATTATAGGAGTTATATTCTTGTACATAGGGGGCAGTATTATAGTAGTTGTATTCTTGTACATAGGGGGCAGTATTATAGTAGTTATATTCTTGTACTTAGGAGACAATATTCTAGTAGTTATATTGTTGTACATACGGGGCAGTATTCTAGTAGTTATATTCTTGTACATAGGAGGCAGTATGATATATGTTATATTCTTGTATGTAGGGGCAGTATTATAGTAGTTATAGTCTTGTACATAGGGGGCAGTATTACAGTAGTTATATTCTTATATACTTATATTCTTATTGTGCCTGTTATGGACTGAAGCAGGCGCGGTGTTTACTCCAGCTCATCTGTCACTGCAATCAGCTGATTATTGGGATCGCAAGCAGCAGACTCAAACCCATCAACTATTGATGAGCTGTCCTGAGGTTAGGTCATCCGTAGTTGTATCGCAGAAAATCCCTTTAAGAACACGTGAGATATGTCTGTGCTCTATGAGGGCTTGCTTTACTTGTATGGATGGCTGAGCAAATAGCAGAACATTCGCAGGGCGCTTCGTGAGTGATGTATCAACTCTGCAACGATTAATACAAATGCAATAAAAAATCCAGTAACTGCATCTTCTATGGCTTCCAACCCCAAAGAGATGGAAGGGATATGACTGGGATCAATAGGAAAATGGAAATTGAATAAGCCGCGGCTGTTGATCTATTATTTGTAGGGATGAGCGAGCGTACTCGGAAAAGCGCTACTCGCTCGAGTAATTGGCTTTATCCGAGTATCGCTGTGCTCGTCCCTGAAGATTCGGGTGCTGGCACGGAGCGGGGAGCTGCAGGGGAGAGCGGGGAGGAACGGAGGTAAGATCTTTCTCTCCCTCTCTCCCGCCCACTCTCCCCTGCTCCCCGCTGCGACTCACCTGTCAGCCGCAGCGGCACCCAAATCTTCAGGGACGAGCACAGCGATACTCGGATAAAGCAAATTACTCGAGCGAGTAGTGCTTATCCGAGTACGCTCGCTCATCTCTAATTATTTGCGCTGCTTCCTCTTTTGTCTTATAAGTGACATATGAGATGTTATTATGGTGATATTCGTTTAAAGTGACCCTCCGATCATGGATATTCCAAGATGGCCGCACTGCTTCTCTGACTATCTGATGCGCAGTGCATGCTACTTTGATTGCTATTACTACTCATGTGAACAATGGCCAATCAGAGCAGCATCAGCCTTCTTGGACTATCGATGCGCAGTGTAGCCATCTTGGACTGTCTGGTACTGGAGATTTAGATTAGAGCCTCATTCGCACAGGCATAGGCAATCTCGGTCCATGAATAGTGCACCATTTTCACTGCATGCGTATGTGTGTGCATTGCATGCATTTTTAATGCGTGTTTGTTTTACGTCCGTATTGCATCCATATCCACTCGGTCTTTCACGTGCACAAAAAAAAAAGCAAGAATGTGCAATTGATGTCGCTTTGTTCCCCACTATGTCCTGACAAAATGCATTAAAAAATGCAGAGAACACACATGCAGCTTTGTATTTGCTGCATTTTTACGCAATCCCATCGACCTTAATGTCGATTTCGGTCCGTAAATATGGATAAAGCACGACATGCTGCGTTTTTTGTACCTAAACGATTGATCTGTCAAAAAAATGCTCATCTGAACACACCTATTCAAGTCAATAGCTTTGTATTCTGTCCGTAAAAGTACAGATGTTCCACAGACAGAAAATACGCCTAAGTAAATGGGCCCTTAAAAAAGTCACTTTATGTCCTATTTTTGGGTAATTCTTGGGGGGGGGGGGGAGTTGCCCATTATTTTCTATGGGAGCGTGAAAAGCAAAAAAAAAAAAATAGAATGAGAATCACACGGAAATCGGTCAGTTTATCACTGAGCGCAGTCGCACTTGCCTGTGTGAATACAGCTCTGTAAAGTTGTTCAGCAGGTGATGCAATTCATGGGATTGACAGAAATCACTGACTACAGTGCTCCGTTATCTCCTTCAGTCTCAAAAACATTAAAGGGTCGTGCTATGTTATAAAATGACCCCTCCAGCTGGGACCCCCATCAATCCCAAGCACAGGAATCACAAAAGTCCCCGCATGAAAGGTACAGAGGTTGCCCAAGCGCCCTGCGGCTCTTTTGATTTCAATCCCCCCATTGAAATAAATGAAGGATCAACGCACTTGCGTGAACTCCGCTCTATTACTGCAGGGCCTTTGCGTTGATCAGTGGGAGTTGCAGCATTCAAACCCCCAACTGATCATAAAGTTATGCCTTAGAACGGATTCACACGGGTGTATTGCAAAATATGCTTGCTCCCATGCAACTTTTTTGCACAAGTGAACAGGGATCCCTTTGTGTGCGTGCCTGCAGACAGTACTGTGCCCATTTGCGCAGGTACCTGTACTTCACACGGGCAGGTGAATCAACCCCACCCTGATTTAATTGACTATTAAGCCAAAGGAGGTGCCGTTGTGTGCCGGTTAGCATACCAGCGCGTATATATAATAATAATCTTTATTTGTATAGCGCCAACATATTCCGCAGCACTTACATAGACAGGGGAAATATATATGTATGCATTTGTGTATCTCCTATAGATCTCTATGGGGCTGTTTGCTGTGAAAATGTGCAAAAAATGCAGCAGGTTCTATTTTTGTGCGCCCAGGAGGATCGCACAGGCAAAAAAATAGAGATGAGAATAAAGCTATTACAATCAATAGGTTCTATTCTCCACGGGATGCGAACATCGATGCCCACTCTTAACCCCTTAAATGCCACTCCTCTGTGGCATCATCGCTATTCCGTGGTGTAATCGCGTAGGGCCAATGGGTTGCAATAGCAACCGGACTCCATGCACTGGTGTTTAGGCTTGTTATGGCCTTCGATTGCTAATGTGAGTGATAATGCATTGCAGTACGGATGTATTACAATGTATTATCATAGTGAGCACAGTTGTTATGGTTTAACCCCTTAGTGATGCCGCTATCGTAAAACTACGTCCTGCTGTTGCAGGACGTGTATGGAGGGAGGTAGCGCCGCTATCTCCCTCCATACAGCGCGGGCGTCAGCTGTTTATTACAGCTGACATCCGCGGGCAATAGCCGTGCTCGGCCGTTCGCGGCTATTAACCCTTTAAATGCCGCTGTCAATTCTGACAGCGGCATTTAAATCCCCCGAACGCTGTTTGGGGGTCCCGCACGGCCCCCCCCCCCGCAGTGAGATCGGGGGAGCCGTGCAGGTGTCATGGCAGCCGGGGGCCTAATGAATGGCCCCAGGGCTGCCTTAGCAGACTGCCTATCAAGCCATCCACACAGGGTGGCTTGATAGACTGCCTGTAAAAAAGCAGTATGACGTAATGCTATAGCATTACGTCATACTGCAGGAGCGATCAAAGCATCGCATGTTAAAGTCCCCCAGAGGGACCTCAAACTAAAGTAAGAAAAGAGATCAATAAAGTTTCTTAAATTGTAAAAAAAAAAAAAAAAAGTTATAAAAGTTTAAATCACCCCCCCTTTTGCCATATCAACTATTAAAAAATCTAAATCATAAAATAAAAATATGTATTTGGTATCGCCGCGTCCGTAAAAGTCCGATCTATCAAAGTAGTGCATTATTTTTCCTGTACGGTGAACGTCGTCCGAAAAAAAAAAATAAAGAATGCCAGAAATACACTTTAGTTACCCTGTCTTCCAGAAAAAATGCAATAAAAAGCGATCAAAAAGTTGTATGTATTCCAAATTGATACTATCGGAAACAACAGGACATCACCGCAAAAATTGAGCCCTTGCACAACTATGTCGACAGAAAAATAAAGTTATTGCGCGCACAAAATGACCGCAGAAAATAATTGAAAAAAATTAAATATCTTAAAAAACAAAATACAAGTACTACAGCAAAAAAAAAAAAACTATATAAGTTTGGTATCATAGTAATCATACTGACCCATAGAATAAAAATATCAGGTAGTTTTTGTTGCGGTTTGTGCGCCGTAGACACAGGACGCACCGAAAGATGGTGGAATGTCTTTTTGCTCTCCGCTAAGAATTTTTAAAAAGTTTTTCAGTAAACTATATGGTACAATAAATAGTGTCATTGAAAAATACAACTCGTCCCGCAAAAACAAGCCCTCAAACAGCGACGTCGATGGATAAATAAAGGAGCTACGATTTTTTAAATGGGAGTAGGAAAAAACAAAAATGGAAAAAAAGCAAAAAAGCTCCGTCACTAAGGGATTAAAGGGGTTGTCCCGCGGCAGCAAGTGGGTCTATACACTTCTGTATGGCCATAATAATGCACTTTGTAATGTACATTGTGCATTAATTATGAGCCATACAGAAGTTATAAAAAGTTTTTCACTTACCTGCTCCGTTGCTAGCGTCCTCGTCTCCATGGTTGCCGTCTAATTTTCGCCGTCTAATGGCCAAATTAGACGCGCTTGCGCAGTCCGGGTGTGATAGACATGATGATTGCTAGTATAAAATGTCTATCGATTTGTATAAACCAAATGTATTTTGCTGTTGTAATGACTCTTAGCTCTGTGGAGTTTAAAGGACACACACACACAATCATGGTATTTGCTAGACAATGGATGTATGATGTTAATGTTAGCTAAGTACATAGGAATTGCACAAGAAGCCTCTAAGAGTTAAGGGTCATAGTGTTACATGTATATTTGTGTCCAACACTGAGTATTGAACTAGCACTTCTCCAGCCCTGCCCCCCACGCTGAAACTTCTACAACAAAGAAATTCCTTCAGCCTGAGCACATGTTGATAAGAGTTGCCACATATACAGAAACTGCTTAAGGTTGCCTGCATAGAGGACGAAGTCCAACCTACATCCTGGCTAGTAGAGGGTGGGCAGAGAGGTGGGAGATTCTATATGATCCGACAAATGAGAATCCTATATGTTACTGATGTAACTTGTTACACGCCCATGTTATGCTGTACAATAAAAGGTCCTGTCTGGCTGTTTCTGGGCTGAGAGCCATTTTGGATATGAGATTGATCAGCTCGTGTCTCAATCTGCTCTACGATGTGTGCACACGATACAATTCGGAAGCGACAAAATACCCCGAAGCCTGCTGGAGAAAATCATAATCCAGATCAGTGTCGTCCTTGGGTGCGCGAGTGGATCTGTGAGGTCACAGCCTGGAACGTACAGAGATCGGCAGATGGCACGCAGAACTCAGGGGCCCGAAAATCTACAGAACACGGTAAGATTGCTTTATGTAAATCTACCGATGTGATCTGGGTTCTGACTGCTAAATCTGCCTGTACCTGATCCAGACTGGACCTTCACTGAAAGACAGGTCTGTCCACTCGAAAAATCACCATGTTACCTGTCTAGGGGTATTTTGTATGCTGTGACTGTTGTGTCTGAGACGGTTAAACACTGTGTATACAAGACCAAGAGATAAATTCTGTGAGGGTTAATGTGTCAGGAGGGCGGACTCGGCTGTTTAAGTCTGAGGGAGCACGCTGGAGACACTTACTCCTAGGTAAACTAGTGTGAGGTTAGGAAGATTTATGATACGTATATTTACCTTTTATGATTGAGCGTGTTATGTTCTCATATGTGAAAAGGTATATATGCGGGGAATATAGCCGTGGTGTGACGGCTGATGTCTCCAGAATATTATTGAGGTTTTGGTCATTGAAAATAATCGTCAGTCTCTGTATATAGCTAAATGTCCTGTCTAGAACGTGTACCAGGAGTGCTCTTCGGGATTACTAGTAGACGGTGGGCTGTTATAAAGGTAGATGAGATATATACCTTGGGTTGATATAAAGGTAGATGAGATATATACCTTGAGCCGTTGTGGGTATTCTCCAGTAATCCCGTCTGTCTGGTATTATAGAAAGAATGTGCAGTGTTTATTATTGGGGGGAGGGGTGCTGATAAGAGAGTGAACTGAAAGCTTTTTCCAATTAACCCTTTCTGTTTCCTTTGTCTTTTCTGAGTGGGAAAGAGGGGTTATATTGGAAGGATTTGAAGAAAGCAGATTTTACAAGAGGAACACTACTGTGTCCAGAAACTTCGAATAGGCTAGAATAAGCAGGTAGAATAGAATGAGGGATCAGCACAGGATGTTTTGGAATATTCAAAACATGTAGAAACGTTTTACAAAGGAAAAGTTGCAGAAAGAAATGTCAGGTTATGGACAGATAAGCAGAAATGAGTATGGTAAGATAGATTGTAGAAAGTTTTCAGAAGATGAGCAGGAAGCCTAGCAGAAAGAAAGGTGTTTTTAGATTGCTAGGAGGAGGTATAACGTAGTTAAGAGATTGAAGAGGAGAAAGCATGTAGGGGGGTATGTGTATTGCTTATGAACAATGTAATGCCTTTGTGTTGACTACAGCCCCTCCCTGTAATGGCGGCCGTGCTTGCAATGTTTACAATCCAACATAGTGTGACTCTGCAGTAAATGTAGTGAGGCCTGCCCCCACCCTGAAGTAACTTCCCCCCCCATGTGCTCACTTTCAGGGTGTGTGATGTTACTTCCGATCCCTCCCCATCCGGGACAGGACCTGGCCCCGCCCCTTCCTCCTCCAGTGGCCATCTTGCCTCACCTGGAAGTGCTGCTGCCCCTGGCCCCGCCCGTTCCTCCGGCAGCCATCTTGCCTCACCTGGGAGATTTGTAGCCCCGCCCCTTTCTGCCTCTGGCGGCCATTTTGCTGCATTTGGGAGGCCTATATTCCCCAATGCCACTGTATCCAGTGCTAACATCATGATTGTCTGAAGTAAGGTTTTGTTTGACCGGACTTTGTTACGCTCCAAGATGTGGCCACTTTGGATGTGTGATAAGTTCAGGGAAACAAACCTTTGTGGAGATGCAGCTTGGGACATAGTAGATGACTAAGCTGGTTTATAGTGCATGGAAGATTGGAGTTGATGCATGGGGGGCAGAGACCAGGAATACATGACAGGGGACGCTCTCTCATGTTCCCAGGGGCTCTGTTTTCCACTGCCTGCTTCTCCAATGGATACTCAGACCGATGATGTTATGGAAGGCTCCTACAGATGGAATAATTTCCCTATAGTCACCCAGCAAACTTTTTCACGCAATTTGGTGAAGTAATTTTACTTTTTATGTGAAGAAAGAGGGACTGAATTGCCCAGAGTAGGATGTTAATTCATCCGTATTCTTTAGTTTTTCTTTAAGTCTTTTGTATATTCTTTTTTTAAATTCGTTTTATTTATTAATGATAAGCAGTCTGCGAGACACATATTAGAAAAGGTTTGTACAGTACATATGAACGTAAATAGAAACATATTCGTGGTTTCAAAGGTTAACATCGAAGTTGCTACTGTGTCTTCCAAACTATCCGTCTGTAACTTTATTAACAATAAACATTTTCAAACTTTTATAAACCGTAAGTTGAGTTTTGCTCTTCCTTATTTGGGTCTTGGTGGTTACAGGTCTTCCAGGCACTTGTCAATGGGGGGGGGGGGGGGGGGGATGTATGTTAGGGGGTGGGGAGGGGGAGGGAGGGGATTAACGTGTATTGGGTTTAAATTTCAGTTGGTACTCAGGGTAGAGTAAGAGTTTAACCAGGCTCCCCATACTTTTTGGAATTTAGCCGGGCATCCTCTGTGTTGGTATATGATTTTTTCATACGAGGTTACAGTGTTTACGTTTTGAATCCAATGTAGGATCGAAGGGGGTTCTGTTGCCATCCATTTCATAGCTATTTCTTTGCGGGCAGGAATAGTGTCTTCTGTAGGAAGACCCGAGTATGGAATGGCCATTCCTCCTCCTCCAGTAAACCGAACAGTGCCACCTTGGGGTCTAGTTCAATGGATAATGGGGGTTGTAACAGCGAGTTTACAAGATTTATTACTTCTGCCCAGAACTCCCCAACGTGCCGACACCTCCAGATCAAGTGCCAGAAGTCCGCCCTTGGTTGGCGGCATCTCTGGCATGAATCCGAGGTCGTACTGCGCATTTTGTGTAGTCGATTGGGAGTGAGGTAGGCTTGATGTATAATGTATAGCTGGATTAGCTTGTTATTTACCGCTGGTGATACTGAGAGGTGGGATTCAGAAATATCCTGCCATTCCTCAGGTGTAAGGGAAGCAATGACAAGTTTCCATTTATCATATGCTGGGGGGGGGGGGTTAGGATCTATTTTGGCTGAGAGGAGGTGTGTGTATAGAGCTGATATTAGGCCTTTGGGTCCTTGGGATTTGAGAATTCCTATTGTGGGGAATTTGGATATGCGGGCCGAAGGGGGGGGGAAATTGGGAGTTTAGTGCATGTCTTAACTGAAAGAATCTGAACAGTTGGAGGCGTGGGGCCTGTAGTCTATCTCGCAGTTGTGTAAAAGTGGGGAGGGTTCCGTCTATATATATATCTTTTATTGTTTGTACTCCTTGGGCGATCCAGTATTGTGGGTCTGGGACGGTCTGTAGTGCAGTAAGACCAGGATTGTTCCAGAGAGGGAGTTCTGGTATTACACCCTGGTAGCTCTGCAAAGTCTTTATTTCTTTCCAAACGCTAAGAGCCAGTTTATGGAGTGGGATTAGTTCGGTGGCTTTGGTGCATTCTGGAAATTCTAAAAAGTTCAGGAGATTTTGTCCTGTTACTTGTTTAGCTAGTTGTTTGTCTGCTATGGGTAGTTCTTTTCCTAAGACCCAGGCTCTGATGTTTCGCAGTTGGCCTGCTAGGTAATAAAGCCGGAGGTCCGGTAGGGCCATTCCGGCTTGTTCTTTGGGTCTTTGTAGGATTGATAGACTCAGCTTAGAGCGGGAGGAATTCCAGATAAATGTTATCATTAGGGAATTTAGGGACTTAAAGAGGCGCTTGGGGACATTCACTGGCATGTGCTGTAGTATGTATAGGCATTTGGGTTGGACGACCATTTTGATGAGATTTATGCGTCCGGCTACAGATAATGGTAGTTTAGCCCATCGCTTTAGTTTGTGTTTTATATTTTCTAAGAGTGGGTTTATGTTATCTGTTATTGCATTATTATGGTCGTGTGACATGATCATTCCCAAATATTTGAATGTTGAGACTGGTTTTAGTCCGTATCTTGCGACGCAGGGGTCGTTTTTTGGGTTGGCCTCTGTATAGAGGATTGTTGACTTGGACCAATTAACATGTAGTCCGGAAAAGTGGGAGAATCTGTCTATGTGTGTCATGGCTTGGGCAAAGGAGTCTGATGGGTTCGATAAGAATAGGATTGTATCATCTGCGTATAGTCCCAGTTTGCTTTCGAGGTCTGACCATTTAATGCCGGTTACACTAGGGGCACTTCTTAGTCGGATCGCCAGTGCTTCTATGGCTATGGCGAACAAGGCCGGGGATAGGGGGCATCCCTGCCGGGTACCTCTTGCCAGATGGAAATCCGCCGAAGGGACACCATTGACGACCACATTTGCAGTCGGGGATTTGTATATAGTTTTAACCCATTGTTGAAACTTGGGTCCGAATCCGAAACGGATCAAACAGGCCTCCAGAAAGGCCCATTCCACAGAGTCAAAGGCTTTTGCCATGTCGAGTGAGACCAGAGCCCAGGGCATATTGTATTGTTTGCCTAACTGGATAGCTGTTTGGACTCTGCGGATGTTAATGGTTGTAGACTTCCCGGGCATGAAGCCCGTTTGGTCGGGGTGTATTATGGATAGGATCACCTGGTTCAGTCTAGTGGACAGAATTTTCGTTAGGATTTTGTAATCCACATTCACCAGTGATATGGGTCGATAAGATCCACAATCTGTGGGATCTTTCCCAGGTTTCAGGATGACTACTATGGATGCTTTATAGAATGAGGCTGGGAGTGTTTTGTCTAGTTGCGCTTGAGTTAGCACCTCAAGAAGTTGTGGGCCTAGCTGCTCGTGGTATTTGCGATATATCTCTATGGGAAGACCATCAGGTCCTGGTGATTTGTTAAGGGCCATATCTTGGGTTATTAGCTGGATCTCTTCCAGAGTGAAGGGGGCTTCCAGGAGATTGACCTGCTCTTCAGAGAGGGTAGGGAAGTCTAGATCGTTCAGATAAGCCAATACATCTGCTACCGTATTATTAGAGGTGGAGGTGTATAAGTGAGCATAGAATTCTTTAAAGCAATTAGTGATAGATAGGGCGTCAGTGTACTCTGTTCCTTGCTGGTTTTTGATCTTAAGGATCGTGTTTGTTTCGTTTTCCCGCTTGATGAGGTTAGCGAGTAGGTGGCTGGATTGGTTCCCTAACTCAAAGTAATGTTGTTTGGAGAAAAATAGTTGACGTTTAGCTTTGGCATGTATTTGGTGCTTATAGAGTCGGGATAGGCTGAGCCAGGCTACTTTGTTGGCGTCTGTGGGGGCTGATATATATGCTTTCTCGGCCTCTAGGGTTTGGTTTTCTATCTCCCTGTCGGCCTGGGATGTCGTTTTTTTAATGTGTGAGATAGCTGATTTGAGGAATCCTCTAATATAGGCCTTGAGCGTGTCCCATTTCAGGGCGGGGTGGGTGTTATCCTTGTGGGCGTCTAGGAATAAGGAGATGTGGAAGGGCATCTGGTCGTCCGATCCAACAAGTTTGAGCCAGAATGGGTGTAGTTTCCATGTGGGCCTTATTTTAATTTGTGGGAATTTTAGGGTTAGCAGTATGGGGCTATGGTCTGATATGCCTCTCGGACAGTGTGTTATACTTGCGAGATGTATTGCCAGTTCCATGGAGCTAAATATGTAGTCTATTCTTGTCAGTGCGTTGTATCCCGGTGAGTGGCAAGTGTATTCCTGTGTCTCGGGGTGGCGTAGTCGCCAGAGGTCGACCCATCCAACGCTTTCAATTAATTGTCTCAAAGGGGAGTTTGAGGTGGGGGTGGGATTAGAGGATGTGTAGAATTTGTCTTTGATAGGGTCCATTATCATGTTAAAATCCCCTAGACACATCACCTCCGCTGATGGATAGTGATGTGCAAACGCAATAGCAGTCTGCAAGATATGGAGATTATTGTGGGGCGGATTGTATATGGATAAGATGACATATGGTTTGGAGTCTATTTCTCCGTATATAAATATGTACCTTCCTTCGGGGTCCCTGCGAGTGGTGATTGGGTTCCAGCGCACTGATTTGTGAATTAGCACCGAGACGCCCCTAGAGGAGGAGGTGTGGAAGGAATGGGAAGTCCACTGGATCCATGGTTTTGACATGGTGTCTGCTTTATCTTTGACAAGGTGGGTCTCTTGTAAGCTAATGATGTGCGGGTTTAGTTGTTTGATATATGCAAATACCGTCCTTCGTTTGAGTGCTGTGCCAAGCCCTCGGACGTTCCAGCTAAGGCATTTTAGGGACGTCATTGTTTACGTGGGTGTAAGATTTAGTCTTTTGTCTGTGGTTTTGGGATGGGGGGGGGGGGTTGGTATTGATGTGTGTAAGGGGGGGAATTATGTTAGCGCCTGCTTGTGGAAGACATTGTTGAAGAGCAAAAACATAACAATTCAAAACATTGAACATTGACATCTCACTAAAATTATACCGCGGATATCAAAGAAATCAGCAAAACAGAAAGGTTGGGGAAAGGGTAAGGAAGGGGGGGGGGAGAGGGGAAGGAGGGGGAGAATAAGAAAAAGGAAAAGACAAAGAAGAAAACAAGAAAACAATTTAGCTACGATCTAATTAGAAGTAGCAGATGTTCTGTCTTTTTTAGGGGAAGACTTCTGTTGGCCTTATTAGAGGCTTACGGCTGACCGCTGGGCTCCAACCATAACTTTAGCGGTGTCCCGGTCGTGTTGCACACAGTCTATGCGTCAAAGGAATGTCGGGCATTTGGGTCGCAACAAGATTTAAAGTCCCATTAGCTAGTGTTGTGGGGACGTTCATCCTTTTGGTGTTTCAGGATGCATATCTAGCCACTCCAAGGCCTCTGTGGGAGATTGGAGGAAGATCGCCCTTCCCTGGGCTACGATTCGTAGGCGGGCGGGGTATGCCATTGAGTAGGGAATCTGTCTCTCTTTAAATTTTCGCTTCGCCTCTGTAAAGGTGGCTCTTTGTTTTTGTAGCTCAGCAGAGAAGTCAGGAAATATGGAAATCGTTGTGTTGTTTTACTTCAGCGGGCCTTTAATTCTGGCTTGGCGTAGTGCAGCGTCTCGGTCCCTGCAATTTAGGATCCTTATTAGAAAGGGGCGCGGGGGGGCTCCCGGCTGTGGCGGTTTTGCAGGGACTCGATGGGCTCTTTCCACTGTAAAGTTGGTAGAGAAGGTGTCGTCTCCTAGTAGTGTTTTTAGCCAGGTTTCGGCGAATGTTTCTATATGGGAGCCCTCTGATTTTTCAGGTAAGCCTATTATGCGTAAGTTGTTACAACGCGAGCGATTCTCCAGATCGTCTGTTTTGGATTGGCAGAATTCTATAGCTCTTGTTGCCTTTTTGACCGCCGTAGTTAATGGACGCAGTGAGTCTTCTGCGTTGGAGACACGCTCTTCCATTTCCCGCATTCTATCGCGCATATTGTGTAAGTCCTGTCGTAGCAGGGAGACGTCAGATTTGATCTCCTCTATTTTATTAGTAAGAGAAGATTTACAGGTGTTGATTGCGTCTAGGAGTTGGCGCATGGTAGGTTCTGCGCTTTGCCCTGCTTCGGTTTCAGGTTCTTTCGCCTGTGTGGGTCGTGTTGCGCGCGGGGTGTGATCAGGGGTTTCAGAGCGAGAAAATTCCTTTAGTTTTTCGGTGGCAGAGCCACCTTTCGCGCGTGTACTCATGTTAGAATTCGTTGGGTTGGTGTGGCGGGTTATGCGAATTGTTGTTATAGTATAGACTGTGTCAGTATTTGCTTGTAGAGATCAGGGGTCTGTATCTTTGCGTTACCGTGGGCTACCACACAAAGAGTATTCAGTTGGCTAAATCTTGATAGCGCCTAATTAATTCTAGCCTAGGTCTGGTCGCGGTGGAAGAGGGTGGGGGAGTTGCGCCAGTCAGATATGGCGGTCGCCGACCGCGGGATATTACAGTCTACAGGAAATAGAGTATTCCGGTTGTGTTATAGTCCGCCTGGACTGTGTTTGCGTTTGTAAGGAGTCTATACAGTCCTGAGTGTTGTCCCCCAGCCCCTTGTGAGCAACTTACAGTTTTTTGTTGCCGGCTCCGCAGGTCCGGTCCCGGAAATGGGTTTTCCTTCAGGGGTTAATCCTCCGGTGGTGTGGTTCGGTGGAGCGGACCGGAACCGCGTCGAGCCGCAGAAGCCGATCAGGCTGGGACCGTCGGGTCCGCCGCCGCCGCCGCCGGCGGGAAGGAGCGCCGCTTTAAATTTGTGGTGCCTGGATTAGGTCGGCGTGCGGCAGAGGCGTTGCAGTGTAGTGGCTCTGGCGAGGTACTGACCCCGGCGGGCTCCGCGGCAGCAGCACGGGCACGGGGGACGTCCCCCGTCGCTCTCCAAGGAGGCGATCGCCCGGCGGCGGCTCGGTCCCACTCCGGGAGCGATCAGAGGCAGGCGCCCAGCAGCGGGGAGCGGGCGGCGAGTCTTGACCTCCGCGGCCGGCCGTGGGCAGGTGATGTCGGGACGGTCGGCGCCGGCAGCTCCTCTATGTCCTCTGCGGCTTCAGTCAGGGTCCGGATGCGGCGCGAGCGGAGCGGCTCGCTCCTTCAGGTAAGTTCGTCTGTTGCGGCGGGGGGGGTTGCCCTTACCCGGCCCGCGATGCGCGCCGATCCCCGCAGCCCGGGGACAGCGCAGCAGGGCTCCGGTGAGACTGGAGCGGCGCGGCCGGTTCCGAGCGCCAGCGGGGTCTTCTGCTGGGTGATAGGTGAGGAGAGGTGGTCCGCTAGGGCTCCGGATCAGTCAGGCGGCGGGTCAGGATAATAAGGATGGCTGCAGACGAAGCGCGGGAAAACTTGGCGGGGTGCTGGTGCCGTCTCCCACTCGCGGCTCTGTTACGGGAGTTAGAGGGCTGCCATCGTTCTCAAACCCGGTCCAGGTTGTCTCCGAGGGTCAGGGAGCCCGTTGGTACCGTTTGGGTTGCACAGGTACTGGTCAGGCCAGGATTTTGGACGGATCTTGCTATCCCCTCTGGGGAGCACCTCTTAGTTGCGACCTTCCATGCTGGTCGCAGGCCACGCCCCCCCTTTTGTATATTCTAGTGTCAGTCTACACTGAAGCTATAATTATATTCCGACAGGAGAGTAAAAGCTAAACGTGGCCATTCCCTGAAATACTATTACACTGGGTGACGTAAAATTTTATTTGTGTTGCGCCCCCTTGTGTTAAAAAATGCTAACTGCGACCTGAAAGGAAAAAAAAAAATTTTTGTAAGGAGATTTTCGCTCAGACTTCGCTGCATACAATGTCACCTTGACCTACAAAGTGTTTGTTTTTGTGCCTCTTGGTTTACTAGTTTGAACGCAATTACTCTTTTTTTTCCATTGAGTATTCCGGTTCAAAGGGGGGGAGGCATAGATGATCTGGGTCATAGATGATCTAGGTGTTGTAGATCAGCTATTGGGCTTTTAAAAAAAAAAATAAATAAATAAATAAATGATTTTGTGCTACAAGATTCCGAGCCATGTGAAATAGAACATCAGCACGATTATTTAGTACTAATTCGGTAAGAAACTGCAGATATGCAAACAGTAACCAGAACCTCTGTTGATAATGCATATGTTGAGCTTTTTGCAGATGGTACCAGGGTGAGGATTGATGACTCCACATCGAATATGCAGTGGTCACACAACAAGATGTCCTAGAAGCAGAAGCTCTGCCTCCGCATGTCACAGTACAAGAAGCGGAATTGAAGGCCCTCACTGAGGCGTGTAGAGTGGCGAGAGGTAAGACGGCAACCCTTTACACTGACTCCTGGTATGCATTTGGCATAGCTCATGATTACGGCCCAATATGGAAGGCCAGACAGTTTTTTTACCTTAGCAGCACAACCAATTGAGAATGGTGCAGCGGTACAGAGTCGCATGGAGGCCCTGCTTCTACCTGACAAAGTTGAGAGTTCGCACCGATTCCTACACTGGAGAGGCGAGAGACGACACCCTCGCTGACAGCATAGCAAAGGCAGCGGCCCTCAAGCCGTGGAAGAAAGAAGAAAAGATACTGACAGCATGAGTCAGTGGTAAAAACTTTGGACATTGACAAAAATTTGGACTTTGATATGCTAAAGACTTTTACAGTTACAAGCCAGCAAGGAAGGAAAGAATAAATGGACTAATATGGGAGCAGCAGAAACAGGACAGCGTGTGGTGAACAGTCAACAGCACTTGCCCAACACAGTTCCTGTATCCCATGATGGCCCAGCTGATGGACGGAAAGACCCACCTAGTAAAGCAGCAATGACGACGACGCTTGAAAGAGGTTGGGCGACTTCTAGGTTCTCTGTAGCTGCTGCATCATTTGTCCGGTTTAGCATGATCTATGCCATGGGTGAGACAGGGCAGAAGTAAATTTGCCACATCACACTGGCCTAGACCACTCTACCCATTTCAGGGATTGCAAATTGACTACGTTCAGCTCCCACTTGTTGGGAAGTATGAATACGTGCTTGTTGTTGTTGATGTCTTTGCAGGTTGGAGGCCGACCCTGTTACCAAGGCGAACAAGTAGGTAACCGCAAAGAAGCTCATGAACGAGGTAAACTGTGAATATGGGGTACCAGAAGTGATTCAGAGTCAGACAGAGGTATAAACTTCACAGGTGAATGTAACATGTCATGTCTGCTCTGGTGTATCCCAGGCCTTTTACATACTCTACCATCTTTAGAGTAGTGGAAAGGTGGAGAGATGTAGTGGCACGCTAAAAAGTAAGATACTTAAAAATGACGCCACTTTGGAAAGACTGTCATCCAATAGTCTTATACAGTGTTAGATATGAACCCAGGGGGGATTATACATTATCTCCCTACGAGATTGTTTGGGCTAGCCCCAAGGCTAGGTCGTTACTATCCTC
Organism: Eleutherodactylus coqui; assembly: GCF_035609145.1. Lineage (NCBI taxonomy): Eukaryota > Metazoa > Chordata > Amphibia > Anura > Eleutherodactylidae > Eleutherodactylus > Eleutherodactylus coqui. The sequence goes on along the minus strand of NC_089838.1, from coordinate 52,633,301 downwards.
AGTAGTTACAATTACAATCTGATGTGTTGACTGAGTATGTCATTTCCGTTGTTAAAGAACTAACCAAAGCCTATGCACAGGTGTTCTCTTCCAGACTCAGAGGCAGACACTGGGACACATATCTTGCAGCCTGGGGATTGGGTGTGCGTCAAGAAGTTCCTCAGGAAGCACCCTCCTGAGCTCCGATTTGATGGCCCCTACCAGGTGCTTCTGACTACTGCCACAGCTGTGAAACTAGCCGAAAGACTTACATGGATCCACGCTTCATACTGTAAGAAAGCTTCAGATCCGGGAGACCAGTCTTAGTTATGCCAAAGACATTACTCTGGTTAGGGCTAGTGAGAGAGGAGGGTGGCAACTGGAATCCTTAGTCGGAAGAATATGAGGGTATGGTTACCTTCTAGGATAACTCGTCCAATGCTCAAGTAGCCGCATATTCCTTCGACTATTGTATTGTGGTCCCTCGTCTAGGCGCAAGATCCCACCGCAGGCCAGATTTAGCTCAGTCCAGCTGGTTATATGACTTGCATACCCGGGGAATACAATATGTTTGCGCCACTGATAACGTCTGGGGAGAAGACTGCCGTTATCGGGGATTAGTGGGATGTAACACAGCAATAGACTGGTGCTATAAACCGCGAAGTGCCTCAAATAAGAAAGACAAGAGCGGGAAATCCCTAATTAGTCGTATAACCCTCCTTGAGAATAATAAGGACAGCGGGTATTGGAAGGCTGAACTTAGTATGTTGCTTGGTTTTAATGCGGTTTTTACACTAACCATGGGAGATCCAAGCCCGGGGGACGGAGGGACTTATAGTCTGGGGATATACCGGTACGGGAGGACAGATCCCTTAGGGAAGTTTAAAATAAGGGATATAGTAGATGCACCCGAATGGAAGCCTTCACTTAGTCCCGTGCCCATAATTAACCCCCTCCGCCGTAAGATAAAGACCTTGACGAACATGATGATCATAGCCGACCCTACCTTTGTGGACACCTTGACAGTAGCGACTGGCTACTCTGACCAGAATCTCTGGTTGGAGTTGATGAGGTACAATGCTAACAGGAGCAACAAGTCTAACTGTTGCGTGTTCGGTAGTGCCCGACTACACTCGGGGATGGTCCCCCTAAATCTCCCTGTAGATGCTGAAGAGTGGTTTATTAGTCTCTTCACGAACATTTCCGCTAATTACACTGTCTGTGAGAAGTGGAAGAAGGAATACTCTATAACTACTTAAGTTGTTTGCACCAGAGAGAGTATTACTGACTACCCTGGAAACTACACCTGCCGGGCAAATAGGCAGGGTGGAGGGAGATTTTTGGGGAACTCACCAACAGGTATTGCTCCTCCTACAGTACGATAGGAGGGGAATAGATGCAGAATCAGGTCTAGTCCTTAGGAGACGTTTACTGGCTTTGTGGAGACATGAGGTAGAGGACCCGCCTGGAGGGTAATTGGACAGGGGAGTGTGCCTTAGTAAAGCCCTTATGCCCCTCCACATCCTGTCAGACAGCATTGAGGATAATGAGGTTACCCCCAATAGCTACTTTATCTCGATCCAACTCAGTCTGTGTTTTGTGGTTATCCTGTCATGTTGGTCTATCCTTGTTTTCCGCATAGGTACGGCGGTTCCTTCCAGTCTTGTCACTAGGTAGTGTAGGGTCAGGGTGAGGCGACCTGGACGTGTTCACCATCCGGACTATCTCCAGGAGGGACATTGGTGTGGGTGAAGATTAGGGAGTCCCAGGCCGTGCGTACCTGTGCACGCTACTAGTATTGTAACATTATGCTAGAGCGAGAAGAGAGACCCCTGGTGGTAGTTTTGATCTACACGTATACATTGACGTCATAGGATAGCCAAGGGGGGTACCTGACAAGTTTTAAAAATTAGAGATCAAGTTAAAACTAGATTCGAGTCCATTTTCCTGATCATTATGGTAAATAAATGTTGACTGGATTAATTATGTTTATTATAATTAACAGCGGTTTATAAATTATACTAGAGACGCCTTATAGGGACGAGTCGACCAATAGGACCTACCTCGACTATGACCTTTTTTTTAAAAATAGAATGACCTTAGATATGACTTTAGCTAAAAAGGGGAGTGTCTGTAAGATGATAGGGGAGACTTGTTGTACCTACATCCTGGACGACACGTGACCCACGGGTAAAGACGCACTTGCCATTAAGAAGCTGACCGCACTAACTAAAAAGAGCTAACTTTTGGGACCAGCACTCGCCATGGATGAGCGGGTGGTAAAGGATCCTGGCACAGACGGGCGTCGCTGTTGTATGTGAACTGATGGTTACCTTTTCTGTTCTAGTCTGCTGTGTTATCCCCTGTGTCAGAGAGACCTGTGAAACTGATGCTGGAAAAGCCGCTCCCATCATGAGTTTGCTGGATGCATCCCCAGAAGGAGTGGACAAGTCCTACACCCCCTTGAAGACCCTAAAATGAACCCTCAACGCGCTCCAGTTATAGGCTCACGCGCAGAGAACTGTGAAAATTAGATAGAGAGTTAGAGGATAGACATTTTAAGGGGGGATTGTGATAGACATGATGATTGCTAGTATAAAATGTCTATCGAGGGTGCATTTGGATCCCGGGGAAGGACAGACACAGAGACCTGGGATTCTCGCCTTTCATGGAAAACCTACTCAGCGCCTGGATTGGCCCAGCTATTAAGTCTGGGCTGATTACATCCCCGGGTCCACTCACCCCACTAGTAGGTAACCCGGAACTACCGGCTTTCCTAAAGGGCACACCCCTGACAGCCGGGATGACAGACCCAATCCCCAGGATAAAGGACATTCTGACGGACACAGGGCAAAAGAGCCTGCGGGAGATATTGGAGGGAAGAGGACCCCCAGCCGGAGCATGGTTCCAATACCTACAGCTATGCCACTATGTTAAGTCTATGGGCTGCCAGCAACAACTGAGGAGACCAATCACTGCTTTTGAAAAGATATGTATGTCTAAACCAGTGACCCCACAGACTATCTCCTCACTATATAGCTCCCTTCTAGAGAAAGACACATCAGGGGGAAATAGGACCCTAGAACTGGACTGGGAGAAAGAACTAGGAAGAGATTTTCAGGCGGAGTCCTGGGAAAAGGCTTATGTAATGACCCATAAATTAAGCGTCTCCAGCAGACTACAGGAACTTAATTATAAGATTCTGACCCGATGGTACAGAACCCCGGCAGGATTGGCCAGAATATACCCCCAGTATCCGGATCTCTGTTGGAGGTGTCTCAGCGAACGGGGGACCTTTGTTCACCTATGGTGGTCATGCGCACAAATCCAACCACTGTGGCGCGAGGTGGAAGCTCTATACACAGTTGTTTGCAAAGAGCCGCTTAACCTCACCCCTGAGGTGGCACTCTTATCCATGCTCCCAGGGTCAGTGTCACGAGCAAAGGGCTCCTTACTGCGCTTTTTCCTACTGGCTATGAGACAGATCATTCCCAGGAGGTGGAAATCGACAACCCCCCCATCACGATTGATGTGGCTGGAAGCTATGGATAATCTAAAGCAAATGGAGGAACTCTGTGCCAAAGACGAACTGAGGTACTCTAAATTTTACAACACCTGGGCAGTGTGGCTGCAGTTTCGGGCCTCACCCAGACTAGACACGTGGTTGGGTGGTGGCGTTGCTGCTCTCTAACGCTTCAGAACACCCTCAAGCATAAACAATGAATCTTGCATTTTTGACAAATCTATATATAGGTGGTCATAGACCGGACGGGCATCTCCATCAAATTCTCTCTTCTCCCTCTCTTCTCTTTTCGCTACTCTCTCTTTTTCTTCTCTCCCCCTCTCCCAACTCCCTAACCCACTTCCCCAAATCCCTACATTGCTCCCTTCCCCTCCCCTCCCCCCCCCCCCAGGGTTAGCTATAGGGCCCGGGAGACACCTACACCCTTTTTTTAATAAATAGGATTTATGGTTATGAAGTAGACATACTACATTAGTGTATTAGAAATCATCAAGTAGTGACTATATATTCAATTGGAATAAAGAATCTGAATCACATATATGTTGGAGCACTATAGGCATGCATGTTTTTCTGTTCTTTTCTATATTGCCTCTACTACTTTTCCTAGCATACACAGTAGGCTGAATTAATTAAGATGTTAAGAAAATTGTAGATCAATGTATCAGTTAATTATTCTATATTGCATTGTAGAGCATGATACTAGTATGAGTAAGGGGTTAAATGTAACCCTTCTTTAGGCCTCCATGTCTTCTCAGGAAAGATGAGAGTCTACTAGACCCCCCATGTATGCATATCTATAGACAGGAAACTATAAGACTACAGGGGGTAGGCCTGTAAAGCATTACATGCATTCCTTTCTCCTGAATTCATAACGGTCTCATTGTATGTAATAGATACACCTTAAGAGGTGTAACTTATGTTAATCATTTTTATTTCAGCCTATTATGTATTGGAGGTATACACTTTTGCTGTGATGTCATTTATGCTATATATGCTCTGACCACCTTAGAATAAATTAGAAATCACTTGATACCACATAAGCTGGTTTGATTTGAATTTCTCCTGGGCTCAGACTTCTGCACGAGATCTGGGATCGTCTTCTCTTTGATAAACACATAAATTCTCCTTACATTTTTGGTCCTTCGAGCCGGAATCACTCACTGCAGAGGGAGAGGACAGCCTGGCTGTGAAAAGGTGGGTCTGAAGTACTCTCCGATCATTAAAAGACCTCCGTCTTGATTAGACGTAATTAGAGACCAGTCGGGCATCCTGTCTGAAACAGTGACGTTTTTCCGAACTAGCCGGAGAATTTGGAAGCCTCCCAGATAACGTGTAGTAAGTATAACAATGGTTAAACTTTTCTTCTCTCTTCTTCTTCTTCTGTATACTTTAGTGTTAGTAGAATTTACAATGTGTATTGTAAATGAGAGACAAGTATAGACGAATAGGTTGTCAAAGGACAATAGCAGTAGTCTATGTGAAATGTGTAAGGTAAATGAGAAGTATAGACCAATGGGTTGCCAAGGGGCAATAGCAGTAGTCTATGTGAGACCATAGCCATTGTGAGAAGGCTACAGGAAAGAATTAACTCCGTGCGACACGTAAAAAGTGGTTAGATGATGTCATGGGACACAGGGGTGTCCAGGAACTTTACTTCTTATCTTTCTATTACTTTCTCTTTGATATTGTGTTATAGAGTAATTAAGAATATAAAGAGGGCGGCCGCCTACTAACATAATGTACTATTTGTATTGTTGTCTTATATTGCATGAAGCGAATGTGTGAGGAGGAGATGGTAGATCCCTTCTATAGTATAATCAGAAGGGAATAGGAGGTTATATAATGAGGTACATGGTTACCCACCCTGAGGATGGGATCCTTGCAGGATGTTTTGCAATATGCAAAACATGCAGAAAAGTGTTACAAAGAAAAGGGTGAGAAAGTGAGGTTTTTTATATGGGGAGAAGAATGTGATATGATGGTTCAAGAAAGTCAGAGAGGTTATTGGATAGCGAGAGGATGTGAAAGTAGAGACAGAGGAAGAAGCAGAGCTCAGGGATTTAAATGTGTGTTGGAATTATGGGAAGTCTAGTGATTTTGCCTGAGAGTGCCCTGAGAAACAATGTTCTCAGCCACCTTGGGAAAAAATGACTAGGAGGGGTGGATGTACAACACTTGGAGGATCTCATGGCAATTTCCACTGCCTGAGATAGATCTCCAGGTGAATGGGCGGATGATTACTTTCCTGGTGGGCTCAGGAGCCACCAGGACATTAATACATCCCAATATGTGGCCAATATAAAATGTAGTAATAGTCATATCCTGGTAAGAGGGGTTAATGGCCGGACTCACAGGGAATCCCTCTCTGAACCAGTTATAACAGACCTAGAGACAAATAAGCCTGTGAAATGTCAAATTATGTAGTCTTGAATATGTCCAGTAAATGTGTTGTGATGAGATATTATGATAACATTAGGTATACCTTCACCAGAGCACCTCAGGGCTGCTGGGAATCTCCAACAATTGTCTCCCAGGCTATGTCAGCACACTTAGCGCAGTTCCAGCCTCTTAGAGGTAGTCAGCTACTACTGTATGTTGGTAGCCAGCAGCAGACAGTGGAGAGAATTGTGGGGGGACACAGTCACACTCTTGAGGTTTATGTATGAGCAAGGCCATAAAGTAAACAGGTAGAAACTCCAATATTGTCAGTAAACAGTTAAATATTTGGGGTATAACCTGTCAGATGAAGGTAGGCAAGCAACTCTGGAGGTCCCAAAACCTTGAGCAAATGATGTCCTCTTTGGGAATGACAATGTTACGTGTGCTGCTGGGATATGTTGTTCTATTGTGTTTCCAGCAGCACAGCACTCACAGGGTTAATGATTGAGCTGGCTGGGTGTGGTACTGTCTGCTAGGCAATCCCCTGGTCAGTCTGTATGGCCCCTCAGGCGAGTAGTCATGAATGCTTGTCCGGTGAGGTTTGCAGTGTGACTTGGTTCATGTCCGTTTGTACGTTTAAATTCTGTCAGTTTTGTGTTAGTTTGCTGTGTGTCCGGCAATCTGTGTTGTGTCCTGTTGCAGCGTGCGGTGTGAACGCTGTCTGGGTTTGCTGGACTCCTGGTTAGTGTAGGGACTAGCGGTATAACCAGGAGCCGTGAAGTGGCCTGCTAGCTTTCAACATATTGTACAACATGTCACTTAATACCTGATATTATATTCAGCTTCCAATCTGTTACTAGTGGTTGTGTGTTGTATGCAATGTATTCTGGGTCCATCATGTGGCATGTGAATGCATCCTGTTCTGGTGTGTGGCTCCTAGGATCAGCTAGGGCCCAGATCCGAAGACCGCTGGGCTGCCCTTATTGGGGCAATGTCCCCGCTTAGGTAGGGCCATTTCTACCTCCCGTTAGCACAGGGTCAGTTGCCTGAAACCGGTGTGAGTCCCGTGTGACCCTGGTGATACCCGTGTGCATCCCCTTTGGTCATGATCATGTGGGTTCCATGCTTTGCCTGCCCACACGATCGTAACAGACAAACTTCTGCAGCTCCTGGATCCCAAATTCTGCATCTCTGACAGCGGTTCTTACCAGACTCATCTGTGATGAACTTCTGGCTGCAGCTGATAAGATCCAGTGGGATGGGTCCTCTGAAGAAGCCTTTGTTACATTAAAACAGACTCTGGTGGGCACATCTGTCTTGGGCCTCCCAAATTACAGCAAGCCCTTTGTGCTAACTGTTGACTCAGGGGAAGGATATATGACCTCTGTGTTAACTCAAGAACACGGTAGGAAACAGAGACCGCTGGCATACTACTCTTGCAGATTAGATCCAGTGGCCCGTGCTCTTTCCCCCTGTGTACAAGCAGTAGTAGCAGCAGCTGAAGCAATCAAATCTTCTGCCACTATAGTGCTGTTCCACCCACTTACACTGAAAGTACCGCACGCTGTTGCAGTTATTCTCCTACAAAACAAGATCTCATATCTTAGTCCTTCCAGACATCTCTCCTGTATGACACTACTGCTCTCACAGCCACATCTGACAATTGAGAAATGCACAACACTCAATCCATCTACCTTACTGCCTATTTCTTCAGACGGTACTCCACACAACTGTCTGGGGAAGATAGCGCAAAATGTTTTACCCAGACCAGATCTACAGGATATACCTCTTGTAGATGCTGAATACACTCTTTGTAGATGGACTGTACATCTCCGCAGATAAAAAAAAAACAAAAAAACTCTTACCTAAATCGTTCTTCAGATGTGCAGCAGTTTTGAGCCATGGCCTGTGTCATGTCTCAACAGGGGGGATGGTGGCACTCATATGGGAAGTATTCACAGCCTAGGGGTTTACAAACTACTCTAAAAAAAATTTTTGTCTTGTATTATTTGTGCTAAACAATGCAGAAGGGAGTATAAGACCAGGAGGGGACCCGATCCTACACATGGGGGATGCTGGGAGAGCTCTGAGTGTAACTTCTATAGAAGGAGTGACGAGTGCCATACTGGTAGATCTGCTCCCTGACCTACTGACTGCAATCCCTGCTAGCCGTCATAAACCGCTCCTGCAGTCACACAGTTTCTGCCGTCACACGGCTAAATGTCTGACCATTGTCTATGTGTATAGTATCCCTCACTCTCCACCCCGCCATACTGTGCACATCTCCACCCCGCCATACCGTGCACATCTCCAGCCCTTTACCTTCTGTATCACCCCACTATTCGTAGAATGTGAGCTCGTTGGAGCAGGACCCGCACCCCTATTGTTTCCATCAGCTGATTACTATGTAACCGTGGTTCTGTAATGTTTGTACTTTTGTCTTTCTGTATCCCCCGTCTATGTAAGCGCTGCGGAATATGTTGGGCTATACAAATACAGATTATTATAGATGTGTGTCAGATGAGGGACTTGTTGGCATTGCACACAAAGGGGTAAGGCGTGGCTAGATGCTTGCCTGGCTTGATAGTACTCCTAGTCAGGCCACGTCCCTGGCGGCCATCTTAGTGCTAGTCATGGCCTGCGGCCATTTTAGTACCTGCTGTAAGACCTTCAGCCGCCGCCCAGGCGCCATCTTGGCTGCTTATCTCCCATAGATGTACCTCCTACCTAGCATCCCAATGCTTGCACTTGTAGTACACAACACCAGTGATTAGTGCCTTCTCTGAATTGCATAGGAATAGTCAGCAGCCTCCATCACTGTCCTCTGTGTGTTGGTGTTGATGATATGTTGTCTACCTTATTAAGTGTGTGCTATAAGATAGGATCAGTATGATATTTAGTCTAGTGAGGAATATATAAGGTCTCCTTCAGATAAGTGTCAGGTAGTGAGGGGACAGGTTGCTATGGGTAACGGTAGTACTGACAAGGTCCTGGGATGAGACAGTGAGGGAATGAAAGGTTACAGCAGTATTAGATGAAGATAACAATGGCCTGAGTGCTGCTTTGTGTGGTGGGGTCAGCTCACAAATGGTTAAATCATCTGTTACATTGGAATGCTTGTTTCACCCCCACCTTTCAGCTTTAGAGTTCAGTGAGAAAAAGGGAGGGGGTACGTGACTGACTCTAGCAATGCTCTGCTTGCTTGATATGAATAGACCTGTAATGAAGATGATCATGGATGAAGTTTAGTATAAACCTGTGTGAACAGGGAACGTTCATTCTTGCTGTTATTTATACATGTCAGATTTGTGATTGTTTTGCAGTGAGTTTGATTGTTAAATGGTGTTTTCAATGTGATAATGTCATGTAAGATATAATAATAATTAAGTTGTTGATAATGTGAGAGCTGAGTGTTCCTATTATGGGGAGGATATCCCAAGTATACTGCAGCTAGTTGTACGAGTCCAGACACAGCTAAAGCTTTGTTTATCATACTCCATCACCTCTCCTTGATAAGAGAAATTCCTGAGGGGGGTTGTTAAGGTTGGAGGATCAAGCGACTGCAGATGATTGGAGTAGTAGTAGTTGTGTGAATCTTTATGTTATGCAGTAAATATTGTGTATAGAGAATGTTAATAATTATAGGAGATAGGAAGACTTGACCCCACGATAGATAAAAGTTAATGACAAGTCTTCAAGCTGTGATGAACGTAAAATGTGTGATTAAGCTTCTTAACTGTACCTACCCCCCACAGATAAGTGATCCATGTTATACATTGAGTTTGCTGTTTCCACCTGTGAGCAGGGACCAAATACCTGCTGTTGCCTCTGATCCTGGGGTTATACTTGCTTCGCGCTACCTGGTAATGGGACCGAGGCAGACTACGGGAGACTGCCTGAGGGATGCTGTGCGGAGAGGAGAACCGTAAGGGCACGCTGTCTCTGGGATATGGCCTGAGCTACAGAGAGCACGCACTGACGTGTGATGGTTGTGTGGTGACCGGGCCTGGAACAGGTGCCAGGTACGGCCCCTAGCGGGATTGTGCTTGGTACAACTGATAATGCCTATATACCTCATGACCTCCGAGGGCAACAGCAAGGGCCGTGTCTGGAGAACTAGGAACACCTCTCCCAAAGGTTCCTCTGACCCATCGGGGTCCCAAGGGGGGTACCGGACGAGTGTAGGGCGAGAAATCGGATGGCTGCAGGGGCTTTGAGTCTCTTCTTGCATGGTGGGTAACAGTGAATAAAAATGTAGACTGGATTAATTATATATATATATTATAACCAACAGAGATTTGTTAATTATACAAGAGATGCAATCAGGGGCCTAGAGGAACAACTAGGACATACCTTACACTCATTGCATGGCAAAATAGAATGGCTCTTGATATGTTACTAGCAGAAAAAGGAGGAGTTTGTAAAATGATTGGAGGATATTGTTGTACTTTCATTCCTAATAACACAGCACCTGATGGTAGTGTTACTCGAGCACTGGAAGGGTTAAATGCATTATCAAATGAACTAGCTGAGAACTCTGGTATAGACAATCCATTCACAGACTGGTTGGAAAACTTGTTCGGACACTGGTCACAAGTCATATACTCCACATTAGTCTCTATGTCAGTATTTGCCTCCATTCTAGTACTCTGTGGTTGTTGTATTCCATGTATTCGAGGACTGTTACAAAACCTTATTAACACTTCCATCACCAAAACTATGTTCCAAAATATACAAGATGACGAAGAACAGGATGGCTTACTGGGTCAGGTGACCACCTCTGTCTGACAAGTGATGGGTAAAAGTTCTATGAAGAAAGTGCTATTTTACTTTGATGATTTTGAAGTGTGACATTTTGATTCCAGTACGTTCTGATTGTACCGGAGGATCGCTCTAATAACTGATGGACACTTCGATAAGTAAGATTTTATATCATGATGGACAATCATTTATATATGAAGAAAGGAGCATCAATCTCATAATAAATCAAGGCCAAGCTTCTCTTGGACGGGCCTAATTGTGGGTACAATTGGTGGAAGAACTTTATAAAGATATATTTGCATCAATGAAATATTTTTATATGAAATAATAACATACTTAGTCTTGAAGTGTGAACCCAGGCGTCCTGGTAATAAAGCTTCGGGCCGTAGCCAGGGGGTCTGTGGTAGAGTCATTATATATGTGTATTTACTATTATACTGTGTTGATGTATTGATCTAAAGTGGGGAATGTTAAGAAAATTGTAGATCAATGTATCAGTTAATTATTCTATATTGCATTGTAGAGCATGATACTAGTATGAGTAAGGGGTTAAATGTAACCCTTCTTTAGGCCTCCATGTCTTCTCAGGAAAGATGAGAGTCTACTAGACCCCCCATGTATGCATATCTATAGACAGGAAACTATAAGACTACAGGGGGTAGGCCTGTAAAGCATTACATGCATTCCTTTCTCCTGAATTCATAACGGTCTCATTGTATGTAATAGATACACCTTAAGAGGTGTAACTTATGTTAATCATTTTTATTTCAGCCTATTATGTATTGGAGGTATACACTTTTGCTGTGATGTCATTTATGCTATATATGCTCTGACCACCTTAGAATAAATTAGAAATCACTTGATACCACATAAGCTGGTTTGATTTGAATTTCTCCTGGGCTCAGACTTCTGCATGAGATCTGGGATCGTCTTCTCTTTGATAAACACATAAATTCTCCTTACATAAGATATCGTGTATCAACTTATAACTAAAATAAATATACTAATATGTTGACTATAAGGCCTCATGCCCATGACCTGGGTCGGATTCCGCCTGCAAAATCTCGCAGTGGAATCAGACCCGGCACCCCCAGAGACCTCATGCTCACCTCTCCGGATCCGCGGCATGACGTGCCAGCGCTGGGTCGTAATGCGATTTCCCCATGATACTTCCGCTGTGCTCACAGCGTGGAGTATCGCGGGACAGACTGCTTCCATTGACTGCAATGAAAGCTTTACAATTTTATGCGATAAATAGGACATGCTGTGATTCTTCCCGGCAAGCGGAAAATCACAGGGTAGTCTGTTAACATAGCATGTCTATGGACGGCTATTGGTGCAGGATTCGCTGTGGGTGTCTGGCTGCGATTATCAGTCTGTGGGCATTCGGCCTGAGGGCTTATTCACACGAGCCTATATTGGCCGCTGTTTTCACAGCCGGCTGATATACTCTACCATCTGATGCATTAGATTCCAATGCAGTAGATCACACAGGCATATTCCCACCTATCTTCTTGGCCGGACTACGGCCACTGCCATAGACTCTTATTGGAGCCAATGACAGCAGCCATAGAAGGGAGCTGGGAGGGAGTTTAGCAGCATGACTGCAAAACTCCCTCCCCCTTCTCTTTTCTTCTCCGCCCCTTGCCACTGTTTGCAATGGGAGGGGCAGAGGTTGCGGGAGCTCAGCACACTAGCTCCCGCCTCCTCTGCTTTCAGAGAGCCGGCGAGGGGGAGGGAAGGGGAAGACAGCTTGGCAGAACTAAGCTGTCTCCCCCCCGCCCGACGGCATATACACTGGGCCTGTGCATCAGATGTTAGCGTATATATCGGCCGGACGATCTACGCTCGTGTGAATAAGCCCTAAAGTTGTGGTGAACTATGTTGAGCAAATTGATTGTATAGAACATGAAGCTATTACCTTAACATCATATTCAGTATAAACATATGTATATTGTGTACTATGTTATTTTTGCTATGCTTGGAAAAACTTTTCATTAAAAAGAAATATGATTGAAAAAAAACTGAACGACTGGACGAATCTTGACCAGTCATTCAGTTTCTGCATGCTTTTGGACAATTATTGTTCTAAACACCATGGCAGCACAGGGTTTTGAACAACTAGAACGCTATTCATCCAGAGTAAAAGGGCCTTTACACCGTAAAAAAAACAAAACGGAATTGATGTGTTTTCTTCCTGCTCTTCCAAAAAATTAATAAAAGCTCTACAATACATGGAATCTTACGCTTTACCAAACTCCTATAAATAACTGACACAGACACCAATATTGGATAAAGAAGGCCGTGGTGTTTATTAACGGGGTTACAAACATTTGTGGAGAAATGTAACCAATAATAACCATAACACTTCCTGTAAACTCTGTTTTACAGACCCAAGTTTATTAGCCAATCAATAACCATAACAGTTCATGTAAACTGTCTTACAGACACGAGTTTACCACCACCAAACTCTCCCCAAGTTTACCTGCCCACCCGCCTAATGTGGGCGACAATCCCCCACCAGGCCATGGCATCCACTAATGACATGGCCGCCCCAACACCCGCAGCCTCCTCAATCATCTACACAACTCCATAATAAAAATATCCAACACAATCTCTGACAAGTATACTATATCATTCCTATGGAAGCCTGGAACAAGACCTTCCATATCAGCATGTCTAAAAAGTAAACCTCCACTCCTGGCATGAGCTCTACCACCGGGTTACCCTTCTCCGAATTCTCTCGCTATATACAGACCTCGGCAATGACCCTAATAATCGAGGAACAATATCTGATAAAACTATCACTGTATCTGGAACCTTGTTCTAATGCTCCACATCTCCCTTTGAATGTCCCACGACATATCAATCTGTTCTCTTCTATGTCATTAACCCCTAAGTGTAAAAATAAAACATCTGGACAGGGCCCACGTGACTCTCCAGGCCCACGTGACCCTCTATACATCAGTTTAGCCATTAATCCCCTCCACCTCATACATCTATTACCGCACCAAAAATTTCAAACTGTGATCTGTACAATCCCACATTTTTGGAATAACAGCGATCTTCTGCCGTTCTCCAAGCCCAGTACACAAAGGAGTGTCCAACAATCCACACAATACTTGTACTAATTCTTTTTTCATTTTAGGAATTGGGGAAACCATATTATTTGGGCGAATGTAAAACTTAAACCGAGATGATCCCCCATCTGCCTACTTTTTCTTCAATAAAACCACACCTGTAAACAGTTTTAAGCACCATTATACATTAAAAGCAAGATAATGACTGTCCATCATCCCTGTCTCCCCGAAAACAAGACAGGGTCTTCTACTAATTTTTGCTCCATAAGATCTTTTTTTTTTTTTTTTTTTCTTATAAGGCTCCCATGGTTTGACACATCCTTAAAGGGGTTGTCCCGCGCCGAAACGGGTTTTTTTTTTTTTCAACAGCCCCCCCGTTCGGCGCGAGACAAACCCGATGCACTGGTTAAAAAAGAAAACCGGACAGTGCTTACCTGAATCCCCGCGCTCCGGTGACTTCTTACTTACCTGGTGAAGATGGCCGCCGGGATCTTCTCCCTCGGTGGACCGCAGGGCTTCTGTGCGGTCCATTGCCGATTCCAGCCTCCTGATTGGCTGGAATCGGCACGTGACGGGGCGGAGCTACACGGAGCCGCTCTCCGGCACGAGCGGCCCCATTCAGAAGAGAAGAAGACCGGACTGCGCAAGCGCGTCTAATCCGGCGATTAGACGCTGAAAATTAGACAGCACCATGGAGACGAGGACGCTAGCAACGGAACAGGTAAGTGAATAACTTTTGATAACTTCTGTATGGCTCATAATTAATGCACAATGTACATTACAAAGTGCATTAATATGGCCATACAGAAGTGTATAACCCCACTTGCTTTCGCGGGACAACCCCTTTAAGGCCCCAAAGTCGCATCTAAACAGCTGTATCTCATATGCTGATCTACACACTTCAGGCAATACTTTTACCAGCTTCCCGAGTAAGCTAAATGTGATAGCAGAGCGTTGATCAGGGGCGTACACTACTGCCTTACAGACCCTGACCAATCGCTCTACCTGAAAAAGAGAATTAATAGCTGCCAGATAAAAGAAAGCCATACCCGACAATACCTTCCAAACTGAGCTATGAGTGCTGCATCCTAAATTTTGGATTTTTTTTTTTTTTTTTCCCCCCTGAATCGCTGCATCCGCAAACAAGACTATGATATAACAGCTGCATTAATCGCACACTGACCATCTCTAACCCTCAATAAGAGGTTATATGTTAGACATCATCTGATTAGCACATGAACTAACTCCTGCCCACCAGCTCTTAACAACAATTACTCCATAACCATTATCCACTGATGTGTCAGCACCTAATGATAACTCCTCCGCTTCCACAAGCTCCCATCACCAAGCTGACTGACCATTAAAGTCACAGATACCAACCATACCACTAGATCCTGCTTTAGCTTACTTGACATCCGCGCATGCGATGTATGGGCCTTCCAACCGCACATCACCACACATAACCTGCGGGAATACCTGCGACCAATAATAATCACCTGTGAAGCCAAACAGGACCGACCTGCTAACCGCTGCAACTCCCTCCATGTAATCGTCCTTCATACGTAATGTCTGACTAATTAAACCCATAAACTATACACCCCTGACATTGGCAATTAGAAAACCACCGTAATGCTATCAATTGAATACCTAAAAACTCCAACCGAGTACAGGGCCATACAATTTTTCCTGTGCGCCAGCGGCACCCCAAAATCCTCCATCCGTACCACATGCCTGCTAAAACTTGTGCACCCCTCATTACTCTGATGCCCCAGAAACAAAAATCATCTAAACAGTGTATTACACCAGCATCAAGAAATTCCTTCCTTCCACCTACTCTAAGGGTGCATTCAGACGACCGTATATCGGCTGGGTTTTCACGCCCAGCCGATATACGGTGTCTCTCTGCAGGGGGAGGAGGCTGGAAGAGCCGGGAGCAGTGCTGAGCTCCCGCCCCCTCTCTGCCCCTCTGCACTATTTTCAATGAGGGGAGGCAGAACGGGGGGGGGGGGGGGGGGGGAGGGGCTCTACCAGCCTCCTCCCTCTGCAGGGAGAGACGCCATATATCGGCTGGGCGTGAAAACTCAGCTGACATACAGTCGTCTGAATGCACCCTAAGGCTGCATTCCCACGAACGTATATCGGCTCCTCTCCACCCCTCTGCACTATTTGCAATGGGGAGAGGTGGGACGGGGCGGGGCTAATTCTCGGCACTTAGCTGCGCCCCCATCCCACCTCCTTTCATTGCAAATAGTGCAGAGGGGCGGAGAGGAGGCAGAGAGGGGGCGGGAGCTCAGTTCCTGCTTCTGGCTCTTCCATCCCCCCCCCCCCCGCAGATGAGGACGACGTATATCGGCTCGGTGTGAAAACCGAGCCGATATACGTTCGTGGGAATGCAGCCTAAGGATGAGGATAGTCCTAAATAATAGTAGGATGCCTTAGATCCCATCGGTAACGCCAATTTGGAAACCCAAAGAATTAAAACTCCAACCAATAAGAAGTTATCCGAATACTGCATCACATGACCGAAGTGCCATAATAAAGCCAATGTAGTCACATGATGCATATTTAATGCCAGCAACTCAGGAGCGCCTCAGCATTCAGAGAAAACTGCTTTGAGAGGAGAGAGATTCCTTCTTTGGTATCACCCTTAAAGGGGACAACCTTAAATTGGAAAAAAAAAGGGAGGGGGGAATAAAATGACAAACAACTCAGCCCTCATCTATGTTCTTAGCAATTTAACTACCTCAGGATCATAAACAACTGAAATTAACTTATTAACCCCTTCACAGCTGAGTCCCTTTAACTCATGCATATATAGGCCGTACTGGGAGCCTGCTTTAATGAGCCGGGCCTACTTCCAATATGAGAGCCTCACTGGAGTCTAGCCCTATTGCAGGAAATCCTCTATTTCCTGGATGCAAGGAATTTGTACTGATTTCTGACTAAAACAATAAATAGATGAGACCGGCCCAATATGAGCCCTCATGTCAGTACCCACACCTCTCCATTACCTCGATTCCATAAATGTAACCACACATCCAGGTAGTGAGCCGTCCCAAGGATGTCTAACAACCACCTAACTAGTTACATCGAGGTAGTGAGGCGCCCCAAGGATGTCCAACAACCACCTAACTAGTTACACCGAGGAAACACCAACATCCCGGTAACAATTATTAAACATCTTTTTCTTCCGGCTATCATTAGATTCTGCTTCTTTATATGAAAATAACAGTTATAAAATAACAAGTAGCTATAAACCAAAACTGATTAACAGCAGCAGCCTTCTCAACCACAGACTGCCTGCAGCAGTTATCTCACAGCTGACAGATCCCAAGCAGTAGTTACCGCAGAGCTGACAGTCTGCATACAGTGGCCAGTTACCTCAGAGCTGACAGTCTGCATACAGTGGCCAGTTACCTCAGAGCTGACAGTCTCTATTGTTAAGCAGACATAAATTCCTCATCACCCTGAACTCGCCCTTTCTTTACAGCCTAGTAAGGGTTAACACTAACACATTTAAAACTGACAAATCTACCTTAGGGGGGCGCTCACACGACGGCCCCCATGCCCAGCACTTTGTGAGCCAAAGCCAAGAGCAGAGAGAAAGTACAATGGAAAGATTTGCATGTGTTCTCTATAATGGACCCACTCCTGGCTCCGATCTGCCAAAATCAAAACACAAAAACCGCCGTACGAAATCGCTCCCAACTGGTACACAAGCTAAATCCTTCTATACACAGGTGCCAGTAACCAGTGGTATCATCTGGTTACCAGGGGTCTCACCAACTTGGAGAGCTTCACCTGTACCCTGCAACTGCAGCAGCACAGGACTTGGCAGAGGTGCCGTCGCCATCTTGTAGAGCTTCACCTGTACCCTGCACCTGCAGCAGCACAGGACTTGGTATTGTCATCTGGTGGCACTGTTCCTGCTGGCGTGGCATCTGCTGGGCACTGTTCCCACTGCCAGGTTTCAGTTGCCTCCGATCGGATGAAGGTAAAAGGCAGCCTCTGCGTTCACTTCGCTGGTGGTTTTCTACTGACAAGTCCTCCTCAGATACAAGCGTTCAAACGATGTTCTCTGCCTGTTCAGCTCCTCCTGGCCTGCACTTCTGACAAGTCCTAAAGCTGAAGCGCAGGGGATTCCAGACCTCTCCGCAGCTATTCCTCAGCGTCCGCTTCATCTCGCCGACGATCAGCAGCTGCAGAAGGTCCTCCATCTTCACAGAGTATTTGAAGCTGTGACGGATTGGGAGAGGAGCTGACAGGAAGAGGGAGCTGTCACCTGGATGCTGCTTTCTTTCCAGATCATGATGGCCCACATCCCTGCACCTCTATCTCTGCTGCTCCTCTGTTTGTTCCTTAGGGCATCACCAGCCGCTGTTAGGCCACCAGATTCTGCCTGACAACCACAGGCATTTCCCGCCGTTTTTCTTCAGCCAATCATCTGCTGCTGCCAGCCCCTCCATCACTGGGCAGAACTCACTCTCTGCCATCTCATCTGACCCAGTAATGACCTTTGTATCATATCTTGGTTAACCAGAAAACCTCCTCCATAGAAAGTGACATATCATCCATTCATCATATACAGAAAGCTCCCAGATTCCATGAGGCTTTCCCTCCTAACTGTCCCTCAAGCCTTACATTATATGTATCCAAAAATAGTACAAAAAAACTACAGCTCGCAACACAATCAACAAGCCCTTATATTACCAAATTGACTGAAAAATAAAAGTTATGGCATTTGAAAAGTAGAGATGAAAATTCCCCAGCGTGTGACTTTGTATCTGTGCTCAGGGTGGCGGCCATACTGCCGGCCTGTGTCTCGAGGAGTGGCTTAAGAACTTGTGGGATCGGTTTATATGGAAGGCGCGTGTCCCAGTGAAGGAGATGGATATTTTGTATACAGAGCAGAGTCCCTCTCGCTGACCCCGAATCTGCTGTTTATTTCGTCGCGGCTGCATTTTGTCCCAGACGCAAACTTGGCAAAAGGATCTTTGAAAATCCTGAGGAATGTGAGACGTCGCAACAGAAACCACACGAGCGGAGCGGAGGAAATGAGGAGATGTCTGCATCCTGCTACTGCTGATCAACTAGAACGGGGCCCCTGTGGCCCTACACTGAGCGACATGGGACAGTCTCTGGTTAATAACATCAGGGTGGCAGACGAAGAATACAAGCGCGTCACCTGATGAAACCCCAAGTGTCTACTGAAGGCTGAATTCACACCCACGATTTTCAGACCGAAATCACCCAAATATAGAACATACTGATTTGAAGGGGGATATTCACATGGATGATTTTTTTACTCAGATGGACTGCAAAAACCATGCAGCATATGCCATTTTTGTCCGCTTTTCTGACGAAAATCGCCCACTCAAGTCAATGAGTGTGTTAAAAGGATCGCACTAGCATTATGTGATACGTTTTAACCATAGGAACCATTAAAAAAAGAAGAAAGCCTGGAAGTGCAGGGCTTGTACATTTGTGTTTCCCCTCGTCATCCTGACAGCATACACATGGAGGATGTCCGCTGGACACCTGTTGGGACAGTAAGCGGAAAACATACAAAAGGCAACTCCCACCGCCGGCTCACCAGTGTCTTCCTGTCCCTACAGGACAGTCCAAGCGGAAGCCTCCAGGTGTATGCTGGAGGAGAGAAAAAAAAAAGGAAAGGAACTCCTATGCAGCCTGCCCGCCCGTGGGGGGACGACTCTCTGTTCGGGCTGGCAGAGCTTGCGCGGGTGAGACCTTACGTGGGGACCCTCACCTGCAGGACCTAACCAGCACCACGTTCCCTGCGGGGAAATCCTTCCCCAGTGCGCTGCCCAGTGGGGTTGTCGCACTGGGAAGATACAGCTCCGGTACCTGCAAGGCTTGGAAGCCGCCCTCCGAAACGCCGGCGCCTCCAGGCAGGGACCCAGAGCATCTAAGCAGGTATGCCAGCGGGGAGAGAGCACGCGGCGCGGGTTCGACCGGCGCGCTCGACCCGGCGCCTCCAAAGATAGTCTGTCCTCTTCAGAAGCATCCCGACGTATGGGGTATCCCCCGGGTCTGACGCGGTGGCATGACGTCAGCGCAGCCGCGTCACGGGGGGGCGGGGCCTCGAGAAAAGGGCGCCAAAATTTGAAAATTCAAAAAAAAAAAAAAAAAAAAGGGAAAATGAAAACTGGATTGTCCCCGCATGTCTTCTGTCTGCACCTTAGAAGAAGATGTCGGCCAGAGAGGACGCGGAGAGCAGCCTGCTGGTGAGTAGACCTCCTTGGGTCTCGCACCCGGGAGAAGAAAAGAATATCAGGTGCTGGAAAATTCCCTTTTTGCTGTCTCCGTCTCTTAGGACAGAGAAGCACAAAAGGTCAGAGAGGCCAAGAAGCGAGTGCGCAAGTATCCGGTCTGCTTGCGGCGACTAGACGAGGGCCACACCAAGCCCTTATGCGCAGACTGCACGGAGAAAGTGGTCCGTGAGGAAGGCTCCTCGGGCATATCGGATATCCGATCTATGATCTGCGAGGAAATTGAAGCCTCTCTCTCATCTCTTTCCTTTCCGCCCCCCACGAAAAGGGTAAGGCGGTCACGGATGGAAGAGTCGGACTCTGAGGAAGGGCTCTTAGAAGATTCCCCCTCAGAATCCATGCCGCCGATGGAGGACGCAAGGAAGTACTTCTTCTCATCGGCGGACCTGGGGCAACTATTAACCGCGGTCCGACGCACCATGCAGGTGGAGGAAGAGACGCCGCAGCAGCCATCCTTTCAGGATAGCCTGTTCCGGGGACTCCTACCGCAGCCCAAACAGTCATTCCCGGTCAATGACATCTTGAAACAGCTAATCCTGACCGAGTGGAAACAGGCAGAACACAAGTTTTTTTCTGTCTAAAGAATTCAAAGATCGGATGGTCTTCACCCCGGAAGACATTGAGTTCCTGGAAACCGTCCCTAAAGTGGATTTGGCGGTCGCCAGGGTCTCAAAGAAGGCGGCCCTCCCCTTTGAGGACATTTCCCAATTGCGGGATCCACTGGATACCAGAGTGGATTCGGCAATGAAAAAGGCCTGGGAGACTGCTGCCCTCACCATTAAAGCCAACATCACGGCCACGTCTGTAGCGAGATCTATGAGGGTCTGGTTAGACCAACTCCAGACACTGGTGACTCAAAGGGGCTCGAGGGAAGACATCTCCAACTGCCTTCCCCTCCTCCAACAGGCAACCGGCTTCCTGGCAGACGCCTCTATGGAGTCAGTGAGGTTCGGAGCCCGTTCAGCAGCGCTCTCAAACACAGCCAGGAGGGCCGTCTGGGTAAAGGTCTGGACGGGGGACAATGCCTCAAAGAACAGGCTCTGTTCCTTGCCCTTCCAAGGACGCTGGATCTTCAGGCCTTCCCTGGATACACTCCTAGAGAAGGCATCAGACAAGAGTCAGGGACTACCATCAGAGAAACCCTTCAAGCGGCCTTCCTTCTCCTACCCTCCTCCCTTCGTTCCCCCTAGAACATACAGGGGGAATGGAAAAACCGGACGCTGGTCCTACCCCAAAGGCGGAAAGGGTGAGAATCAGCCCTCCGGGATCCGGCAAGTGGGGGGTAGACTTAGGAGGTTCGCCAGTAAATGGAGCGAAATAACCTCCAATCCCTGGGCCTTACGCCTAGTCTCGGAGGACTATAAAATTGAATTTTCCTCCCCTCCTCCCAGGAGGTTTGTGGTTACCCCCTGCCAGTCACCCGCGTCGGCTCGGGCCCTCCAGTCGGGGGTACGGGACCTGTTGTCCCTAGGGGCCATCACTCCGGTTCCCGCAGAAGAACTGTTTAAGGGGTGCTACTCCCCCTTGTTTCTCATCAAAAAACCTAACGGTTCCTATAGAACCATAATTAACCTGAAACACCTGACCAAATCTATAGCATACCAAAGATTTAAAATGGAATCAGTGAGGTCAGCGATCCCCCTAATCGCACCAGATAGCGTCATGGCCACGGTGGACTTAAAGGACACCTACTATCACGTCCCCATACACTCAGATTCCCAACAGTTTCTGAGATTCGCCCTGGTGATAAAAGGGTCAGTCTCTCATTTCCAGTTTTCGTGCCTGCCGTTCGGGATTTCCTCCACACCTCGAGTATTCTCCAAGCTAGTGTTAGAGATGGTGGCGGCACTAAGGACGGACAAGGTGCTGATTGTCCCATACCTCGACGATTTCCTGCTCATAGCAGGATCAGCTTTGGAACTCCAGCGCCGGGTCAACCTTACACTCCGCCTGTTCGAGTCATTAGGTTGGATTATCAACTTCGACAAATCCAGTCTTCTGCCCGAACAAAGGAAAAAGTTCCTGGGAGTCATTCTAGACTCACACCTCCAGTGTTCTTCCCTTCCTCTAGAAAAACAAAAAACGATCCAAGACGAGAGCCGGGCACTTTCGTTAGCCACCCAAGTCTCCCTTAGGAGGGGCATGAGGGTTCTCGGCCTCATGACAGCTTGCATTGGAGTAGTCCCTTGGGCCCAGTTACATTGTAGAACTCTCCAGGACTTCATCCTGAGCAACTGGGATAAATCACCAGCTTCCCTGAATCAGGAAGTCTTCCTTACCCACAAAGTAAAGTCCTTCTTAGACGTCCACCATCCCATCTCCAACCTTGCCAGGGCCACGATTTGGGACCCTGCATCCCCAATATCCATCTTCACTGACGCGAGCGCAACTGGCTGGGGGGCCCACTCAGGCCGTCATTACGTCCAGGGGGGCTGGAACCAGAAGGAAGCTACTCAATCTTCCAATTACAAAGAGCTTTGCGCTGTCTGGAGGGCCATCCGGGGCCTCGAGACAGAGATCGGGGATAGACCCATTAAAATCTTTTCAGATAACATAACAACTGTGTCCCTCATTCGCCACCAGGGATCCACGCGGAACCCCCGACTACAAGACCTGGCGGCGAAAGTGCTCGGGTGGATAAAGCAGCGGACACCTTCCGTCTCAGCGTACCACATAAGGGGCCCAGAGAATTCCAGGGCAGACTACCTCGGCCGCAGGAGGATAGACCCTGGGGAGTGGGTGCTACATGCAGAGGCATTCCAGTTAATTACGGAAAGATGGGGGAAACCAAAGGTGGACTTGTTCGCCTCTCGGGAGAACAGCAAGTGTCCCGGGTTTTTTTCCAGGGGGGCAGACGGGGGCTCCCTGGGAATAGACGCACTATCCCAGGCATGGGAGTGGGATCTGGCATACGCCTTCCCACCTATCCCCCTGATCCCTCGGGTTCTAAGGAAGATCCAGGGGTCCCCAGGCTCCGTTATCCTGGTGGCCCCATTCTGGCCAAAGAGACCTTGGTTCCCGCTCCTGGCCGCTCTATCGACACAGGAGCCTCTACATCTGCCGCGGAGAGACGACCTCCTTCAACAGGGTCCCCTGATTTGCCCAAAAGTCCGACAGTTCAGACTGGCGGCCTGGAGGCTGAGCGGGTAAAATACCTGAACCGGGGCCTATCGGGGAGGGTGACCACCACCTTATGTGAGAGCCTCAAAAAATCCACCAGGAATATATACACCAGGGTGTGGGATACCTTCTCTAGGTGGTTGGGGCATAGTATTCACGACCTCCAACAACCCGACATTAATAAGATTTTGGAGTTCCTTCAGGATGGATTGGACATGGGGCTACAACCTGGTACCCTTAAGGTCCAGGTGGCCGCCCTGGGAGCCTTTTTTGACTTCCCCCTTAGGCGACCACAGGCTAGTTAAAAAATACCTTAAAGGGGCAGTCAGACTCCACCCCTTTATAAGGAAAACCATGCCCCCATGGGACCTGAACCTTGTTTTGCAGGCCCTTTGCGCACACCCCTTCGAGCCCCTGGAAGAACTCTCAGTTAAGACCCTCTCCTATAAGGTTGCCTTCCTAGTGGCCATTACATCCGCCAGGCGGATCGGGGAAATCCAAGCCCTCTCTATTAAAGCCCAATATATGACCATCTTCCCGGACAAAATAGAGTTCAAGCCTGACCCTTTCTTTCAACCGAAAGTCCTCAGACTTTCACAGAGAGCAAAGAATAGTACTTCCCTCCTTCTGCCAGGAACCCCGTAACACTACGGAACAGAGGTTCCACAACCAAGATGTGAGACGGGCAGTCCTGAAGTATTTAGAGGTCTCACATACCTTCAGGAAATCTAACAACCTCTTTATTCAATTTCAGGGTCCACGCAGAGAAGGGGCCGCTACTAAGTATTCCCTAGCGCGGTGGGTCAGGAGGGCCATAGAAGAGGCGTACGGATCTCAAGGGATCCCACTCCCGGGCGAAGTTAGAGCCCATTCTACTAGGGCGGTCGCCTGTTCCTGGGCGGAGAGAGCCCAGGCGACAACCGACCAGATCTGCAGAGCCGCCACATGGTCAAGCACCCATACCTTTGTAAAACACTATCGCCTGGATGTGGGGGCCAGCTGTGACACGGCCTTTGGGCGGAAGGTGCTGCAGGCAGTGGTCCCTCCCTAAAGCCCTTGGTTGTTGGTATTCCTCCATGTGTATGCTGTCAGGATGACGAGGGGAAGACAGGAATTAGGTTTACCTGTTAATTCCTTTTCTGGAGTCATCCTGACAGCATAGGGGCTTTTCCCTCCCCTTCAGTTAATTTCGACGTGAAGTAACGTATTGTACTATGATTTCGGTATTAAAAATGATTGGTTAAGCAAAGCCGGGTCACTGTAGTTATTTGGTACACACTGGTGAGCCGGTGGTGGGAGTTGCCTTTTGTATGTTTTCCGCTTCCTGTCCCAACAGGTGTCCAGCGGACATCCTCCATGTGTATGCTGTCAGGATGACTCCAGAAAAGGAATTAACAGGTAAACCTAATTCCTGTCTTTTTACATGCACGAAAAACGGATTCAAAATGAACTTGAAAAATCGCAAAAATGCAAGAAAATTGCATTACAAATTTGAACTGTTTGCGGGCGGCAAATAGAATTGCACCAATTGAAATGGCTAATTAGTCTGGGTTCTTTTTCCTTTGCAATTCCGCAGTGTTTCCGGCATATCTTAATGTATTTTGGCACGCATTTGCGCATCCCCTATTGACTTCTATAGCGACTTTTGGTGCACATGTGTCTGATAGAAAGAATTGAAATCAATGGGCTCTATTTTCTGCATATTGCATGCACAAATTTTGTGTACGCAAATACATCCATATGAAGCCGGCCTTCTACTGTAAGGAACCCTCTGCTGTCTGAAGTTTCAGGTCAGTCCAGCTTTTCAAGCCTCTTTATGTTAAAAAATAAAAAAAATCCCCATTCCCTGACAGATGTGAAAATTGTCCAGAATTGATGCACGAAGTCTATTACAAAGCTGTAGAACTGTTCACTATATAACGAGCAACGTTCTGATTGGTGGGGTCTGACCACTGGACCCCCACTGATCCAGACAACAGGGTTGAGAAGGCCTCCACATTAATGGAGCGGTGGTCGCACATGCTCACTGCCACAGCTAGTCAACGTCAAGCGCTCTTATTGAAAATGGCATGGCAGCGCAGATGCACAATCGCCGCTCCATTCATAGAAACATTCGGGATCAGTGGGGGTCTCAGCAGTCGGATTTCCACGGATCAGAAAATTATCAAAAACCTATCTTGGCACAACCCCTTTGAGCTTTATTTCCATGCGTCTGGCCCTTTAAGTGATGTTGATGTCACTTTTCCCCTCATGTTGTCACTCAATTATCATAGAATCATAGAAGGGACCTCCAGGGTCATCTGGTCCAACCCCCACCCCCCCCCCCCGCTCAGTGCAGGATTTACTAAATCATCCCACACAGATATTTGTCCAGCCTTTTGTTTGAACACTTCCATTGAAGGAGAACTCGCCACCGCCCGTTATAACCTGTTCCACTCATTGATCACACTCATGGTGAGCTTTTTCTAAATATCTAATCTGTGTCTCCTCCCTGTCAGTTTCATCCCATTGCTTCTAGTCTTTTCTTGTGCAAATGAGAATAGGGCTGATCCCTCTGCAGTGTGACAACCCTTCAGATATTTATAGACCGCTATTAAGTCTCCTCTCAGCCTTCTTTTTTGAAATATAAACATTCCCAGATCCTCTTCATAGGACATGATTTGCAGACTGCTCACCATCTTGGTAACTATTCTCTGAACTTGCTCCAGTTTGTCGTTTGTTTTTTTTAAAGTGGGGTGCCCAGAACGGGACATAGTATTCCAGATGAGGTCTGACTAAGGAAGAGC
Source organism: Eleutherodactylus coqui (assembly GCF_035609145.1). Classification (NCBI taxonomy): domain Eukaryota; kingdom Metazoa; phylum Chordata; class Amphibia; order Anura; family Eleutherodactylidae; genus Eleutherodactylus; species Eleutherodactylus coqui. The sequence goes on along the minus strand of NC_089838.1, from coordinate 52,607,383 downwards.
AGAGGGGGATAATTACCTCATGTGATCTAGACTCTATGCTTCTCTTAATACATCCTTCAATTGTTTGCCTTTTTGGCTGCTGCATCACATTGTTGACTCATGTTCAATCTATGATCTTTTAGTATACTCAAGTCTTTCACATGTGCTGCTTAGATAAATTCCACCCATTCTGTATGTGCTTTCTTAATTTTTCTTGCCCAGATGTGGGACTTTGCATTTCTTCTTGTTAAATACCATTCCGTTAATCACTGCCCACTGTCCAAGCTTTTCTAGATCTTTTTGAATTCTCCCTCTCCCCTAGTGTAAGCTATCCCACCTAGCTTTGTGTCATCAACAAATTTGATCAGTTCACCATCAATTCCCTCCTCCCGATCATTTATGAAAATGTTGAACACTGGGCCTAGGACAGAGAGCCTTGTGGTACCCCACTTGATACATTTTCCACTTGGATGTGCAGCCATTTATGACCACTCTGAGTATGATCACTCAAGTCATTTTTGGTCTTTTTTTTTTCAACAAGTATAGTATGAAGTACTTTGTCAAATGCTTTACTAAGGTCAAGATAAACTATATCCACCGCATTTACCTGATCAACCCAATCGGTGATACTGTCATAGAAGGAAACTAGATTAGTCTGGCATGACTTGTTTGTTACAAACCCATGATGGCTCTGCTTAATTAACTACTATTTTCATCCAAGTACTTGCATACGTGCTGTTTAATAATTTGTACAAAGATCTTTCCCGGTATAGAAGTCAGGCTCACAGGCCTGTAGTTTCCTGGATCCACCTTCTTGACTTTTTTGAAGATAGGGACAACATTTGCCCTTTCCAATCTTCTGGGACTTCTCCTATTCTCCAGGAATTTTCAAAGATTATGGCGAGTGGTTCAGCAATTACCTCTGCTGCTTCCTTCAGTATCCTAGGATGCATGTCATCTGGACCTTGAGACTTTAATTAATTTAAGTTCGCTAAGTGTTCCCTCACCTTCCATTTGCTTATAGATAGCCTGCATTATTTTATTCTCCCAATAGCACAGGGAAGATCAGTTGTTGTTCCATCTCCTTTCTGAGAGAAAACAGATACAAAATAGGAATTTAAAAGTTCGCCCTCTCAACATCATTCTTAAACAATTCACCATTTTAATCTTGTAAACATCCAATAGCATCCTTGACTTCTCCCTTGCTTTTGAAATACCCCCCAAATCCTTTTTTATTGTTTTTGGCCTCTGTTGCAAGCCTCAATTAATTACAAATAGAAGAAATTCCTAGTTCCCAGGAAATTGGGTCTGTAGGACTTGTGGTGAAAGACCCCATAAATGACACACATTCGCAGTTAAGCAGGATCCGCCATGTTTACGTTTCCAGCAGGGTTGAAGTAATGCTGAGATACATTACATAACACAGTGAGTAGAATCCTTCAAGAGTCTGAGGAGCGAAGCGTTGGAGTCAGCGTCATCTGGGGAGCAAAGAACAGCTACCGTGTTTCCCCGAAAGTAAGACAGTGTCTTACTTTCTTTTTATCCCCAAAAGCCCCACTATGTCTTACTTTCGGGGTATGTCTTATTGGCTCACACGCTTATATTTTACTCACACGCTCCGGTTCTTCTCTTCGCCGCGGCGCCATCTTCTCTCAGTCGCGGCCGGATCATTTTGCTTCGGCCCGGCACATGCGCGGGGCACGTCACCGACGTCATCATGCACATCCGCCGAGCCGAAGAAAGAAGATCCGGCCGCGACGAGAGAAGATGACGCCGCAGCGAAGGAAGTATCCGGAGCGTGTGAGAGGTAAGTTAATTCTGATTTATTCCTATTTTCAGCGCTCATGTCCGCGGAGCAGGAGGGACCCGCTGCAGATTCTCCATGGAGAATCTGCAGCGGATCTGATTTTCCCCGTGGACATGAGGCCAAAGGCGGCAGACGCGGTGACGTATGGAGGGGGGGCGGCGTGGAAGTGGGCAGGAGGCGGCGCTCATTAAGATCAGAGGGAGGTGGCAGACGCGGCAACGTATGGAGAGGGGGACGGTGCGGACGTGGGCAGGAGGCGGCGCGCAGCTAGATGAGAGGGAGGCGGCAATACCCCCCGTGTTTCCCCGAAAGTAAGACATATGTCTTACTTTCGGGGTACGGCTTACATTGGCCGACCCCCCTGAAACCCCCGATACGTCTTACAATCGGGGGTGTCTTACTATCGGGGAAACACGGTAATCCCAATGCAGTATCACTTAAAGGGCCAGCAAAGAAAAAATATTACACTCTCGCAGTTACATCAGTTTCCATGAAAACTTTGTGACAAAGGGCAGTTTAAGGAGGTTAACTAGGTAAATGCCCAGCCCACCTTCTCCCATTCCTACGATGACCCCCAAAAACCTAATACCACCCAGCATCATTTAGCTGTATACGGTTGTCGCATTTAGAAATTGAACTGTTGTATTAGGTGAGCACTATATGGCAGCATTATTTGGGCACTATGTGTGGTGTTATGTAGGCTGTATATCAGCACTGTATGGCATTTGGGGGGGGGCATTCATTAGCAGTTGTATGGGCGTTACATGGCAGTATTTGGGTACTCTGTGGAGGTATAATTGAACCATTCTATGGACACTGTATGGCAGTATTTGGACACTACATGGTCGTATTATGTAGGCTGACATATAGTGCTATAATAAAACAGCTCTATACAGTTTTATTTGGCAGTTGTATGGGCACTATGTCGGTATTATTTGGATACACCATGGACTTATTATTGAACCACTGTATGGACACTGTATGGCAGTGTTATTTGGATACTCTATGGAGATACTATTGAACCATTGTATGGGAGCTATATGGCAGTATTTGGACACTAGATGGGGATGTTATGTAGGCTATATAGAGCTGTATTATCATAGCACTCTATGGCAGTTTTATTTGGACCTAGATTGGCAGTTGCTATATGGGCACTATATGCCGGTATTTGCATATACCATGGAGATATTATTGAACCATTGTATGGACACTGTATGGCAGTATTATTTGGATACTCTATGGAGATACTATTGAACCATTGAATGGGAACTCTATGGCAGTATTTCGACACTACATGGCGGTATTATATAAGCTGTATATAGCAGTATTATAACACAATATGGGAGTACTATATGGACTGTACAGCATTGCATGTAGACAAAGAATGGCAGTTTTATTTGGACATTCGTTGGCATTTATTGTATGGGTACTATATGGCAGTAGTATTTGGATACTGTATGGAGGTATTATTTAAAGGGGTTTTCCGGAAGTTAAATAGGCTTAAAATCAATAAAAATGAATATGCACCTATCCCAGTCCAGCGCTGCAGCTACGGTACCCACCGCATGGAGTCTGGAAGAAGTGGCACGCGGTCATATGTTGTACACTGTGCACGTGACAGTGTACAACATATGGCAGCTGAAGCCTGTGAGTGGTTGAGCAGTCATATGCACAGTGTACAACATATGACCACCTGCTGCTTCTCCGGCGTTCCGTTAGGCGGGCATCAGGGCTGCAGTGCTGGATGGGGAGCAGCCTGGATAGGTGAGTATTCCTTTTTTAGTTTTAAGCCCTTTTTTTAACTCCATTAACTCTTTCTGGGCACTATGTTAGTTTCTACTTGGATGCTCTATGGTGATATTATTCAACTATTGTATGGACACTATACGGCAAAATTATTTGGATACTCTATGGCGGTATAATTTAACCATTGTATGGGCATTGTATAGCAATATAATTAAGATACTCTGTCGCTTTTATTTAACCGTTGTTTGGACACTATATGGCAGTATTATTTGGACACTTCATGAGGTGTCATGTAGGCTGTATTATTGTAGCACAATATAGAGGTAGTATATGGACTGCACAATGGCAGTTTATATTAACATTCATTGGCAGTTATTGTATGGGCACTATATGGCAGTATTATTTGGTCACTCCATGGAGGTATTAATACCATTATGTAGCACCTAAACAATGGTTAATCTGAAATATCTAAAATAATGCAGTATTATCAGGAAAAAAACACATCAGTGGTGGAGCCTGTGCCGGGATGGATGGATAGTAAATATTAGGATAGGTTGGGTGAGGTTTCTGAGGTCCAGGGAGATGTTGTGGAAGGCACAGAGTGTGGATGCAGCAGCTGGTACACTAGCACTGCACCCTCCCACACATTGATCTGACAGCTGGGTGTGCACTAGCTTCTTCTGCACCAGTGATCAGGAACAGACCCGGCACCTCTAGTGCTGACACTACCCCTAATTACATCTCACGCTCAGCCCCTGCAAGCCAGATTTCCCCTGGATCAATCATGACGGCACCTTAGGTATGTAACCAGTGCCCTGTGCCAATCCTCTGCCAATCACTGCTCCTGCCAGTCTCCCCCCTCCATTACTATATGTGCCATGCTGTCTCTGCTTCTTCATAGCCATTCGGTGGACTTCAGGCCTCAGAGTCTGGGTCAGCCCCCCTATTGTAGACAGCAGAATAACTCAGTATGTTCTATTTTGGTCTGTATTACAGATCGAAATTGCACATCAAAGTCAATGGGATTGTGTAAATATGCAGTGAATACGCACGACATTTGCATATTTACACATGAAGCCAGTAGAAATCTATGGGACCTTATTGTGGGGGGTTTTTTGCGCACGTGAAAAACAGTGAATACACATGCAAAAAAAATGCAACCATAGTGAATATGCATATTTTAGTCCGTGAAAACACTGCGTATTTAGCGGACCAAAACTGCATACGCCTGTGTGAATGAGCCCTTAACATGGCTATGGAGCTCTATGCGCCACAATGGCATTCCCCTCCCACCTCCTTAACACCGACTTTCCTACCTTGTCTAGGGTGCCCGGATAGGACTGGCAGAGCCACCACTTGTGAGTTGCTGAACATAGCAGTGTGGAGAGGTGTGCCACAGCTCAGAATCCAAAATGGCACCCGTTCCCTGTGCTGGCGCCACCCTTCTGCCAAGCGCTGGCTGTGGTCTCCAGGGAAAATGGACAGCCAGTCCTTCTGCTTCCTGGACCTAGTGGGCCACAGAAAATGACATGGGAGGCCGAATTCGACCGCTGGCTATGAGCTTAACACGTGCTCTATATATAAGCAAGAAGTATTCCATTCATTGCCGGCAAGCAGAAATAAATGGATAAGGAATCCAAACAAAGTTTATTAGAAAGTTACAGAACTTTTATTTGCATGAAACTGAACTTAAGGGGTGAACTACATAGAAACAATCACTATGCGCCTTGAACCCCCCCCCCCCTCTTCCCCTCCATAAGAGCATCGCCTGCGCATGTTTACCAGTCATCCTCGCCATAAGTTAATGTATCCGAGCGTTTATCCTTCTCCGGGGACTCTTCATACTCTTGGCAGGATGGAGCTTCTGGGGAGGAATGAATTGGTTTGTAACCTTAAGAGCTGTGGATAGATTCCATCCATACCCAGTGTGATCAGTACTCGTCGTTGCTGGCGTCCATTTACACTTTGATTCCCACCTATAAGCACCGTGACAAACAGCCACGTGATGAAAGGCTGGGAAATACTAGCAGATATAATTAGGAAAACGGGCATTATAAGGTTTCCTTACATCACTGAGACGTGAGGCACAACGATACTCATACCTCAGTGATTTAGCACACAACATAAGCAGCACCATGATGTGGGGGAATGAATGGGGCTCACACTGTCACACATATGGGTGACCTACTGAAGGTTCGGTGGCGCTCACTAGAGCGCTGTGGCCCCTCCTATGGGGTAAATAGGGGGGCCCATAGCAAAGATCAAAAAGGGTCTCCGCATACACCAAACAGTAAAAGCAGGGATAATTCTTCCAGCAGACTGTGCGCGTCAGTGTTTATACGTTAAGTCACGCCACTTTACACTAAGCCCCACCCTCTGTGTCCCACAGGGGGCGTGGCTACTGTTAAGGGTTAATCTTGTTTCTGAGTAACCTAAGAAGAGGGACTTAGAAGTTCCTTATTTTAGTCCGGGCCTTGCACCAGATAAGGAACTAAGTAGTGATAAGTTTCCTTACTGACAGTTTGTGGCCGGGCTTACTGACAGTTTGTGGCCGGGCTTACTGACAGTTTGCGGCCGGATGCACCGGAACGTAGCAGATGTGCTTTTTCAAGATAAGTAGTTTTTGCAAGAATGGAATGTGCTAATATTCTGTTTCTCAAACTAGTCACCTGATTAAGTAATTCTTCAAAGTTGCACCCTGTGGGCGACTGCCTATATAAGCTGTGTGTTTTTCCTAATAAAGCACAACTCATTTGATTCACTTGCTGTGTGTAGTGGCTTCTTATGGTTCTCCTCGAGTACGTGCTATAGCTTTCCTTTGAATTTGGACTCGGGCAACATCAGCACTGGTCTCCGTTGAAGACCCCCCCCCCCCACACTACCGACAAATTTTGATGTGGAATTGAAAATGGCTTAAATCCTGCCTGCAATTCCAAATCAAAATCAGCAGTTAGACCTACAAATTTTGGTGTGGATCCACAGCTGTGGATATGGCTGCGTCCTGCGGCGTAATTTCTCATGTGAAAGGTCCCTTAGTGCACCCTCACAGCAATAATGCCCCCGCCTGTCCTCTCACAGTAATAATGCCCCTGCATGTCCCTTCACAATAATACTGACCCCCTCACAGTAATAATGCCCCCGCCTGCCCCCTCACAGTAACAATGCCCCCTCACAGTAATATTGCCCTGACAGAGTAATAATACCCCCACATAACGCCTTCAGTAATAATGCCACGCATTCGCCCCAGTAATAATGCCTCCGCATTACCCTTTCAGCAATAATGCCCCAGCTCAATAATAATGCCACCATATACCATCTTACAGTAATAATGTCCCATATATGCCCCACTCATTATTAATCCTCCTGCTCAGCAATAATGACCCCCGCAAGTACCCTCACAGTAATAATGCCCCCACACAGTAAGCCTGGGTTCACACAGAGCGGATTTGCCGCGGATTGCCGTTGCATATCCGCACTGCGGCAAAACCGCTGCGTTTGCAGTGCAATGCAGCACAAATGAGTTTTGCAAAAAAGCTGTTCTCACAGGGCGGATTTTTTTTTGCACAGCCACAGTGCGGAAATGTAACTGCGGCGCGGTTTTCAAAGATGCAGCATGTCCATTCTTCTGTCTTTTCCGCAGCGCTTTTTTGTCCATAGGCCTCCTATGGACGCAGCAAAATCTGCACCAAAATACACGGCAAAAAGTAAAAAACGCTGCGGAAAAAAAAACGCTTGCAGATTTTTCCGCAAGAAAATCTGCAGGAAAATCCACAAGCCAAAATTAACCTTTGAAGCGGTTTTGCCGCAGAAGCATTTCTACCGCGGCAAAACCGCAACGGAAAAACCGCAGCAAATCCGCCCTGTGTGAACTCAGCCTAATAGTGACCGCACATATGCCCCCCCCCCACACACACACCGACTGACCCCTTCAGCAATAATGCCCCCACACAGTAATAGTGACCACACATATGCCCTCTTCCCTCGACTGACCCCTTCAGCAATAATGCCCCCACACAGTAAGACCATTCCTTCCCCCCCTTTGCTTGCTGGGATGTGGTTCTACAGGAAAGTCCTGAACAGGTTTGAGACCCCCAGACGTGAAGCCATAGGGGGTGCAGATGTAGCTGTCGTATTCAGACCCCGAAGCCCCATGGCCCCTCTGCCATATGATGCACCCAGTATAACAGCAGGGGGTCTGTTTTGTATTCAGGCCCAGAAGCTGTGAGACCAAACCATCGCTGGGGACCCCATAGCAGACTCACGGTCTGCCTCTATGTTAGCCCCTTCAAACACATGACTGGTGTGGTCCCATGAGAGCAAACACGCTGCGGTGTATGGACCATCGTCTCACAATGCGGCGGTCTGAGGCCATATTGTCATCTATAAAGATCCATTATTTTAACAAACAATATGACCACCATTCGTGCCATCACTCAATTTTGGTAAGAAGGATGAGTGGTGATGCTAGCTGTCCCAGCGGAAAATACAGTGCCGGCCAGGGGCGTAACTATAGTGGGTGCAGGGGATGCGGTCGCACCCGGGCCCAGGAGCTTTAGGGGGCCCATAAGGCCTCTCTTTTCCATATATGGAGCCCAATACTATTAATAAAACATTCTAATTAGGGGCCCTGCTACACATTTTGCATTGGGGCCCAGGAGCTTTAAATTACACCTCTTGTGCCAGCCATATAGTAGGTGGAGAGATGAGCACAGTAACCAACAGGGTTGCCACCCGGCCCATCATTAGGTTCAGGGCCGCTGCTGGGATTTATATTAATGGCCGGTAGAAACTAACTTCTCTGAGAGGACGGCTGGCAGCAACCATGGCCACAAGTAGTTTTACTTATCGAAGCAGCTCAGGTCGGAGACCCTGCTTTCTCCCTCCCGTCTGCGTTCCTGTACCTACAGCCCACCGCACAGACAGAGGGCTCTACGGGGGCGCACTATGACCACTGGGGGCAACATTATTATTGGGATGCACTATTTTTGTGGCAACAATTGGGGGCACTACTACGTTTGGGGTCACTAAGGGGGTACACCCTTCTTATTTGGGACACTGGTGTGGAAATTATTAATATTGAGGACATTAATTACTACTGGGCCACAGAGAGGTAGACTTTTATGTTGTGATAAGCCATGCCCCCTGACCACACCTCCTTACATTACTTGGTATTTTTTGGCGACAAAGGTGCCCACCTACTCAGTTAATCGTTGGGGGTCGTACTAGATGTTATGGGATAAGCTATTAAAACCAGGAAGATGAGTGTGGTTGCCCATAGCAACAAATGAGGTCTCTGCTTTCATAATGATTGGTTGCTATGGGCAACTACTGTACCACTTCCTCTTTACTCGATTACTCTCCCCTGGGGAAGAGTCACATGATCAAGCACAGCAAAGGGCGGAGTCATCGTGCTCTGGGTAGTCAAGGTAACGTGCCTCCCAGTTGCTGGTAGTGATGAGCGCTCGGCACTCGCTCTGTCAGGTCTGAGGGAAATGGCGGCGCCCGGGAGCGGCCCTCTGGGCCGGGGCCTGGACATCAGCCTGGCGGCTCTCCGGCGGCAGGACCCGTACATCCAGAGCATCGTGGACGTGGCCAGCCAGGTGGCGCTCTACACCTTCAGTCATAAGGCTAACGAATGGGTGAGTGCAGGCCGCAGCCCCAGACTGTCCTGAGAGCTCAGCCGGGGGAGCGGAGACCCCTCTGTACAGTTGTCGGGGGGCGTACTGCTGTTGTCTCCAGGCGGCGTTGTGCTAACCAACATCACAGAGGTGGACGAGGCCGTGAGACCACAGCGCCCCCTGCTGGTCACTCTGATAATAGCGTGATATCCTTGACACTTGATGTGGCTGATCCAAGGGAGCAGTAGCTGCCTATCTTGCAGTCAGGTACTTCCCACCTGATTTGGCTGATCCAGGGGAGCAGTAGCTGCCTATCCAGTAGTCAGATACTACTCACCTGATGTGGCAGATCACAGGGAACAGTAGCTGCCTATCCTGCAGTCAGATACTTCCCACCTCATGTGGCCGATCCAAGGGAGCAGTAGCTGCCTATCCTGCGGTCAGATACTCCCCGCCTGATGTGGCTGATCACAGGGAACAGTAGCTGCTCATCCTGCGGTTAGATACTCCCCGCCTGATGTGGCTGATCACAGGGAACAGTAGCTGCTCATCCTGCGGTCAGATACTCCCCGCCTGATGTGGCTGATCACAGGGAACAGTAGCTGCTCATCCTGCGGTCAGATACTCCCCGCCTGATGTGGCTGATCACAGGGAACAGTAGCTGCTCATCCTGCGGTTAGATACTCCCCGCCTGATGTGGCTGATCACAGGGAACAGTAGCTGCTCATCCTGCGGTTAGATACTCCCCGCCTGATGTGGCTGATCACAGGGAACAGTAGCTGCTCATCCTGCGGTTAGATACTCCCCGCCTGATGTGGCTGATCACAGGGAACAGTAGCTGCTCATCCTGCGGTTAGATACTCCCCGCCTGATGTGGCTGATCACAGGGAACAGTAGCTGCTCATCCTGCGGTTAGATACTCCCCGCCTGATGTGGCTGATCACAGGGAACAGTAGCTGCTCATCCTGCGGTTAGATACTCCCCGCCTGATGTGGCTGATCACAGGGAACAGTAGCTGCTCATCCTGCGGTTAGATACTCCCCGCCTGATGTGGCTGATCACAGGGAACAGTAGCTGCTCATCCTGCGGTTAGATACTCCCCGCCTGATGTGGCTGATCACAGGGAACAGTAGCTGCTCATCCTGCGGTTAGATACTCCCCGCCTGATGTGGCTGATCACAGGGAACAGTAGCTGCTCATCCTGCGGTTAGATACTCCCCGCCTGATGTGGCTGATCACAGGGAACAGTAGCTGCTCATCCTGCGGTTAGATACTCCCCGCCTGATGTGGCTGATCACAGGGAACAGTAGCTGCTCATCCTGCGGTTAGATACTCCCCGCCTGATGTGGCTGATCATAGGGAACAGTAGCTGCTCATCCTGCGGTCAGATACTCCCCGCCTGTGGTTGCTGATCACAGGGAACAGTAGCTGCTCATCCTGCGGTTAGATACTCCCCGCCTGATGTGGCTGATCATAGGGAACAGTAGCTGCTCATCCTGCGGTCAGATACTCCCCGCCTGTGGTTGCTGATCACAGGGAACAGTAGCTGCTCATCCTGCGGTCAGATACTCCCCGCCTGTGGTGGCTGATCAGACGGAACAGTAGCTGCTCATCCTGCGGTCAGATACTCCCCGCCGGTGGTGGCTGATCACAGGGAACAGTAGCTGCTCATCCTGCGGTCAGATACTCCCCGCCTGATGTGGCTGATCACAGGGAACAGTAGCTGCTCATCCTGCAATCCCTTTTCTGTCTCTGAACCCCTTTTTCTTGCCTTGCAGGAGAAGACTGAGGTAGAGGGGACGCTGTTCGTGTACACGAGGTAAGCGCAGGGTCTGCAGATGGCTGTGGGTAAATATAAAGGGTTAACAGTGGTCCCAGGTTGTTATAACCTGCAATAACCGCAGTCTGCGCTCCAACGCAGGTTTCGTGTGACCCTTACGGTACGTTCACACTTAGCGGCTACGAATCTGCGCCGATACCCTCCCCCCTGTACCCTCACTCACTTTTCCATCATTTGAGGTACATACGTTACGGCTTTTCCGCCCGCTGTGCATGCGAGTAGCAGTTATCTACCGCCCCCTTGGTGCTCGTCGCCTGTTTTTGGACCGGCTGGCTCCCCCACTTCCTATCCTGTGAAATCCCAACCCTCATCTTAGGCGATTTTAACATCCCCACTAACGACCCCAACTCCCAATCTGCCTCTCAGCTTCTATCACTCACCTCCTCCCTTGGTCTCTCTCAACTCACAGCCTCTCCCACTGACAAGGATGGCAATACTCTTCATCTGGTCTTCCTCCGGCTCTGCTCTGCTTCCAACTTCACTAACTCCCCTCTCCCGCTCTCGGATCATAACCTCCTCTCTTTCTGTCACGGTCCCTAACATCTCTCCAGACCCACCTACCTACAGTACCTACAGGAACCTTAAGGCCATTCACACCCAGAACTTTGCTGAATCCCTACAGTCCTCTGTCCCCCATCTCTCTCCTCTCCTGCCCCAACCTGGCTGCCGATCACTACAACACCGCTCTCAAACATGCCCTGGATGAAGCGGCTCCCCCCAGGATCCAAGCCATCCGATGTAGAACGCGCCAACCCTGGCTCACGCCTCAAACGCACTTCATCCGGCGGTGCTCTAGAAGTGCTGAACGGCTGTGGAGGAAGTCGCAAACATCCACAGACTTTCTCCACTACGAATTCATGCTCAGAACCTACAACCTCGCCCTCCTTCATGCCAAACAAGTCTACTTCACCTTTCTCGTCTCCTCATTATCGCACAACCCTAAACGGCTCTTTGATACTTTCCACTCCCTTCTCAGCCCTAAACCGCAGCCCCCTGTGATGGATCTCACTGCTGTTGAGCTGGCTGCCTAATTCAAAAAGAAAATTGACATCCATCAAGAAATAACTTCCCAATCTCAGACTAGCCCTGACCCTAGTCTTGTCAGCACTACATCTAGCTCCTTCTCACTGTCTGTACTCAGACCAACGACAGAGGAAGAAGTCTCCAAATTGCTCTTCTCTGCTCGCCCTACCACCTGCGCTAGCGACCCTCTCCCCTCACACCTCCTCCGATCCCTCTCCCCAGTGGTAATCTCCTATCTCGCCACTATAGTCAACCTCTCTGACCTCTGGCATCTTCCCCTCTTCTTTCAAACATGCCATCATATCCCCACTGCTAAAGAAGCCGACTCTTGACGCGACTGACGTTGCCAATTACCGACCCATCTCTAACCTCCCCTTCATCTCCAAACTACTAGAACGGCTGGTCTACTCCCGCCTTGTAAGCTATCCATCAGAGAACTCGCTCCTCGACCCCCCTACAGTCTGGTTTCCGACCCAACACTCGACAGAAACTGCCCTTACAAGGGTATCCAATGACCTACTGACAGCCAAATCGAGGGGTGATTACTCCCTACTGATCCTGCTCGACCTCTCCGCAGCATTTGACACTGTTGACCACAAACTCCTCCTCAGTATGCTACGCTCCATCGGCCTAAAGGACACTGCTCTCTCCTGGTTCTCCTCTTACCCGCTACATCCAATCTCTCGCCCGAACATGTCAGCTGCACCTCAAGAACTCCGCAAGAATCCGCTCTTTTCTCACCATAGACACGTTGAAAATGCTTATTGTTGCCCTCATCCACTCACGTCTCGATTATTGCAACTAGTTGCTGATCGGCCTTCCCTGCACCAGACTCTACCCCCTCCAATCCATCCTGAATGCGTCAGCCAGGCTCTTATTCCTGTCCAGCCGCTACTCAGACGGCTCTGCCCTGCGCCGGTCACTGCACTGGGTGCCCGTTAAATACAGAATTCAATTTAAACTCACTACCTTCATCCACAAAGCTCTCCACAGCGCAGCGCCCCCCTATATCGCCTCCCTTATCTCAATCCATCACCCAGCTTGGGCTCTCCGCTCGGCAAACGAAACTAGACTGCGCACCCCTCTAATTCGAACTTCTCATTCCCGCCTCCAAGACTTCTCCAGAGCAGCACCGGTCCTCTGGAACGCACTACCAAAGGCTACCCGAGCAATCCAGGACTCGAAAAACTTTAGGCGTGCTCTAAAAACGCACCTCTTCAGGGAGGCATACCGAATTCTCTAAACAAACTCCTCTATAGGCTGCCTGATAATATACTCCCTGACCTACTGACTGCAATCCCTGCTAGCCATCATAAACCGCTCCTGCAGTCATACTGACCCTGCTGTCGCATAGCTAAATGTCTGACCATTGTCTGTATATAGCATCCCTCATTCTCCACCTCGCCATACTGTGCACATCTCCAGCCATTTTACCTTCTGTATCACCCCATTACTTGTAGTATGTAAGCTCATTGGAGCAGGACCCGCACCCCTACTGTTTCCATCAACTGATTACGATTGTAACCGTGGTTCTGTAATTTTTTGTACTTTTTGTTTTTCTGTATTCCCCCTGTCTATGTAAGCGCTGCGGAATATGTTGGCGCTATACAAATAAAGATTATTATTATTATCTAGTGCTGTTTCTGATGTGGATCGGCTGCGGATTCACATCAAAGTCCGCAGGTTTTAATGCGGTTTTTCCAATGTGTGTGAACATATCCTTTAACCTCTTCGCTGCCCAGCTAACGTGTTATGGGTGGCATGGGGTCAGAAGCTCAGCCTATGCAATTCACGGTGGGGAGCGACTGACAGTTGGCCGCCCACCGCAGTAATTGGGCAAACGCGGATGTAAATCCCGTACATGCTGTGAACAATGTCGATCGCAGCGTGTAAAAGGTTACCAGAGGGAGGGCGCCCCCTTGTGACGTCATAAGCCCTCAGCTACATAATCGTGAAGGGCCGATGGGCTGTTGTGACCCGACATTTTTTATTATTACTATTGTATTATCATTGCATCACAAATCCCTACAGAAACATAAAAAAAAAACCAAAACCTAGTAATACAAAAAAAACTTGTCTTGCCCACTTCCTTTTTGTTTAAAAGAACAACCACACATTTGGTATCGTCGCACCCGCAACTAACCGGACATCACACTGAGTTTAATTTCATCCTGCACATTAAACACTGTTAAAAAGAAGTAAAAAACAAACGGGACCAAAATGCTTTTTCAACTCCCCCAAAAATGCAATAAAAGTGATCAAAAAAGCAGTATATACCCCAAAATGGTCCCAATAAAAACTACAATTCGCAACGCAAAAAAAAAAAGCCCTACAGAGCACCCTCCAGGGAAAAATCCAAAAGTGGTGGTTTATAAAAAGTGGAGATGAAAATCCCTGAAAGATTATTGCATCCTTGGGGCTAAAGGGGTTAAGCCAACATGCACAGCCCTCCCCAAAAGGCAGCGAATCATCCCAGAATTTCATGCTTGACACCCCAGTAATCAGCTGATCAGGGAAGCTGCTGCAGGGATATCTATCATTATAGGTCAGGGGTCATCCTGTAGTACAAGGACGACGCAGGACCCTGCTTTATGACCTTCATGTACCCTACTAGAGCACAGTGGGCGCCATCTTAGCACAACACCATATAAGCCAATCATTGGGGGGCTTATGCTGTGTTTAGATCGTTAAGTTGAAACCTGAGCCGAAGACTGAACAACGAACGAAAATTGTGCGCTTCTTGTTAGCCATTCAGTTTTAGCATAAACATCAGTGTCGCTCGCTGGCTTCTCGTAGCGTTTAACCGCTGATCTTCAGAGCTTCACATACGAGGAACGTAAAACACTGAGCGAAAAGTTCACGATACCCAATGAGGATTGGCCTGTTAGGTGTAAAAGGAGCATTACTACTGAGACTCCCACTGACCTCAAGAATGGGGGTCCCGTGTTCCCCGTCCTCCTCAGGGTGTTGGTTACTGCACCCCCCGCAGTGAGGAGGAGACGGAATGAAGCATTGGTGGCACAAGGGCACCCTCGCTTTCAGTGGGACTGCCGAGCTGCCCAAGCAGCGCTCGCTGAGGTACTTCTGTTGCTCCCATTAAAATGTATGAAGCGCTGACTGCATGTGTTCAGCTGGCGCTCTATTCACAGTGGTGTCCTTGTAGGGGAAGAAACGGCCCCCACAGTGACAGAAGAGTGAGACCCCCACAATCAGCAGTGGATAGGGAATAACTTGGAATTGTGGCACATTTGCAGCGCATATTATAGACTGCGGACAGGTACACAGGGTCGAATTCCGCTGCGGGATCACGCATGCTGAATCCGACCTGTCCGTGTGCAGGCGTCCTTTACCCTTTAAGGACAGGGCCTATTTTGGGCTTAAGGACGCAACGATTTGTGGCGGATTTTCATCTCCATTTTTCAAAAGCCATAACTTTTTGACTTTTCCGTCGACGCGGCCGTGTGAGGGCTTGTTTTTTGCGTGGCGAACTATAGTTTTTGATGGTGCCATTTTTGGGTACATAGACTATATTGTAAAAGTTTTCTTTTTTTTTTATGACGGAGAGAAGACGCATCAATTCTGCCATAGATTTTTTTTTTTTTTTTTACAGCATTAATTATGCACCATAAATGACACAATACACTTTTTCTGCGGGTCGGTACGGTTATAACGATACCAAATTTTTTTTAGGTTTTTACACTTTTCTGCAATAAAAACCCTTTTTTGGAAATGTTTTTTTTCTAAATCACTGCATTCAAAGTCCTGTAACTTTTAATTTTTCTATGTACGGAGCTCTGAGAGGGCTTATTTTTTGCAAAACGAACTGTAGTTTTTATTGGTGGCATTTTGGGGAATATACAGCTTTTTTGATCATTTCTATTGCATTTTTTCACATGTCGTTATGGACGCGTCTACACAAAATATGTGGCATTCTAATTTTTTTTACCTTTTTTTTATGCTAATATGAGAAAAAGCATAAAAAGGTTTCTTTTCCTTTTTTTTTTTTTTTACACCATCTATGTCCCTCTGGGGGACTTAAAGCACAGCACTGATGATCGCTATGATAAGGCATGGCAGGAGTTCTGTCCTGCCATGCCTTATCGCTTATACAGCGATCATAGGCTCTGGCAATACAGGACGCCAGTATCTGGTGTCCTGTTGCCATGGCAACAGGCCGGGCTCTCTGCGAGTATATCGCGAGAGCCCGGGACTTCACAGAGGGAGCGTGCTCCCTCTGTGAACCCTTCCCGTGCCTTGATCTACATAGATCGTTGCAGGGAAGGGGTGAACAGCGGGGGCGCATCTCTGATTGACAGCCGGCTCCCGCTGTCATGATCTCGCGCTATCCCTATGACGTAAGGGTACGTCATTTTGCAGGAAGTACCCCACTCCCATGACGTACCCTTACGTCATGGGGAAGGAAGGGGTTAATCATGCAACATAAATGACGAGAGACATTCTTTCTACATGTTGTACAAGTTATTGTACAGATGCAATGATACCAAGCGTGCAAAAAAAAAAAAGTTCTTTTATTAACTATTTATTTATTTTTCTCATATCCCTGTTGGGGACTTGAACCTGTGATGCTATGACCGCACTGTAATATACTGTACTGCAATGCATTATCGCTTCTTATAGCAATTATAAGCCATTGTCTGGCATCCGTTACATTGACAACACAACCTCACTCCGCAAATACATAGCGGCGGCCGATGACAGTTGCAGCTGTTTGTCAGTCACAGCCATTTCCCAATGCAGATGGCGCAGCTCCTGGGCCCCCGCCATCCGTAGGACATATGTTTATATCCATTGGCGGGAACCCCTTCCCAGCCAGGACGTAAGTTTACATGCTGAGGCAGGAAGGAGTTATTGGGGTTCTCCCATGTAAAAAAAAGAGGTTTTCTGACCAAAGACAATTATTTCCTGTACAGAAGAATCCTGTACACCATTGGGACCCCCAGCAGTCCTGAGAAGTGCCCCCCTAAATACCCCATGTGCATGTTCCACCGCCTCTTCATTCACTTCAATGGGACAGGCGGCGATCACAAGCTCCCTCCATCCCGTAATAGTGAATGGAAGAACAGAGCCTGTGTGACAACCGCCCCAGTCACATGGGGCATTTAGGCGCACAGTTCTCAGAGTTATTGGGGGGCCCAGCGGTCGGACCCCAAGCCATCAGACTTTTATTCCCCATCCTGTAGAGCGGTAAGATGTCTTCATAGAGAAAAGCCTTTTAACTTATCCCATGTTCACATAATAGGGAATAACTAGCTGATTGGTGGGGATCCGACTTCCACCAATCCCGAGAACGGGGGTCTTAGAACATGAGTCCAAGCACTCTGCTATCTCCCGCACTCCCATTGAAATGAATAGAGTGGCGGAACAAATGTGCGACAGTGGCTGGCTCCTCTTCTTGGGACTAGAGCAAGTTCTACCGGTGGAACCCCAATGATCGGTTAGTTATCCAGCACTCATGTGACGATCACACTATTCATGGGGATTGCAGAGTACAGCGGTCATTTAAATTAATGCAGCGGGGGTCACACATGCGCAGTAAAGCTCCATTCACACGGGGCACTCGAGAGCAGCACCCTTGGCGATGGCTGGAGGTCCCGGCAGTCACACGCCTGGCGATAATACACATAACAAATGCGCTGTTGGCAGAGGGTACGTGTTTTTATGGCCCCCTTTAGGGTTCAATCACACAGACGTATTTAGTTTCGGTTTATGAATTTGTAGCATATTCATGGACCGGTAAGTGGCGTGTTACCTGGGTATCTGCACCTGGTTGTTTGTTTGGGTTTTTTTTTGCATGTGTATTTGAGTTTTTATCATGTGCGCTTAAAAAAAAAAGCGTCTGTGTCACAGTGGTTTCACGTGTAAGTAGTCCAGGGATGTGAGACTATACTTGCCTCCGCCGGTGTGAGCGCTGAAAGCTGCTGCTCTGATTTATAATGGGCGGACTACTTAGCAGCGCCGCTCATAGCAGGGAAACGATGGGGGAGGTAAGTCTAACGCTTACATCACCGGACTCAGTGGGCCACCTACTTACAGCTTAGCTCATAGGGATAAAAGTAGGTAACTGTCTCTTTAAATCTACCATATGAGAGTGGCCTAAAGCAGATTCCACATGTTGCAGCCTTTTTTTTTTTTTTTTTTTCAGTGCAGTAAATCCACAACCAGTGCAAGGCACAACTGACGCTGCGGGTCAAATATTAAGAAGCATTTGCTGATTTTATCATTCTTTGCATTGCTGCAGTTTGTCGGTGCGAACGCTGCAGTAAAGTGTGAATTCCTAATCACAACAATGTGTTTTTTCACCGAACGGGGATCTTGTCCTGTATTGGGACGCCGCAGTGTGTGTAAGGTCCTGTGCGTTTTTTCATTTCCAAACTGAGTGCGAGCCCCTCCTCCCGTTTCACAGCAATCAATCACAGCATACATGACAGATAAGGGTGTGACCATCTGCGGGTTTTCGTGCGCGCTAATACAGTGCAAATTTGAGAACACAAAAAAGTACACAGAAGGGCCTGTGTATTTGCGCCCGCCCATTCTCTTCAATGGCCTGTTGTGGTGCATTATACACCCCAAAAAGTATCAAGCCACATTTTTTTTAACGTCATCGAACATCGCGTTAAAAATACGTTCATGTGAATTTTTTATTAACTGTATTTTAGGTGCACAGAAATTGCACAAATACGCTTGTGTGAATGAGCCCATAGGCTGTATACACACATAGAAGTGTGATATACGTCTAAGAAACTTTGACCGATATTGTGCTGGTAAACATGCGCATTCCTAAGCGAGTGCAATTCACTTTGCGATAAAAACGGGTCACGGTACACGCAATTTTTATGCGCGTTCTTCACTCATGCAAAATTCCAAAAAAAAGTACACCCATTGTATTTCCGTGTGTCTTGCAACGCTCAAATATCGCGTGAGCATAACGGTCGTGTGAATACACCTTTAAAGAGTATTCACACATCAGCTTTCCATAGTTCAGATGGGTCATTGCTGCTATAGTAACTGGACTCGCGGCCAGAGTCTGTGGGAGCGCTGTTCCCGTAGCTCGTAGTCACTTCAATGAGCGCTACGGAAATAGTTCTGTGCTGAAGTGATCAGAAACTGAATGCCAGGTTTTCACTTTAATCCGGCACCGAATTCTTTGGTCAGAGCCCTGGGATAATCTGTAGGTTCAGGTTATTGTTTTGGGGTCTTTCGGTATCTGATTTGTCTTCATTGCTTCACCCCGTAGATCCGCGTCCCCTAAACATGGCTTCACCATCATGAACCGGCTGAGCATGGAGAACCGCACGGAGCCCATCACCAAAGACCTGGAGTTTCAGCTGCAAGACCCCTTTCTGCTGTACAGAAATGCCAGATGTGAGTACTACTGCCATCTGGGGACCCCCAGAAACTGCGGTAGGGGGTGCAGTGGTTAGGAGCACACTGGGGCCTGAGGACTGGTAAATGACAGTGATGGTCAAGGGTTGTAAGTGACAACTGCACCCTCTTACTTATGACTGTTTGGATCTGGGGCGGGGCTTATTAAAGGGGTTCTCCTATATTACATAGGATATCACTGGGTCCCAGAGCTTGGACCCCCACATGGGTCTGCTGTGCTGGTTTTGTGCTATGGCCTTGGCACCACAGTGCACTGAAAGAATGTGCAGGCGACACTGTGTCTCCTGAGGCTGTAGGGCGGCTTCTGGCCACGACAGGGGTTGCGCGACCAAAGATCGCCATGTAGTTCTGCAACCTCACACTGAGGTCATGGTGACTCGCACGTGACCCGCAAACCTCAGTATGAGGGAGATGCAGCAGTCTTTGGTCACACGCCAACAAGTTGCGCTGTAACCCGAGTCTTATTCTCAGGATCAGCAATCTACTGATCCTCGCTTACACTAGGTCTCCTACTTAAGTCACAACCAGAGCTGCATTCACAGTTCTGCTTAGGCTTATTTTTCCGTCCGTTTAAAAACAACATGATTCCATATGGACATATATTATTCTATGTGACAACACAACCCACCAAGTTTTTCTTCACGCAGACACGGACTGCATGAAGAAAAATCATCGCATGTGCTATTCTGATCTGGTCCAAGGACGGAACGCACCCATTTAAATAAATGGGGATAGAAAAAACAGACACCAGTAAGGCTGTATTCACACAGGCGAGTGCAATATCGCTCCGAGAAACTCATTCTTAAACCCACGATTTTGTCTGTGAGCGTGATGCGATTTGAGAGAAGTGTTGCATCGTGGTACAAAACCGCGTGTGGTTTTAACAGGTCAATTTATACATCACAACACACTCGCATGTAAATATGAGTGTGATGCAATTTTTAGCTCACCCATAAGAAATAATAGGCAAGTTTTCTGCAGAATTGCAGATAAATGTCAAACGCCGCAACTTCTCTATTTCTGCGAGAGAAAAACGGGACATGTAAATTGGCAACTGAAAATAATGGATTCTGTCTTCATGCGTCTCGAAATGCACAAAACTCGCACGAGAAAATGGCCCATGTAAAAACGGCCTCACTGCGGTTCGTATGCTGTCCGTATTTCCTGAAAGTTACTGGAAAAAAGAATTGGGTTTGTCTTTTTCTTTTTGCATCTGTGAAAAGCAGTTGGCACACGAAAGTGTAAAAAAAAATTAAAAACTGCTTGTGGATGGCACACAGGACTGTACATGTATGTAAAAACATGCACACTAACTGTGGGCACTAACCGTGGGGTGTAGGGAATCTGCGGCTTGGCATCCCTGGCGATCAGCTGATCGTCCAGCCCGCTGTCATTGGAGGTGCAGCTGGAAGTGTAAAAGGTGGCTTCACTTTCATTGCTTTCAGTGGAAGTGAAGCCACCTCTGAGACTTCCTGCTCTGACTCCAATGATGATGCTTAGCCCCGCTGAACTGACAGCGGACCTTACAATCAGCTGATCGTCGGAATCCCGAGCTGCAGTTCACCAGCAATCAACGATTAATGACTTGTGCTAAGGACATTTGCCTGGAAAACCCCTTTAAAGTGATCTTCTGGTCCTGGACAAACCAAGATGGTGGCACCGCTACTCAGACTACCAATGCACAGGCCGCATCAGGTAGTCAAAGACACTAGACTCTGCTTCATTGGTCAGCGCTGCTCACATGAGCCACACGGGCCAATACATAGTGTCCAGACTATGTATGCACAGGGTGCATCAGGTAGTCAGAGAAGCATTGCCGCCATCTTGGTTTGTCTGGGACCGGAGGGTCACTTTAAGGCCCCCAAATACATTGGTTTTGTTATCCGAACTGGCCCATAACCGCGGTGCCAGATGACTCTTTAGTATGTATGGGACCCACTCTGCTCTCCCTGGGTAGAAGAATCGCGGACGTCGAATTTTAGTGCCCAGTGTTCTTGTTCCGCGGGAGATAAGTCGCCGCCAAATGTGTCTAACAGCACCTTCCCTCTCTAAACACACGATCGTTCGGCTGGCAGTTGTAGGTATACGGCGGGTCTTAACATTATTGTAGCAGATTTAGTTGTGAACCCTACATTTCCCACAATGCAGCGCAGCAGGAGGCGAAGTTCTACTGGCAGTCTTATCATTCTGCATAGCATCGTTCTGTGCGGGGGAGGGGATCTCGGTACTAAATTCCTGGATCTGCCATTAGGTGCTTTGCTGATTCCTCCATCACTGTGTCTTCCGCTCAGATATTGGCGTGGCAATGATCCCTCTGGGGTAGCAGAGCTGATCTTGTGGCCACCACTGTCCGCTGATTGTAGGCCTCAAAATGAGTGGATGACTGACGGCTCTGTTTGGGTAGCAGAGACACAGGCGCTCTTATAAAAGACCACTCTGATATATTGTAACAAGCTCTGCACCTCAAGACGGGTGTCTGTTCACTGACTGCAAGCAGTGATCTGAAAATGTTGAGGAGTGGAAACAAAAAGGCTGTTTAAAAAACTGCAGAACTTAGAGTCTTCTCATCCATTGGGTATGTCAAAAAGGTGCGGCCTCCACCTCTGTTAAGTTGTGACCCCACCATGCCCAGTCCAGCTGGCAAAATCATTGACCTGTATCATGTGGCAAGTATAACCCCATACTTGGCACATGATACAGGTCAATGATTTTGCTTCGAGCTCCGAGCGCCACCAAGAAGCAGACGCCGACTGACAGCAGTGGAACTGCCCTGATCAGAGAGCGATCAGCTGCTGCCGTAATTACAGAGAGACGGAATTTAACTGTAGGGGAAGGCACCTGCTGTCAGGGCTGTGCTTGTCGCCTCATAGAGTCGCGCCACGTCTGCCAGGCATGTCATATCTAACATACCTGTGTACATCTTACCTGGATATTTCACTGCTGTAAACGCCACATTTGCCCCAATGCAACTCTGCGGCGCCTGCCCTGTGCACACCGGGCGACGTGGCGGCGCTTGCCCTGTGCACACCGAGCGACGCGGCGGCGCCTGGGAACTATACAGTCATTCCCAGAGGATGGATTGGGCATATTATCATTAATACCCCTTTAAATATCAGTATTAACTGCAATTCTGGCATTGTATTCAAGAGCTATAAGCTGAAGAGGTCACTATAAACGGTGAGATGAATATTATATAGATGAATAGATAAATAAATCAAATATTTGCAAATCGGTCGCAAAAAAAATTATGAATTTACCAATAACTAATGAAACAACAAGTCGCCGGGACCGTTGAATAAGCCTCTGCAGAGATGCCGCCTTATTTTCTGCTATTTGCATGTAATTGCTGCCTTCAGTGACAGCACAGCCTACGGCGAAATTCGGAGCGGCAGAGAGACAGCGCACAATTGTAAAAAGATAAAACAGTGCGCCGGGAGCTTGCGCTATTGTTCACTTGTCGGGTTTCTGCTGTGACAATCAGCGGCCGTTCTCCAGTGCAGGAGGCTCACTTATCATTAATAGCAGTTAATTGCTGCGTGTCGCAGAAGGAGCACAAAACAACCACGGGACATGAGGAGACGTCTACGGTGGTGGCAATCCTGTGATAGATTATTGGCCCAAATATTTGTCCTCAAGTCGCCCTCTACTAGCAAGTCCTCACGTTATATGTAGCCATGGTTTTTTTTTGTTGTTGTTGTTGGGAAATCTGTTGGGAAAGCTGGGTGATAACTAATCTGAGCAACATGGCGGCTCTAACAGGAGTCAGGACTCTATAATTACCCACACTCCTTAATGGTAGATCCTCAATTACATCCCTGTATTATACTCCAGAGCTGCACTCACTATTCTGCTGGTGGAGTCACTATCTACATACATTACTTATCCTGTACTGATCCTGAGTTACAGCCTGTATTATACTCCAGAGCTGCACTCGCTATTCTGCTGGTGGAGTCACTGTGTACATACATTACTTATCCTGTACTGATCCCGAGTTACATCTTGTATTATACTCCAGAGCTGCACTCATTATTCTGCTGGTGGATTCACTGTACATACATTTCTTATCCTGTACTTCCTACCTCCAGGAGGGATGTGGATGTAATTCATCTCCGTCTCTGTCACCATGTTCCCCTTCCAGTACATGCTGGGCCGACGCGCCGCATCCTTCGCCATCGGCCGGTAGGTGGCCGTAGCCTGACGTATGAAGGAATGAAACATCTTGCCGCTGTCGATGTTTGACGAGCGCTGCAGAATTCAGTGCGACATCCCAATAGCCGCCTTACTGGAGAAATAAGTTGTGAGCCTCCGCACACAAGTTGTCCTTAATCCCCAGCACTTGTAGCTCCTCCCACCGTCGGCTTGCAGAGTCCTACTGATTGCAACGTGCGGGGAGATTGACCTTCATTCCGCTGTCACTGAGCCCCTTCTAGTAGTCATGAGCGGCTCTGCATCCCATCATTGACACTGCAAGTCCTGATAGGTGGGTGGACTTATAGTCGGGTCTCAGGCAGAGCAAGAGGTGCGACCCTCAGCCTGAGGGGTCTTGTATCTGCTGGTTCAGTGTATCGCTTGCGCGTACTCTGCTGCTGTGCATCGTGGGAGTTGTTACATGGGACTGCAGATAACACGTACATTATCTGTGCTCAGTTACTACTGTCATCTGTGGCGTTACATGGGACTCCAGATGACATCTACTACATTATCTGTGCTCAATTACTACTGTGTCATATGTGGTGTTACATCTCTGTCTGCTCTGCTACATCTCTTTATATCGCCGCTGCAGGCAGTTTCTGTCCCCCTGCCATGCGGCTGAGAACAGATTTTGCGGAAGCTGTCAGTTTTTCCATGTACCCTTCACGCTCGTTATCAGAGTGTAATTGGTGTCGGTGTCGCTGTGAGTGTGAAAGAGACGCAGCAAGCTGGTCTGGCGTCAGGTCAGGGGTGCTGATCTGATGGAAACACGAAGTGCGATAACGTGCGATGCCGGCTCTAATGCCGCCTGGCGGCTGACCAAAAGACGAAGGGGCTCTCTACAGCAGGGCACACTGGAACTTCTGGTTCTACAAATGCCCCATCCTTGGATTGGTCCCGCTGAAGCTTCAGGGTGTTGAGTACAAGTGAAGAGGAGGCATGCTTAGACTTGTAGTTCCACACACAATAAATTTAACCTTTTTTTACCACTAGCTTCACATAATTCATTGTTGCTCTGCTCCATCTGTAGTGGCAGCGGGCGCACCTGATATTCGCGAGATCTCTGATTTTTCTCTCTTGCAGTTCTTATTTATGGGATCTGGTTCTACAATAAGGAAGAATGCCAAAGAATCGCGGAACTGATGAAAAAGTAAGAGCGGCGCCCCCTGGAGGTGGCATGCATGTCTGTGATTATATATTGGGGCATAAGATCGCCATCTGCTGGGAGAACTGTACATTACAAAATGAAAAGTATTCACAGGACTAAAATCAAAGTGTGAAATGTTAGTGATTCTAATAGCCAGTGAACGGCTCCTTTTATTAGAGGCCCCGGAGTGCAGATTTCTGTTGCACCGCACTGATGGAAAGTCAGAATTTGGCTGCCTTGTCAGCTGCTCAGAGTATGTCAGGACCTTCATCTAATCTGTGGCAACTACAAGAAGCTTCCTGTCTGCAGGGGCCGATATTCCTGCAGAACGATGCCATCCCCTAGTTGGATCTACGCCGTGATGAACTGCAGTTCTAAAGTCCAATAGAGTCGAACGCGCCACTAGATGGGGGGGCTCTAATGAAGTGGCCGTTCAGTGTATTTTAGATTAGCTGTCAGTGGGCCAAAGTGGCACCAATACTCGTTTTGATGTCCCCCATTCACAGCCGGCATTTAGGGGCGCAGTCCTCAGGGAAGTGAAGGATTGGGGTTTGTACTTTCTTGCAGCACAGACATAGTAACTTTTGGTGCCGTTTAGTTTAACCCAACAGGAGCAGCTGAAGGCGCAGCAGTCCGCCAACATCCGGGTGTCTCCGATGAACCTGCACACGGATGGGAAGGAGGTGGATATCCTGCAGATGCTCAACAAGGCCAAGGACGAGTACACCAAGGTGAGTGACGAACACTTGTATGTCGGAGACTCATGTGGACATTTCTCATGTACCCCCATCCTCCGGAGAGCAGAGACTGCAGATTCCTATCTTGGAGACGACCTATATGATCCCTGACAACCCCTTTAACATTACCCAGCAGCTTCCTTGGTAGTTATTCTGTGATGTCATCGCTCCGTGCTGCTGGTTTCTCTCTTGACGCCATTTCTCTCCTTCCCGTTTAAAGTGTAAGCCATGTTCAGAGCCCAAGATGATGACCAGCTCTTCAGCCATCCACACCAACCCCAATCTCATCAAACCCATTGCCGTAAAACCCAGCGACTCTGCCCCTCAGGTGACAACCGCGCATCAGAGCAAGGTGACGTATCACGCAGGTCCACTGACTTTTATCAGCTTGGAAGAGAAGGCAAAACATAAAACTGTACCCATTGCTATGCGTATACTCTGATCACATCCAAAGCTGCATTCACAATTCTGCCAATACCTCTGAGGATGCTGCCAGTTAGAGGTTTGCTTTGTTGTGGTCGGTCTTGCCTTTATTGCTTTCTGTTTTCGCAGATGACCGACTTGGAGCCCCAGCATCTGTCTCTCACCACCCTCTTTGGAAAAGCAAAAAGCGCAGATCAGAAACGCTCCCCCTCTGCGTGTCAGGCAGTGGTTCGCTCCTTGTCCTACGAGGAGCCGACGCGTTCCACGGACAGCTTTGAGAAGCAGCTTTGTCCAGCGATCCAAAAGCTGATGGTGCGAGGAGCCGATCTGCATCCTGTTGCCGAGGTCCCAGAAACCCAGCATTGCCCCAGTGGTGCCTCCATCCCTCCTGGAGACGTCTTTAGTAGCCTCTTTTTACCGCTGGAAGACTCCGCCCCCTTATGTGGCCATGAACAGATTTGTGGGGGTGACTTCCTTCTCCATAAACTCCAAGGTCAGCATTCCATTATGCCCCCTCTGGATCAAGGACCCCCAGCCATGGCACAGTGCGTAGCGGGTAAGGATATGGGCAGCAACCCCCTTAATTACTGTAGCACCTCTCAGCAAAACCAAAGGACTCCTGCACCCATTGTCTCAGCGCCTCTCCCCTCGCAGCCATCTACAGGGGCTATTTCTCCTCAAGAGTTCTTGAAAAAATTGAATTTGGTGCATCAGGAGCAACAATTGCAGATGACCCCCAAGCCTGCGATGGCGGCCAAATTCCCAGTCATTACCCAGGGGGCACCAAAACCACCCTGGACTGAGAAACTACCCCTGGGGGAGAAAAGTAACCCGCTGCTCCAGGTAATGACCACCAGGACTACGTACTCCTCTATCCATAATTGATGTAGCGCCTGGATGACCCTTTTTTTGTTGCCTCTTAACCCCTCTATGACCAGGGTACACTTGGCCATAAAGGAATTTAGAACTTCAGTAAATAATGCTGTATCTTCTTTTCCCCGCAGGTAATATCACCCCAGAGTATCCCTGCCACCGTGTCACCATCACTACTCCTATGTCCCGCAGTATTTACACAGATCTGTGCAAGTGACCCAAAAACTACCCCTCTTCCTGTTAAAGGGCCTACGTCCACTCCAGCCAGCCTGCTCCTCCCTTTGTCCTTGCAGGCTCCTAGTAATCAGAGCACCATCCTCACCAGAAGTCAGCTCCAGGGTGTCCTGCTACACCTCATTCAGGTAAGTCCTCACGAGTCCCTCCATATGATGATACACTTTAAAAATGCATTGCAGCTCCCTTGCAGTTGGCACGAGCTGTTATACCATTGTAACAGTGATGGCGCTGTCACCACTTGCTAGTGCCAACTGTATTATACAGCTGACACTCGGCATGAACAGCCAGGACTGCATATGCCACCAGTCCATGTTTAATCCCTTAGATGCCGCAGTCAGTGGTGACCACAGCATCTCCGTGGTCAGCAGCTCCTTCTGTCACCTCATAGGCCCCTGTGACGCGATCAGGAAGATAAATAGGCTGCCGTAGTAGTTGGAGGCCTAACCCTTTTGCCCCCCAGCAGGATGAGCTTTGTTCTTTCTTTCTGCAGGAAAAAGACATTACAGTTTTAGCTAAACAGAAGTCGTTCTACTTTAAATTGGCTGTAGCTCCGTCCTATTAGGGCTACCAACATGTAATATTAAAGATACGATTCTTGGCTTTAAAATGACACCACAGGCATGTTAGTAGCCATTACAGAACCGGAGTTCCACCCGTTTTGAAGTGGAGTCAGGAATACTGAATGTACAGCTGTCATTTCAGTCAGTGTGTGCGAAACAGGGGGTGGGGGGGACCACCGCAGTAGAGAAGATCTGTGATTCTTCTGTGTATTGAATTTACGTTCATGTTATCTCCCCACTCCCGCCATTCAATCACAGAGCATATTTGCTCTCTGATTTTTGCATAGGGGGTCGATCGTGCTCCATACAATGCGGGTGTCGGCTGTCTTTAACAACTGACACCCGCTTGCAACAGCCACACTCAGCACTCACACGGATTGCGGTTGTCAACCTTT
Organism: Eleutherodactylus coqui; assembly: GCF_035609145.1. NCBI lineage: Eukaryota > Metazoa > Chordata > Amphibia > Anura > Eleutherodactylidae > Eleutherodactylus > Eleutherodactylus coqui. Next base: position 52,579,403 of record NC_089838.1, on the reverse strand, counting down.
TAAATGCCCCAATCTGTGACCACCAGCGATCCTGAGTGCAGCGCACTTGAATGTCCTAAGTGAATGGAGTGTTGTGCACAAGCTTGACTGCAACTTCATTCACTTCTATGGGAGAGGCACAGATCTACCTATGCTCTATAGAAGTGAATGCAGTGGTGGTCACATATGCACACTGCTGCTCAGTTCACATGAGGCATTCGGTATCGCTGGGGGTCCCAGCAGTTGGACCCCCCCTTACCCAGTGATCAAGCATTTATTCCTTATCCTGTGGGAACACCCCTTAGTGACGCAGACCATTTTGGCCATAAGGACACGACTATTATTTGGGGATTTTCATATTCCTATCTTGACTTTTCAACAGCCAAAACTTTTTTTTTCTGTCAACAGTTGTAGTTTTTATTGGTACCATTTTCTGGGTACATGTGTTGTATTGTATTTTCAAGGACAGGAAGAAAAAAACAGCAATTGTGCCATTGTTAGGTTGCTGCATAAACAGTGTGTTCAATTTATTGTACAAATAGTTACGAATGCGGCAATACCAAACGTGGTTTACTTTTTTGCTTTTTTTTTAAACAGAAGAGAAAGTGAGAAAAGTTTTAGTTTTTTTTTTTTTTTTTTTTTTTCTTTTTCATTTATTTCTGTACTGCAATGTATTATCGCTAATCATAGCAATCACAAGCCATGGCTACCAATCGGCCCTCCACAATTACATAGCAGAGGGCTGATGCTATCACAGAAGGAGCGCCCTCCCTCTATGAACCCTTTTACATTCCGTGATCAACAATTATTGCGGCATGTAAGGGGTTATCAATGGGAATTGTTCCCCACTGTTGTAGCAAGAGGCCAGCTGTCAGTCACAGCTGCAGATGACATTGGCTCAGCTTCTGAGCCTCACCATTGTTGGGACATAGGCTTACTTTCTGTGGAGGGAACTGCTTCCCAGCCAGGATGTACATCCTGGGGAGGGAGGAGGTTAAATACCAAACTAGGCCGCCACATCAGCTTTATGTATCATTGCGCACTTTTGTTACGAAATGCGCTTGTGCTTCAGTAGACAGATGCATTGTCAGGGTCTCGCATGCACCGTGGTGCGGGGCAGGAAGAGGGATGGTCGGGGAATCTGTATTGAACCATTATCGCTCTTATGATCTTACTTCAACCCTTCAATTGTCTGGAGCAGTTTTTCCCAACTCCAGTCCTCAGGGCCCCCTATCAGGTCATATTTGCAGGATATCCTATAGTAAGCACACCTGTGGCAATGTCTGAGGCACTGACTATAATTACATCACCCGTGCAATACTGAGAAAATCCTGAAAACATGACATGTGGGGTCTCTGAGGACTGGAGTCAGGTAACACTGGACTTGAGCAGGGCAAGCACATGGAGTGTGACCCAGTAATGATTAATGGCCTAAGCGTATCCTCCAGAGATGCTCAATGTGATGGAGAACAGGCAGAGTGTGGTGCCAGTGCATGTTCGGAGTGCAATAATGAATATGCCTCTTCTGAAGGGGTTACAGTGATATATTTTGTCTTAGAGGGGAGCTTCAATCTAAGGGGTTCCGTACAAACCTATAGCTGCAGATTGTATGTGCTCCCACAAACCACTCTTGGGGTACGTTTATATGTAACGGAAATGCCGCATGCTTTCCGCAGTGGAGAATCCACTGCAAGATCCGCATTATTCCTGCACCAAAAATGGTTTTTGATGCGAATTCACGGCAGACATCAGCTGTTCTATTGAAAGGGTGAAAGCAGCTGTGGATCCCCACTGATGGCGCAGGTTTTAAAGCAGTTTTCAATGCGGATTTCACCACAGAGTTTCCTAAGCATTTCCGCTCTGTCTTATCATACCCGGCGGCATAAATGACGTGGTGTGATCTCCGTGCACTGGCTTGAAATGACCTTGTCTGCCTGTTGCTGCACTAAGGGTCTATCTGTGAACTGTTTATAGCTGCTAAGAAAAAGCATACAAATCGCCCCCTGGTGGTGCAAAGGGGCTGATAAGGTGCCTACAGGCCTCGGTGTGGAGGAATAGAACAGTGTACTGAGGAGCCAGAGTATCGGATTTTGTAACCCAACCTAGTTGACCCCACTGACTTCACCTTTGTCACCAAACAAACTGCCCAAGTTTAAAAAAAAAGGGTATGTGGCTTATCACAATGTATAATATTACCTACATTACATTCAGTGACTCCACTTGTAATAATGCCTCCTTTAGTGGCCCCAATCTTAATAGTGCCTCTTCTTCTCTTCCCCCCCACCCCTCTACCTCTGGCTTGGGGAGCAACAACATCATGAACTACTTTAACGCACTCTCTTGCCCCCCCAGTGTCTCACAGTGTACGGTAAAGGTACCTTTACCCGAGCCTATAGTCACGCGAATGATCACTCAAACTAGCAATTATGGTCAACCTTCGGCCAGTGTACGCATGGTCCCCGATAAGGCGCTGAGCGACAAATTATTTGTTGGTCGTTTTGTTTCAGCGAGTTAAAATGGGACGACTACTAAGTGGCTTCTTCTGTGTAAACAGGAAGCACTTGGTTTTTGAGCGACTGCCTGTTTGCGGTGGATGGAGGCGGGCGGCCAGTTAGAAATGACGGCTCCAGCCTTTGGATGTAATTGCTGGCTGGGTGGCAACCCTCCACGGCGGCTCTGGCTGCAGCAAGGATGTAGCTCTGCGATCCAGAAATCTCATAGTCAATGCAGTCACTTTGCAGCATGCAAGTAGCTGCGACCCGCAAAAAATCCACAAAGGTTGTCATGGACTTCAAAGATGGTGTCTGCACTTTGATCTTTGGTTGCCAATCCCCTGTCACCGCCATGTACCCCTAGCCTAAAACTTCTTCAACCTTCTCTCCCTTCTTCCCTTCACAGAACGATGAGAACTTTGTGAACACGATCTATGAGGCGTACATCTCTGTTGTCAGCAGAGGGGGCGCCGGCGGGAAGTGTTGAGATGGATTTTCTACGGATGAAGAGATGAGCAGCGCCCGACGGCTGCTGAGCTGCCTCGGGTAGGACATGGACAGTGACGCCGGTCACGTGATAGGAGGACCTTTGTGGGATTCGCACCTCATGCAAACACTTATGGCCAATCATTTAGGGAGTTGGACTTTGTAGTAATTCAGCGCCATATTTTGGCTTTAGATTTATTTTTTCATATCGCAGCGACATAATCGTCTTTTTCTTGGAAGTCACAGACTGTAAATTATTCTTTTATGGATTACGGAAAGACGTTCTGCATCAATTCCAAAGAAAAGCTGTTCTGACGACGGACACTAGATGGCACCATAGGAATGGGATTACTATATATTGCCGCTACCAAGATTATATACAGAGGCTATAGAGATGTATGTACTGTCTATCTAATCCTACAGTTTTGTTCTCAATGTGCAGTTGAATACAATCTAATGTTCTGTTATCAGCCATTTCTGCTTAGTAGAGACTGACTATATAAATTAAATGCAAGCTAGTGCACCCAGTTATCAGCAGACTCTGGCATGGATGAGGCTGACTGTAGGACAGATAGTATCTCTCTATTGTTTCCTGTTATCAGGCACTTTGGCCACTGCAGTCCTGGCCTGAATATTTTAAGTTGTGATTATATAAAAGCGGCTGTGCAGGATTAATACGGAATTTAATTTTTCAGAAAGCTATTTTTGATAAACTTTCCCACTCCTTGTAGTTTGATTCTATGCTGCTGTATGACATTATGTGTTTCTGACACAGATCAAGGTTTCTTCTAAATGGGGGGAAAAGATGCGTAACGCTGCTAATCCGGGTCTTCCTGGTTCATGTATACACTCACTGGCCCCCTTATCAGACCTCCGGCCTTTTCACAATTGACTGTATGGAAATTCTCCATGACCCCGGAGTGCAGCATAAAATGACGTGACAAGTTCTCAGTGGATCAGTTTGTGTGAATCGATTAGATGGGAAAATACGGCGATCTCAGCGACTTCCAACAAGGCCCGGTCAGCTAGGCAAGCCGGCGCCTCACTGCCAACTGCCCGGGGGTTCCCGTGTAATGGTATACTGAGAATGGCGTAATCAATGAAAAACATCCAGTAAAAGGGGATCCTGTGGACGTAAGCAACACTTCACTGAAAGGGGTCAGAAGAGGATGTCCGGAATCGTTCTGACCAACGGGCGTTGCACAGTCAGCCGAATACAATGCTGGAGCTCCAACTAACGTATCTGAACGCACAACTCACACAAATGGGCTATAACAGCAGATGAACAGTTCCAGCGCCAGCAAGGTGAGACTCCAGGGAGCAAAAGAGCACAAAACATGTATCACTGAGTGGAGAAACATCACCTGGTCAGATGGAACCATATTTCTGTTGGTCAGAATTTGGTGCAAGCAGCATGAATCGCTGACCCCTTCCTGTCCGCTGCTCAGAACATGTCAGCACCTCCATCTAATCTGCGGCTCTACAAGAAGCTTCCTAACCGTAGGGGCCGATATTCCTGCCGAACAATGTTATCACCCAATGGAATCTACGCCATGATGACTTGCTGTGGTTCTGAAAACCAAAGGAAGGAGGTCCAATGCACCACTAGAGGGGGCTCCAATAAAGTGCCTATTTAGTGTGAGTTGACCAGTAAGGGTTGGTGGAGGGCGGCGGGTTTGTTACTCTGTTTTAATGCTCCGGGTGGAAATGGCTGCTGCTGCAGCATAAAGCACAGTCGTGGTTTTGAGTTTTCCTTGCAGTTTTTTCCTTGAGAGGAAGTAGCTATCGGATCCCCTTCTGGACAAGCAGAGGCGACTGCTCCTTCTTCCACTGCTACATCCTCCCAGTGCTCGATACCAGCTAGAGACCTCTTCTCACTGGTGCGTGTGATCCAGGATCCGGGATTGGTGACCGGTGGAGACACCAGTACCGGAGGAAGTAGCTAGCTTCTCTTACGTGACTGCAGTGGAGAGGGTGTAACTGTGTGACAAGAAAGAGAAGAGCTGAGAGGGAGCAGAGACACCGGCTATCGGCAGACACCCTGGATGTGATATCCCAGTATTTGGGTTGTACAGCAGTGGCTGATATGGAATATCTATAGTTGGATGTGCAGAGTCCTGGATCATGAGTCACAAGCAGATACTGGAGTAATGGGAAGCAGGGATTCAGACAGGATAAATTTAAATTGCCTGGGTTATAGAACAAAAACAGTCTCCCCCCCCCCTCCCCCCCCCCTCCCTCCATATTGCATTCGCTCCCACCGTCATCTGTCTGACTGCTGCATGGGGACTGTTATGAAGCATGACACCAGGAGATTCACCCATCTTTGTGCATCAGATACTGTTCTCTGGTATCAGCTCTTCTCATGCCTGGGAATAAAAAAGTTAAATGAGTTAAGTGTGAGTGTTCAGGTGTTTATCCTGTAACAAGCAAAGCTCAATTAAAATTCCCAAGGTTTCTGGTCACACTTGAAGAGGGGTTTTCTGACCCCCATCCTCTGCCTTTCTTACTTCTAGGATGTGGCAGTTAGCATGGCTATGGTTCTTTTGTATTTCATTAACAAAATTGACAGCCAGTAAAATCCTCACCATTGTTTCCATTGTGTTTGTACAAACACAGACTATATGTCGCTGGTATGAAACACTGCTATCAGTCAATGGAGAGATTAATAACTGGGATTTTGAGTCAGCTGAAGGCCTCATGTCAACAGGGAAAAGAAGAATTTAAATCCACAGTGGATCACCCGCATGCAGATCCGCGCCCCATTGGAATGCATTAACCACCCGCGGGTAGATAAATACCCGCGGATGGTCAATAAAAGTGAAATAAAAAAATTCTGGAGCATGAAAAAAAATGGACATGCTCCATTTATGTGCGGGTCTCCCACGGGGACGGCTCCCGCAGGCTTCTATGGAAGCCGTCCAGATCTGCTGGAGACCCGCGCCTGAATTAAACTCACTTGCTTTGGGCGATGCAGATTTTCCTTCCTTCGCGGCCGGATCTTCTTTCTTCGGCCCGGCGCATGCGCGCGGCATGCAGCCGGCGTGCCGAGCACATCCGCCGGGCGAAGAAAGAAGATCCGGCCGTGAAGGAAGAAAAACACGCACGGCCCGCAGCAGGTGAATTTATTCTGATTTAACCTTTTCCCATTCACTGTCTGACGTCTACAGCAGTACGGGCTCTAGCCAGCAGATGGCACCATTGTATAATGGCAGAAAGAGAACACCCCCCCCCCCCACCCCCCACCCCAGGAAACCCTGAATCCAAAATTGGATTGCAAAGGGTTAATGCCTCATGTCCGCGGGGCAGGAAGGAACCACTACGGATTCTCCATGGAGAATCCGTAGCGGGCCTGATTTTCCCCGTGGACATGAGGCCGAAGGGTTTAGTCCAAAACCAGTAATATTTACAGAACCAGGAGTCAGCCAGGAACTCGCTGCATCCACTCCCATTGTTGTGGAATCACACATCTGACGGACCAATAATCTCCCACAGACAGTGTTTGGTGTCTGTAGATAAATTCATGTTCTGAAATATGATAGCCATAGTTGCTCTCCTCGGGAAATATGGCTGAAATATTTAAATTGTGTTTTCATCCTGAAAATCTGTACATCCACTTAGCTGTCCTCTCCCTGATGTCTAGGGGGAAGGCAGTTCAGATGTGCCGCTCGGAGAGCCTTCTAAAACTGAAGGGGGTCGCCCTCTCAAACTAAGGAGTTGTCAAACCAAGGAGTTGTATCTGAGGACAAGACTGTCCATATTTCTGCGTGTTCCTTACAACCAGGACTATTCAATCTGACTTCATAAATTGGTATTTTCTGTTTTATCCCTCTTATTTTCATAATTGTGTTGCGTTAATCGTATGTTCCTTGCCCCTTTACATTATCTTTTTTGTATGTTTTTTTATATAAGCACTGCTACCTTTTCAGAATAAAGTCTTAACTTTATTAGTCAGTCCTTTTGTCTCTATACAATCGTCACAGGTTGTTGACAGCTGTGCCGTTTCTGTGACAAGACCAACACATAGTGGGATGCATTTTATAGCCAGTAACCCTTTGACTGCCAAGCATGTGACATTCCCTTCTTGGACGTTGCTGCACTGTGCGTCAGTGTCTCAAATGGAGGAGGGAGGCAGGAGCAGAAGATGTGAATGCAGTCTTCCTGCTGTCCTTTGCATGAGCGTATTTTGGATGAGGGTCCTGGGCCAAGTGTATGTCTACTGACCCAAAATCACAATGCTAAAGCTCTATTGCTGTGAGTTTGAGTTAGTAGACCTGCAGTCGGACCAGGACACACCAGCAATACACTAGTGTGAGTGCTGCCTAATCCTTAGTGTTGTCCCTTTGCAGATTACCCTCTGGGGTATCCAGGGTCATGTTTTCTCTTGGAAAAAGTGACCATTTGTGACACCCCCCCCCCCCCCCCCCCCACACACACACACACACACACTTCCTTGGCACGGCAGGTGCCCTTACATCTGTTAGTTCAGTCGGAGCTGCTGCTCGCAGGAGCCCTCCTGTGGGATTTGGGTTTGTAGTGAAGATTAATTAGGAGAAGTAGGGACATAATTGCTGCCATTAGACAGTCACTGCTCAGGCTTGATTTAAATACTAGGCAGCATTAACCACTGGGGAGATGTCGTATGGTAACCTGCCCGGGAGACCTACTGTCAGATGTGTACACAGCTGCCCCGGATGGAATGGAGTCCTCCACACAAGAACTATTGGGGGAGATTTGGTTAATGTTTAACGCATATAGTCTAATAGTATATAGACTAATAAATTTACATGGTGTTTGGTATGTGGTTGTAGATAAATTCATATTATGAAGTATAATGGCCATATTTTCCGAACTGGAGTGCCATCTCTGGAAGTGACTGAAATATTAAACTGTCTTCCTACAAAAAAAATCTGTCCATCCATTTAGTCGGCCTCTCCCTGATGTCATTGGTGTGGGAAAGGGAGGCAGATGTGCATCTCGAAGAACCTTTAAACATGAAGGGGGTCGTCTTCTCAAGCTGTTAAACCAAGGAGTTGAATCTGCAGACAAGACTGTCCATATATCCACACACTTCTCCCCACCAGAACTATTCAATCTGACCTCGTAACTGGTATTTTCTTTCATTTTATCCCTCTTATTTTCAGAACTGTTTTGTGTGTATCACACAATCTAAGCACTACTACCTTTTTAGAATACATAGTAACATAGTATGTTAGGCTGAATGAAGACCATGTCCATGTAGTTCAGCCTGTTTCAACCCCCTTGTTGATCCAGAGGAAGGCAGAAGCCAATTAGCCCATTCGGGAAAAAATTCCTTCCTGACTCCATAATGGCAATCAGAATAATCCCTGGATCAAACTTTGATAGTTCCTACCTGAATGTAAGACCCAGAACAATAACCTGCTGGACACCTAACGTCAATATCCTGTAATATCATAGTGCTCTAGAAAGACATCAAGTGACCTCTTAAACTCAATGGATTTTGCCATCACCATGTCCTCAGGCAGCGAGTTCCACAGTCTCACTGCTCTTACAGTAAAGAACCCCCTTCTGTGTTGGTTATGAAACCTGCTTTCTTCTAGACTTAGCGAATGCCCTCTTGTTACAGTGGCAGTCCTGGGTCTAAACAGATCATGGGAGAGATCCTTGTATTGTTTCCTAATGTACTTATACATAGTTATCTGATCACCCATAGCTGTCTTTTTTCTAGGGTGAATAATCCTAATTTTGATAGCCTCTCTAGGTATTCCAGTCCTCTTATTCCATTTATTAATTTAGTTGTCCTTCTTTGAAACCCCTCAAGCACTGCAACATCTTTCCTGAGCACCGGTGTCCAGAACTGTGCGCAGTATTCCATGTGGGGCCTGACAAGTGCCTTATATAGTGAGAGAATAATATTCTCATCCTTCGCCCCTATGCCTCTTTTATTGCACCCCAAGACTTTAGTAGCTTTTGCAGCAGCTGACTAGCATTGGTTGCTCCAGTTAAATCTACAATCCACTAGTACCCCCAGGTCTTTTTCCATATAAATTTTCCCTAGCAGTACCCTATTAGTGTATATTAGTGACATCCGTTTCTTCTCCCCATGTGCATAGCCTTACATTTATCAACATTGAACTTCATTTGCCATTTTTCTGCCCAAGCCCCCAGCTTATCTACGTCCTTTTGTAGCCGCATATTGTCCTCCGTTATATTGTCTTATATAATTTTGTATCATCTGCAAATATTGATATTTTGCTGTGCAGCCCCTCTATCAGGTCGTTTGATAAATATATTGAACAGAATGGGGCCTAATACTGAACCCTGTGGCACCCCACTAGCAACGGTGGCCGAATCGGAGTACGAACCATTTATTACAACCCTCTGCTTTCCATCTCTGAGCCAGATCTTTACCCAGATGCACACATTTTCACCCAGTCCGTGCTGCCTCATTTTATATATCAACCTATTATGCGGCACGGTGTCAAAAATAGTCTTAAAACTTTATTAGTCAGTCCTTGGGCTCTAAGTGAGCCATATAGCTAACGGTGTAGTAACAGTGTTTGGGCTGCTGGAAAATGGAAAGTTCCGTAACTCAGCCAGTGAGCAGAACTGAGGTTCAATCGGAGCTACTGATCGGAGGAGTAGTCCTGCGGGACCTGGGTTTGTAGTGAAGATTAATTAGGAGAAGTGAGGACGTAATTGCTGCCATTAGAGATTTACTGCTCAGGCTTGATTAAATAAAAGGCAGCATTAACCACTGGGGAGATGTTGTATGGTAACCTGCCCGGGAGACCTACTGTCAGATGTGTACACAGCTGCCCCGGATGGAATGGAGTCCTCCACACAAGAACTATTGGGGGAGATTTGGTTCTTGTTTAACGCATATAGTCTAATAGTATATAGACTAATAAATTTACATAGTGTTTGGTATGTGGTTGTAGATAAATTCATATTATGAAGTATAATGGCCATATTTTCCGAACTGGAGTGCCATCTCTGGAAGTGACTGAAATATTAAACTGTCTTCATACAAAAAAAATCTGTCCATCCATTTAGTCGGCCTCTCCCTGATGTCATTGGTGTGGGAAAGGGAGGCGGATGTGCATCTCGAAGAACCTTTAAACATGAAGGGGGTCGTCTTCTCAAGCTGTTAAACCAAGGAGTTGAATCTGCAGACAAGACTGTCCATATATCCACACACTTCTCCCCACCAGAACTATTCAAACTGACCTCGTAACTGGTATTTTCTTTCATTTTATCCCTCTTATTTTCAGAACTGTTTTGTGTGTATCACACAATCTAAGCACTACTACCTTTTTAGAATACATAGTAACATAGTATGTTAGGCTGAATGAAGACCATGTCCATGTAGTTCAGCCTGTTTCAACCCCTTTGTTGATCCAGAGGAAGGCAGAAGCCAATTAGCCCATTCAGGGAAAAAATCCTTCCTGACTCCATAATATTTTATCCCTGGATCAAACTTTGATAGTTCCTACCTGAATGTAAGACCCAGAACAATAACCTGCTGGACACCTAACGTCTATATCCTGTAATATCATAGTGCTCTAGAAAGACATCAAGAGATTTACTGCTCAGGCTTGATTAAATAAAAGGCAGCATTAACCACCGGGGAGACTTCCTATGGTAACCTGCCCCGGAGATCTACTGTCAGATGTGTACACAGCTGCCCCGAATGGAATGGAGTCCTCCACTTAAGAACTGTTTTGTGTTCGGGCGAGATTTGGTTCTCGTTTATCGCATATTGGGTTGCAGAAGCTTGCTAAAGAAAAATTAGAAAAGCGGAGACTCTGTGCAGTATTTGATTTCCGTGTTGGCATATGTGGTGCAGTCATGGTGTAGTATAGAGACAGAACAGCTATAGCACCCTGATCTTCATTCATAGTACTGGTTGTCTCCTATGGGAAGATAGACCTTATTGGCCCTCTAATGGTTAGTCTAGGAGGCAGCAGACACATGCAACACCTCCAGAATCTAGGGAAATGCAATCCTGCCCCTCAGTAGTCAAAATAGAGCTCACTGTACAAGTCACAGCAGTGTTCCACCAAATGGCACCTCCTAGGAGTAAAACTGTATCCCTACTATTCTGTATATTGATCATTGCAGCTCTCCATTCCTGTCCGGTTACTAGTTACAGTGATTTGCTCCCTAGTAGTCACATCAGGTGCCCTCCCACTTCTTACTTCCCAATTGTCACAGGAATGAGTCCCTTTTCCAGTAGGAATAGCAGTGGTTCTTACACGTTTCTGGTAGTACCAGCAGTCACAGCCAGGGCCAGTAGTCAAACCAGGGTCTCTCCTATTTTTCCAGTAGACACATCAATGGCTCTCCCACTTTCCAACAGCCGCAGTTACTTTTCTAGTAGTAATGGCAGCTGTTCTCCCTCTTTGTCGGTAGTCACAGCAAGGGCCTTCCACTTTCCAGTAACCACAGCAAGGACTCTCACTTCTATGGTAGTCACATCAGGCGCCCTCCTGCTTACCAATAGCCACAACAAAGAGTAACATCAGCAGCCCTTCCACTTTTCCAGTAGTCACAGCAGGGGCCTTCCCACTTTGCTAGTAGGTACAGCAGGGCCCTTTCTTTTCCTGGACTCTCAGTTCCCAAGAAGTCACCGCATGGAACCTCCAGTGTTCCAGCAGGCACAACAACAAATTACATCAGAAGTCCTCCCACTTTGCCAGTAGCAACAGCAAGGGTCCTCCCACTTAATAGGCACAGCAGCAGCTCTTTCACTTCCCCAGTAGGCAGAGCAGGGACTCTCACTTTTCCAGTTGTCACATCAGGAGACCAGTTGTCACAGTGGGAACCTCCCAGTTTGCTATTGGTAACAGCAAGGGCTCTCCCACTTTTCCAGTAGTCACAGAAGGGGCGCTCTCACTTACCAATACCCACAGCAAAGAGTAACCTCAGCGACCCTCCTACTTTGCGAATTGTCACAGCGGTGCCCCTGCCTTTCCCTAGTAGTCACAGCAGCAACCCTCCCTGCCAGAAGCTTCCTCCATATAGCAGGATAAGAAGGCAGTGATGATATGCAGTTATATGCATTCAGTACCAGATACATGTGCCAGGTGCTTGAAGGGTGCAGAGCAGAACCCGGTCACCATAGATCATGTTTTGGCCAGAGTAATACCACATAAAATCAGGAACCCCACAGTCCACGAGTCGTACTCTTCTACCCTGTTGTTGAATTACATTCAGCCACTTTTTAGATCTGTACTAAAAAGTAAGAGACCTCCTTCCCATCCCTCTCACTAGTGCATGTCACCCAGGATCTGGGAGTGGTGACTGAGGGAGACACCAGTACCGGAGGAAGTAGCTAGCTTCTCTTACGTGACTGCAGTGGAGAGTGACTGTGTGACAAGAAAGAGAAAACCAGAGAGGGAGCAGAGACACCGGCTATCGGCAGACACCCTGGATATGATATCTCAGTATTGAAGTATCACACCGGGAGATTCACCCATGGTAAATTCGCCTATCTTTGTGCGTCAGCCACTGTTCTCTGGTATCAGCTCTTCTCATGCCTGGGAAAGTTGAATGAGTTTCAAAAGTTGAAAGTGTAGGTGTTAACATATGCTTTCCTGCAATTAAAATTCACAAGGCTTCCTGCTGCACTTGAGAGGTTTACTAACCGCATCCTCTGCCTTTCTTACTTTTAGGATGTGGCAGTTAGCATGGCTATGGCTCTATGCATCTCCATAATGAAATTGCCAGCCAGTTAAATCCTCACCATTGTTTCCATCCTGTTTGCACAAACCCAGACTATATGCCCCTGGGATGAAACACCGCTATCAATCCAAAAAAAAAATTAATAATTGGGTTTATGAATCATCTGAGAGTATTTAGCCCCAAACCAGTCATATTTTTAGGACCAGGCGTTGCTACTGAACTCTCATTGTTATGCAATCTCCAGAACACATGGAGTTGCACACATGCTGGACTAACCTCCCATGGACAGTGTTTGGTGTCTGTAGATAAATTCCTGTGATGAAATATGACAGCTGTAGTTTGGGAAAATGCAATCCTGTCCCCCCAGTAGTCAAAATAGAGCCCACCATACTAGTCACAGCATTGTTCCCCCAAATGTCAGCTCAAAACCCCTACTATTCTGCATTTTAACCTTAGCAGCACCTCATTACTCTAGTAGTAGCAGCAGCTCGTAATTCCTCCCTGCTACTACTTACAGTAATATTCCCCCAGGTGTCACAGCTGGGGCCCTCCAACTTGGCCATTAGTTACAGCTTGCGGGCTCCCATGTCTCCAATAGTCACAACAGAACACACACACACACCCGGACACACACACTTTCCTAGTACAGCAGGCACTCTCTCACTTTTCTAGTAATCACATCAGGTGCCCCACCCGCACCACTGCCTCAGTAGTCACCAGTGGTGCTCTCACTTCTCCAGTAGTCACAGCCATGGCCCTCCCACTTCCTCAGTAGTCACGGCAGGGTGTCTCATTTTACAGTAGTTACATCAGGGGCTCTCCCACTTTCTAGCAGCCGGAGTAAAGAGTTACTTTTCTAGTACTGTAGTAACATCAGCTGTGACAGAAAAAGCCCTTGTTGGGGGGTCTTCAATGGAGACCAGTGCTGATGTTGCCTGAGTCCAAATTCAAAGGAGATTTATAACGAGTACCCGGAGAACCATAAGAAGTCACTACACACAGCAAGTGAATCAAATGAATTCTACTTTATTGTTGAACATTGCCAGTTCTTATACAAGAGGAAAAGGAGGCGTATCCAAATGTTGCCTGGTACAAAGATTAGGGTTACAAAGGTCAAACTACTTTACAGAGGTCAAACTACTCTACATTCTAATATTGCTGACCAAGTCCTCATTCCAACAGATTACCATATGGCTGAAAACCAAAGCCTTCTAAACAAAGAGGTACCAGCACATTCCTGTGTGGAGTGGACATTAAACAGTTGTATATGGTCATAAATATTGACTCCACATTGTCTGAGTACAAACTTAATTACACCTCTTCCCAGACCAGAATGTAATCTTAAATCCCCATCCTGTTAAATTCAACCTTGTCTCCAAGTCAATCATAGTAACATAGTATGTAAGGCTGAATGAAGACACTGTCCATCTAGTCCAGCCTGTCTATCCTACTTTGTTGATCCAGAGGAAGGCAAAAAACCCCAAGGCCAGAAACCAATTAGCCCTTTTGGGGAAAAAATTCCTTCCCGACTCCCTAATGGCAATCAGACTGTTCCCTGGATCAACCCCTAATAGTTCCTACCTGCCTATATACCCGGATTGACACTTCACCTAATATTTATATCCTGTAATATCCTTCTTCTCCAGAAAGACATCAAGTCCCCTTTTAAACGCCTCTGTGGATTTTGCCATCACCACTTCCTCCGATAGAGAGTTCCATAGTCTCACTGCTCTTACAGTAAAGAATCCCCTTCTATGTTGGTGATGAAACCTACTTTCCTCTAATCGTAGCGGATGTCCTCTTGTTACCGTTGTGGTCCTGGGTGTAAACAGATCGCGGGAGAGATCCATGTGTTGTCCCCTCATGTACTTATACATAGTTATTTGGTCCCCTCTTAACCTTCTTTTTTCTAGAGTAAATAGACCCAATTTGGATAGCCTCTCTGGGTATTCCAGTCCCGTCATTCCATGTATTAGTTTAGTTGCCCTTCTTTGAACCCCCTCCAATACCGCAACATCCCTCCTGAGCACCGGTGTCCAGAATTGTACGCAGTATTCCATGTGAGGCCTGACAAGTGTCTTATATAATGGAAGGATGATGTTCTCGTCCTTCGCCCCTATACCTCTTTTAATGCACCCCAAGACTTTATTTGCCTTTGCAGCAGCTGACTGGCATTGGTTACTCCAGTTTAGTCTATTATCCACTAATACCCCCAGATCCTTTTCCATATCACTTTTCCCTAGTGGTACCCCAATAAGTGAATATTGGTGACATCCGTTTCTCCTGCCCATGTGCATAGTCTTACATTTTTCAACATTGAACTTCATTTGCCATTTTTCTGCCCAAGCCCCCAGCTTGTCCAGGTCCGTTTGCAGCCGCACATTGTCCTCCGTTGTATTAATTATATTGTATAATTTTGTGTCATCTGCAAATATTGATATTTTGCTGTGCAGCTCCTCTATCAGGTCATTGATAAATATATTGAACAGAATGGGGCCCAATACTGAACCCTGTGGCACCCCACTAGCGACTATGGTCCAATCAGAGTACGCACCATTTATTACCACCCTCTGCTTTCTATCATTGAGCCAATTTTTTACCCACTTACACACGTTTTCGCCCAGTCCGAGCTGCCTCATTTTGTATATTAGCCTATTATGTGGCACGGTGTCAAAGGCTTTAGAGAAGTCCAGATATACAAGATCAATAGATTCTCCCTGGTCCAGCTTAGAGCTTACTTCATCGTAGAAACTGATCAGATTTGTCTGACATGAGCGACCCTTCATGAATCCATGCTGGTGAGGAGTTATTCCCTTGTTTTCCTTGAGGTACTCATCGATGGCGTCTCTCAGAATCCCCTCGAAAATTTTTCCCGTTACTGAAGTGAGACTTACTGGCCTGTAGTTTCCAGGCTCACTTTTGCTCCCTTTTTTGTAAATTGGAACCACGTTGGCAATGCGCTAATCCAATGGTACTACACCGGTCTTGATAGTGTCTAGAAATATTAGGTATAGCGGCCTAGCTATCTCGTCACTTAGTTCCCTTAGTATCCTTGGGTGTAATCCATCTGGGCCCGGCGATTTATCAATTTTAGTTTTCTTTAGACGCTTCCGCACCTCCTCCTGTGTTAGGTATGAGATGTTTTGTGAGGGGTTCGTTTTATTCCCCTGTATCTCGTGTGGCATTTCCTTTTCTTTTGTGAATACACTTGAGAAGAAACTGTTTAGTAGATTTGCTTTCCCTTCGTCATCATCAATGATTTCTCCTGCATTGTTTTTTAACGGGCCATCGCTCTGCCTGCAAATCCTTTTGCTGTTAATGTAGTTGAAAAATAGCTTCGGGTTGTTTTTGCTCTCTTTGGCGATCCGTCTTTCTGCTTCCTCCTTGGCAGTTTTGATCGTATCTTTGCATATTTTGTTTTTTTCCCTGTATGATTTTAGCGCTTCTTCACTGCCTTCTTGCTTTAGTAGTTTGAACGCTTTCTTTTTTTCGTTTATTGCCCCTCTTACCGTCTTGTCGAGCCACATTGGTTTCCTTTTAGTTGAGTTCCTTTTATTTTTAAAGGGAATGAACTGCTCACATGAGGCGATTAGGATCCTTTTGAACTTTTCCCATTTTTCCTCCGTACTGATATTTTTGAGGATGTTGTCCCAATTAATGTTACCGATAGTAGTTCTAAGCTCATCAAATTTTGCTTTACTAAAGTTTAGTTTCTTTGTCACTCCCTGATAAGGCTTCCTATAGATTGACAGCTGGAAGTTGATTATATTGTGGTCACTGTTCCCCAGGTGCCCCTCAACCTGTACCCCCTTTATTCGGTCCGGTTTGTTAGTTAGTACTAGGTCCAGAATGGCCCTCCCTCTAGTTGGTTCCTGCACAAGTTGGTTCAGGTAATTGTCTTTAATTACTCTCAAGAACTTATCACCCCTGTGAGATTTGCAGGTTTCGTTTTCCCATGTTATATCTGGATAATTAAAGTCCCCCATGATAATTACTTCGTTTCGTTTTGACACCTCTTCTATCTGCCTTAGTAGTAAGTTTTCAGTTTCTTCTGTTGCTTTTGGTGGTCTATAGAAGACCCCTATCAGGATTTTGTTATTTTTTCCTCCCTGTATTTCAACCCACTGAGATTCCACCTGTTCGTCTCCTACCCCTATATCCTCCCGTAGCCTCGGCTTCAAGTTCGATTTGACGTACAGACATACCCCTCCTCCTTTCTGGTTCCTTCGGTCTCTTCTGAAGAGATTGTACCCCTGCAAATTCACCGCCCAATCGCACTTATCGTCAAGCCATGTTTCCGTTATTCCGACTATATCATAGTTTTCATCAGTCATTCTCGCTTCAAGCTCACCCACTTTACCAATCAGACTCCTTGCATTCGTGGTCATATAATTTATATCATTTTTTTTGTTTTTTAAATTTGTTTTGTTTCTATTCGTACTTATGTCTGATCTATCAATTCTAACTGTACTAACCCCACCCCCTGCTCGACCCCCATTCCCTTTGCTTGGACCCGAATCTATAGTTACACTGGCTACCCCACTATTTCTCATTTTACCCTCCCCCCAGTCCCTAGTTTAAACACTCCTCCAGCCTTCTAGCCATCTTATCCCCCAGCACAGCTGCACCCTCCCCATTAAGATGCAGCCCGTCCCTACGGTAGAGCCTGTAGCCGACAGCAAAGTCAGCCCAGTTCTCCAGGAACCCAAATCCTTCCTTCTTACACCAACTCCGAAGCCACTTGTTTACCTCCCTAAGATCCTTCTGCCTTTCTAGTGTGGCTTTAGGTACAGGTAGTATTTCCGAGAAAACTACCCTGGAGGTCCGCGCCCTGAGCTTGGACCCTAGGTCCCTGAAATCATTTTTGAGGGCCCTCCATTGACCTCTAACTCGTTCATTGGTGCCAACGTGCACCATGACCGCTGGGTCCTCACCAGCCCCTCCCAGTAATCTGTCAATCCGATCCGCGATGTGTCGAACTCGAGCGCCAGGAAGACAACACACCGTTCGACGATCCCGGTCTTTATGGCAGATTGCCTTCTCTGTCCCCCTAATAATTGAGTCCCCCACCACTAGAACCTGTCTAGCCTGCCCTGCTCTCCCCGTCCCCGTCTCACTGGAGCAGTCATCCCCCTGGCGTTCAGAGGGCATGTCGTGCTGCAGCGGTGCTGGCTCTGTAATGGCATCACCCTCATCTGCCAACGTTGCAGACATGTTGGGTTGTGCCAGTTCAGGACCAGCCTCCCTGGATCTATTCCCTCTACGCCTCCTTCTATCTGACACCCAGCTGACTGCCTGCTCCCCCTGCTCTTCCGTACTACCATCCGCCCCCGCCTCTACCCCAGCGAGTGTCTGCTCGGTGAGCAGCAAACTCCTTTCCATGTTGTCAATGGCTCTCAGTGTTGCCAGTTGCTCATTTAGATCCAGAATTTGGGCTTCTAAATGTGCGACGTGCATGCATCTTGCGCAACAGTATGCACCCTCGATCGGCTGATCAAGGACCGCATACATTGCACAAGTAGCACACTGGATGACATTGCCAGGCATGGAGCTCATCCTAATGGGGATCTACAATTTACTTGTGAAAGTAGTGAAGATAGACTTGTTCACACTCCGCTCACGCGCTGCTGCAACCGCTCAACCGCTGACCCGCTGCTGCAACCGCTGGCCCGCTGCTGCAACCGCTGACCCGCTGCTGCAACCGCTCACACTCCGCTCACACCCTGCTATAACCACTGACCCGCTGCTGCAACCGCTGACCCGCTGATGCAACCGCTCACACTCCGCTCACCCGCTGTTGCAACCGCTGACCCGCTGCTGCGACCCCTCATCCGCTGCTGCGACCCCCTCACCCGCTGCTGCGACCCCTCAACTGCTCACACGCTGCTGCAACCGCTCACTCGCTGCTGCCTCTGTGCAACCACTCACACGCTGCCGCTCTCACGCAAACGCTTACCCGCTGACACGCGCTCACAAATTTTTTTTTATTTTTTTTTATCCCCTCACAAACACTTAGACCCCCAGACACACACACACACACACACACACACACAGAAGACACAATTAACCAGATACACAGAAGACACACAGCTCACAAACACACACAGAGGTAGATACTTATCAGCTCCTCCACTCCTCCTGGTGACGTCACCCGCTGTCCCGGCGGCCGCTCACTCTGCCCTCCTGTCTCAGCTGCTCCGTTCTGGTCCCCTCCGCTGCTGCCGGTCTCTGTTTGCTGCCCCCGCACCTGCTTCGGCTCCGGCGGCCGCTCACTCCACCTGTCACTCTGCCCTCCTGCTGCTGCTCCGAGACCCGCTCCGCTTCTGCACTCCTCCTGCCGGCTCCTGTCACCTTCGGGCGCCGGTATCGGCTCCTCCGCTGGTCCGATGTCTCCCTCAGACCCCCGCTCGTGCCTCTGCCTCGGCGCGCTGCTCCTGGCGTCTGACGTCACTTCCGGTATGCCACTAGCTCCAAATCGGATTTGCACATCAAAGAGGGGACATTGCTTCTGATTTGCACATAGAACTGGTTTAGCCACCTACTCAGTATATTCTGGTCAAAGGATCAAAATTATAATCAAAATGGCTGAATGAAATCTAAATAATCATCATCCAATTAAACGCTTGAATATACCTTTTTACGTATGATTCTATATCCAAGTTCTATTAGCAACTTCCGAATGCTTTCCATATTTTTCATTTCCATAATACATAACTTATACAACCAAATAACTGATGTCACATTTATTACACTGTTTCCTTATCTTTCTTATGTTATGTTACTTAAAAATAGGATTAACCCTTAACACCCTCCTACTGCCCCAGTTGTCACAGCAAGGAGACTCTCACTTCTCCTTCAGTGACATCAGTGCCCCCCCTTCCCCCTCACACACACTTTGCCAGTAGTTACAACATGGGGCCCTCCTACTTCCTCAATAGGCACAGCAATGGCTCTTTCACTTCCCCAGCAGTCAAAGCTGAGGCCCTCCTGCTTCCCCAGTAGTCACATCAGAGGCCTTTGCACTTTGCTGGTTGTAACATTTGGGTCCTCCCACTTTCTCAGCAAGTACTCTCTTACTTCTCTGGTAGTCACATCAAGGGCGCTCTCACTTCCCAATATCCACAGCAAAGAGTAACATCAGCTGCCTACCACTTTGCCAGTTGTCACAGTAGGTGCTCTGCCAGTTCCCCAGTAATCACACAAGGACCCTTTTCTGCAAGGTACCAGCTGCATGTGCCAGAGCAGAACCCGGTCACCATAGATCACATTTTGGCCAGAGCGATACTGCATAAGATGCGGAATTCCGCAGTCCACGAGTCGTCCTCCTTTGTTAAATTATGTTCAGCCACTTTTTAGAAACTTGCATGACAACAACTATGGCCACCAAAGCCATATTCACCAAGCTCTGAAGTGGTGCGAGAAGAAGTGGAGGTATCTCTGCAGAACCAAGGAGAACTGCAGCTCTAGAGTCCGGGAAAGCTGGATGAGGAACCTGTAAGCAATGGAACAACAGATTAATTGTCACCCAGTCTTCCCAGAACCAGAGGTGTCAGATATGTGCTATCCAAGAAAGGGTTAAAACTAATTGCAGGAACTAATTTCCCACCGGACATTACTTGGACACTGGCGAGTAGTTCATTAATGCCGCAGCTGCTGCCTGCGTTCCCCACATAATCAATGGACGGCTTTAATTCAGCTGATGGGGGAGACATGCACTTAATGAGACTTGTGTTCCGCTTCGCCTGATGTCACTGCACCGAAAATAAATATTTGCTGCAGAAGAGCGACTAGCGTCCACTTACCCGTAACTGCGTCCTGGGCAGCCGGACACTCAGGGATGTCACTGGCAGCATGAAAGATGGAGGAGGTAATGCGGTGTGGTTCTCTCTGAGTATCACATGAGATACAACAGTTTAGCAAACAGTAACAAATAATAGGCTTAGATACATGGCTCAGCAGACAGTATCACACATCATAGGATTAGTTTCAGCAATATCACTCATAATAAGCAGATACAGAAGTTCAGCAGATCGTATCACACGATAGGATTAGATACATGGCTCAACAGACAGTATTAGGCCTCATTCACACAGACTATTTGCAGTCTGTATTAGGCGCATATTTTTTTTACATGTGTAGTACGGACAGCATAAACCCCATTGGTTTGCATTGGGATATTTAGGCCTGCATTTTTCACGCATGTGAAAAAAATCACAGCATGTCCTAATTTGGTCTGTATTACAATCAGCAGGATCACGTAAATACGCAGCAGATACACATGATACACATTTTATTAGTGCATGTGAAGAATACTCAAGAAGAACCAAATATGCAGTAAATATGTGCAGTTTTGGTCCGTGAAAATGGTGCTTATTTCACGAACTGAAACTGAATACACCCGTGTGAATGAGCCCCTACACATAATCGGCTTTGATACCCTACTCACAATCACATATGACAGAATTAGATTCAGGAGACAGTACAACACATAATTGGCTTAGATACACATCGCAGCAGACATCACAAATGACAGGATTACATGCAGCAGCTCAGCAGTGAGTATCACACAAAATAGACTTAAATACTGACGGCTCAGCAGATAGTATCACGCATGATAGAATTAGATACAAAGGATCAACAGACAGTATCACACATGACAGGATTAGATACAACGGCTCAACACAGTATCACGCATTATCGGATTAGATACAGCGGCTCAGCATACAGTATCATACATGATAGGATTAGATACACAGCTCAGTGGATAGTATCACACTAATTGCAGGAACTAATTTCCCACCGGACGTTACTTGGAGACTGGAAAGTAGAGGCTCAGCAGACTGTATCACATATAACAGGCTTAGATACATAATTACTATCTCCCAGCATTTGCTCTTTCTGGTAATGAATACTGTGACTTGTATCCTCTGGGGATTCGTCTTCCTTCCTCTCCCGGGATGTCTGTTCTCTCCTTCCTCATCATCTTCCCCACAGCCGCAAGGAATCGTTCTTAATGAGCTCTAAAATCAGAACAGCGCAGTAATTATATCTCCAGCCTGCATGTTGCGTCACTCAGCTCTACTATATCTGTTTCTGAGAAAGATGGGTGACAACTACTGTGTTCACAGCCAGGCTCCTAAAGTTATCGGCAAAAGAGGTTTCTATTAAGGATACAAGAAGGCAGTGCGGGTATCACAGGGGCTTTACTCATTAAATCAAGGCACACAAAGCCTGGTTACTGACAGATCTGTGAAGGAGTGGTCAGTGTGAGCCGTGTCTTGATGTGATCAACTTTCAGAAGCCAGAAAAGGCTGCAAAAGCTGAAGACCCAGGTGCACATTGCTCCCCAGTTATATCTACAGATGGAGGACATTCAGTGCCGTTCTTCTCTCCCCGGGAGCGTCGTGTTAGATCACTCCAAGAGAACAACAGGGAACCTCAAAGGGAAGGAAACCAAGAGAAACAGCAGAGGACCTACAGAAGAGTCTACAGACTGCAGAGACCTTTGTTCATGTGTCCTCCATGAGGCTTTATTTACATGGCTGATATTCTCACACGAGTTTTGTGTATTCCAAGAAGCACAAAACTCACACGGAAATGAAATCCATTATTTGCAGTGGAGTCTATTTCCATGTGTGATTATTCTCTCTCAACAGGAATATCACAGCATGTTCTATTTTTCTACAATTTCGCAGAAAACTGTCATATTATTAGTTATAGGTGAGTTAAAAACCACATTGAACTCGGATGTGCATGAGAAAAACATGCGATTTGCACATACATTAAAAAGCGCACTTGAAAAAATGTTCATCGATGCAATTTTTTCACTACTTGCATTGCATTTGCATATATCATTGCAACTTTACAATCACGATATTGGTTTCAGTTTCTCAGACCGATTTCACACTTCTCCATGTAAATACAGCCTTAGGTCCGCTTCACATGGGCGATAAAATTGCGCGAGATTTGTGCGTTTTGAGATGTACAAATCTTGCCCAAATATGAACCCCATTCATTTGAATGGAGTCACTGTGAAGAACCTACCAAAAATAGTTATCTATAATTTAATTTTAATAATATTATTTAAAAGTAAATTATTGGACCTACTAACCTAAACACAGATAAAAACATAAACAGAGACCTGGTTTATTGTTGAAACTCCAAGGTTCATATCTTATAGATATCGTACTAGTGTATATCACATATTCCAGTTTAACCTCTTTCAAAGTGGCGGCACAAATGATATAAGACCATTTCATAAACAACTCTTGGTCAGAAATATATGACCACCACTACAGGCTATAATATGTAAAGTAATATGTGGATCTTCATCGCTCATCTTTTTTTGTGCTGCTAAAAGATGAACGTCGTGCAGTTTAAACAGCCGCCGTTCGATAGCGAACGGCGCCTGTGTTATGTGAATGGAGAGGGGTGGGGGATCGAGAGGAGAGAAATCTCCTGCACTGCCCCGCCCCCCTGCTGGCCTCTCTGTGTGCGAGCCAGCTGTGCTAGCTCCCGTGGAGGAGCATGGGAGCGCGGGGATAGTTTGCCCGACATTCATCCAATGTAAATGGGCCTTAAGGGACCACGATACGGAAGATCACGAGGCAGAGGCACTACACGCGGCAGACCCAGGTGTAGAGGTAGAAATTACACTACAGTAGGTGATTGTTTTTTAGGACCACCAATCACACTTGATGAGAGAATGCAGAGGACACCCTCCCCAGCAATAATGACAATAAGGACAATAGCAGTCAAAGAGAATAGGGTTCCAGTAGATTTAGGGACCGTTTGTCAGAATGAAAATATTGCACAGGATGTGGACCAAGATTTACAAATTATCAACCTGTCATCTAGAGACCTGTCTAAGGACGAAACGAATGTCTTGAAAAAGAGTCTCTCATTTGTACTGACACATCGTTTTGATCTGTTTACATGGAAAAAACACATATCTCTATTTCTGAGGAAACTCAGGTGGCGAAAAGTTTTTGCCATACAAAACCTAAAAAAACATGTAGAATTGGGTCTCGATCTGAGCGATATAGACGCTCTGAATAATTTGGAAGAATTATCAATAGAAAGCCAACAACTAATTGGAGAAGGTCCCTTTACAAGTCTCAAAGTTATAAACACAAATACACCACCTATTTGTGACTGCCCACACATAGACATCTTCGAAACGCTGGTAATCGAGGTAACATCACTAACACGGAAAAAGAACTACCATTATGAAAATCTCTCATCTGACGAAAAGAAGGCTTTAGTATCAATTGAAAAAGACAAGCAGATCACAATTAAACCTTCCGATAAGGGGGGAAATATTGTGATTATGGATAGCATCAAATATAAGGATATGTGCCTACAGCTCCTTGAGGGTGGGACCAACTATGAGAAACTAGAGAGGGACCCCACAGACCAGTACCTTGAAGGGCTCCGAAAAATACTAGCACCCGCTTGGAGATTTCTACAAATAGCGACTTTCTATGCTATTCCGAAAGTTCATAAGGGTTTTTCCCTTTAAAAGGACGGCCGATAGTGTCTGGCATAGATAGTGTCACCCAGAACATGAGCCAGTATATCGCCGTTGTTCTCTGACCTTTTGTGGAAGCACTTCTGTCTTATGTTCATGACACAATGGATGTGCTTAAACGATTGGAAGGGATATATATTTCTGAAACTGTCATGCTGGCCAGCCTTGATGTGAAGGCACTGTATACCTCCATCCCTCACCAAGGTGGAATTGAAGTGGTGAGGTTTTTTCTCAGCCAAAGGGGCACACAATACAATGGCCATAATAACTTTATGCTTTAGATGTTACAATATGTCCTTCAGCATAATTACTTCGTTTTTGACGGCAAGAACTTCCACCAGCTCAGGGTGACTGCAATGGGGAGCCCTTGTGCCCCCACCTATGCAAACCTGTACCTGGGCTGGTGGGAGGAAAAATACGTCTTTAGGGAGTCCAATTATCCATGGACATCGAAAGTAGAATTGTGGGTAAGGTACATCGATGATGTCATTATCCTGTGGTCAGGGAGTGGCATGGAATTTCAAGACTTTGTAGCCACCCTGAATAAAAACAATCTTGGGCTACTATTCACCTCTGAAATCCATCAGGATTCCATCACTTTCCTTGACGTAAAAATTTCCAAAACTTCTTCAGGTCTCCTAAAAAGTACAATCTATAGGAAACCCACCGCTACAAATAATCTATTACTAAAGGGCAGTTCTTGAGGGCAAGAAGAAACTGCTCTAATGCACAGGATTTTGAAGAAAAAGCAGATGATATGACATGCAGGTTCAAACAGAAAGGGTACCCCACATATATTATCTCTGGGGCACGAGAATATGCATGTAGTAGGTCAAGGACTGACCTCCTGATGGCTAAATGTAGAGAACAGGAGGCAAATAAGATACGACTCATTGGCACCTTTGACAAGGAACATGGCTGAGTCAGGGACATCATTACAAAGTATTGGGATATTTTGAGAAAAGATGTGGACCTAATGGACCTTGAGAGACCCTCCATAGCATATAGGAAGGAAAGGAGTCTCAAAGATCGTCTAGTTCATAGCCATTACACACAGTCGCCTGACACACGAACGTGGCTTGGATCACATCCTATTAAGGCCCCCTGTCCACGGGCATTGCGAAGTCCCGCGGCGAATCTCAGCCGCGGGAGCCGCCGCCCGGGAGCAAGAGCCGCTGCTGAATATCCGCCAGTCAGCCCTATCTGATAGATAGGCTAACCGCGGAGAATCGGGGCAATTCGCAGCATGCTGCGAATTGCCCGCCACGAGCGGAGAATCTCAATGATTCTCCGCTCATGGACAGGGGCCGGCGCTTTCCATAGCAATGCCATGGACAGGGGGCCTAAAGGGTTATTCCCGTGTTCAGGCTGCAAAGGAACATCATTCATAAGCACAGCTACAGGTAAGATCTAAAATATCAGGGACCACATTAATTGTTGATCCACAGCTGTGGTTTATGTAGCAACGTGCCCCTGTCCAAGGAACTACGTTGGGAAAACTATCCAGCAGCTACAAAGGTGCGTGTTAGCCCATATAGGCAATATAAATCGAAATAAACAGACAAGCCTTGCAAATCACATAGGGAGGTGCATGATAATAACCCGAATATGGTGAAATTTAAGGGAATAGAAATATTGGAACCATCAGGACGGAGGGGTAATATTGATCGCACACTTCTTCAGAAGGAGACAGCCTGGATCCATCATCTTGACTCCTGTGCCCCAAAAGGGCTAAATGAATGCCTGCCGTTTGCCGCCTTTATTTAGAATGCAGTGGAGAGACAGCCCATACAGACCATGAATCTGCAGAGATAATTTTTCTACTTTTATGTAGAAATTTAACGTTTAACATTACCTTATGACATGAATTGTGACTTTCATATGTAACAATCCGCATTGACAAGCATACAGAACATTCAAGCTTTAGCTTGCAGTTGTAGTATACGATCACCACTCACTTTCATGTCATATTCTTGACAATCAAACCAAGACTTAACCCTGGCTATTCCGCACAAATATTATAATTGGTATGGGACTAAACATAGTCCACTTGCTTTTATGCTGAAGAGATTAATATGACAAGGGCTAAATTTATGCTGTCAATTCTTTACACATGAGAAAAGTACCCATATTGTCGTTTGTCATTCTTACCCTGAGGATAGTCAACATTGGGAGTATTTGAACCCCTTATGGAGTCATCAAAATACTATATCTGTTTTTATACAATCTATACTACGAGTGGCTGCTGATAAGTCTTTGGCTTTACCCAGAAAGAAACCAGATAGGAAAATAAAACTTTACATTTATTCCACATACTCTCCACTGATGTCAACACACTTCTTACATCGGTATGTAAGCCTTGCAAAAAAAAGGATTTCAGTTGTGCCTTAAACCAGTCATCTGCAGCAGCCATGACATCAGAAATGGTGTGAAATTTGGTACCCTTTAGGTGTTTCTTCAGTTTTGGAAGCAGATGATAGTCAGAGGGAGCTAGATCTGGTGAATAAGGTGGGTGGTCAACCAGCTGGAAGCCTAGCTCCAGCAGTTTTGCCGTGGTCGCTTGTGCAGTGTGAGTGGAGGCATTGCCTTGCAGGAACAGGATTCCTTTGGACAGCTTGCCGCGCCTTTGGGCCTTCAGAGCTGCCTTCAATTGGTCCAAAAGTTCAAAGTAATACCTTGCATTGATGGTGGAACCATTTTGAAGGTAGTCCACTAGCAGCACGCCCTCTTTATCCCAGAACACAGGCACCATCACCTAAGTGGCTGAACTTCTTTGGGCGAGGAGAACCACTGTGCCTCCACTCTTTTGACTGCTCCTTGGTTTCTGGGTCATACAAATAAATGCAGGTCTCATCCATAGTGACCCATCGATCCAGGAAGTTCTTATCAGTCCAGAAATGCTGACAAATGGATCAGGAAGGTTTCACTCGCATGACTTTCTGATCTGTTGTCAAACATTTGGGGACCCACTTTGCAGATAGCTTCTTCATGTTCAAATGTTCATGGATAATGACACAAACACGTTCACGAGAAATCCCCATGATGTCTGCTATTCCATTAGCTGAAATTCGACGATTCTCCAATATGAGGTTGTGCACAGCATTGACGATCTCCAGAACAACAACCTCTCTCTCGGTCGTCCAGGACGTTCCTCATCATTGGTGCTGAAGTGGCCCATTTTACATTTGGCAACCCAGTTCTTAACTGTAGAATATGAAGGGCATTGATCCCCCAATGCCTAGATCACTGTTGCCATAAGCTACAAACATAAAATTTTGAAAATATATATTAGACACATAAGGCTTTCATGTGATGTAACATTCGTTGCCATAGAAACAAAAAAAGAACACAAAGCCAAAGACTTATCAGCTGCCCCTCGTATCTGATTGAAATAAATCTAATACAGCATATGGTGCATACTAACTAATATAAGAGGGAGTTGAATTATATACATGATCGCTTACCTTTGGTTACCATATGTGGAGAGTTTTCAAAAAGGAGTACTTCCTATCCACTGCCAGGAGTGGGTGAATAAATGACAATGACACTTTTTGTTGTTTTTAATTCTTGTCTAAATGGTCACCATTTTTTGTGACTATGATTGGGAGCGTTGGTCTGATGTATGTGCCATGTATATCTGATGCTCATATAAGATGTTAGGGAGGACATTAACTTTGCACCTAAAGGAAACTGATAGTAGTTGATGACATCACAACATGCTATTGTATTAGCATTTCAAGCAACACTACGATGTATCCCAAATCTGGATGATCGGGATAAAAGGGACACCTAATAAGGCATGCATCCATAACCAACCACGGTGTCTTCTGTACACTTCATGATGTATAGAGGCCGCTGCACCCTGTCTTACACGCATATGCTGAATCTTTCCGTAGTTATGGGATGTCAGCCCGACATTGAATGACAAGACAGGCCTAGTAGCGCATGCGCATGACTTGCGCGATCTGATATAAGATCACGATATCTCGGCAGCGAGCCGCTGCGCCCTCTCTCATACGCATGGGCTGAATCTCTGTGCAGCTACGGGATGTTAGCCCGGCACTGTATGTTAAGCCAGGACCAGTAGCGCATGCGCAGGATCCGCGCGAACTAATGTAAGATAGCGATATTTCGGCAAGGATCGGCTGGCGTCTTTCAACAGCATCTGATAGAGGAGGTGGAGCCTCTAGTACTTAAACTTAGGCAAAGCATTAGCCTACCAAGACTATCAGTATACCCTGGGCAACTAAACCCAGAGGGCATGTGTGCATGTATGGCTGCTTGAGAGTGTATAGCCGGCAACATGAGTGCGGTATGTATGACTGTATGAGAGTGTATAGCCGGAGATTAAGGCTGTACACGAATGTGAAAACTTCTGACATCCTGATGAATCAGCAATAAGCATAGGTTAAGCTAATAAAACGTGTCGATAATAGGGAGTAGCATTCAGAACCATATAAGGACAGAATATAGCAAAAATAGCAATCTGTCAAATACTGCAAGGACATCGCAGTAATAAGCAGTAAACATCAACACCATGAACTATTAGTGCAATAAGAGCAATAATATCCGTTTGTCTATCCTGGGACTTATAGTTCCTCTATGGTGACAATAGGATAGACATGCAAGGGACAGTCAGGTATCTATAGATGACTAGTGACTGACAGGTGGAACTCAGCATATACTCATAGAGGAGGTGATCACAAACTCTACCCTTGAGTTTAGTGTTTTAGGCATAATTAACAACTTTAGCCATACATCAGAATTGGAATTAGAGGCAACACACAATTCTGGCGTATAAGGTGAAATTAATTACCTAAGCCTCCTTGGATGTTTTATTTATCAATTCTGACATTCAATTCTATATCTATAACGGACATCAGAAACCTCTTTATAACTAATACTTTGTTTGCATCCATGGGGCTTTGACATGCTGGGGAGCTAGATATGGGGGCGGCATTGCATCTATAGACTTGCCATGCTAGTGCAATACGATTATTTTATAGAATCCATAGGAAATAATGGGAAATTCCTTATTTTCACATGCAAGTTCTGTATATATTGCTATTGGACGGAATTACTGCACGAAACTCTCCCGTGTGATTGCACGCTAAGAGAGACACTGACAATGAATGGCGATCATGGAAGGACACCGTGAAGGAATCCGCTGCTGGCCACAAATAACATTGTGGCTGTATGATGGTCACCTGAGATCACCTGAATGTCCCACAATGCTTCTGGGCATGGTCTATGGATGGATGAGACAAAAGTGGACATGGAGGAGAAAGAAGAACACTGCACATACGCCAGCACCTCATTGAGCTGTGGAGTCGGGTGGAGGGGGCATGATGGCTCAACACAGCTTTGTGCTGCAGGGGGCTGGACTGTGACCACTGAGGGAACATTTCACAGGAGGAGTAATACAACAAGATAAGGGACCAAAATGCACAGAAGGAATCAACTAAAAAATGGGGGAAAAGAAGATCTGAATCAGAGTCCTGACCATAATCCTATAGAGATGCTGTGGCATGACCTGAGGAGGGCTGTGCACACAAGGCATCCCAGAAATACTTATCAACTGAAACACGATCCAATTGCCGCACTGTGATAATAAATAATCGCATTCAGGGGAAATGTAGAAAAATAATAATTTCCTGAAGATACTGAATGTGCCGCTGGAGCAGATCTGTGCAAGCAGGCTTAGTGTCTGTGTGGTATGGATGATTACTGCACGCTGCGCTGCCCTCTGTACTGCACTGTTATTGGCACAGACTGGCATCTCACCCAACAATGTTCTGAGTGTTGGCAGCTGCACAGAGAGTTTTGCGAGTGGTTGTTTTCTAAGAACACAAGTTCTGTGCCAGAATGTGGGGAGTCACTGGTACTGTGTGCGTGTCTGATAGTGGAGGATCCCCGATTATTCTGTGAGGAGTAATGAATATGAGATCTATCCATCTATGCATCCGTCCATCCATATGTCACCCATCTATCATTATATCCATCCATCCATGCATCCTTCCTTATATCCATCAATCCATCCATCCTTATATCACTCATCTATGCATCTGTCCATCCATATATCACACATCCATCCTTCCTTACATCATCCATCCATCCTTATATCACCCATCCATGCATCTATCCATCCATATATCACACATCTATCCATCCTTCCTTCTTTATAACACCCATCTCCGTTATCCATCCATCCTTCTATCATCTATCCATCCATCCACCCATCCACCCTGTTGAACCACCTCTAGCTTGGATACTAGATGTAATATGGGTGGGCATGGAGGCTCTAGTACCCTGTTGTACTGCCTCTAGCTTGGATACAAGATGTGATACGAGCGGAAATGGAGGCTCTAGTACTCTGTTGTACCACGTTTAGCTTGGATATAAGATGTGATACGGGTGGGCATATAGGCTCTAGTACCCTGTTGTACCGCCTGTAGCTTGGATACAAGATGTGATATTGGCGGGCATGGAGGCTCTAGTACCCTGTTGTACTGCCTCTAGCTTGGATACAAGATGTGATACGGGTGGGCATGGAGGCTCTAGGACCCTATTGTAATACCTTAGCTTGGATACAAGATGTAATATTAGACGCTCCTCTCTACTGGCGGTCTGCAGGGGGCGTCCTGAGCTTGGTCACCTTGTGTGCACTTACACATCCACTGTTCCCAACACCCCCTAACATTTGGGACAGAACGGCCGCTGGGGGACAATTCATTGATACAACCATCCAGCTTCTGACATCCCAATAATGCGCCCACTCTCAGACTCTGGTAACGGGGTGAAATCTCTTCTCTGCGTCATAGAAGCGTCTAGTGATCAACAAGCTCTACACAAGTGGAAGAAGAAGTCACTACACACAAGGAGCCTCCGAGAGCCTTTTATAGGCCAAGGGGGAACCATCTTTATGGCCTCCAGTGACAAAATCGTCCATCTAATCACTCCACAACTCTCATCATTTGTATATCTGCCTGATATGGAGTTGCATGCCCGATTTTACAGCAAAACGACAACTTCTTCTTGGGGACGGATTGTTTTAACAGAGTGTATATAGTGCCGCTATACCACGTGGATATTATTGCCACTAAAGCATAGACATGCATAACAGCACTATACCACACACACACACTAACTCTATAACTGCCACAGGGCCCCTGATGCAGTCGCAACCATATATTATTCAAGATAAAGTGCTTCTGGGTTTTGTGATAGAAGTTCTGGGGGTCTAAATGCGGCTCCCATAATACCGCCAGCCTCACACTGCACATGTCACTGTGTTTATGTCGGCGGTGCGGACGTTGCGTTCTCTTCCTCTCACCGCCACTCCGTCTTACTGAATAGGAAGAGGCCATTTGTCCATCACTGCCAAATTATATTGATGTATGTGTAGTGTCCCAGAACAACATCTTGGACCCCTCCATAATTGCCATACATGTGTTGTCTTGTGTGGATGCACTGTGCAAAACTGTCATGTCTATTTTCTGTATGTGTGTTGCACAGCTGCGGTGCTGAAGGGTTAACTGTCATAAAATCATTGCCTGTCAGCTCTGTCTTCATGCTGAATGCATCTATCCTACTGTGTCATGTGATACATGTGAGGTTATAAAAGTGATTGTCTGAGTATTATAGTAGTTATATTCTTGTACATAGGGGGAAGTATTATAGCAGTTATATTTTTGTACATAGGGAGCAGTATTATAGTAGTTATATTCTTGTACATAGGGGCAGTATTATAGTTGTTATATTTTTGTAAAAAGGGGTCAGTATTATAGTAGTTATATTTATGTACATAGGGGGCAGTATTATTGTAGTTATATTCTTGTAGTTGGGTGGAAGTATTATAGTAGTTATATTATTGAACATAGGGGGCAGTATTATAGTAGTTCTATTTTTGTACATAGGGAGGAAGTATTGTAGTAGTTATATTCTTGTACATAGAGGGTAGTATTATAGTAGTTATATTCTTGTACATAGGAAGCAGTATTATTGTAGTTATATTCTTGTACATAGGAAGGCAGTATTATAGTAGTTTTATTCTTGTACATAGGAGGCAATATTATAGTAGTTATATTCTTGTACATAATAATAATAATAATCTATATTTATATAGCGCCAACTTATTCCGCAGCGCTTTCAGGCATGGATAAATGCAAAACAATACAACAATTGCAACAAATACAATGTGAGGTACATTTGGTTAGACACAAATGGGTTGAGGGTGGTACAGGAGGTGCAGGGGTTGGGGAACAGGGGAACACAGGCAATAGGAAATTTCATGTACAGATCATTTATTAGAAGGCAAACAGGGTGGGGCACCATAGGGAGGGGCGAGGGACTAGGTCAGGAGATTTGGTATGCTTCCCTGAAGAGGTGCGTTTTTAGGGCACGTCTGAAATTTTGTGCATCGGGAATTGTCCGGATAGGGGGAAGTATTATAGTAGCTATATTCTTGTACACAGCGGGCAGTATTATAGTAGTTATATTCTTGTACATAGGGGGCAGTATTATAGTAGTTCTATTTTTTTACATAGGGAGCAGTATTATAGTAGTTCTATTCTTGTACATAGGAGGAAGTATTATAGTAGTTATATTCTTGTACATAGGTGGAAGTATTATAGTAGTTATATTCTTGTACACAGGTGGCAGTATTATAGTAGTTATATTCTTGTACACAGAGGGAAGTATTATAGTAGTTATATTCTTGTATATAGGAGGCAGTACTATAGTAGTTGTATTCTTGTACATAGGGGGCAGTATTACAGTGGTTCTATTCTTGTACATAGGGGGAAGTATCATAGTAGTTATATTCTTGTACTTAAGGAGCAGCATTATAGTAGTTATATTTTTCTACATAGGGAGGAAGTATTGTAGTAGTTATATTCTTGTACATAGGAATCAGTATTATTGTAGTTATATTTTTGGACATAGAGGGCAGTATTATTGTAGTTATATTCTTGTACATAGGGGGAAGTATTATAGTAGTTATATTCTTGTACACAGGGGGCAGTATTATAGTAGTTATATTTTTCTACATAGGGGTCGGTATTATAGTAGTTATATTCTTGTACATTGGAGGCAGTATTAAAATAGGTATCTTCTTGTACATGGTGGGCAGTATTATAGTAGTTATATTCTATTACATAGGGGGTAATATTATAGTAGTTATATTCTTGTACATAGAAGTCAGTATAATAGTAGTTATATTCTTTTGCATAGAAGTCAGTATAATAGTAGTTATATTCTTGTACATAGGAGCAGTATTACATTAGTTATATTTTTGTACATAAGGGGGCAGTATTATAGTAGTTATATTCTTGTACTTAAGGAGCAGTATTATAGTAGTTATATTCTTGTCCATTGGGGGGTAGTATTGTAGTAGTTATATTCTTGTACATAGGGGCAGCATTATAGTAGCTATAGTCTTATACATAGGGGACAGTATTATAGTAGTTATATTTTTTTACTTAGGGAGCAGTATTATGGTAGTTTTATTCTTGTACACAGGATGCAGTATTATAGTAGTTATATTCGTGTACATTGGAGAGCAGTATAATAGTAGTTATATTCTTGTACATAGGGAGCAGTATTATTGTAGTTATATTCTTGTACATAAGAGCAGTATTATAGTAGTTATATTCTTGTACCTAGAGGTCAGTATTATAGTAGTTATATGCTTCTCCATAGGCGGCAGTATTATAGTAGTTATATTCTTGTACATAGGAGCAGTATTACATTAGTTATATTCTTGTACATAGGGGGCAGTATTATAGTAGTTATATTCTTGTACTTAGGGAGCAGTATTATAGTAATTATATTCTTGTACATAGGGGGTAGTATTGTAGTAGTTTTATTCTTGTACATAGGGGGCAGCATTATAGTAGCTATAGTCTTGTACATAGGGGGCAGTATTATAGTAGTTATATTCTTGTACATAGGGAGCAGTATTATAGTAGTTATATTCGTGTACATTGGAGAGCAGTATTATAGTAGTTATATTCGTGTACATAGGGAGCAGTATTATTGTAGTTATATTCTAATACATAAGAGCAGTATAATAGTAGTTATATTCTTGTACCTAGAGGTCAGTATTATAGTAGTTATATACTTCTCCATAGGCGGCAGTATTATAGCAGTTATATTCTTGTACATAGGAGCAGTATTAGGGTGACTACCCACTACAGGTTTTTTTTTCTGCAGGGGTCTATGAGACTTGTAATGTTAAAATCGCGATCGCGCAAAATCTCAATTTACCGCGAGGTCCCATAGAGCCCTGCAAAAAAACAAAACGTGAATTTCACAGTGAAAAAAAACTGTAGTGGGTAGTCACCCTTATAGTAGTTCTATTCTTTTACATAGGGGGTCAGTATTATATTAGTTCTATTCTTGTACATAGGGGGCAGTATTATAGTAGGTATATGCTTCTCCATACAGGGCAGTATTATAGTACTATTGGGCAGTGCTGTAGTATCAGTAGTTATAGTAGGTGGGGTTGTATTTAATTCTACTTTGTCTGGGGGTTTGTGAATTATGATTCCTGTTATAAGTGACGATGTAGTGATGATAATGATGGGAGTTGTAGTCCTCCAGGCTGTTTTGCTGGATGTAATCAGAACCTTTAGTGAGATGATTGCTATAAGTTTCTGACTCTTGTCTATCGCGATGGTGGCGACAAGGCTGCCCCCTTGGTGTGCTGGAGCGGTGCGTACAGATCCCATTAGGCAGACGAGGGGAGGCAGTAGCCCGGGGGGCGGGGATCGGAGGTGATTGGTCGGCTGTAATCCATGGATCGGATCGTGCAGATTATCTGAGATCAGACAGCCGGAGAGGGAGAAGAGTTGCCCGCGGGTGTCTGCCGCCCTGTGTGCCCACTCATGGCCTGAATCCCCGGGGGGGCACAATGTGGGGGAGTCACTGCCGGGCGCTGCTGCTCTGGATGCTGCTGCAGGGATGTGCGGAACCCCGACATGACCGCAAGAGGAGGATGGGCATCCCCCCGGACACGTGAGCCAACAGCGGGGGCTACTGCTCCCTATGCCCCCTGTCTGCACACTTGGTGTCCCCTGCCAACTAGCTGCCCCGT
The DNA here is from genome assembly GCF_035609145.1 of Eleutherodactylus coqui. Lineage (NCBI taxonomy): Eukaryota > Metazoa > Chordata > Amphibia > Anura > Eleutherodactylidae > Eleutherodactylus > Eleutherodactylus coqui. The sequence goes on along the minus strand of NC_089838.1, from coordinate 52,544,152 downwards.
ACATACACCTGCTGTCCCTGTATAAAGGTCTACCTACCCAGAGACCTCTGAGAGTGTCACTGTGCCCTATAAGATGCCAGCTACTCACTTACCCATTCTATCCATATGACCACCTACTTCTTCTCAGCCTCTCAGCTGCCTCTGCCAGTGACTTACCTCCCTTTGTGCCCGCTATCTGCCTAATCCCAGTTGAATGCCAACTTCTTCCCTTGCCTTGGTATCTATCTCCTCTATCCCACCTCATTTTTTATTGCCCCCTCAGTCTGCACACCAGGCCATTAGTGTCTGAGATGCCCCCTGCCAACTAGCTGCCCCATAGATACACCTGCAGCCCCTGTATAAAGTTGCCACTGCCCATCCAGAAACCTCTGTGACTGCCAACTAGCTATGAGAGTGCCACTTTGCCCTATAAGATGCCAGCTGCTCACCTACCCCTTCTATCTATATGGCAACCTGCCCATCTACCTCTTCTCCATTTCTCAATTACCTCTTCCTGTGACCTGCCTCCCTCTGTGCCCACTATCTGCCTAATCCCAGTTGAATACCAACTTCTTCCCTTGCCCTGGTATCTATATCCTCTACCCAACCTCATTATTGTTGCCCAGTGTGCCCCCTGTAGTGTCTCAGGTACCCCCTGCCAACTAGCTGCCCAGTAGATACACCTCCATCTGCAGCCTCTGTATAAAGCTGCAATTACCCACCCAGAGACCTCTGTGCCTGCCAACTAGCTCCAGCGTTGTCTGCCACTGTGCCCTACAAGATGTCAGTTTCCCCATCTATCTATATGTCTACCTACCCATCTACCTCTTCTTCTCCTCTCAGCTGCTCCTGCCAGTGGCCTACTAGCCCTTATGCCCACTATATGTCTAATCCCAGCTGAATGCCAACTTTTTCCTTTGCCCTAGTATCTATATCCTCTACCCCAAATCATTCTTACAGCCCAAATGCCCTTAGTCCTGCCCCTGCCAGCCACCCATCTCCCCTAAGTACCTCTACTTATTGCCCCTTTTACCCTCTACCCATCTAGTCTATCCACATTCTACCCCTTTGCACCCCCCCCCCCACACCTATAGTTCATCTCCCCTTCTGAAGCTCCCATGTGTCTCTAGATATTGAAGAACTACAGGTACCAGCATTTTTGCAAGGCAGAAGTTTATTCTGGGAGTTGTAGTTTGCCGATGGGGAGGAGCTTACATATTATTGGTCGCTTTATGTCTGTTATATACTCATATACGGTAGGATGTCTTTTGCAGTATAGTGCCTCCTTATGGATGCTAGTCTTTACTGTATTGTGTATTGTGCATTCATGTGTAGGGGGCTGTAGGGACTCTGCGTGCTGCTGTACAGGTTCCATCAGCTGCCATCTGGGGGAGTTATTCTCCCCTAGACGCAATGCTTTCTTATACCTCCGCAATATGGCGTTTGACTTTTCTGTTCGATCCATATGTCTTTGTATAAATCAGAGGCAAACAGAAATAATATGGCAGAATTATACAATATGGTGTCTAACTATTCTGTGGGATCCATATGTCTCTATACAACATCGGAGGCAGACAGAGGTACGGTATGGCGGCACTATACAATATGGCATCTGACTATTTTGTTGTATCCATATATCTCTGTGTAACATCAAAGGCATAGAGAGGTACGGTATGGTGGCACTACACAATTTAGTGTCGGACTGTTCTGTAAATCCCTATGTCTCTTTATAACATCAGAAACAAACTGAGGTACGCTATGGCGGCATTATACAATATGGCATCTGACTACTGTGTCTCTGTATACATAGGTACATTATGGTGGTACTATAGAATATGGCGTCTGACTATTCCGTCCGATCCATATGTCTCTGTAAAATATCAGAAGCATACAGAGTTACGGTATGGCGGTACTATACAATATGGCATATGACTATTATGTTGGATCCATATGTCTCTATACACAGAGGTACGGTATGGCAGTACTATACAGTTTTGTGGCAGCACTCTACATTCTGTCTGATTGATACCTGTCCATATAACATCAGAGGCATACAGAGGTATGGTATGGCGGTACTATACAATATGGCATCTATTATTTTGAATTCATATGCCTCTGTACACAGGTACAGTATGGCGGCACTATACAGTATGGTTTCTGACTATTATGTTGGATCCATATGCCTCTGTACACAGAGGTACGGTATGGCGGCACTATACAGTATGGTGTCTGATTATTCTGTCTGATCGTTACTTCTCCGTATAACATCAGAGGCATGCAGAGGGAATGTATGGCAGCACTATACGACATGGAGCTACATAGCATTTATAATGTTATATGGCGTCTGTGGACCCCTCCGCCACTAGGGCCCCCTTATGTCCTGTACTGTTGCAGCCAACAGCCTTTGACACCCAAGACCCTCTACATTTCTTCTTTTACAAACAGTGCCAGACAGCTACGTGTGCCATGTGGTGCCCAGCACCAGCATTGTGCCATCCAAGTTATGAGTTGATTTCTCCAGAGACGTCAGAGGGAATGACGCGTGACAGCGACGGTAATAGATAATGGATATCGCTATTTACGACGTGCGGTTTATAACTACTGCAGTCTATGCTTTAGGGAGCAGGTGGGCTGCCATGTCACATGACGGCTCCTGACATGTACCAACGCCTAGCAGAAGTTATCAGAGAGCTGCGGCTTAAAGCGCTTTCTATGGAAAGAAAGAATGTGCTTGTTAGGTTTTCCAGAAACAGCGCCTCTTTTGTCTGTGGTTGTGTCTGGTATCGCGTCTTAGCCCCATTCAAGGGAATATCAGGCACATACTTCATGGAAAAAGAAGCCAGCCTTTCCTGCTAATCTCATATAGCTGTGCCAACATGTGCCAGCCCAGACACTCCATACTGGCATCTCTATACCTGTCCCCGACTCCTTAATTGGGCCTTCTTCCTACTATCCCACCACCTGCTTCTACGCCTACGGCTAATCTCTGCCACCATCTGCTGTATTATGTGGCTACCTGTATACCCAAAAACTGCCCACAGGCCTCGCCAGTCTGTATGAAAGGGGCTGCAGTTGTTAGACAGTCTATCGCTCCCTGATATCAGCCATTTCTCACCAGGGATAGGCTGACTGCAGGACAGATGAACATAATCTATTGCTCCCTGTTATCAGCCATTTCATACTGACTGTAGTTTTCTTCTATGGGATGAGTGACATGAAGTGCAGAAACCTCTCAGACCCCCTATAGCCACTACTTACATCATACTTGTCACTAATATCAGCCACTCCTCTGCTCTAGTGCTGGTATAGGACAGCAACTTTAGGGTTACTGCCCATTCAAGTGCCTCAGTTCCTATAAAGCTCTCCTTCCATCCTAAATACTTTTCCATCTCAGTAAAGGGTTAACATGTGCCACGTCTAGGTGCCAATCTGCTTATGGTGAGGGGGGGGGGGGGGAGCATCTTCTACCCACTGCTTGGATTTTACCCTTTGCTTGCCGGCAGGGTTGCAGAGTGACCGCTTATTTACGTCTCCAATCGCTGTTTCCATTTCAATTCCAGCAATTCTGGGGTTAACGTGGGCAGCTGGATACCTGGCAGCTGGTTAACCCCTCCAGCACCGCCCTGTATGCACTTCCCTTCCGTATGTGATGCTTCCTTAAGTTGTTTTTCAGCAGGACTGGATTTTTTTGATGTATCGGAGTATAAAAACATAATTTGGCAGCTCTGGAAGGAGAACCGGCTGTTTACTGCCTACATCCTGCGAATTCTCAGCTCTGTGCGGGGAGTCGGGGAGGTGTGTGAGGGAGAGAGACAAACCCAACTGGGACATTTGGCGTGCTCTCACACGTTGGGGACATACGCGGAGATGCGACTCGCTTACACGTACAGGGAGTGCATAGCAACGTATACAGCACTGCTGCAGAGCATTGCGTCTAGAAGATCACTTTTTCTGCAGCCGGCAGGACTCGCACTGTTCTTATTGGAAGGAGCTTTGTGTCTAGAGACAAATTATTTCTGCGCAGAATAGATGAAAATGAATAGCGGGATTTACGTGGTCAAACACTGATGTGTCGCACTGGTGGTGTGGAAGTCGGACCCCCCAAACTGATCCCCAGAATGAAGGGGCCATTGTGCTGTGTGAAACTCTTTAAAGGAAAGGTTCTGCGACTTTGTTTCAATTCCTCAAGGTTTTCAAGATTTCCACTTGCAGTCAAGTCAGTGGCTTGTTTAACTTCTGAAAAACCCATCCTGCCATAATGGGGGTTTGTTACAAATCTCTCTCCTGTTACAATGTATCAGTTGGGGGGGGGGGTAGTCTGGATACAATAGTAACAAGCCCTCAGCTGTGAGTAGTTTGGCCTGAACCCTCCCAAACCGCCTCTGCTCATCCTGCAGATGGGTTTTGTGCCAATGTAGGTGAGAGAGATGTGTTCACAGACAATTGCCTTCTCTGATACACTGCAACAAGAGCTCAGCTGTGTGAGAAGGACTTGGTTGGAGGGCGGCTTGCCCCAGGATGTAAACAAAAATTATCATTCACTCACTGCAAGCAGAGATCTTGAAAGTGGTAAGGCTTTGGAAAAGTTAATCCCTCTCCCAGTGACGAAAGGGAAGAGAAGTCTAGAGCATGCAGATAACGCATAGCAGCAGATCAGCCGCAGGAGATTTCCCCATAGCGGCAGGTAAGCCGCAGGTGACTCCCCCATAGCAGAGTGTAAGCCACAACCCCCCCCCCCCCCCCTTGAATTGGGAGCCGTAGATAGCTCCCGTGGGATTGAGTGTCAGTTGCAGGTGACCCACCTCTGTGGCAGCGTATTAGCTTCAGGTGTTTTCCCCGTAGCAGCTGTAGACGACCTCCGTAGGATTGTGCATCAGCCGTAAATGACTTCCCCGTAGCAGCGTATCATCCACAGGTGACCCTCCCTCATCAGTGGCAGTGTAGCAGCGATAGGTGACTTCCGATTCCCCTGTGACAGTGACAAACGAAGCCTGTTGGTTTGTGTGCCCCTCCGTGGCAGCGTATCAGCTGCTGGTGATGCCCCCAGGGAAGCTACAAAGAATGCCTGTCCATTGTAGAATTGTGTGATTGTTGCCAGCAAGAGAAACCACGTAATCTTGTATATATATGATACCTTTTAATGGCTAACCAAAATACATGATGTAATAACGAGTTTGCGAACCTCTCGGGCTCTTCGTCAGGCTAAAAGAAAAAAAAAATTTTTTTTTTTAGCCTGACGAAGAGCCCGAGAGGTTCGCAAGCACGCTATTACATGTGTTTTTGTTAGCTATTAAAGCTATCATATCTACAAGAGTACGTGGTTTCTCTTGCTGGGAACAATCACATTTTGCTCTACTGGCTAACACGGTACCAAGCCTTTGTTTTCATTGTAGAATTGTATGTCAGCTGCAGGTGACTCCCACCCTACGCCCTCCATAGCAGAGGGTCCATCTGCAGGTGACTCGCCCGTAGCAGCCGCAGGCGACCCCCGTAAGGTCGTGTGTCAGCTGTAGCTGAAACCCTGGCCCCTGTAGGATTGTGTGTAGGCCGCAGGTGACTCCCCCATGATTGCGCATCAGCCGCAGATGACCCCCATAGGATTGTGTGTCAGCCACAGATGACCCCCGTAGGATTGTGTTTCAGCCGCAGGTGACTCCCCCATGGCAGCCGCAGATGATCCCCGTAGGATTGTGCATCAGCCGCAGATGACCCCCGTAGGATTGTGCATCCGCCGCAGATGTCCTTCGTAGGATTGTGCATCAGCCGCAGATGACCCCTGTAGGATTGTGCATCCGCCGCAGATGACCCCCGTAGGATTGTGCATCAGCCGCAGATGCCCTTCGTAGGATTGTGCATCAGCCGCAGATGACCCCCGTAGGATTGTGCATCAGCCGCAGATGACCCCCGTAGGATTGTGCATCAGCCGCAGATGACCCCCGTAGGATTGTGCATCAGCCGCAGATGACCCCCGTAGGATTGTGCATCAGCCGCAGATGACCCCCGTAGGATTGTGCATCAGCCATGTTTTGTTAGCTGGAATGAGATTAATGAAAATGCTGCTCTGTCCTCTACCAGTGACCCTGAGAGACTTTTAATTGAGGGACCTGATATGATGTTTGTGTGAGGGCCCCCACCATCATGCTCCATTCAGAATACTGCTGTCCTCCTATGTAGTAGAAGGGTACTCCTCTGTACCCTTATAGTATTGACAGGTCCCATGAATCTAATGCCAGGGACCACTGACACAGCGGCAGGGCAGGATAGTGGGGGGAGACATGCAGATATTTGTCTGGGCGGACGCCATATAACGGAGCGGCTTCTAATCTGCAGGGAATAGTTTATACATTGTTCTATGAATTCTGCATCCCCGACCTGAGCAGAGGATTAGATGGCGGATGAGACATTCGTAGCCTGAAGGACTACTGTATCCAAAGTGATTAACCCACGCAGCATGTGACATACCGAAACCGTACAGCACGTTCTACACGTTACCGGCAGTGTAAAATAATCTAGTGTGCTGCTGAGCTGTGTATTTAATCCCATCAACTGTGATACTGTCTGCTGAGCCGTGTATCTAATCCCATCAGGTGTGATACTGTCTGCTGAGCCGTGTATCTAATCCCATCAACTGTGATACTGTCTGCAGAGCTGTGTATTTAATCCCATCAGCTGTGATACTGTCTGCAGAGCTGTGTATCTAATCCCATCAGCTGTGATACTGTCTGCAGAGCCGTGTATCTAATCCCATCAGATGTGATACTGTCTGCAGAGCCGTGTATCTAATCCCATCAACTGCGATACTGTCTGCAGAGCCGTGTATCTAATCCCATCAACTGCGATACTGTCTGCTGAGCCGTGTATCTAATCCCATCAGCTGCGATACTGTCTGCTGAGCCGTGTATCTAATCCCATCAGCTGTGATACTGTCTGCTGAGCCGTGTATCTAATCCCATCAGCTGTGATACTGTCTGCTGAGCCGCGTATCTAATTCCATCAGCTGTGATACTGTCTGCTGAGCCGCGTATCTAATTCCATCAGCTGTGATACTGTCTGCTGAGCCGCGTATCTAATTCCATCAGCTGTGATACTGTCTGCTGAGCCGCGTATCTAATTCCATCAGCTGTGATACTGTCTGCTGAGCCGCGTATCTAATTCCATCAGCTGTGATACTGTCTGCTGAGCCGCGTATCTAATCCCATCAGCTGTGATACTGTCTGCTGAGCCGTGTATCTAATCCCATCAGCTGTGATACTGTCTGCTGAGCCGTGTATCTAATCCCATCAGCTGTGATACTGTCTGCTGAGCCGCGTATCTAATTCCATCAGCTGTGATACTGTCTGCTGAGCCGCGTATCTAATTCCATCAGCTGTGATACTGTCTGCTGAGCCGCGTATCTAATTCCATCAGCTGTGATACTGTCTGCTGAGCCGCGTATCTAATTCCATCAGCTGTGATACTGTCTGCTGAGCCGCGTATCTAATTCCATCAGCTGTGATACTGTCTGCTGAGCCGCGTATCTAATTCCATCAGCTGTGATACTGTCTGCTGAGCCGCGTATCTAATCCCATCAGCTGTGATACTGTCTGCTGAGCCGCGTATCTAATCCCATCAGCTGTGATACTGTCTGCTGAGCCGTGTATCTAATCCCATCAGCTGTGATACTGTCTGCTGAGCCGTGTATCTAATCCCATCAGATGTGATACTGTCTGCTGAGCCGTGTATCTAATCCCATCAGCTGTGATACTGTCTGCTGAGCCGTGTATCTAATCCCATCAGCTGTGATACTGTCTGCTGAGCCGCGTATCTAATCCCAACAGCTGTGATACTGTCTGCTGAGCCGTGTATCTAATCCCATCAGCTGTGATACTGTCTGCTGAGCCGTGTATCTAATCCCATCAGCTGTGATACTGTCTGCTGAGCCGTGTATCTAATCCCATCAGCTGTGATACTGTCTGCTGAGCCGCGTATCTAATCCCAACAGCTGTGATACTGTCTGCTGAGCCGTGTATCTAATCCCATCAGCTGTGATACTGTCTGCTGAGTCGTGTATCTAATCCCATCAACTGTGATACTGTCTGCTGAGCCGTGTATCTAATCCCATCAACTGTGATACTGTCTGCTGAGCCGTGTATCTAATCCCATCAACTGTTATACTGTCTGCAGAGCTGTGTATCTAATCCCATCAACTGTGATACTGTCTGCTGAGCAGCCTATCTAATCCCATCAGCTGTGATACTGTCTGCAGAGCTGTGTATCTAATCCCATCAGATGTGATACTGTCTGCAGAGCTGTGTATCTAATCCCATCAGATGTGATACTGTCTGCAGAGCTGTGTATCTAATCCCATCAGATGTGATACTGTCTGCAGAGCTGTGTATCTAATCCCATCAGGTGTGATACTGTCTGCAGAGCTGTGTATCTAATCCCATCAGGTGTGATACTGTCTGCTGAGCCGTGTATCTAATCCCATCAACTGTGATACTGTCTGCAGAGCCGTGTATCTAATCCCATCAGCTGTTATACTGTCTGCAGAGCTGTGTATCTAATCCCATCAACTGTTATACTGTCTGCAGAGCTGTGTATCTAATCCCATCAACTGTTATACTGTCTGCAGAGCTGTGTATCTAATCCCATCAACTGTTATACTGTCTGCAGAGCTGTGTATCTAATCCCATCAACTGTTATACTGTCTGCAGAGCTGTGTATCTAATCCCATCAACTGTTATACTGTCTGCAGAGCTGTGTATCTAATCCCATCAACTGTTATACTGTCTGCAGAGCTGTGTATCTAATCCCATCAACTGTTATACTGTCTGCAGAGCTGTGTATCTAATCCCATCAACTGTTATACTGTCTGCAGAGCTGTGTATCTAATCCCATCAACTGTTATACTGTCTGCAGAGCTGTGTATCTAATCCCATCAGCTGTGATACTGTCTGCAGCGCTGTGTATCTAATCCAATCAGCTGTGATACTGTCTGCAGAGCTGTGTATCTAATCCCATCAAGTGTGATACTGTCTGCTGAGCTGTGTATCTAATCCCATCAGCTGTGATACTTTCTGCTGAGCCGTGTATCTAATCCCATCAGCTGTGATACTGTCTACTGAGTGTCTGTATCTAATCCTATCCTGTGTGATACTGTATGTTGAGTTGTGTACCCAATTATTACCTGTGTGGTGCTGTCAGCTGGTCTGTGGTACTGTCGTAGTGCAGCAGGTGACAAGGACTCGCGGTACGATGCGGACAGGGGGTTTACAAGAATGTATATTTTTCATTTTAACAAGCAGGAGATATAGTTTCCGTAGAAGCTTCCGGTAACAGATGAGTGATAAGCGGTTATTCAGAAACGCTAGACAACCTAAGTGTCTCTGAGGCTTCATTCATGTAAATCTCGTGCGAGTTTTGTGTGTTGCGAGACGCGAATATGAACTCTATTCCTTTGAGTCATACACATGAGCGATGCTGCAAGGTAAAAAAATTGCTGCATTTAAAAAAAAAAATTTTTTTGTGTCTGTCGGAACGTGTCGCCCGTTGTTTTCAATGGGACAGTTAGACGCATCGCATGCTATATGATATGATGTGTTGTTTCCCATTAAAATCAATGGGAAATGCTTGCTAGTCTTCCGACGTACGTGAAACAAGTGCCGAAGGATCAGAATTTCATAGAAGTGATGCAAAACGTTTTTGCATGAATAATGCCTTGCATCCGCGGATAAAACGTATGCTGACAAGCGTGATATCAGGCTGGGTTTCTATGCCCGTTATTGTGCCGCCCGTGTGAATGTAGCATAAAACTACTGTTAACTCTACCATGATTGGGGATGATAATAATCCGGTATACATCACACAGATCAGCAATACTTCACTGTAGCACCACCCAATGTCTCCCTGCCAAGCACAGTCCGAAAGTAACACAAGTGTTGTCCAATAATTTGTCTGCAACTAGTGGATGAGCCTGTTCCTCTGGTGTCAGCTTGACGTAACTGGCAGGTGTGCTTTTACGTTACTACCCATGTGCACATGTTGGGCCTTTCTCTGAGGGCCGACCTCACTTGCATATCTCCAGCATAACCAATACTGTAATGTAGGTGACGTGTCTTTGGATGTCTATTGGCGATTCACAGAGCTGTAGGACAATGTGAATCCTTTGTAACATACCAGCAGTATGTAAGACCAAAAAAGACATATGTGCAGCCAGTTTAGCCTATTACCCTCCATGTTGATCCAGAGGAAGGCAAAAAAAACCCCAATGAGGTAGAAGACCATTTTCCCTATTTAGGGAAAAAAGACGCCTTCATGGCTCCAATCTGGCAATTGGAATAATCCCCGGAGCACCGACACTTCTAAAGTTATTAATGACTAAAACATATATTATTGTATCGCTCAAGAAAGACGTCCAGGCCCCCCTTGTACTCTTTTATTGAATTTGCAACCACTGAGTCCTCAGGCAAAGAGTTCCATAGTCTCACTGCACTTACAGTAAAGAAGCCCCTTCTATGGCCGCCTGCAGACGAGCGGAAATCCCGCCGTGGGATTTCCCGCTGGATTTCCGCCGCTGAAAGTCTGCATAGGAGTGCATTACAATACGCACTCCTATGCAGACGGCCGCGGTTTGGCCGCGCGAAATCTCGCGCGGCAAACAAACCGCGGCATGTTCTAATTTTCTGCGGGGCACGCACTCACCTGGCCGCCGGCTCCGGTCTGCGCATGCGCCGGCTGCGCGGCAGCCGGCACATCAAAGAGCCGGGGCCGCCAGGCGCGGGTGAGTACGCGCTCGTCCCTGCAGGCTCTGGGGTCGGATCGCGCGGCGAGATTTCTCGCTGCCGGATCCGACCCGCTCGTCTGCAGGCGGCCTATGTCGGTGTGGAAACCTTCTTTCCTTTAGATCCCCCTCTTTACTGTCACAGTCCTGGGTATAAATAGATGATGGGAGAGATCTCTGTATTGTCCCCTGATATATTATGCATAGTTAGGGCTCCCACATACTTGCGTTTTTTTTAACGCAAATGTCAATGGGACTTTCTAATGTTAAAAACGCATCGCACAAAAATTGAAAAGCACAAACTTAACATTTTTGTGCAATGCATTTTTAACATTAGTAAGTCCTATTGGCATTTGCGTTTAAAAAACGCTGTGGTATTGCAAGTGTGAAGGCACCCTTAGGCTGGGTTCACACAGGGCGGTTTTGCCACGGAATTTCCCTGCAGTAAATACACCTGCGTTCGCTAATCCTGGGATTAGCTAGCCATGTGGCCGAGATTTGTCAAAAATCTTCTCCACACGGGGCGGACAACCCGTCGCAGCAAAGCTGCGGGATGCAGCATATCCATTCTATTTTTTTTCTGTTGCAGCCTCACTCCTCTCTATGGGAGAGCTGGCCGCAATGGAAAAGCATGCGACGAAGCCGCTCCAAGACCCGTGGCTAAGTGCCGCAGGTTTTGGAGCTGCGCTTATCCCGCGGAAATCTCACGGTTTTTCACTGCGGCAAAACTGCAAGATTTCTGCTGGGGAAGCGTCGCATGTGAACCCAGGCTTACAGTCCTATGTATAAATAGAAGATGGGAGAAATCTCCTTATTGTCCCCTGATATATTATACATGGTTATTAGAGCGCCCCCTTGTTACAGTCCTAGGTATAAATAGATGATGGGAGAGATCTCTGTATTATCCCCTAATATATTATACATAGTTATTAGAGTGCCCCCTTGTTACAGTCCTGGGCATAAATAGATGATGGGAGAGATCTCTGTGCTGACCCCTGATATATCTATACATAGTTATTAGAGCGCCCCCTTGTTACAGTTTTTGGTATAATAGATAATGGGAGAGATATTTGTACTGACCCCTGATATATCTATATATAGTTATTAGAACGCCCCCTTGTTACAGTCCTGGGTATAATAGATGATGGGAGAGATCTAAACTTTTGAATATTCCCCAGTGGGATCCCCTGTTAATGAAACATATGTCAAAGAACCAGATAACACAGACCTCACCTCTCTGGTGTATAATATCTTGACTAATAGCTCTTATCAAGTGCTGCCTGACACTTTGCTGTGGATCATGTTGCGACATCACACACTAGGGTGTTCAAACCCACAAAAGGAGGCAATTGGCAAAAAAACTTTTAGCAAGAGAGGCTTTCTGGATCCTCAAGTTGAACACAAGGGCCCCCTGTTGACCCACAACAGCAATCACCTGTTCACATCTATGCTGTAAACATACTTTTTTTATTCATACGTGATAGGAGTGATTTCTTTATACTAGGACATCTTTCTTGCTTCAGGTTGAACATACAGGAAACTTTCCCATGATCTATTTATACAAGGAAACTACAGGCCTGTGAGCCTGACTTCTATACCGGGAAAGATCTTTGAACAAATTATTAAACAGCACGTATGCAAGCACTTGGATGAAAATGGAGTAATTAACCAGAGCCAGCATGGGTTTGTAACAAACAAGTCATGCTAGAGGAATCTAATTTCCTTCTATGATAGAATCACCGACTGGGTTGATCAGGAAAATGCAGGGGATATAGTATATCTTGACTTCAGTAAAGCATTTGACAAAGTATCTCATACTATACTTATTGAAAAAAAAATGACCAAATATGGGATAGACAAGGCAACTGTTAGGTGGATTCACAACTGGCTGAGTGATCATACTCAAAGAGTGGTCATAAATGGATGCACATCCAAGTGGAAGAATGTATCAAGTGGGGTACCACAAGGCTCTGTCCTAGGCCCAGTGCTGGTCAACATTTTTATAAATGACCTGGAGGAAGGAATTGATGGGAAACTGACCAAATTTGCAGACGACACAAAGCTAGGAGGGATAGCTAACACTAGGGAAGAGAGGAAGAGTATTCATAAGATCTAGAAAAGCTTGAACAGTGAGTGTCAACTAACAGAATGGTATTTAACAAGGAGAAACGTAAAGTCCTACATCTGGGCAAGAGAAATGAAAAAAGCACATACAGAATGGGAGGAATTGGGCTAAGCAGCAGCACATGTGAAAAAGACTTGGGTATACTAATAGATCATAGACTGAACATGACGAGTCAACAATGTGATGCAGCAGCCAAAAAGGCAAACACAATTCTGGGATGTATTAAGAGCAGTATAGAGTCTAGATCACATGTGGTAATTTTCCCCTCTACTCTTCCTTAGGCCTCCTTCCCACGAACGGATTTACGCCGCGTAAATTCGCGGCAAAAATCCGCTGCGTTGCCCCCTGCTATTAGGTTCTATTGAACCTAATAGCTCAATGCTCACGGTGCGGAATTCCACCGCGGAATTTCGCACCGTGAAATCTCCCGACCTCACCCGCAGCATGCTCTATTTGCCGCGGGTGTACGCGCTGACGGCTTCCATTGCAGTCAATGGAAGCCGTCCGTTCACGCTATCTCCCGCTGTAACACAGCGGAAGATAGCGTGAAAACGCTTTCCCGCCTACCGCTGCTGCGTCATATGACGCGGCCGGCGCGTCACGTGACACAGCCGGCCGCATCATGTGACGCGGTGGGCGCGTCATATGACGCGACGGCGGTGGGCGGGGAAGCGTCTTCACGCTATCTTCCGCTGGTAAGTATGGGGTCTCTGGGGGGCGCCGTGACGGGCTTCACTGCGGAATATTCCGCGGCGGAGCCCGTCACGCTCGTGTGAAGCCGGCCTTAGTCAGACCTCATCTAGGATACTGTGTTCAGTTCTGGGCACCCCACTTTAAAAATGACATAGAAAAACTGGAGCAAGTTCAGAGAATAGTTACCAAGATGGTGAGCGGTCTGCAAATCATGTCCTATGAGGAACGGTTAAAGGATCTGGGAATGTTTAGCTTGCAAAAAAGAAGGCTGAGAGGAGACAATAGCAGTCTACAAATATCTGAAGGGCTGTCACACTGCAGAGGGATCAGCCTTATTCTCATCTGCACAAGGAAAGACTAGAAGCAAAGGGATGAATCAGAAAGGGAGGAGACACAAATTGGATATTAGTAAAAACTTTCTGACAGTGAGGGTGATCAATGAGTGGAACAGGATCCGATGACCCTGGATGTCCCTTCCAACTCTACCATTCTATGATTCTATGAACATAGGGACTTATATTCCAACAGTGGTTTGTTCCATACATAGTAATTCCCTGCTGCATGTATCAGGACACACAGGGGGTAGAACTCCTACCTGATCGGAGCCATTTTTATACATCATGTTTTCTTTTGCTATAGGTGAACACAAGGGCTTCTACGGACCCCGGTCACACATGTGCTTTACTCTACATTCACTGATTGCCTTTTCTGAACAATATATAGGGGGTTAAATCCACACCTGATGGGGGTCATTCACATACATGTTATTTCCTGTGTCAATTTATAGACATGATGTTTATTTGTCTAATATACTGACTAAGGCAGAAGTTCTCCCAAAACGCGTCAGTCATTTTGAGGTACCTGTGTGCACACGGGCTGCGGTGTTTAACATGATTTAATAAATTTAAATATTTATACATAATTATTAGGTCGCCCACCAGCCATCTTTTTTTCCAAACTAAATAACCCCAATTGTGATGACCTCACTGGGTATTGTAGTCCGTCAATTCCGTTTATTACTTTAGTTGCCCCCTTTATACCCACTCAAGCTCTGATATTTCCTTTTTGAGTTCTGGGGGACAAATCTGTCCCCAATATTCCATGTGTCATCTGATCAGTGACGTGTAAAGAGGAAGAACCATATTCTCATCATGTGCCCCTAGACCTCTTTTGATGCCTTCCATAATCCTATTTGCCTTGGCAGCAGCTGCCTGACACTAGTTACTCCAGTTAAGCTTAGCTAAAACTCCCAAGTCCTTTTCCATATCAGTGTTACTCAGTGGTTTCCCATTTAGTGTGTAATGGTGACATGTATTTCCTTTACCCATGTGCAGAACCTTACATTTATCAGTGTTAAACCTCATTTGCTACTTTTCTGACTCCAAATTACACAGATCATCTTGCATCTGCCTTGTGGTCTCTCTTGTCTTAATTACTTTATATAGTTTTGTATCATCTGCAAATATTGATATTTCACTGCACAATCCTTCTACCAGGTCATTAATAAATATATTAAAAATAGGGCCCAAAACCTACTAGTACCGGTGACCCTTCCAATACTGTCCCCTGTGGTACCCCACTAGTAACAGTGACCCTTCCAATACTGTACCCTGTTGTACCCCACTAGTAACAGTAACCCCTCCTATACTGTGCCCTGTGGTATCCCACTAGTAACGGTAACCCCTCCAATACTGTCCCCTGCGATACTCCACTAGTAACGGTGACCCACTCAGAGTATGTACCATTTATAAACCCCCTCTGTTTTCTCTCTGGCTGTAGTCCCTGCAGCTTTATTCTCTTTGATGGCGCACTATAGGGCTGCACTTCTCAAACACCAGCTGCCTCCTGTCTTGTACTACTGTCCCCCTCTAACAGGCATAGATCCTCCAGGACACTTTCTCCATGACTTCCCAAGCCGACTTCTCACTCCTTCAACAGCTCTCTCTCTCTCCCAGCAATGCCGTCTCTCCATCTTGCAGCTCTGTATGATCTCAAGTCCTCAAGTCCTCCAGATCTCCCACCTGATCTCTGCAGCCAATGGGAAGTCACATACAATATTCCACAGTGAAATACACAAACTGCAGTTATATAGGATGGCCAATAGAGGTCGTCCTTATACCATCCCTGTAGCTGCTGTATCTAATACTATTCTGTATGCTACTGCCAGCTGAACTGTGTATCTAACCCTCTCCTGTGTGATACTGCCAGCTAAGCTGTGGATCTAATCCTATCCTGTGTGATACTGCCAGCTAAG
Source organism: Eleutherodactylus coqui (assembly GCF_035609145.1). Lineage (NCBI taxonomy): Eukaryota > Metazoa > Chordata > Amphibia > Anura > Eleutherodactylidae > Eleutherodactylus > Eleutherodactylus coqui. The sequence goes on along the minus strand of NC_089838.1, from coordinate 52,528,339 downwards.
CTGTGTATCTAATTCTATCCTGTGTGATACTGCCAGCTGAGCTGTTTATCTAATCCTATCCTGTGTGATACTGCCAGCTGAGCTGTGTATCTAATCCTATCCTGTGTGATACTGCCAGCTGAGCTGTGTATCTAATCCTATCCTGTGTGATACTGCCAGCTGAGCTGTGTATCTAATCCTATCCTGTGTGATACTGCAAGCTGAGCTGTGTATCTAATTCTATCCTGTGTGATACTGCAAGCTGAGCTGTGTATCTAATCCTATCCTGTGTGATACTGCCAGCTGAGCTGTGTATCTAATTCTATCCTGTGTGATACTGCAAGCTGAGCTGTGTATCTAATTCTATCCTGTGTGATACTGCAAGATGAGCTGTGTATCTAATCCTATCCTGTGTGATACTGCCAGCTGAGCTGTTTATCTAATCCTATCCTGTGTGATACCGCCAGCTGAGCTGTTTATCTAATCCTATCCTGTGATACTGCCAGCTGAGCTGTGTATCTAATCCTATCCTGTGTGATACTGCCAGCTGAGCTGTGTATCTAATCCTATCCTGTGTGATACTGCCAGCTGAGCTGTGTATCTAATCCTATCCTGTGTGATACTGCCAGCTGAGCTGTGTATCTAATTCTATCCTGTGTGATACTGCCAGCTGAGCTGTGTATCTAATCCTATCCTGTGTGATACTGCAAGCTGAGCTGTGTATCTAATTCTATCCTGTGTGATACTGCAAGCTGAGCTGTGTATCTAATCCTATCCTGTGTGATACTGCCAGCTGAGCTGTTTATCTAATCCTATCCTGTGTGATACTGCCAGCTGAGCTGTTTATCTAATCCTATCCTGTGTGATACTGCCAGCTGAGCTGTGTATCTAATCCTATCCTGTGTGATACTGCCAGCTGAGCTGTGTATCTAATCCTATCCTGTGTGATACTGTCTGCTGAGCTGTGTATCTAATCCTATCCTGTGTGATACTGTCTGCTGAGCTGTGTATCTAATCCTATCCTGTGTGATCCTGCCAGCTGAGCTGTGTATCTAATCCTATCCTGTGTGATCCTGCCAGCTGAGCTGTGTATCTAATCCTATCCTGTGTGATACTGTCTGCTGAGCTGTGTATCTAATCCTATCCTGTGTGATCCTGCCAGCTGAGCTGTGTATCTAATCCTATCCTGTGTGATCCTGCCAGCTGAGCTGTGTATCTAATCCTATCCTGTGTGATCCTGCCAGCTGAGCTGTGTATCTAATCCTATCCTGTGTGATACTGCCAGCTAAGCTGTGTATCTAATCCTATCCTGTGTGATACTGCCAGTTGAGCTGTGTATCTAATCCTATTCTGTGATACTGCCAGTTGAGCTGTGTATCTAATCCTATCCTGTGTGATACTGCCAGTTGAGCTGTGTATCTAATCCTATCCTGTGTGATACTGCCAGTTGAGCTGTGTATCTAATCCTATCCTGTGTGATACTGCCAGTTGAGCTGTGTATCTAATCCTATCCTGTGTGATACTGCCAGCTGAGCTGTGTATCTAATCCTATCCTGTGTGATACTGCCAGTTGAGCTGTGTATCTAATCCTATTCTGTGATACTGCCAGTTGAGCTGTGTATCTAATCCTATCCTGTGTGATACTGCCAGTTGAGCTGTGTATCTAATCCTATCCTGTGTGATACTGACAGCTGAGCTGTGTATCTAATGCTATCCTGTGTGATACTGACAGCTGAGCTGTGTATCTAATCCTATCTTTTGTGATACTGCCAGATATCTAATGCTATCCTGTGTGATAGATTCACAGAGAACGACATCATGGTGGCAGGATCTTGTCAGGATTTAGGACTGTGCAAATAAAGTTTGTTGAAGCGAGCACACTCTTTCTGGCCTGTAAATGTGACTTTGTTGCCCAAACCAATTAGCGTGCAGCTTTAATATTCTGACTGATGCTAGTTAACTGAAAGCTAAATCCTGATTGGTTGCTATGGGCACAAGGTCACGTGATAGCTGAGGCCCAGTATGTCAGCACATCCATCTCTCTTGAATAAACTTTATTTATACTGTGCCTTTGGACAACCCTTTACTTTCTTGTTACCTACTTTGTGGCTACAATGGTGGGTGTCAGGCCGCGCCATTAACACCTTCTCCTTCTCTTCTCAGGGTGAAGCTTTGGGCAGACATGTTTGGTGATGAGATTTATGCGGTGGTCAGTAAATACTCGGGGTCCCTCCTCTTACAAAAGGTAGGCAGTGAATTATGGCTGACATCCCCTATTACACAAATCATTGTAACATGAAGCGAGAAATTCTGTATTCACGTTCTGCACCCTGTCGCTGCAGTTGCATGTGGGTTGCAGAGGGGCGTGGACGAAATCAAATCATTAGTGTCAGAAAAAGCATAAATGTATGAAAATGTTGAAAATTCATGGTACTATCTGATATTATATGCCTGTCACAGCTTGCAGGTGGGTAACGCTCGGTGCACACTGCATGCTCTCAGTGCACTGGCGTAACTATAGGGGATGCGGTTGCACCCGGGCCCAAGAGCCTTAGATGGTCCATAAGGCCTCTCTTCTCCATATAGGGAGCCCAGTACCATGAATTATAGCTGTGGGCCCTGTTACAGGTTTTGCATTGGGGCCCAGAAGCTTCAAGTTACGCCTCTATCTCAGCGCATACGTTAAGTGTATCTATAGGGTTCTGTTCACCCTGTTGAGGTTATGTACGCTTTCCTATACAGTGGACCGCCACAAAAATGCACAAAATACACTGAATGACCACTTTATTGGAGCCCTCTTCCCCCCTCATGATTGGCGCTTTGATGTATGGAAATTCTCCCCGTGAGCCTGGAGCGCGACCTAAAATCGCGTGACAAGTTTTCCGTGGATTTCTGTTGGCGCAAAAAGCATGAATCTGTCACGCTGGTTGAGTAATGGTGCGTACCCTGGGTCCTCTGATACCTGTAGATGGACGCCAAATGAATTGCTGCGCTTCTGGACACCAAAGGAGGTCCAACACGCTACTAGATGGGGGTCTCTATCAAAGTGGCCATTCATTGTACTTTTCTGTACGCCTGCAGTCAATGGGTGACGTGCCCTACTGTATGCATGAACATTGGCGCACATCGGAGCCTTCTGTCTGAGGTGTACTTTGGGAACTCTTCCTGATATATACCTCTGAACACACTGTGCACAGAGACATAGACACATTTCTCTGCTTTATTATCCTCTTGCAGCGTCCTCCCACTTTAGAGACCAGCACTGTACACGTTAGACGCAGGGATGTGCCCCACATTTGCCATTTCATGTGTCACGGTATTAAGTGGGTCATATGACCTCTATGAGGACATCTAGCCAGACCGGATTAAGAAGAACCAAGGCTGGGATTAGTGTGACACACGTGCCATGAGCAGCGGCATTGTCAGCGTGTTCCCGCGGGTGACGTGATGGAGTCTACCAGGAGAAAAAAATTATACGAGAGACGCCTGCGTTCGTGACCGTCGCATGTTCAAAGCTGAGCAGAGATTTGCAGCTGCTGATTTGGGTAGCGTTAGCTCTTTCATGACAAGCATGTTCAATCATTTTGTCCCTAGGAAAGCTGGGTGACAACAGCATCTGCTGATGTAATGGCAGCCATGTTAATTGTCACCCAGCTTTCCAAAACAGATTTATGAAGAAACATTTGAATAGAATTTGTAACTGCTTTAATGTTCTTAGGTAAATTCTTTATGCGGGGAATGAAAGGGTTATTCAACCATTTTACTATGCAGCCCTTTATAACAGGGGGTGGGGGGATTAATGGGTCACTATTGAATCTCATAATCTGACCGGCTGTGATTTCCACGTGGGTCGCTTGCCAAGTACTTTCCCATAAACCTCTGGTGACCCATCCTTCAAGCAGGAAATCTGCCCTGAAGTAATGATGGAAGACGCAGTGCTGTTATTGTATAGACCTGTTTTTTATGCATGGGCAACCCCTCCCCCAGGATATCAGTGTTGTTATACTGCCCAGTATTTATAATATAACTACTATAATACTGCCCTCCTATGTACAAGAATATAACTACCGGTAGTATAATATTGCCTCCTATGTACAAGAATATAACCACTATAATACTGCCCCCTATGTACAAGAATATAACCACTATAATACTGCCCCCTATGTACAAGAATATAACCACTATAATACTGCCCCCTGTGTACAAGAATATAACCACTATAATACTGCCCCCTGTGTACAAGAATATAACTACTATAATACTGCCCCCTGTGTACAAGAATATAACTACTATAATACTGCCCCCTGTGTACATGAATATAACTACTATAATACTGCCCCCTGTGTACATGAATATAACTACTATAATACTGCCCCCTGTGTATAAGAATATAACTACTATAATATTGCCCCCTGTGTACAAGAATATAACTAGTATAATATTGCCCCCTGTGTACAAGAATATAACTACTATCTCTGCAATCCTGAACACTCATTCCCACAAGCCCTAGAAATAATAAACTGTTTCTCCAAATACTCCGGATTATACATAAACTGGACCAAGTCAGCAATAGTGCATACAGCCCAAGATCCCGTCACGATCCCGTGTGTACTCTCCAGTGGATTACTGGAAGTAACAAAATTTAAATACCTAGGAGTCACTATAGTACAGGATCATGAAAACACCCTAAGTGGAAAATATAGATACGCTATATGACTCAAATACTAAAGTAAAGGTTTGGTCCAGACTTCCTCTCTCGGTGGCTGGGCGAGTAAATTTGATAAAAATGGTGATTCAACCCAAGTGCCTATATTCCCTACAACATATACCGGTTAAAGTACCAGAAAAATTCTTTCAAACATTAAACTCCCTGATTATTCGCTTTATCTGGGGCCAGTCCAGCTCTAAATTGGGACTTGCTAAACTGCAAAGATCTAAGAAACAGGCGGGAATGGCATTACCTAATTTCAAATTATACTACTTATCGAGCCAACTACAAAACCTCTGTTCCTGGTTTACTATGTACAAGAATATAACTACTATAATACTACATCCTAGGTGCAAGAATATAACTACTATAATACTACATCCTAGGTGCAAGAATATAACTACTATAATACTGCCCCCTGTGTACAAGAATATAACTAGTATAATACTACCCCCTATGTACAAGAATATAACCACTATAATACTGCCCCCTATGTACAAGAAAGTAACTACTACCATGTTTCCCCGAAAATAAGACCCTGTCTTATATTAATTTTTGCCACCAAAAAGGTGCTAGGATCTTATTTTCAGGGGATGTCTTATTATACTTAGCAGGCTCGGTCCAGGTCCCTCCCCTGCTCTCCGAAACTCCAACGCGCTTCTTGCATTCCTTGGCTTCCCTCAGAAGATCACTTCCTAGTTACGGGATTCAAACTCCGATTGGTTTTCAAGCGCTGATAAGCCAATCAATGCAGCGCTCGATGAACCAATGCGATGGCTGTGATTGGTTCATCGAGCACTGCATTGATTGGTTTTTCGATCGCCAATTCTCAGCCAATCGCAGCCATTGCGTTGTGGAGGCAGTATTTATGAATTGGTGGAGCCAATCCCGCCTTCGGAGAGCAGCCTGCTAGGTAATGTATTCCTTTTTTTATGTAATGCAGATAAAGCTTATTTTCAGGGTAGGGCTTATATTTTAAGCCTCAAAAAATGAGTGTAGGGCTTATTTTCAAGAATAGAACTACTATAATACTGCCCTTATGTACAAGAATATAACTATAATACTGCCCCCTATGTACAAGAATATAGCTACGATAATAATGCTCCCTATGTACAAGAATATAACTACTATAAAACTGTACCTCTATGTACAAGAATAGAACTAACTAACTATACCATGGGAGAACGAAACCTGCAAATCTCATAGGGGTGATAAGTTCTTGAGAGTAATTAAATATAATTACCTAAACCAACTAGTGCAGGAACCAGCCAGAGGGAGGGCCATTCTGGACCTAGTACTAACTAACAAACCGGAACAGATAAAGGGGGTACAGGTTGAGGGGCACTTGGGGAACAGTGACCACAATATAATCAACTTCCAGCTGTCATTCAATAGGAAGCCTTATCAGGGAGCGACAAAAAACCTAAACTTTAGTAAAGCAAAATTTGATCAGCTTAGAACTACTATCGGTAACATTAAATGGGACAACATCCTCAAAAAAAACAGTACAGAGGACAAATGGGAAAAGATTAAAAGGATCCTAATCACCTCATGTGAGCAGTTCATTCCCTTTAAAAATAAAAGAATCTCAACTAAAAGGAAACCAATGTGGCTCGACAAGACAGTAAGAGGGGCAATAAAACGAAAAAAAGAAAGCTTTCAAACTACTAAAGCAAGAAAGCAGTGAAGAAGTGCTAAAATCGTACAGGGAAAAAAAAACAAAATATGCAAAGATAGGATCAAAATTGCCAAGGAGGAGGCAGAAAGACTGATCGCCAAAGAGAGCAAAAACAACCCAAAACTATTTTTCAACTATATTAACAGCAAAAGGATTTGCAGGGAGAGCACTTGCCCTTTAACAAATAATGCAGGAGAAATCATTGAAGATGATGGAGGGAAGGCAAATCTATTAAGCAGTTTCTTTTCAAGTGTATTCACAAACGAAAAGGAAATGCCACACGAGATGCAGGGGAATAAAATGAACCACTCGCAAAATATTTCATACCTAACGCAGGAGGAAGTGCGGAACAGGTTAAAGAAGATTAAAATCGATAACTCGCCAGGCCCAGATGGAATACACCCAAGGATACTAAGGGAACTAAGTGACGAGATAGCTAGGCCGCTATATCTAATATTTCTAGACACTATCAAGACCAGTGTTGTACCACTGGATTGGCGCATTGCCAACGTGGTTCCAATTTACAAAAAGGGGAGCAAAAGTGAGCCTGGTAACTACAGACCAGTAAGTCTCACTTCTATAACGGGAAAACTTTTCGAGGGGATTCTGAGAGACGCCATCGATGAGTACCTCAAGGAGAACAAGGGAAAAACTCACCAGCATGGATTCATGAAGGGTCGCTCATGTCAGACAAATCTGATAAGTTTCTACGATGAAGTAAGCTCTAAGCTGGACCTGGGAGAATCTATTGATCTCGTATATCTGGACTTCTCTAAAGCCTTTGACACCGTGCCACATAATAGGCTAATATACAAAATGAGGCAGCTCGGACTGGGCGAAAACGTGGGTAAAAAATTGGTTCAGTGATAGAAATCAGAGGGTGGTAATACCGGTAAATGGTTCATACTCTGATTGGACCACAGTCACTAGTGCGGTGCCATAGGGTTCAGTATTAGGCCCCATTCTGCTCAATATATTTATCAACGACCTGATAGAGGGGCTGCACAGCAAAATATCAATATTTGCAGACGACACAAAATTATACAATATAATTAATGCAACGGAGGACAACGTAAGGCTACAAACTGATCTAGATAAGCTGGAGGCTTGGGCAGAAAAATGGCAAATGAAGTTCAATATTGAAAAATGTAAGATTATGCACATGGGCAGGAGAAACGGATGTCACCAATATTCACTTAATGGGGTACCACTAGGGAAAAGTGATATGGAAAAGGACCTGGGGGGTACTAGTGGATAGTAGACTAAACTGGAGTAACCAATGCCAGTCAGCTGCTGCAAAGGCAAATAAAGTCTTGGGGTGCATTAAAAGAGGTATAGGGGCGAAGGACGAGAACATTATCCTTCCATTATATAAGGCACTAGTCAGGCCCCACATGGAATACTGCGCACAGTTCTGGTCACCGGTGCTTAGGAAAGATGTTACTGTACTGGAGGGGGTTCAAAGAAGGACAACTAAACTAATACATGGAATGACGGGACTGGAATACCCAGAGAGGCTATCCAAATTGGGACTATTTACTCTAGAAAAAAGACGGCTAAGGGGCGACCAAATAACTATGTATAAATACATGAGGGGACAATACAAGGACCTCCCCCATGATCTGTTTACACCTGGGACTACGACAGCAACAAGAGGGCATCCGTTACGTTTAGAGGAAAGCAGGTTTCATCACCAACATAAAAAAGGGTTCTTTACTGTAAGCGCAGTTAGACTGTGGAACTCTCTGCCTGAGGATGTGGTGATGGCAAAATCCATAGAGGAGTTTAAAAGGGGACTTGATGTCTTTCTAGAGTGGAAGGATATTACAGGATCTAAATCTTAGGTTAATTGTTAATCCGGGTATACAGGCAGGTAGGAACTATTAGGGGTTTATCCAGGGATTAGTCTGATTGCCATTAGGGAGTCGGGAAGGAATTTTTTCCCCAAAAGGGCTAATTGGCTTCTGCTCTGGGGTTTTTTGCCTTCGCCTGGATCAACACAGGAGGATAGACAGGCTAGACTGGATGGACATTGTCTTCATTCGGCCTAACGAACTATGTTACTGCTGCAAATAGATAAATATTGACTTGTGTAGTAACGGTGTTCTATGGAATAATTTGCTAGAAGTAGTAGTCTCATGTCTCTGCTTTGGTCCCTGACAGAAGTACAAGGATGTGGAGCCTACGCTGAGCATTGAGGAGGTGGATGGACTGGAGCTGGTCAGAAAGTTTTCAGAAGAGATGGAGAGCATGCTGCGGAGGAAGGTGGAGGCTGTGGAGGTAGCGGTGTTGTCACTCATATTATTGTTTTTCCTTTGTTTGCCTCCACCTTGCAGACTTTATGAGTCATTTCATTAATATATTTTCAGCGCCAGATTGTCAGACATTCCAGTTTATAAAATGGATTTTAAGATGAAAATTCACAATATGACTGGTAGATGGTAGACATCCTTCGGGAATGCTGCAGCCCTGCTCTGGTAAAATTTGACACTGTCTTCTCACTCATAATGGTGACATTATGGAGTCAAAATATTTAGTGGAGGTCAGACTAATGGAGTTGTATTCGCCTTGCGTATCATCAAGTTTTATATTTCAGTCACTTTCAGAGATGCATTCACAATTCTGATGGAGTTCTGAGCTAAAAAACCTCCTAACATGCCCTGCTGGCTCATTGTTTGCTTATTGACATTTTCGCCGATTGTCTGTTAAAGTGGTCATAAACAATAGAGGAAACTCAGCCAAAGCTTCAATTTCAGGGGATCAACTGACTAACATGTATCTTCCCCAATGTAAGGAAAAAGGAGGATCAGACATGTTTGATTCTCCCATAGTAGTTA